>NW_021939471.1:2137752-2842850 GCF_001715985.3 Manacus vitellinus | reverse complement strand
GTGTCCCAACACCGCAGCGTAAACACAGGTCCGAGGGTGTTTGCGCACGGGGGAGGGCGAGCAGGCGGCTTGGAAGTTAACGCCGGAAAAGGCGCTTTTTCCTCTGGCGGGGTCTGCCCCGAATTTTTAACTTTCTGGAGGGAAACTTGCAGCGTTGTCTTGAATTTTGTTTTCCCGTTGGCATCGGCGCAGCGCTCTCCGCCGCCGTAGTACGGGCTGTGCCGGTTCAGTTGCCCGGGGAGGGCACGGGGATCGCCCCCCGCCGCATCGCCCCTTTGCTGTGAATAAAACATTAAAAGGAAGTCTCTTCAGTCTCTGTAACTTTGCTTTTTTTTTTTTATTATTTTGGATTTTTTTCCTTCCCTCCCCGTTGATGCAAAATTTATGATGTTTGGGCGGTATTGGTGCAACAGCTCCTCGTTCTCACAATTCAGTTTATATTTTGCGGCTTTATGTAACAGAGAGGAGAATACGTTTGGCGAGAAGCGAAAGAAGCGTGTCCCGGCGTTGCGTGCCTGGTTGGCCTTCGCAGGCGGTTTTTGATCTTGGGGCACAGTTTACTTTTTCTGCGTCTGATTGTTTCCTAACCCTCGAAATCAGGAGGGGTGAAAAGCTGGGCTATTGGTTTCTCTTATATGTTCTCTTCCTGCAGTTTGAATTGGTAAATCCCAGCTGAAGGAGAATGGCATTCCTTGTTTCACAGTCTCTGCTTCGCTGTACCTTTTTGCCTGCCTGTTTACACGCAGCCGGTCGTTTCCCTTGATTTGGTACTTTTCTGTATCGCACTTTCCCCATAGCCTGCCCCCGTTTCAGGCAGCAGCCGTCCCCGCTGGATTCTCCCATGCTCTGCTTCCCACTGTTCGAACCTGGCTGTTGGAGTGGACTGTCACAAAGACTGGATTTATACCTCAGTGAAAATAAAAAGCATTGGTCTAGGGTCTCTCGCCTGCCTTCCTGCTGCCTCTGGGGAAGCCTCCTGGATCTGTGCTGCTGAAAAGCCTCTGTGCCCTGCGCTGTGCAAAACAGAAAATCCGTTTATTAGAATAACAGGGTTGGAGAGACATTTCCTGTTCGGAGGAGTTTGGGCACTGCTCTGGGCACTGGCTGCTAGATTGAGTCTTGGTGCTTGCTGAAATAGCAATGCAGGCTGGACAGGGAGCCATGATTTGCAAGTATTTAGGACCCCCGTATATTTGGCTCGCTTGGCTTTTGGGGGCATTAGGATGAGGCTCTGGCTGCCGCCCTCATTTTCAGTGCATCAAGAGAGATGCTGATGCCTTTGTTCATGCAAGCAAGCTGTTGGCCAAACTTTTGATTTCATTATCCCGTGTGTGCTGGTTAAGAAGCAAATACGAGAATACATTGGGGTTTTCTGATTTCTTCTGTCTCCGTGCTTGGGCATATAATGTTTGCAGTGTACAGCTCAGACAGGGTCACGTGAGCTAAACAGCTTGGGCTGTTACCTGGAAGCTGGCAAGTCTTTGTTCTGCTTGGAAATAGCTGATAAATTAACTCCATTTTCCGATATATGGGGCTGGTGAGTTGTTAAGTAATTATAGCCAAATTAACTTAGTGCTATTTGAAGTATTCAGCTGCTCTGAGAAATTAATTTTACTTCAAATATTTTCGCAGGGTTTTTTTTTTTCTTTTTCTTCCCCCCCCCCCCCCCCCCGCCTCCAGTGAGGAGCGTGTTCAGCTGATGTATGGGCAGGCTTTAATTTCATGCCACTGCTCCTCTCCAAGCCATGTTGGATGGGACATGCCACATGCCTTTGGAGAGATGCATGCCTTTGGAGAGATGCAGCTCTCCTTTGCTTTGCAGGAGCCCTCTTTGGCACCTCTCCCATTTACTCCGCCACGATGTCTATTTGATGGTTAAAATTAGGCTGAGCTCTGAGTGCCTTCCAAAGGCACGATAAATATTGACTGGGAGTTTCAGCCTGTAACTGCCTCCGTACGGCTCAGCCCCCGCAAAGGGGTTGTCCCGTCTTGGCCTTTTTGCCAAAGGGCGGTGGGTGCTGTTATGGACTCAGCATCCCTCCTGGAAGCCTCACTATCCCCCCATGCAGCCCTTCAGTGTGGGGGATCTGTGGGGAGGTCTCTGGATGGTGGCCAGGGCAGGCTGTCACTGTCCTTGTGTGTCCTGAGAGCCCTGTGAGCCAGCACTGCGGCAGGGCAGAGGAGACTGAGTGTGGCCCTGCTCTTGGGGTCATTCCCAGGGAACCTGGGGCAGCTTTGGCTCTGGGTTGCACCGTGCACTGGCACTGCTGAGTGCCCCAGTAACTTAGCTGTGACTTGTTTTTTTTTTTAAGAGATGGTAATTGATGTTTATGTGTATGGATTTTGGCACTAGGAGCTGTGCTTGTAATTAACGTGAAAACAGTCATAATAAGGACCTGAAATACATGCCTATGAGTAAACCAAATGAGACTTGGCAGTAGCAACTCACGAAGGGAGAAGCCCTTTTCTTGAGTGTGCACAGTAAGGAAGCAGGACAGGTAACAGAGAAAGGCATGTGTGGTCCCTTGGAGCATGGCAGCAGAGGGCCCAGCACCCTATGGGTGCTCTGAGCTGAGCACCAAGTGCTGCTTTGCACTCCTGACCTTAATTTGTAATGCTGAGTTGTTCTGCAATGTGCCCTCAGTTTTCTAGCAGGGTACTAGCCCCAGACCTTAATTTAACTAAATGTTTTCTTCTAGTTTTCAGGGCATTTTAGTTTGTGGGTTTGGTTGGTTGGTTGGTTGGTTTGTTTTGTTTTGTTTTGTTTTAGTTTAATTTAGGCAAACCTCAGCAGGTTCACTTGCACTGATCTGAAAGCAGAGCCTGTCATCCAGAGCGTGCACACCTTCAAAGGCTTTTTGGAGAAACACCTTTATGTGAGTCACTGGCCAGAGCCGGTGATGAGCTGCTGGGGTGGGTGCTCAGCCCTTTCTGGGGTTGGTGCTGGGGTGCAGTGGAGTGCACGGGCCGGTGAGCACGCAGCCTCGCTGTGTGAGCATCTCTAGGTGGCAGCAGCCCCCAGGAGCTCCCAGGCAGCAGGACGCACAGCCCGGATCGTGGATGTGGTTTCCCAGCTCTGGTCCTGCTGCTCAGCATTCCTCTGCACCCCTTTCCTGGGCTGGGGAGCAGCTTTTCAGCCTGGTGGGAAATCGGCCATCACTTGAGTCCTGTCCCCCCCTCCTGTGCCCTTACTTGCCGGACAGGGGAGGTGTGGTACCACACTGGGAGAGTAACCCAAAGACCGTGAAGTGTTTAATATGAGCAACCAAAGGAGCTCAGGTGACTTTTTCTGGCGGACTCGTTAAGCTAACCAGTAAGTCAGGACCAGATTGATGACTGGGTACAGAAGGTGAATGAGTTCAAACTGGGAATTAAGTGGATGCTCCTAATAGTGTAGTAACTGTTGTGACAAGCTAGGAAAGGAAAAAGAAGATATGTTGTCACTCAGCACCATTAGCTCAGATCAGGTGGTCCTTCTACAATGTTAAAAAGGATGTGTGTAATGTTAATGTTAAATTCCTTTACTTGTTAAAAAGGATGGTGTATCCCATAGGTTTCTTTTATTTTTCCTGGTTTTAAATGTTCATTCTGGGTCTTTTCTCAAAATGCAGGTGCTTTTGCATCACAGTAATCCCTCATTTCTTTAGGGGCAGTAAGAGTGAGCCAGTACTTGGTGGTTGGTGTGGGGCAATAGGATGGTTCCCTGGAAGCTTCTGAACTTGTGTTATGTCCTGCCTGTGCAGATTGGGGTTTAATGCTGTGCAACCAGGCATTCGTGCTCTTAAGACCACTGGCAAGCGATGGCAGCTCTGTGGAAACAGCTAAGCCAGGTCTGCCCTTGTGCGGTCTGCACGCTCTCAGTGCACTGAGGCAATTTTGCTGGGAAAGGAGAGAGGGCTTGTTCCTGGGATTTGGTTTTTACTGTGGCAGGAGTGAAGGCAGGAGGGGATGACTGCAGCCAGGCTGTTACCGTGAATCACACGTGTGCTGACAAGTCCTTAGGGTGTGCAACAGGCTCTCGTTTTCACTGACTTAAAGGTTTTGCAAACAAGCACAGGCTGCTGGTGGATTTTATGTGTGCCCACGTAGCCAAAGCTGAATTATCCCCTGGGAGTACTGCAGTCTGCCAGAAAGATCCATCATTTCAGCAACTTTAGTTAATGTTTGTTTAGTGACTTCTTGCTTTGGAGGAGCAGTTTAAGCTGTGCTCAGTGGCTGTTCCCTTGTGATGAGCTGTGTGTCCACGTGATGAATGGTCTCATTTCTACTGTCCCCTACCTCTGCTGGGCATACGGGCACATGCCAAGCCTCCTGAAGTCTTTGAACAGCTGCTGCTATTTATAGCTCCTTATTTTCTTTTTTTCCCCAGCCTGCCAGGGAAAGTTGTCCTTCTTCCCACTTTGCATAAAGGGTGTGCAAAGTCCAGGGTGGATGAATATTTGCTTGTGCATCAGTGATATGTGAGGGTTCGATGCTGGCTGGTGTTTGGGCAGCAAAGTCAGTAATTCAAACTACAGGAGCACACACTGGTTATACTTTAAACTTGTGCTATAAGAATACCAAGAATATAAATATGCACGAGGAGTAGAAATTCATACTACAAGAGTAACGAAGTATTTTTCTTTTCCAGTGGTAACTGCTTTCTGTTTCCACACCTGAAGCCTATAAAATCTAGCTCATGACAAAGGAGGAGGTGGGAAAATAAATAAATGGGAAAGTAAGCCTCAAACTTTTAGTGGATTCAGGCCTTTTTGACCTATAAAAAATGATCAGTCATCATACGGACATCAGTCCTTTTTAGAGATTTCTGAGATCTATTCATTTCGTGTTTGTTCCCCTCTCTTGTGATGTCTGTGCAGCTACACCTATGGTAACTGAATGGGCATTTATAACTTGATCTTTCTTAATCTCCTCCTAATAAATCCACGGTGCAACGTGGGCTCTTGTCACATGATGACATGACTCCTGTGTCCCATCACCAACCGCTGTTGAGCTTACAGAAGTACAGAGCTTACAGAAATCTTCCAAAAACCCATCAGGGACCAGCCCAAGCTCAGGCCAATGCTGAGCTGCTCCATGACAGGCAGGTCTCCCTCCTAGGCTGTACCACCATGGGACTGAGGAGGAAGCTGAGCTGCGGGACTTGGTGCTGACAGGCTTTAAATTCATATGGAGAGGCTACTGTGGCACTGCAGGGCATTATCTGACCCTTTGCCTGCAGCTGCTTGACTAAACTGCCTAATAAATGTCAATTAAGAATTGTGATACTTGACCTCTCTCTTTTTTTTCACCCCTCATAAGTCCTGTGGCATTGTGATTCATGAAGGAAATGGATCGAGCCAGGGGAAGGTTAATGAAAAAAGCTTCCACGCTGTAAAAAAAAAACCCCAAAACCAACAACAACAAACCTTCTGAACAAGGTCATGTTATGGAGAAGTCGGAAAAGCCCTAAACCGTGAAATGGCAACGCAGCCCTGGCTGCGAGAGCGCACTACAGACCTGGGTTGGTGATGATTCACAGGGTAAAGCTCTGAAACCTATCCCTGTCCTACTGGCTTCTGACATAGTTTGGCTTCTGCTGCTCCCCTAGGACTCTCCAAATGGTGCTTTCATACCTTTGTCTCCTGTTCTCCCAAGAGAGCATCTCCTGTGGGGCAGGCACCTCTGGGTTGTGCTTGCTGCCCAGTGAGGTCCCTGAGCAGACACTGCAGATGTGCTTGGGTGCTTTATACTTTGGCACGTGCTGAAATAACAGCACAGAGATTTGTGTCGGTGTTTTGCTCACCCGAACCCCAGTGAGCTGCTGAGGACCTTCTCCTGGGGATGCAGCCTCTGTGGTGGGAGCTGGTACCAGCAGGTTGGAGCTGCTTTGGTGCACACACAGGAAGGAAAATCATCACACTTAACTTGATACATATCCTAATGTTCAATTTCCATTAATTGAAATTACGTTGAAATATTGAACGTTTTAAGCATAAAAGTTTATGTACCGTGGTTAGTATGCTAATGGAATATTTTAGTAGTCTTTTAAGGTTAGCATTGCAGCCAGATGCAACGATAAGCATTCATTCCTAAGAATTATTTTGCTTTAACCCTTTTTCTAAGAGTATCCACGTTCTGGTGAGTGTTCATTGGCTGCGCTGTGGCTGACATCCAGCTATCATTTTAAGGTGGTCTTTTTTTTTTTTTTTTCATCCAATCCACTATGCAAAGTTGAATTGTAGTTATTTTTGCTCATTATCTTTGGCAGTAAAAATGTATTTATCTAAATTTAAATTGCTGTTTGCTGAGGATATGTGACAGTATTTAGAATTCAGTATTATTTTATTATCTCTTTGAAGGGATAAAAAAAGGCTCATTTATTTCAAGAGATATTTCTGCAGCATGTAAAAATACCAGTGAAGTAGCTAATGTTTTCCAGTTGTTGTTGACTTCAAATTTAGCAACCATTGTCCCTGTTGATATATTTGATGCTCTAAAAATGTACTTGCCATTAAATAGGAAGCTGAAGTGATTGGTAGGCAGATAATATTCTTTAGTAGCTATTAATAATGCTCAGAGGACATACGCATTGGAGCGTATGGAAAAAGCCATGGAACTGTGTAGGATGGAGGCAAAAATAATGTATATAGCTGTTTTATTTGAAAGCTGTCCTTATGTGCTGCAGCAGTTGCTGCCTGAATTAGCACATCATGAGCAAGAGAAACCGATACGCAAACAGAATGGTGTGCAGCTAATTTTGTTTAGAAAACTGAGGTCCAGTCCCTGCTATTTCACATCCTCTGTGAAGTGCCTCGCTCCTGGTGAAATGCAGGGGGATGTGATTCTGCAGGGGCTTTTGGTGGTGTAAGGTGGCACTTGTTCCCCCCAGAGCCAGCTTAGCTCGTGGGAACAAGGGGATTAGTATCCCACTGAGAGAAAACAGAAATTTTCAAAACGAATATAAAGCCATTGCAACTCTTTTCTCTCGTTTTGTCTGTTCCTTTACCCAGAGGAGGACTTTTTGTGTCCTCACTATGAGTTTCTCCCTGCATTTCTCAGCGCAGAGGATTTCTTTGTCTCCCGGAGTCTGGGACTGCTCTTAAAGTCATACCCATTTGGGTCCTGTCATGCAGCACGTTTAAAACTGCTGCCAGCTCACGCAGCTGTGCAGCCCTGGTGTCACCCAGGGCTGTGCTGTGTGTTGGGAAGACCGTATTAGAAAAATGCAGAATTATTAGAGCCTATGAATAGTAGTGATAATTTGTACAGCATTTGTGTCGCCCTCGTGCTGCATAACACGCTGAAGTCATGAGCTACGTTTGTTTCTAGTGTTGCTTCACGTGTCACTGTGAAACTTCATTATATCACGATATAACAAGCAGCTGCTGTGTGGGTAATGTGGTGCCTGCAGCACAGGTGGGGGGTTCTTTCTGGAGCTGCCAACAACTGTAGGGATGCTTCACATTTTCCCAGACTTGGTCCAGCCTCTTAGAAAGGAAACACAATCACGTGTGCTGAAGGTTTCTGACTGCCTGAGGGTTTTGGTGTTCAGGTTGAACCTTTAATAAAATTGCTAGTAAAAGACTATTTAAGAAGCTTTTTCTTTCTTGTGATAGCCAAAGACTGGGAGCATGAGGAGATTGCATTTTTTTTTTTTTTTAAGACTTGTCAACAGATTCACACAGTCTTACTGGCCACAGATTTCGTCATTCATTATTTTTTTCCCCCAAATAGTCGATTTATGAGAATCTCAGTCTTTACATAAAGAATAAGAAGCATCTTTAGCTGCTCTGCGTGCAGAGAAAAGTTAGAACTCACATAGTTTAAGAAATGGGGGGAAAAGTCCAAGGATTGTTTTTATAAGCCATGTTCCTTTGTATTACTTTGTGAAGAGACTGGTTGAATTATGGTTTTACAATGTCTTGCAAATACTGCTAGTGGAATTGGAGATGGAAACATGGATTTATTAAGGTTTAATAGCTTCAGTCCAATTGCTGCCATGACACGTGGTTAAGGCATTAAAATACATGGGTTATGCCTCATGCTACATTAGAGCAGTTACTGGGTAGGTGTCCTTTGATACTGGAAAATGATCTTGCCAAAGTGTTGCTGTCAATTTGAATAATCTCAGTGTTGGCGAAGGCCCATAGAAATGAGACAAAACATTGTGAATAGTAGCTTTCTCCAAATAAAGGCCATAGGAGTGTGTGTGAATTTTTAGGTCCTGTCTGTCCCAGGTGGATCCTGTCCATGTGGGCAGAAACTGTCTGCTCCAACACTCTATACTCTGGGCTTTTCCTGGTTTAGAAGTGCCTAAATTGTCCCAGGCTGCAGGAGAATTGATGACACTTGTTTCCTTTTGTGTGTTTGTTTTTTTTTTTTTTTTTTTGGGGGGGGGTGGCTGGGGGTTTGTTTGTTTGTTTGTTTGGGGTTTTTTTTGTTCTTGTTGGCTTTTTTTTTTTTTTAATCTAGTCTGGCTGGTTTTTGCAGTGATGTGATAAAAACGATATCAACTCCTGGTACGTTCCTGACATCAGTGTTTGAGAGCACATCCTTTTTGCCTCACTGAGGACTGGGTCCTTCCTCCTACAGGGGAGCTTTGGCACAGGATGTCCCCTGTCAGGTGTAGATTTGCTTGTGTTGCCTTCTGGGGCCAGTGTGAGGTTTTCATTGTTTGTCCTGAGCTTTAATGCTGCCGGTGTTTCCCTGGGGCTTGGATGGAATTTAAGCATTTTTTGAAGCAGTGCTTCTGCAGGCTGGTGGAGGATGAGTGCTGGAGGAATGCCAGCAAGGAGGAGGGATGCACTACTACCTGGGTTGTTGCTCTTTGATTTGGATAGTGCTGATGTGAGCCCAAGTGCCGTGGTTTCTTGGGATCCCAGCTGACTCTTGCAGAACATGCTTAGGATCACTGAGCTCATCTTATGTGTGTTTCTTAAACCAGGAGTTGAATACATTCTGTGAGAACTTGTATGAACTGAAGCATGCCTGTGTTTCTAGGAATATCTGGAATAAACCTGCTGTTTATCTGGTGGCACAGGCTCAGAGGCTTATTTTGCTGGGTAAAATAAGGCTTTCCTTGGGAGTCACCAGTATGAGGTGGTAAAACAGCATAATTTCTGGGATCACAGAAGCCTGACTTAGTAATATTAAGGAGGGTGTATCTGTGTGCCACAAACTATAGGACCTTAGTGTCATGTGGAGGTGTGATAGAAATAAACATCAAGGCAAGTACCAAAAGAGCAGGGAAGGGCAGAGAGAGGAGCAGCCACCAACTCAGATCCTCTGTGGCCTATGGAATAGGTGTGGTGGATGAAATACAGGTCTGAGGGCATTGGAATTGCTTTTCCCTGGGTCTCTGCAAGTGTATGTGGCTCAGGGACTGTGATACTAGGTCTTTCTACTGACATGCATCCCAAGGGAGCTGGAAGTGACTACCTTAGTGGTAGTCTTTAACACTCTACTGAATTTCTTTCCCACCAAGTTTGGGTTTCCAACAATATGATTACTTATGGATTTGTAAGTCAGAAATAGCTTGGTAATTGCTATATTGCTTTGCCTGCAGTAGCAACAAGAGCCTTAAATTTAATGCATCATCCACACAGAAAATTGATATTTGGCCAAAACTCGTAGGCTCTGACAGCTAATCTTAAAGAGCTTTTGCTTGACATGTAAAATAGAGACTTGTGGCTGACGTGCACAGGAAAATTGACGGTATTTAGGATTATTCCATAAAAGAAAAATGCTCCTTAGGATTGGCTGAAAATACTTGAGAATGATTAAATTTAGATAGAAACCTCTCCTTGGAGGTGAGCAATGCGAAGGCTTGGGACATCAGCTACTTGGATCACATGCAAAAAAACCTGTGTCAACTCATAATTCAAAGCCTGAATTTTGCTTTATCTTCAGGGTTTGTCTGATGAAACTGTACTCATGAGCTGCTGACCGGCTTGCTAATAATAGGTTTCTTTTAATGTGCTTTTACTTTGATTGTCCTTCCTAGAATACATCCTAAGTAGCAAGAATGCCCCAGAAGTCTTTTTGTGGAAGAATTACAGTAAGGAACTTCAGGGCTTTTTCTGATGAAGATACCTGGCATGTTTGTACAGATACATGTTTATTTGGCTGCCAGTTGCAACTGAAAGGACTAGAAATTTCAGCACAGAAACTTGTGGCTCAGTTTGGTGACCACATGCTGCTTTACAGGGTTACATGATGCTCTTTTTTTGGGTAAATATGCATTTCAGTATGTTTTTTCAATATTTGGTTTAGAGTCAGTAGGTCTGGATGACTTGGCTTCAAAACTACTCAATATCTATTTATTAAATACAGCACTTGTGTTCAACACAAAATGTAAGACCCAATTTCAAAATTAGGCCCACACAATTATGCAATCAGGTAATCATGCATGTAATTGCTTGCACAAATGGTCAGTTAGATGTCTCACTGTCCATTTGCATGCAAAATTAACTGATTTCGCAAATTGGACTTGGAATACTCATGGTAGAAGACACAGCTTTCTAGAGATGGCTGTGTTGTCACGCCTTCCCCTTCCATTGGTGTCCTCCTTTTATGAGACTGTTGTGTTTAGTCCTCAATGCTAGTAAGAAGCTGCTGACACTGAAGGAGAAAGTGTCTTTTCACTTTGAAATTGAGTACAAATTGATGTAGATGTTTAGTGAGCCAACAGCAGGTTTAACAGGAAAACTATGGATGCAAGTGCATCCATCAGTACTGTCCTCCATGGTTGCAGAGTGCTGTGCTTAGGTTACTCACAATGGATTTCAGTAGCATTGGAGCTGAGGTTGGTGAAGCTCTCAGTGTAACGCATACAATCAAAGCAGCACACAACCTGAATGCTCTGAACTTTACTGTTTTGAGAACATTTATTGTCATGCTTTTGCAGCAGCGAGAAAAGTTGTTTGATTTGAATATTTATATTTATGTATTTTCACATGCACTTCAGAGTTACTTTTCTTTGCTTTTTTTTAATCTGGTGTGCTGCCAAGATACTTCTTTTCAATGGAAGAATTCAAAGCAATAGCTGAGCAATCTGTAGAAATACTCACAATGACCACTTTGCAGTTAGAGCAAGTGATTGTTCATCTGGCACAGTCTCTGGGTGCTCATATGAGGAAGGCCTCTGGTCTCTCTGTGGCTGTTGCCACTCCATGCATTTGGATGTGAATTCTTCTTTTTCTAAAAACCCAGAATAACTGTGTAATTGGCTCAATGTATGTAGGCTCTAACCCACAGAGAGAGAGGTGGTGGTGATTTGTTATCAAAATACAGCTCTTCTGAGGAGGGAGTACTTGTTAGTACCTTTAGAGAAGGCTGTGCATTTATGCTTCTCTTCAGACTATGATGAAGGAAATACTCTGGTTCAAATTGTTCCCACAGGGCAGGGAGCCACGCTCCCATCCATGGCATGCTCTGGCTGTGCACGTGCACATTTTAGGGCTCAGTGTGGCACTTCCTCGTGTGTGACAAGATGGATTTGGCAGGAATTGTTAGGATTTGCCTGGGACATCCAGAGTTTTGAAACTCTGAACAGGTGAACCCAGAAGCTGGTGTGGGGAGGGTGCAGGTAGGCATTATAAATTAAATATATCTCTTTAAGTGCTTTGGGTGGTGTTTTTCCTTGCAGCTTCAGTGGCAGTGGTACCCCTGTGCTTGCTTGCCTGTGTGGGTGCTCCTGTGCAAAGTGCCCACTGCTCTTGCGTGGGTGGGTTGAGAAGCAAAACCAGTTTCTCATGTGTTCCTCATCATTAAAATCTGGCCCTTTGAGCTGAACCCTGCTGATTGTCCCTGAAAACCAGCTGTCTGGAGCGGTTATCTGCACATCAGATCTGCACTCTGTGCTTTCCAGCGTCATGTTGTGGGGGCATGGACGCAGCTGCCCTCTTCTTGTCTTCCACTTTGAATGTTACCTCCGCTCCTGCTGCTGTGGTGCTCCCTCCTAGCAAGGGAATTTCCGCAAGGATTCATCCAGTGTGCACGTGGGATGGATGCTTTCACTGAAGGGCGAGGTGGCACCTTGGTTTCGTGCTGGGTTGTCTTCCCAAAGCGATGGTGTGCTGAATCCGGGAAGGATTAAGCAGGAGCATATTAAGGTCACTTTTTATTCCTGAGCAAGAGGTTTATGTTCTCTGTGCATATTAATTTCACAGCTTGGGACATGGTAGAAAGGAGAGCAAATAAGAGTGCAAGCATGTTGGGTAGCCTCGGCAACTGAACTGGAGGAGAGAGCTCAGATTAAGAAGCTGCCTTTCCTTTCCATGCTGCATTAACACAAATGCTGTAAAAATGGTGGAAAGATCCAAGCCCAAAACTCAAAAGTTACCAGCATTATGTTTGAATTCTGTTTATGCCTGTGTGGCATTTAATTCATTTTGGCTGGTGTTTGTGGGAGGTTGTGGGGGAGGAAGAAGAGGTGGTTGCAGGTTGCCCTACACAAAATTTACAAAATGAAGACATTTTCATGTCTTATATGCCTATAAGGCAAAGCTTGAAAAAACTTCCTCACACCTTCCTGGTAGCTTTGATGAGGGTTATGCGTCCCCAGAGGGTGAGAGAGGTGGTGTCAAAAAAGCATGGTTTGTAGTTGAGCTGCAAATACAGGTGGAGGATTACCCCGAAATGATGTTTGATTAAGATGTCTGGGAGTGGTGTCAGAGCACAGGAGGCTCCTTGAGCTCTGTCTTGGCATGCTTTGATAAGTTAAGAATTCTTTGACTTTTTGTGCAATGCAGAGGCAGTCTTTCCAAATTCCAGTGTGGGTGATGGTGTTTTCTTTATTCCTCTGTGTAGGGACCTGTCAACCTTTGGGGAGGATGGGAGCTCGATAGGGGATTTGTGGGCAGGAGCTGCTGGCTCCATGGTATTAGCTGTGGGGTTGGCGTTGCTGGACCTCTCAGAGCATGTAGATGTTGCTGGAAAAGTTTTTGTGGCCACCTGCTCACCTTTCTGCTGTGGGAGCCCTAAGAATTGGGAAACACAATCTTGAAGAATTGAAAGCTCTCCAAAGCCATGCATTTCTAGTCCACGGTATCAGTTCAGGCTCATGAGATGAAGCATTCCATAAAGCATTTCCATAAGGCATTTCAGGATAGGAACGGATAAAAAAATGCACTATGTAAATTAGAATACTAATTATATTATCAACAGAGGAGCTCATAGCTATCCTTGCTCCTTAGCAACTCCTGTGCTTTGTTACAGATAGTGCTGTGAGAAAATGCAGATGAAAGGGTTAAAGCGTGTTGTCCAGGAGGACACCGGACTGTTCTCGGTCATGTACTGGTGCTGTGGGATCTCTGTATACAAGCACTGTGGGATCTCTGGGCTGTCAGGCTTGACCCCACAGTGGGTGTGGGGGGTAAAAGCTGACCCCACAGGAAGCTTGCAAAGCATTTCTACATTCATGTTTGGGTCACTCTGCCTCCTCAGAGTCACCGCTGCAACGTCCACAACCTCCAGTACTGACTAGTTTATCTCTGAATCTGACCATGAAATAAAAATATTAGAGCTGAATTAAGAGATCTTTTTATTAAGGCAGTTCTGGCTTACTGTGAGCAATCTAAAAATAGGCTGTGGATATTCTTGATCTTTAGAGACATTAGCCTACCTTTAAAAAACAAGTAAGGAATGTGGTATTTTATACACGGCTCTCAGCGCTGTATGAAAAGAAGCAGACTACAAAGCACAGCGCAGGGAAATTGATTCATCATCAATTTATTGCTTGGAGCTCTAGGCAAACTCTTCTCAAGACAGAAGAGAGATCTATAAAATCTTTTCATCTGAAACTATGAATTAAATTGGGAGGAACTGCTGATGAGACCAGAACCAACCCTTAAACCAGGCATTCTTTTGGGAACGGGTCTCCTGCTGAAAGCCAAGGGGAATTGGAGAGATGATGCCGATTTTCACCAGACAAGGATGTGGAACTTAATTCTTATTACCCTATTTCTTTCCTTTCAGTGAATCTGGCTTATGAAGGAGCAAGCCTACAATACTCCCCCCCCTTCTACCCACCCTTGGCTTCAGCATAATTTTTCCTTTTTTCATCAGTGCATCTTGTTAATCTTGCAGTTTCTTTTCCTGACAGGTACTTCTTTTCTTATATTGTGTGTGTGGATTCTTAAACCGTCTAATAACATGGAAACTTGCTTTTTTCAGCAGGAAGCCTCTGAAAACAAGCTGATGCATCTCCATTGTCAGATCACTATATAAATAAATAAAATCTCTTCGTACATTCCCTTCAAAGAAGCAAGTGAGACAATGCTCAAGAACTTCTGCCTGGTGTTTTTTTTTTTGTTGTTTTTGTGTTGAGGGGGAAGCTGTGTGTGTCAGCGACCTGTAATAAATAGCACTGCAATGAGAAGCGACAGCCTCATTCACCTTGCATCCATGCAGAAATAACTAAGCTCTCTTCCCATGCCTTGGGAAAAAAAAAAAAAAGTGAGAAAGAAAGGAATTAAAGAAAAGAATTGACCTTGGCTCACAGTCGCTCCCATACTAGCAGGGAGCAATCTACCAGGGAGACACTGAAGTTTGCTGGCCCTTGGTGCAGGCATTGCCTGTGTCACTGCGAGCTGTTCAGCCCAGAGTGCATGAAGTGTCTTTCTGCTGCTGCCTGAAAGTGTGGTTAGCTGAGCTCTTGATTGGCAAAGGACAGAGTTTTGGAAGGCTGAAGTATTTTAACTGGGGGGGGGGGATGGAAAGAAAGAAGGGTTTATACAATAATGAGGTACAGTGTAGTCAGACCACTTCTCTGCAGTTGGTTATTTTTCTATATCCTCAATTTGTCAAAATTTATGATGAAGTTAAGGTAATTTGGAGGCTTTCCTGCAAATTAAAGTATATGCTAAATAAAAGGGGGAAAATGTAAAAGGCTTTTAGGAGAACTGGTGGAAGACAGACCAAAGGAAATGTATGTCTTTCTGTTTGTAACATTGGCTGTTAAATCTGTAGATGGTTTTCTTTATTGCTTTCTCATTGCAGTGTTTGATTTTTAAAGTTCATAAAACTGGAAATAAAAGAATGTTTCTTTGATAGGGTTATTATGTGCTGGTTTTATATTAGCAGGTACCTGCCCTTTCCCTGTGGAGACTCTCCATCTGTTCCTCTCTGTGCTGGGATATCCGGAAAGTTTCTAGGGGTTGGGAACTACAAACTCCACTGGCTTTGGGGTCCTGTGGGTCTGGATCCAGCCCTGAGCTGACACCCTTGCCCTGCTGTGTGGGGTGTCATGGGTGCCCCATGTCCCCTCTTCTGGTAACCTGTCATGGGAGCTGCTAAGCCCCCTGTAATAACCTGGCACTTGCTATGATAGCCAGCATGTTGGGGGTGACTAAACTCCTCCTTTGCTTTGCCTGGGAAAGGCAAACGGCAGCTGTCATATTGTTTTAGCATCAGGCCACTTCTGAGCACAGTGTTATTTTTGGTGTGTCTGTGTGTCTGCCTGTCTGTTGTCTATATACAACTGCACAGGCCTGTGTTGGAGACCTGCCTGCAAAGACATGGTTTCCCCTGTCAAGGTGGGAAAGGTGGAAGGATGCAGCAGACAGATAAGAACAGTGGAGAGAGAACACACAAACCAGTTTTGGGTTGGTTTTTTTTGTGTGTGTGGGAGGAGTTTGAATTTTTTCTTTGTTTGTTTGCTTTGTTTTGTTTGATGTTTTTAGGGCCCCTTTCAGGCAAGCATCACTTGCTGAACATCATCATTGGCTGGGGTCATCCTGTAGTAAATACAGTTACTGGCCTTGCCCCTTGCTGAGCAGGTTATCTCCTGGACAGTGGACCTGGTTAAGGCTCCTTGTGGTAGGAAAATGCAGGTTTTGCAGCAGGAAAGCCTCACTTCTCACCTCTGGGAAAGGCTCCAGTTCCTGTTCGCTCATTAGAAGAAACAGATATATATGTGTTCCATTGGCAGCTGCATCCCTATATGAAGAGCATCCTTTTCACTCAGAGGTGCCACCTCCCCAAAAAACACACAAAAACATCTGTTGAGGTTTTGCATGTGCTGCCCAGGCACGTCCTTTCCCACTGGCAGGTAGCAGAGATGCTCCCCAGAAAGGAGTTGACACCATCCCACACTTCGGTGGGGGTAGGAGCAGCATGGGGTGGTCTGGTGAAAAGTGGGGTAGCAGGACATGAGGCATGCTGGTGGCACTGCACCAGAGAGGCTTTGGGATAGGGATACAGGGAGGAAAAGAGTTTTTTTGTATTTAATCCGCAATATAAATAGAGTGGGATGCTCAACCCTTTCTTTCTGCATTTTCTCATTTACAGGGAAGATGTGAAGGAAAAACAGTTCTCCCGCTGCTTGGCAGGGCAAAATTTTCTTGCAGCAGTTTCTTTATTATAAATTTATTTGATATTCAATGTATAAGCAGTAAAAATAATGAAGCCACTTCATATTTCTGCAGATACCCTGTGTACTTCTGAAGTATTTTGTTATATTTCAGCATTACCTAATGGATGCTTCCAGTAAATTGTTACCACTTGGGTTGCCTCTCATTTCTTTCTGCTGAATATTTTTCTTCTTAAACACAGAGTGCCATGCTGTCTTAGTTAATGTGATGCTTAAAACATCATGTGGTGTAATCTGCAGAAGAGGAAGGATAAACACATACATGTGCTGCTGGCATGATGCTGCCTTTGAGCTGCCCCATCTCCGTGACCAGGTTTGGGGTGGGTCTTTGCTCTCCATCTCACCCTGGGGCCTGGGAGGAAGTTGCCCACCTTGTGCTGAACTCATCTGGACGCAGAGATGTCTGTTTTTCTGTCCTTGAGTTCGTAGCTGAGTCTGGTGGGCAGCCTCTGGGTTGCTGCTGTTTTCTGCCTAGTTAGACTGGCAGCAACTTCAGCATCGCTGGGGTTGGGCAGTTGAACTTGGCCTGGAAGTGGCAGGATTTGGAACATTGACAGATGTAACCTGCTTTGCAACTATGCAAAATTAATTTCTGAAGGAACTTGGCTGGAAATGAAGAGAAGAGGTTCTTTATGTCTGCTTTTTTTTTTTTTTTTCTATAGAGTGTTTTTGGCAGGTCAAAACACTTTGTTTTGTTACCTAACTAATAGTTCCGGTGTTTCCCTGTTAAGCACTTGTTAATTAACACTTAATGACTGGGCTATGGCTGAACTATGGGAGTCTTATCTGAAGGCAAAGCAATTGGCAAACGGATTCATTATGATCAGAGCAACTCTAATGAATGTCAAATTAATTCATAATAATGTGACACATAAATCTTAAGCATATTGTTAATAATTACAGATGTGCTTTTCCCTTATCCACTTTTAGTATTATTGCTTTTTACTATGTATACTACAGAGCCAGCTTTCCACTACCTATCGTTTTACACTGATAATTCCAGTCTTCTATAGCTGCAAATAGCTTAATTACCTATTTGTCTCTTTCATAGTAATTAGATACACGAGCATGAAAGGCAGGAAGTTGATGTAAATATATATAATTTATTATGGAGATTCTGTAACTGCGGGCTGTTACATAAAACTGACAATGTAATTAATGAGGATGGTCTGTTGCTTGCTGTCTTTCACCGGAGAAAGGGGAGGGGAAATATGTCAAACATTCTCCCACTTGTGATTAATACAATTTCTATGGTTAGTTATTACAATTATTTGAGAACACACAGTGATTTATTTTAAATAAAATTATATATTTGATACTTGGATTTAATACAAAATGTCTAAAATTAGCTTTGCATGTTAAACCCAGCTCTGAGTTGTCTTGCTCTTATTTATGTCTTTGCAGCCATCTTTATTTTATTGAATTAGTTTTCGTGGTTACTAGGTGCTTTAAAGATAGGAACTCTTGAAAAAAAAAACATAGAAAAAAATCATTGTCCTAGTGTCTGTGAGATATAGTAGTGGCAGATATAGGAGGCACATCCTGATAAGGTGAGACAGGACAGGGTATTCCAGCAGATGCCTTTTTTGCTTAAAGATACCCTGCTTCAGGATTCAGAATTGTTTATTAATGTTCACTCTCTCATCCAAAACACTTCAGTATTCTCCTTCCTCTGGTGCCACAGTACTTCACTGGGGCTGTTTGCCATGTAAAAATTTGATGGAGATGTCATGTTTGTGTTTCCCAGCCTTGCTTGAACTGCCTGCCTGGGATAGGGGGACTGGGGGATGGTTTCTGAAACAGTGAGAAAAATAAAATAAAAAATTTCTTATGAAGTGGAATTTCAAATTGGCAAAAATGAGCATAAAGTTACCGAGGGCCTTCGTGGGCGTTCGTACAACGTTCAGGTTTCGCTGCGTCTTCGTGGATCTCACGCTTTGCTTTACTTACCAGTCTGTGTGGATGTGCACATCAGACTGAACTTGTCCTGGTGGTTTGGGCACACGTGGTCTAGCAGAGCCCACTGAAGGAGCGGTGTCTTGGCACAGTTTTGTCTGGCTTAGTGAAGTGGTTTTGATGTAGAAGGCATCGCCCTTGGGTTGTGCTGCTGTGCCACAGCCACGCTCCTCTGCCAAGATCAGCAGGGCTTGTTTCTGCTCAGCCTGGCTTTTGCTTTTAAATACTACCAAGAGCAAAAGGGTATATTTTCTTTTGTTCAGAAAGAAACAAAATAAGTGAATGCTTTTCCTGTTGTGGAAAATACTGATCAATAATAATTAACTTTCACCATCATCTTTCCCCTATGCAAGGAGCGCCTTACACGGTTGTTTTTGCAGAACCGCGGGAGGTGCAGCTGTGCTGCTTCCTGCTCCAACAGCTCTTCCCTCTTAAGGCTTCAGCAGCAAAACCTCTGCCAAGAAGGTGGCTGTGAAATCCCTTGAGTTACAGCTGCTGCGAGGCAGCCCCTCGGAGGGGTGTTCCTATTTTATCTTCTCTTTTCCCTGCTGCAAACAGCAGTGTGGAAACAAGAAGGAAGGCTTCCGTGGGCTGTGCCTCCAAAGGTCATATAACACTTTATGTTTTCTCCAACATGACACAGCGTGACAGAACAAAGTATTTATCTTGTGTACTTGTCAGCTTCGTTCTGCTGGCTCTGAAATGATGAAATACTACCGAATATGCTGCTGCTTGTTTCCTTTAGGGACTTGCGCTGATTTGTTTAAAGTGTCGTCTGCACCCAGTAAATGCTTCATTTATTACAGCTGACACCTGAAAATATCTGAGGGAAATATATCAAGGCATCACGCGAATATTGTTTTCTTTATTTGCTGTTGTTTACTCATGTCTTAACATAAATGCAGGCCCCTAATGATTAATTGTGTTTCTTGAGGGTGTCACCTGTGCGTGTGTGTATTTTGAACTGCCGCGGTGTGGTTTCTGGAGATGCGCTCCAATTCCATCAGAAAAATGTGTTTTGACTTCTGATGGGGTCAGCTTAACTGTTAATTATCGTGGTGAGTCACTAATGAGCTCTTGCCTCAGGAACTTTGTACAGCCTCTCCTCAAACTTTTCTCCATTACTTGTTCTGATGCTTAAGCGAAAATAAAAATAGATCTCCTGCAAAAGGAGTGGGTGGGGAAGTGAATGTTTGAGATGGTTATGTGACCCTTGTAATGGTAATATTTGATGCAAAGGCTTTCAGATTTAAATCTCAATATCATATTAGGCTTCATGGGTGAATTTTTTTTTTAATTTTTTTTTTTTTTACATTAAGCACTTCTCCATTGTCCCTGAAGAATAATGTGGAATCCAAATTCCTCTCTCAGCAAAACAATCAGTGTAAAAATAACAAACATCAAAGAGAGAAAGAAGCAGTTTGCCCACAGTACTAATTGCTAACGTTATCATGTGTCAAAGTGAAGAATTAAAATGTGATTCTAGGTTCCTAAAAGTGCACTTGCTGGGAGTTCAAAGGCTGTATGTAGTTGAGAGTGTGTGGTTGTGTGGACTAGCAGGGCCACAGTCAGTGTTGGGACCTCCTGCATTTCAGTGATGAGGGCAAAGAGGACCTTTGGGCAGCTCGAGGAGCCCCTCTGACTGCTGCTTCAGTGGCACAGCTTTGCTTGGGCACAGCACAATGTCTGCACTTTGCTATGTCCTGCTCTGTAGGCAGGACACCTATACAGTATACAGCATATATATGTATTTATACAACGTGCCAATGCTGTGTATCAGTATGGGAAGTGATTGGATCTGTATTTTGGATGCTTTATGGTATTGAAAGCCCTGGCCCTTTAACCATCTGCACGGGGTATGCTACAGGAGCTGTGCATTCACTGGAAAAATACAAATCTAGGAGAGATATAAATGTATTTAGAGGTTTTCCTTCCCTTAGGTAAATAAGCAGTGCTGGGGAAAGAAGGCCTTCTCTATATGATGGGAAGTTGTAAATGGCAAATATATTGCGTTCTTTAATGTTGTTTTCTTTTACAGCCATTGTAACAATTTTAGTCAGCGAAATTAGATTCCTTGCTTGAATAGCGTCCTTGTTTTAATTTCCCGTGATGTGCATTCTACTCTCTGCATGCAGGTTGGAGAGGAAGAAGGGCCCCACTCCTCCCCTGATGTGGTTTCTCACTGTGGCTCTGGACAGGGTGACTGAACAGGGCTTTGCAGCAATGCTGGGAGCTGGTTCCAGAGCCCCAGGTTTCCTGGCATCCCTCTGTGCCCTTCTTCCCTGCCTTGGTTCCCACTCCTTTCTCTGTTTTCTTCTTATGGAAAGGTTTTTTTGGATGCAAAGACTGTTTTTCTCCCATGTGGCTGTGCCCAACAGCACCTGGATTTTAGCTTAAGGTGGGAACATTAGGGAGACAGTTGCCCTGATGGTAACATAAGTTTATAACTCGTGAAGATGGAGTTGAGGAGCAGGACTGCTGTGTTATCCGTATGTTGTGGTGAGCAGTTTTGCTGCTGTTTTCTGCTGGGCAATGCGATGTGTGTGCCCAAGGTGGTCCTGACATCAGGTGCTCCTCGTCTGTGTTTGCTTCCAGAGCTGTGAAAAGGTGTGCCTTGACTGCTAACTGCTGAAATGGCCAAGTTTCTACCCCAGATAGGGAGCATCTGGCTTGAGTGGGAATTGCAGAAGGAAGCAGGTGATCACCCCTGATGCAGCCTTGTGATCTGAGATAAAGCAGAGGTGGTGTTTGTGTCCTCTGTTTTATATGAGCCAGTTTTATAAGGAGCTTGTGACAGCTCCTTAGTCACTCAACGTTTGGTTAATCACAGTGAATTAAGAAGCAACCCTGGGTGTGGGGCTGCCTTTGTCACAGTGGGGCTGTTCATCCTTCTGGAGCGGAGGACCTGACTGTTCCTGTGAGAAGGATGAATGCTTACTTAAGGCAATGAAGGCCAAGGATGGTGATCCCATTAAATTGAACATACTGGAAAGATCCATCACTGGTAACCTCTACTGGCTTTATGGTCAAGAAATTTTGGCTGCATCTGCTCTTAGCCCCTTACAAGAGAAACTGCCTCTTGTCACAGGAAGAACTTGAGTGAGATGTGAAATGTCCTCTGTGGTAAGGCAAACTCCTTAAAAAATAATTGGTGTCAGTCATTTCTATGTTAATATTTCACTGCTGCTAATTTAGCAAACAGATGGTGGTCCATATTATGGCGTATGAGTGGGGCTTTTCCCTGGGCCAAATGATTACCTCCCTGGTTTTCAATTAGCAAAGCCTGCCAGTTACCTGGAGTGGTTTTCATTTTAATTATGCAGCTATTAGGGCAGGTAGGTAGCCAGCCTGGGGGGGGAGGAGAGGAGAACTCAGTGACAAGCACGAACCTTTATTAGGAAAATCCATAAAATCAAACCAAAAGGGAAAAGCCATATGATGGGAAAGAGGAGGAGATGCACAGCAGTGCAGCATGATGCACAAGCCTCTTTCTGCTGGTGTGAGCATTGATAAATAGCTTTGAAATGCCTGTTTGACAGGTTGTGGCGTGTAGGTGGCTGTAGGGGAGGAAAGGTGAGGTCTGGAAGACGCTGTGGTCTGGCGATCTGCTGGCTGTACACTTATTTTTAGCTCAGTAGAGTTCACTGGTTGAAGGAGAGAAGCCAGGAAGGAAAGCCAGCCCTCGAGCAACCTGCAGAATCCTGCTGTCTTCCCGTGCTGGTGCAGGTGTGGGCAGATGTTTGTTTAACGCCAAGGTGCAGCAACACACGGTGTTGACTGATTTATGAAGTCTCTGACTGTCGTCTTGTTTCCTATCTCAGCTAATAACAGTCCAGGCAATGGAAAGATACTTCTCTCATAATTATAGACGTCTCGTTTTCCCTTTGAGTCCTACGTTTAAATCATCAGGTGTCCTCTTCATCTGAATTGTTTCCTCGAGCTTATCTTCCTCTGTGGATCAGGCTTTTATTGTATTTTATTTTGATGACACCATTCATCTTCCCTCAGCTCCGCTGCTACCCAGACCTGTTCCCCTGCTGTCCTCAAGGAATGGGGAAGGAGATGGAAGAGGCTTTGGGCTTGAATTAGCCAGTGATGAGGTTTGGTCTCCTTTGGGATGGAGACATTAATGCAGCATCATGAAATATGAGGTCTGCCTTCACTTTGGGTGACTCTGATAATGTAAGAATGCAATTAATCATATTTGGCTCTGCAGAGGATATGTAATCTGAGAAGAACACCTTCCCTGAAGGTGGCAGGAGTACATGAAACAGAAAGAAGAGCTGCAAGCAGCTTTGTGTAGGAATACGCAGCACTGCTTGGGGCAGCCTTTAATGACAGGATTTTGTTGCAAATGTCACAGATTCTCTGTTGCCATGTGCAGCCCTTGTGCATGCATCCTACTCAAAGTCTTCCCCAGCTGAGCAAAAACTGTTACTTGGTGCAGTTTATGGTGAATTAAAAAGCAGCACTTTGTTGCTGAAGTGCAGGATTGGGTTTGAGCTTTGACTTTACCATGGCAATGTAAAATAAAGGAACTCCTTGAACTCTCCACTTAGACAAAAGCAGTTGCTTTGCTTACTTGAGTAGCTTATTCAGACCCAAAATAATTATCCTTTATTTATTAGCACGGTAAAATATGTTTAATTAGGTTTTGGTGCAGTATCTTCAGTCTTTTGACTTGAAAGTTTTCTTGCTCATAACTTACTGGTCAATCCTTTGGTGTGGTGTTACAGCTCTGTAGATTATGTGTGGAGCTAATTAAGTGATAACGATTGAGGTGCAGGGTATTTCCTTGGGATTAATGACTGTCTGGGAGGAGTTGATGGCCCAAGGTGTAGCCAAGGGCCATTAGCACCAGCCAGCTATTAATTGTATGAAAATGCCATGTGCCAAGGTCATTGCTGCTATTAAGAAGTTGAGGGCAATGAGGAGGTAGGTGTGTGGGGAGATGAAGTAACATGGGAAGTATATGGATTTCAGAAAATGTAATATGGTCTTAATGGGTATCTGCATGATGTACCTGTTGATTAGCCAGTCTGCTTCTTCCCTCCATTCCTCACTGTTCTGTCCAGAGCTTAATGGTGAGGATCATTGTGAGCAAAGATGATGCTTTTCTTGTCTGGTGCCCTCTTTCTTAATGGTGCCTCATATTTTGTCCACTTTAGAGGACACTTTATGCATATTACTAGTGTAATTTTTTTCCTCCTCCTTGTAAGAGAAGTTTTAAACCCCCAGCCTAGCAGCAAGCAAAAGCATTGAGAACAGCATGGCCCAGTGGGACAAAATACTGTTTTTTCTATGAATAGAGTGGAGAAGAGTAGTGCTTTGGACAGGCCCTCACGTTGGCCAAGTGCAAATGCTATATTGTGTCAAAGCACTTGTTTTTGTAGCAAAAGACCATGTTTCAAAGATGAACAGTAGCTGCAATGTGGCATACTGCATTTTGGGGTTTGCATGCTCTTCCCCTCCAAGGTAGGCTCTGATATGAGTCCTTACATTTTGCTCTCAGTCCCAATATATCACTGATCTCCAGCTGCTGACACGTGGATTTATGCTTTTGAGGGTTCAGAGCTATAGGACCCGAATTTCCCAAACTGGTGATACTGGAGGCAGTTTGGAGGAGTCTCTTCCTGAGTGGCAGATATCTCATGGGTGGAAGCATTCAGCTGCCTTTATCTTGACGTGGTGGTTTGTATGAGTGAGTAACTGAAATAAAAATAAAGATGTTGAAGCTGGTTGCTGTAGGATCACAGGGGCCATCTCAGCTGGTGAAGGAGGGACACAGATATGTTGGTATCCAGGGTGTAAACACATGATTACTTTTGCAGCAAGCCCTGGTCTTTGCTGGAACAATGTATTTGCCACTGCTTTAAAATTAGATCCAGGATGCCTCTCCCAGTTGATTTATCCATATTAATCACTGTGAAACCTGCCTTTCCTATTTTTTCTCATTTACGTGGAGCTCAGGAGGAATGATTCCTTTAGAGGCAGGACTTCAAGGTGTCCTTATCAGAGCAGGTTTCACTGAGTTTATGATGGGGCACAGGCAGTCTTGGAATCCTCCCATCCTTGCAAGAGGCTCCCAGCAGCTCAGGTGAGCAGCAATGCAAAAAGCTGCTTTGGGAAGTGTCCCATTGCTGGCATCTTTCTACAGGCTCTGATCATGTGCCAAAATAGGTGTGTCTGGCTAGTGAAATGTATTTCTCTTTAGCTTTTTGTGGTTTTTTGGGGGGAAATGTTTGCTTGGTTGGTTTTTTATTTTCCTTCTAAATTCTTCAATTCAGACATTTAAGAGAAGTTCTAAATAGATTGGGGACAGATGCAGTTGAAAAATCGTGTTTTTCTTAACTTTGTAATTTTCTTGCATATGATTGTAATCTTAATAATGATAAATAATCTGTTAAAAGCAATTATGGCCTGAATAATAATCCTA
Organism: Manacus vitellinus; assembly: GCF_001715985.3. Lineage (NCBI taxonomy): Eukaryota > Metazoa > Chordata > Aves > Passeriformes > Pipridae > Manacus > Manacus vitellinus. Next base: position 2,818,104 of record NW_021939471.1, on the reverse strand, counting down.
AGTAATAAACAGAATGTACTGTGTAATTTTGGTCGTTTTCAGCCATCTGGCTCCAGTCTTAGTAATTGACTTAAAGCATAGTGACAATGTCAGCATCATACAGTGTTTAGTTCGACTAAATTCCTGAGCAGGCATTCCTTACAGAAATCCACTTTTTTTTTTTGAATAAAAAAATGAATCGATACGTCAAAATTATTACTAGCTCTGTTACAGCAGCACAGATCATGAATCCATCAGTCTTGTCTTCCATTGAGCTCAAAAAACTTTATTTATAATGATTTGACTGTGTACGGTTTCATTATTTTCTAGTGAAACTGCAACTGAAAGACTTTGAGTGTATCCAAGGATCTAAATTCATGCTGGCACTTACTTCTGAAGCTGCCAGAATTTAAATGCTTTCAGTGTTGGCTGGACTTAAGGCATCTTTTAAAACTCAAATGCTCCCTTTGGTCTGTTGCTATTTGCAGTTTGGATTATTTTTTTTTTTTTTTTATTAATGCATATCATTGCTAAAATTTCCGAGGCTTTCACTCCAAGACTTTTAGACCTCTCAGTTTAATTGGCCAAAGTGAAGCTGTGTGTCTATCTCTGTTTTTTCAGATGCAATGGTTTGCCAGCTTGGAGATGGATTTTTTTTTTTTTTTTAACTTACTGCAGAGGTGAATTTTTTCTATTGTTCTGGCCAAAACGGCAGCGGAGTGACGTTATAGCCAGTTCTGCTCAGTTTAGGTGCTTAGAGTCTTATAATTACCATGACAGGGCTGAAGTGATAGCTCCCAGTTTCACCACCCAACACTTATTACTGGGAAATAAGGTGCCTGCTTCTTTGCCGTGGGTGGGCTATTTTGGGGGGAGTTAGTGAGGGAAAGAGTTGAGTCCTGGGGAGGGATCAGGCTGTGGGAATGCAGAGCATAAAGCAGGGTGGAATGGTCCATATGAGAACATGCAGCTTGGCTGGGTCAAACCATGGTTTGCCTTGTCTGATAACCTGGCTTGGGGAGCAGGCGCCGTTTATCCTTTGAAGGATACGAAAGCAAGACCCGCATGCAAAATTCCCCCCCTGGAAGACTTTTACCGGGCTCCCCCTATTTTCTGGCTCAGACCCCTGAGCAGGAGGTGGAGATTCATGTTGAATTGGGCTCGATGGAGGCTTTTTTCAGCTGAGAATTTGTTTGCTTTTTTGAACCCAAGCAGACTTTGGCATCCACAGCGCCTGCAAGCCAGTGTTTCCCTGCACTGTGCTGTGTGTGTGCTTTCTCTGTGCTCTCCCTTGCTCTGGTGGTTTAAGACATTTTTAGAGGGGTTTTGCAGAGCCCTCTGAGACTAGTTGCTGTTTAGCCCATGGCTGCTAAAGCCTCCACGTTTACAGTGGCCATAAACTTACCAGCATATAGTTCTCATTGTGGCTTGAATACTACACAAAACAGTTTTTCTGCAACTTGTACTGGAGGATTTTGTTTAGGGGTTTTTGGGCTTTTTTTCAGAGCACCGGTGGCCAAACTTTGATGAGCAAGCAGGGGCTCCTGCTGCTCACAAGCCAGTCCTTGGCATCACCCTGCCCTCTTCTTTCACCAGAGTCATGGCTGCCCTGTCAAGGATCTGTTCTTGGGGAAGGCACAGTTTATTGCCTGGATTTGCTTAATGAAGCAAATAGCCTGTATTTTCCATTCCAGCCACTGACATTTTCTACATAGTTTGCTAAATTTGATTATGCCGTTTGTACAAATTCTAAGATTTACACACTGTTAGAAAGAATGGTTTCAGTTTAAATGGTTTCAAGAAGTGGAAAGATATGAATTGAAGTTTCTGCCCTTAATTTTGTGGAATACTGGTGCAATAAAGCTGTGGTTAAAGGAGTTTATATACTCCTACTGAATACATGGCATACTGACTTCTTTATTTTCATCTATGCTACTGCGTGTAATTATAGCTGCTCTAAAATACTGTCCCCTCTCCCTTTATGTCTATCATGAGACAACATTCATGTGTTGGAGGGACTGGATGTGTTGTAGGCTTTCCTACATAATAATGATGTGAAGAGTTGGTAAGGAAGAAATGCAATTTCTGTGAGGTCTGGTCAGGATGCAAGGATAAAGACTTGAAGTTCAGCGGGAGCTCTGCGGTCTGATCCATGTTTTTGGATGTCTGTTTATGGATCTGGATGAATCAGTGACTCATCCCAAACTTTGCAGCCCTCTGAATGGGAGCAAAGGGCTGCTTTGGTTTAAACAAAGCCTTTGGGTCAAAGCTGTATGTGGGATGTGTGCCAAAATGTGGGATGAAAGTTTTTTCATTTTGGGCTGAGGCAATGAGATGCTCCCTGGCAGCCTTTTTAAAAGGCTTGTGAGTGAACCTCTCCTCTCTGGTTTGCAAAGAAGGGTGGACTTCATTCAGTGTCTTTTCTGGGTTTTATGTTTGGGGTTTTTTTGTTTTTAATTAAATTTTTTTGGTGATTTGTTTTTTTAGCAAGCCCTGCTAAACTGTGCCCTGTTTGAGGAACAGACTTTATTGGTGTGTTTCTGGTCAGTGTAAAACCAGAGATCTGCTGGTAATACTCTATTAAAGTAAATATCCCTCTTTTTTTTTTTAAAAAAAAAGGCTATATTTGCCATGTGGAACACTCAGTCTGTGTCTTGTGGTGGCTGACAGGGACATGTGAAAGCCCTTGCTCAGGTTGATTGCCTTCATGATATGCTCAATATGAGTTAACTTGTTTTCTGTACCTTATACCATTTCATTTTGTAGTAGCAAATAAGGCTTAGATGTAGTAAATGTAATGTCTACTGCTGCTTGATATTACAGGCCAGTGAATAAATGAACTTCCTCTGATATTCTATATCTTCTCCTAATAAACAGAAATGCTGCCACAGGATTGTGTGCGAGTGACTGGGAATTACTTATCTCTACCTTGCCTCCTTAAAATTGTTTTTCTCATGCACTTGCATGTTTCCAGTTTGCCTAGAAAATAAATTTTGACATCACATTTAGGATGGATGATTTAAAGCTGAATTGGGGCACTCGCCCACCTGATTGTTGAGTTGGGGTCTGTGATTCTACAGCGTTTCAAAGTCAGAGGTGCTTGGGAATGAAATCATGTATCTAGTTGAATCTATTAAAACTAAAAATGCTGAAAAATATTTAGAAATTTTCTGTGTTGGAAAGCAAAGGGAGTAGCAACAACAGCTTTTTAGGTGGATCTCGATCATGCATTGTTTTCCAAACATATTTAAAAAAAAAAATCTCGGTGTGGGAAGCAATAGGGAGGCAGAGATTGTGAAGATTTTGGTGCATTAAAAGCCAGTCATCCTCCAAAGATGGGTGCATTCCCGTTTCCTGCGGGGGGAAGGACAGGGTTTGGGGAGGGACCTTGTGGGATTAATGCTAAAAATATTAAGGTGACCATCTGAGTGCTTGAAGTTGTGGTTTGTTTGTTTGGGTTTGTTTGTTTGTGGTTTTTTTTTTTTTTCCCCAAGGCATGGTGAGGAAGGAGATGAAGACTCCTCATCTGTTTGCTGTCCTCATAGCACAACCTGGCTGCTGAATAGCTGAGTGACAAGCAATCTGGCCTATCCATATGACCATATTGTTTTCCTCCCCTAATTAGCCTGGTCCTTACTGTGCTGATGAGGAAACAGATGCACTGAGCAGCAAATTACCTTCATCTCGCCTCTGCACAAAAAAGACACAGCACTTAATTGACTCATTTGATCTCTGGCAATTCAAAGCAAGTAAAGTGGAAATATTTGGAAGTGGCACTTTATTTCTGAAAAGGGGGAAAGTATGTTGCAAGTGTACATATATGCATTGTGTATGCTTATACTTTTACAGTGGCGAATGGGAGGGTGATGGTGAGGTCTGTGGTGTTGCTTTTTCATGTCTTCAAAGAGAGGCACAAGGAAAAATGGTGAAAAAATACCGTTACTTCCTTTGTCAACAACAAAATATTTGCATACTTAACTGCGCCGCTATTTCTTTACAGATCCTTGGCTGTGAATGTTCCTTTTCTGTACAGCATGGCATGCTGCACATACTGGCAGCTGAAATGGCTCATTCCTGCATCCCTGAGCTCCTGCCTGGGCACTGACTGTGCCACAGGGGCCCTCTGCTGCCCCCATTTTCTCTACTCAATTTTTCTTACGTTTATATAGATACATGTGTATTTTTCCCTGCTGCTTTTTTTTTCTTTTCTTTTCTAATACAAATATATTATGTGTATGTTTTGAAGGTGCTACTCAAGGGATTGAGGAGAGCTCTTAATGGCTGTGTGTAGCTGGTGCCTGACATGCACCTGAGTGCTGGTGTGGGTGCTGTATCCTGCCACTTTCTTGCAGCTCTTGGGATCACTGGGAGGCTCTCAGCAGAGGTGCACATTGCATTTTGCCAGAATTCCCATGTGGACAAATAGGATGTGTCTGGTACACAGTCTAGCCTTAAAGTCCAGGAAGGAACTTTTGTCTTGTACTTTATATCCTGGGTGTGTTTCTGCCTGCAGCCACCTCTCAGGTTCCCAGGGTGAAAGTCATCTGGTAAAAGTGTTTTCATCTGATAAAGGTGAATGGTTACTCCCTGAATTTACCAACTCGGTGTGGCTGGACTTCTTTCGCTGTGTCTTAATCCTTCAAGAGGTGGTTTCTCCTGCAACTCTCCATGGCAAGTGCTCTGCAAAAAGGAAATTATCATCATGCAGGCATTGTGGTGGCCACTCCCTTGGTTGGGACGCTGTATCTTAGCAGATTCTGAGGGATGTTTAAAGTGCGGATCTTTCTTGTCCTCTGCCTCCAACCTAACGTGGCTTTCCCCATGTGTGATGTACATCCCATGGATTTGGCACTCTGCAGTTTAGTAAAAGCTGTTGCCAAGTCTGCTTCCATTCCCATTTGGCTTTGAAGTGTTTAAAAGCATAAGTAATAGTACCCTGTTGAATACTACCAAAGCACAAATAGGTATTTTTCAGGTCAGCTTGCATTTGTCAGAGGAGGGATTTCTTTGATTTTGGCATTTAACCATGTAGAAATATTAAACTTTCTCTTTAAATGACTAAAATTCCATATTTATGCCTGCAAGATGATCACTGAAATGTGTTCAGGCAGTAGTGACTTCAGTCAGTGGACTTTGCCCCACCATGCATACCTTCTGCTTCTTCCCCTTTCCCTAAACTTTCCACCTTCTGTGTTTGCTACAAATACCTCTTCAATAGATTGCTATTGCTGGTGGGTTTGGGATGGTTTTTAAAGACCTTTCTCTATTTGTTTACCTTTTCTATTTAGTGTTTTCCCTCAGTTTGTAAAGTGCAAGTGTGGGAGAAAACTTTTGAAGTGGGTCAGTTCCATCAGGAAAGCTCTTGGGCACACACCAGCTCGAATGTGCAGTGCTAATTCAGTAATCAAAGTTACTATGCTGTAGAGAAAGGCTGACATAATTAGGGGGGCTATTTTGAATGTGATGTGACTTACATATGATAGATTTGCCATGGTAAGAATCCCAACATGTCTGTTACCTGAGTGTGGTTTTTTTTTTAAACCATGAGGTAATAGGTACTACTTCTAACAAAAATTAGATAGTCTTATTCCATTTTAATTGGGTACAAACCTTCCAGGGGAAAGAAGTGGGATCAGGTAGTAGAGTCAAATAACTGTAAGCATCATTCTTGCAGGTGTATTTTCCAAGCTGTTTTTTCCTCTGATTGTATGATGCTGAATTTCTTACACCGGAACAAAGAAAGTAGAAACTAACAGTTATTCATCTACGAAAGGCAGAAACTACAGGGGCAAAACCAAGGATAGCTGTAAAACAAGGATAATGGAAAGATCAGCTTAATTACTGATACAGTAAGTGGCACCTTTTTACCTAGCGTGGTATATTCTCATCTGTGTAATTATCTGTTGCTTTTAACGTTGCATGTGCTTTAACAGAACTGAATAAATGAAAAGTGCGCCTGCCGTTGAGTCAGACTACATTTGTGATGAGCTTCAGATTTTAAATAATTTGTTGGAGCAATAGTCCTGCAGTTTATAGTAGTAGTTGTTTATTCTGAATCAGAGACCATTTGAAATGCAGTTGGTACATTGTGTACCTGCGTGCTTGCCTTGCATTCTTGTGAGAAAATCGAGAGTCAATGAAAGTAAAAACTCACCTCTGCTTTTATGGGTTATTTTGGGTGATTTAATTTTATTTTTTTTAAGTGACTGTGTTGTGTTTGGTCAATAATAGACCGAAGTCACTGCAAGTTGAAAGGAGCTGCCTTGCTAGTCCTGCATAAAGAAATGTATGAAGCTCCTACCGGGTTTCAGCTCAGGAGCTGTGCTTGTCTGGGCTGGCGTGGGGCTCTGGCCACCCGCTGTAAATCAGAGCAGAGCTTTGAGTGTTACCCTGGGACAGCTGCCACTGGCAGTCAGGGCTCTTGTGCCTGAGAGGTGTTTTGTAGTGGGTCTGAATGTGTCTGCAGGTCTGGATTTTGTTGCTCAAAAAACCCTGGAAGGTGCTGGGGGGATACAGTGGGGAACCTGTGGCTATAGGCACCAAGTGTTACCTGGGGCATCCGTGAAGCTTGGAAGACTGTGTTCCTGTCTTTTTCAAGATATAGTCAGGAGTGGCTGAGTTTGAGTTTGTTTTGGGTGCTGGTTTGGTTTGGGTTTAGGTTTTTTTTGTTTGTTTGGTTTGGTTTTTTGTTGTTGTTTTTCTTTTGTTTGGGCTGGGTTGCTGACAGATGAATCCATCTGGTCAAGGTGGTTCTTTAGAAGTCTGGAAAATCAGGGGTGGGATTTCAGACCAAGCAAGGCCTTGAACCTGTCTGGTTCCTCAGTCCTTGGACATCTGTCCTAAAGCAAGCAGAGGGGTGTAGGTGCTGGTACTGGATGCCTGGCTGGATCTGGACTTATGAGGGCAGGCAGAGCGAGCCTCCTGCAAGTGGTCAGCAAAAAGGTTGGGATCATCACTCTTAAGTTTACCTTATGTTTATCTTTATTTTCCTTCTGCTTCTCAGCCTAGGATGAAAGAGTGCCCTGAGCATCCTAAGTGACTGATTTGTTGAAAACCACCCACATTTGTACGTTCCCCTCCTGTCAGGTACTAAGGAAGAAGAATAAGAAGCTGTTTAACAATGTAACAAAATAATGAAAAAAACAAAAAGCGTTAAGAGCAGGGGGGAAAATGCCATTAGTCTGAAAAGAAGAGTAGCAATTTTAAGACCTGGCTCAAAGGATCAGCTTTTGGGTGCAGTGGTTGCCATGTGGGGACTTTCAGGCATTTCTGACAGTACATCATTGAGGACCTATTTTGGTGCTCTCCTGCCTGAGGTTTTGAGTGCTGATAGACAAGTATTTATGTTTGCACTGCACCACCGTGTCAATCATCTCACCACAAGAGTGGGACATTAATTGTTCCACCGTGGACAAGATCTGAATGCCAAGTGCCTTCTTCCTTCCTCCGCCTCTCTGCTTTTCTTCTTTCAATATTTAGCCAAGGCAGCAGAGCTTAAATCTAAGATTTTCCCATGTCTTTGCATACATCATTGAGGGACTGTAATTCCAATTCCATAAGCCAGAATAGGCCTCCATCACCTTTTGAACTCAGCGGTGCAGCTAATTGAATGAAACTTGTTGGGAAAGACACAAAATAATTAGTTTGTGTCTGTTAGGGTGTCAGCGTGTAGCTGTTGTAACAAAGCTTCGCTCTGCCTTTTTTTATTCCCATGACTACAGTTTATGTATTTTTTAAAGTATAATTAAAAGGAGAGTCAGAAAATATGTTGTCTTTCATGGTGCTGAAAATGGCTAGTTGTTACTTGTCAAGAAAACAGAATTTCAGGAACAGGGAGATAAATACTGCATATTTCATGGAGCACTTACCAAATGCATTTTCAGAGTGTTCCGAAGATGTGTGGCTCTCACTGGCATAGGGAGGTGGTGAGGTTCCAGTTAGAGTGTGGGAAAATGGGGGTGACCTGGATTACAGTTTTGTCTCATTTCTTGACCATTGGCAAGGGGCTTCCTCTGTCCAAAAGGAAATCTCTCTTATGCACTTTCCCTCCTGAATTTTGCTAAACAGGAAAGAGATAAAAATGAGATTTCCTTGTGTTTGTGAAGTGTTTTGAGATTTGTGGGTGAAACTCTTCCTAATCCGAGTAGTACTCCTTACAAATGTGGTCTAAGCTAAGCCTTGTGATCCTTAGTTGAGTAAAACACCCTTGATTCACTGAGAGCTGGTCTCAGGCAAAAAATGCATGGTGCTATTTGTGACTCGTGTTTCTCAGTGTTTTTACTCATTAGAAAAAAATGTATTAAATGTCTAAAATGTTATTTTTATTTAGCTGAGTGGGATCACCTCATATATGCAGATCCTGTCCTTGTGCTCATTGCTGCAAGAGAAACTTCAGTGAGCAAAGCACTCCAGAGCATAAAGTGTTTTCACCTGTATTGGTGGGGCTCTAAGTGCAAGTTCAGAGGACTTGGGGAAAGAAGGATTGAGAATTACTGGTGATTCTCACTTACTGGTAATTTACTCCATACAAGCGAGATACCCAGTAGCTATTATCAGTGCCTGTGGTAAATTGCAGTGTTTGGAGTTTGCAATTTTGCAGGACTATGGCAAGGACAGGTTTCTATCTGCAAGTTAGCAAGAGGTAAATCCTCTTACAGGGTGCTCAGCTGGAGCTGGGACTGCCCTGGCGACTTTCCTACCCGTCCAGCTGAAGTGTTTTCACTCACAGTTCAATTTCTCTGTCCTTTTTATGGAAAAGTAGATGTAATTTCGATGACTATCCCGAACGTTACAGTGTGCACAGGGAACCTGAAGGCATGATGCATCTTGTGGTGGCTTGCAATATGTGTTTGCGCTGTCAGGATGCTTGGAGGTGGTGTGCACCTGCAGGTTGTTAGCAGAACAGAGCAAGTCTGCCAAGAAAGTATTTACTTCGTTTATTTGAAACCAGCTGCCTATCATAGCATCTGACTTGCTAAATGCTTTCTGTGCTTGCAGGCAGTGCTGGTGCAGGGTCCTGGGTGCTGCAGCGTGTTTGCTTGTTTGCCTCCCGGCATTTTGGTCCCCTCCGCCTTCTCTCAATGGCACTTTTCTTTGCAGCGTGAAAGCTTTGCATAGTAAGGACCTCACAACGTAAGAATGAGTGTTACTTCCTTTTCTTTATTCCTTTTTGTCCCCTCTGCCCATTCTGCTCTCTGCATGCACAGTTTTTGCTCTGCACTGCCAGGCCAGAAGCTCCTTTGTTCGGTCAATAGGGCTGGCCAAGTCGGGGGGCTGTAGCCCTCTTTTACCCATGATGGCTCACTAGTAATATGTGTGTGTTTGCGTGTATCACTTTCTTTTTTCCTCCCATTAGCCTGTCAGAGTAATTAGTGGGGCTTTATGGCTGAAATCGGTGAAGAGGGGAGCAGTGAAATCTGTCTGCACTGAAGTGCAGCAGAGGCTTTCATTAAGCTTATAATTGAGGAAAAAATCAAAATGAAAGTAATGCATACTAAGCAATGTCACAATTTGCTGTTCTGTTTGTGCAGGACAACAGGCTGCAGGGAGGTTCAACCCTGTCTCTTGTCATGAATGTCTAATCCCCAGCAATTTGGGTCTGCAAGAGAGTGGGCTGCAGCTTGTGCTCCTTTTGCCTCCCCCTCTCACCACAAATCTCTTTTTTCCACTCCTAAAAATTAATTTGTGAAAGTTTCAGTTCGAAATGGTGCACAGGGAGCTGTTTTCCAATACTGTATGGAAAGCCTGATGTTGTATTAAAATCTATGCTTAAGAAAACAAAAAAAAGGTAGCATGATGAGACTGGACTGGAAGATTTTGGCTCACTCAACTCCTCCGTGTCTGAGAACTTATTTCTGTGTGAATGCCAGCTTTTCCCTCGTTGGTACCCCTGGATTTGAATATCAGTGTGATATCCAGTTGACTTTATGCTTAGGTAACTTTCTTGTAAAATACTCAATTTTCATTAGCTTTCTTATTAGACTTTTTTTTCCGTGTAGAGTTTTGCATTATAATAATTGGACATCAGCTGAACAAATGTAAGTCAGCAGTTTGCAGCCTATAGAGCATTTTGTTTTGTTTTGTTTTGGGTTTTTTGGTTTTTTTTTTTACTTTTTGACAGATGAGATGCTTTTTGGTAGAGGGACTTAGGTAATTTCTTCTCATCTGCTTTCAGTAGCCATACCCTCAAAGAAGGGCTCTCTGGTATTGCCTGCTGTTCATTCACTTATTGAATGCCCAAATTGATTCTGCTCTGCCCCTGGTGCCTCCCCAGGCAGAAAAAGGTGAAGGGGTGACAGTGGTTCCTCCTTAAGGCAAATCAAGGCAATTTCATTTTGGGGAGCTAAGCCTTCTTTCAGTAAGTGCCTACCCAGCAGACACTGCTGTGGGAATATTGCTGGTGGCTCTCCTGGTGACATCCCACCTGTGGGCTGCCTGGATCTGGTGCTGGTCCCATGAAGCTGGGGGTAAACAGGTGAGTACAGCTACATCCATGCCCATGAGGAGTGAGCACAGCCAATGTAATTTGTGGTCCAGATTATACATTACATATGTTCTTTGGAGCTTAAACTTGGTTGCTTCCTATGTTTGAGCAAACAACTACAATTCGAAGAATGACTTGGTTTGAGGTGTAGATTTAATAAGATAATTGAAATGCCACGAGTAAAATCCAGATTTGGTAAAGAGTGTGTGAGCTTGCAGTATTTTACTGCTTACCTTTTACTTTAAAATCTCTTTGTGTGTCAGGGACATGTCTCATACAGCTGTGTAGGATTGTATATGATTATCAGTACTCCCCTTTTAAATGAGAACTTTTATAAAAGGACAGAAGTTATTACAGCACTAACTCTGCCAGTAGTTAGGAAAAAAAGGTAAATAAAAAGTCTAACAACCATCATCAGTCTGTGGGAGTTGGAATGAGAAGAGCTAACGATCGCTATCCAAGTGATAAATGGGTGAGCATCTGAAAGGGCTTTGGCAACAAGAGAAGACAGATGAAGGCAAAATGGCTTCTGTCTGCCTGCCTTTCGTTCTTTAAGGACTATTATGATTAAAGCATATTTAACTTTCTAGATCCTAACTTGGGTCTAAATGACGTTTTGAACACTAATAAATTAGAGCAATTAGTGAGTATGTATCAATTTTTCATATAGAAACGGTGTGCCACTACCTCATGGGGAAAGGGAGAACCTGATTTTGGAGAGTGAAACATGCACTGGGGGGGGTTCAGTTGAGAGTCCTGCCTTCTCTAGTGGATGGACTTTGCATCATTGTCCGTGGGATTGGGATGCAGGAGCTTAGGAATAGCCCATGTGGAGCACTCATGCTGGAAGGTGGCTGAAAGGACTGGAATGGGACTTAAGGAGTTCATTTTGGGGAAAATTTTGATCAGGTCTGAGTGCATTTGATTTGTTGTGTTTAGGCTGGTTTTGATGGGTTCAGTTAATGACAGTCCTTCTGGGGGTGAACAGTCTTCTTTTAATGCCAAACCAGCCCAGTTCAGCAAGCAACCAGGTTCTCCAGAGGCACCTTGGTACATAAGGTGCTGCTTGAAGTTCATCATAAGTGCTTTAATGTGGAAGGATGAGCTTAAGTGTGTGTAAAAACCTTTATGGGATTGGACTGCAAGCAGGAGAGGGATGTGCTTTTTTTCCTCTGTGCTTCTGGAAAGGTCAGTGAGTTGGTGGGATCCTGCCCTTGCAGGAACTACAGCTCTATTCTTTGTCAGATTTACCTGGAGCAGTGTTTTGGGAACCAGGAGGTCAGATGGGACATCTCGGTGCTGGCATGCTGCCTGGTCCTATCAGCACCAGCAAACAGCGTGGGGCTGCAGCCATCCCAGGGAGAACTGTGTGCTGTCTCACCCACTTTGTCACCAGGGTGCACATTGCCTCTTACAGAGCATGTTGCTGTTGCCTCCAGTTCGAGGTGTCATTGGTGTGTGGCCTTTACGGAGCTTGTTTCCCAGCTGCTCCACTACTGAGGATGTAAAGCCTGAGTGCCTGTGGTCTTGCCATCATCCTTTCATTTGTAAACTGTGCTGACACTTTTCCCTTGCTCCTAGAGCCTGTAAAACTTAACTCCTTTTAAAGAGGAGTGTGATGTTTTTAAACTGGTGAGAGTGAAACTCATTCACTTATTTACTTGTGTATTTGCAGAAGGGTGTGCAGGGGAGACCTGTGTGAATTTGTGCACCCGTAGGAGCGAGGACTTAGAGCAGATTTTGCCTGGCTGTTTGTACCCAGACATTGCAATTTCTGAACATGTTACTTCTAAGCTTATTTACTCTGTTGCCATGCTGAGCCATAAGACTTGGAGCTGTAGAGGAGAAACCATTGCACTTCTCTCATTGTATCATTGGGGTTGAAAATATCAAAGCAAATTTGTCACAGGGGAACAACCAGGTTTCCTTCCCACTTTTTATCATACAAGGACAGTGTAAGTTTAACAGTTACACACCTTTTTTTGTGCTACTGCTCAGCAACTGCAGCAGGGAGAGAGATTTGGACCACAGTGGTGTCAGAAAGAAGGATGTGAAGAAAAAGTAAAAGCAATTGCATTCTAACAATAAATCTTACTGGAGAGGTACCTCCTGCTTTCCAAGAAGATAAAAGGCTTGTATAAATAAGGTAGGCAATGAAGTTTAACTGAGAAATGGAATACAAAATTAAAAATGCAAGTGCCAACTCACACAGTGTCAGCCTTCTGATAATGTGCTGGTCCCTTGAACTTTGAATTGATTAATCAGTCAGCTATTCTTTTTTTAAGCAAGCAGCTAAATAATGAAGGAAGGAAGTATAGTGGGGTTTGATTCTGTACATCAGTAATTTAACTATATGTTCATATAGTGATATCTAGAGTACAATTCTATAAAACCACTGATAATAATGATTGTAAGTGTTAATTAGTTGATATCAGTTTTATTAAATTGTATAGCTGCTTCTTTAATTGAAGTGACTCATTTCCTTAGATAAGCCTTAATGCTGTTCTGCTCACCTGTCACAGTTCCCAATTTAGAAGTAGCTCAGTCTCACCAGATTGGCAGTGATTTGCTGTCATGCTCAAAGTAGGTATTTTGATGACTTCCATAGAAAAGAAAATAAAATAGAAAAAAAAGTGGTGTATGGGGAATTATAATGTTACTGGTTAATACTGTGTAATTTGGTCTCCAGTGCAGTTAATCAAATTGCTCAAGTTCCCCTGGGGGGGAATGTTTTGGATACCCACCCTAGCCTTGGATGATCCTCCTCTTGTTTCCTTACATCTTGTTTCATATGTGCAGCAAACTTCTCTCATAGCTGTTCTTCAGCTTATTGCCTCTTGTGTGGCCTGTGAGTGTAAGGGATGTGCCCATCCACCTGCTGAGGTTTGGGTGCCTGTGCATTCACAAAGACTCAAAGAAGTGGAGGCTGAGGTTTGTTATGTTGTTGGGCATGATAAATGGGGAGAAAAAGGACTTGGTTTTACCTCCTTCCAAGATTTCAGAGGTACTTGGTGTTTTATCCAGCCTCGTGGTAGCCTTGGTGGTCTTCAAGTCTAGTTCTTGAGAAATAAGGGAGAGGCAGGGGGATCTGTGCTGTTGACTAACTTCAGAGATAAAGGTGTTTTTGCAGATGGGATTCCTGAACTGTTCACACATTCACATTGTGCTTAAGGGCATTCAGCCTGCTTAGTCTGGTGTCAGATCCCTGAAGGGGTACATGCAGGATGTACTGCTCCATCTTTGTGGTTTCGGGGGGATTCATTTTTAACAAAAATACATAATTTTGTTACCGAAATGAACTTGTGCAAGTAGACAATTGATCGTCGCATCCACTGAGATGGTGCATTTAATAACCAATATTAGAGTTATGCAATAAATTCCCTTTCTCTCCAGCTTTCTTTAGGAAAGGTCCAAAGTCCATTAGGACTTAATCTGTCGCATTAATATTCTGTAATGAGTTGACTCCTCTGTTTTTTTCCTAATTTCTCACTTCCCTATTTGAAATCACTGTGGACTCTGAAGGCATTATGAAGAAAAGGCATAAACCCTGCTGTCAGCATTTGTGACATTGCAGTGCCCTAGAGCACAGGTGAGTTCTTCACCTTTCAGCTAAGCAGAGGAATTTCCTGCCTGAAACTTGGTGTCTTTTAAACAGATTCATGCTGAGAAGGGTTGCAAGGAGGCACAAGGAAGGGGATAGTCAATTTAATCAATGATGCAGGTAAAGCTCTGGTGAAAAGCCCTGACACTGAAGACCATGAGACCTTGGCCTCCTCCTAGAGGAATAAGTGGATGGGGACTAGCTGGAGAAGGGATTTGGGAGCAGGTGGGCAGAGCTGAACACTGGTTGGGGGAATAAGAGGATTTTGTATGGGGAAAGACTTTGCTTGATTAGGTCTGGACAGCAAGAGAGGTAAGGTGATGCTAAAAGGAAGGAGCTGGAAGTATATGGGTTTTCACAAAAGCACGGAATGCTTTTTGAACTCTGTCAGGCTTGGTGTTGTGACCACTTCCCTGGGTTCCAGTACACAACCATGATGTGAGTGAAGAACCTTTTTCTAATATCTAACTTAACCCTCTACTCTGATACAACTTCAGGCCATTCCCTTGGGTCCTGCCACTTCTCACCGCAGAGAACCTATGTTGTTCACATTTATTGGGTCAAAATGATTGAACGTTCTTGAATGATTCATCAGATACATATTTCTGGGTCAGAAATTATATTATATCACCATAATCTTTCTGGTCCAGTAGGTTGTATATATTGATAAGTTTCAATCCCATACTTTTCTTTCCCATAGCCTCTGGTGTCCTTCCTGGCACTCCAGCCAGAGGTGGGCTGCTCTGACCCCCCTCCAGTGGTTGGGAGCAGTTGGTGAGCGGTGAGTGTTGTTCTCTGCAGCCTTTCTGGGGTCGAGGCCTTCAGTGTGAGCAATTATCTCCTTAAGGGGGATGTTGTGAGACTCTTAAATTAGAGGCATCTTATTAGCCACACTTCGTATGCCAAGCGTTAGTTATAAAAAGATGCACCTTGCTGCTAAGACTGAGTGATTAATTTTCAAGCCAGCAAGTTGTTAGGTGGTGCTAACAATTACCATATTTGATAGATTAAAGCCCGCACTAGGGTATCTGTTACCTTGGGAGTTTGTTTACAGTTCCTTATCTGTGGCAGGCAAAGAACCCATGGTGTGACAATTACTATGCAATATCTCGATGATCCCGTCACATTTAAAAATAATGTCCAAGCTGAAAATTCTGCCCATCTGTTTGTTATGTGGGGACCACTGGGAAGCTTGGCTTCTTCCTGCAAGAAGCCATCAGCCAGATGTACATCTCTGCAGAAAACTTCCCTTCTGTGAAAATAGAATTAAGAAACCATGAGACTTGTGGTTTGCCCTGAAATTAGAATGTTACCTTTTAGACTAAAACTATGTGTATATATATACACTGTGACTATGACTGTATTTATGTATGTGTGTAAACTACATATAGCTTAGTTTGCACAAGAAATTTAACTTTCTCTCATTGGAGTTACTTCAGTTTGGCACCAAAAGTGCTTGATTATTTGTGCTCAGAAAGAGCACGGTTGACTTCATGGTCCAGTGGTCTCAAAGTTTCATATTCTTCAAAGCACACATTAAAACGATTGGGGGTGATGGTGGAAAGACAAAGAGAAGAAAGTCACTGCCTAAGCTCTCTTTCTGATCAGAAATGATGTCCTATAAAGTGACAAAATGCTCATTGTGTTATTTTTTGCAAATTGATGTCCAGCCTCCCGAGAGCTGTTGTCCTCTCTGGGACTTGGCATGAGCATCAAAACTAATGTTAGCAGTCCTTCTCTGCAGCATCATCACCTAGGAAGACAAAATTAGACGTGCCCCAAAACACCCATCCCTTCAGGAGATTTTTGACCTGCATCCTTGCTTATGTAAAGTTTTTGTACCTTTTGTCTCCCTCTTCTCCAAACAGTTTTATTCATTCTGACTTGTGATCAGGCCGTGTTTTAATAACTCATGAGCCGCTGTTGTCCCCGCAGAGCAGAGAGGAGGACTTTGCACGTCAGAAACCTTTAGCAATGGGCAGCTCGCAAAAGGTCATCGTCCAGCCAGTGAGATTTATGGGCCCTGGGCAGCTGTGCTGCATCCCTCCTCCTCATTCCATGCATACCTCTGTGCCCATGTCATTGCTGGGCACTCTCCCTCTCTCCTCCCCTTGTATTACTACTATTATTCTACTGTTATTTTTTTTAATGTCAAAATGAATGATGGTAACTGCCTCCTGTAAACAAGTTTTGGGGAAAAATAGCGATGTGAACTCTGGCAACCCAGGCGATGAGCAGGGAACAATGTGGCCCTTGTTCTGCTCTCTCTCTGCCGGGCATCCACAGCTCACCCAGCCCCGGAAACCCGGCTCTGCCCTGGGGATGCGGGGCAGGCAGGGGGCACAACACACTGTGCCAGCTGGGGGCTTGCAAAGTCTGGCATGTCCCTTGGCATCCCGATGATGTGGCACTTGGGATGGCACCACATCCTCTGCACCAGTTTAGTAGCTGCGGGGCTCGGATGAGTCACTTTGGGTTTTTTTGTGTTGTTTGTTTGCTGTTTTGGGCAGTCCTGCAGACCAGCTAGATTTAACAAGATGATTCATAGCCATTTAGTCTCTGTCGTTGTCGTATCGATTCTTCAATCATCACTAAGAGGTCTCTATTACTATCTCTTTCCCTTGGCTTTTGGTAAATTTTCTGCCTTCTGCCCCCAGTAAAGCCAGTAGCAGATGACAAGGATGCTTTGAAATTACATTACAAGAACCACAGCTGGTATAAATAGATCTTACTTTGATGTATCTGATCTGATTTGTTACCTGAGGATCAGGCCTTAACTGTTTGTTTAACTCTGTTACTTCTGTTAAAAAATAGCACTCGGCAATAAATTCCCTCTCACTGTCAGAGCCATCTCCATCTCAAGGTCTGAGGTAGGCAGTTGGCACTGTGCCACGAAGGTGGCTCAGGTCACAGTGGTTTGGGGCTAACCACGAGAATGGTACGAATATGTTTGCAAAAACAGCACAGCACTTGGTAGCATCTAAAGCAAAACTGAATGAGTTCACAATGAAACTCAGCATTTCTGTTTGGAAAGGTTGATTTCTTAGGGAATGTTCATAGTCAAAATGTTTTGGATAGATTGACCTGTAGTCAATTCTCCTTTCTGTGGGGACATAGGTTTTCTCCAAGGAGGACTGTCTTGTTCATGAGAAAACCAGGTGGCTGACACACCAGTAAGACCTGTCATGAACAATTTGTGCAGAAACCAAGAGGAAAATTGCCTGGAACAGGAAAGGAAAATGGAAAATTGGGTGGGCATTTTTTTTGATGACAAGATGTGGAGTGGAGGTAAAAGAAGACAAGACTGCTAAGAGAAGACTAGACTAAGATTTAGCATTAGCTAATTATTAGCAGTTAACAAATAGGGTTAATGTTATTGCTAATAAATTGCTATTAACTAACAAATACAAATGTGAGCACAAGCACTAATTTTTCCTCCTTGCAACTGAACCCTCTGGTGGTGATACAGGCTTTGCACTGGCATGTTGTGGACATCCAGAATAGTTAAGGGAAAAAAGGTGGAGATATAATTGGAGTTTGGACAGAAGAGATGCCTGCAGAGAGAAGTGTCATATAGATTTTGGTGTTAAAAAAAAATTAAGGTAATAAGTTTAGACACAGAAGTGAAAGAGAGGCTATAACCTCAATGGCCATATGCTGCAAAAAACAAACAGGAGGAGGATCAGTGTAGTGCAACACAAACTGCAAACCCTCTCCACTGGGTTTAGCAGGACTTAAAATAAATGGGAAGATAATAGTGCAGCAAATTCAACAGGAGAGAAAAATACTCCAGCGTCACTCCAGCCAGTGTCTGCTTTAAAAGCTGTGATAAGCAATACCTCACCTTCTGAAACTGTGATCTGGGGTCCTTGGTTTGTGCCAGGATATGGTGCACAGCATGTCTGAGCTGCAGAACTGAGGCGGGGGGGAGGAGGAAGATACCCCTTAGTAATGACAGGAAGGGATATTTGTATTTCCCGCAAAAGGGAAACATTTAAAGAACCCACGGCTTGATATCTGGGGTTCTCCTGATGCAAGCAAATGTGCCTCAGTTTCTCCATCTGTAGAATTATACAGGCTTCTTCATGTAATGTGCTTTGAGATCCCTTCTATACAAAGCTGTAGTAAGGACTGAGGAGATACCTGACCGCACCCAGGAAACATTTGGGAGCTGAGCTCATGCCCTCTTGAAAATGACCCCAAATTTCTGTGCTGCTGCTGTGCCTGCAGGAGGGGGGGTCGTGCCTTTCCCGAGGAAAATGGCACTTGTCTTAATTCTCCACAAGGGACAGGACAGTGTTTGCAGCATTAATTAAATTGTCTATCTGAGGAGGAAAAGTAGGACTGTTAATCATGGGCCCTTTTTTCTTCTGGTTTTGCTTTGGTCCTTGATTGTTACATTGATATTTAACATTTGTCTTAAGTTCATTTTAGTTTTATCTCATTTCACATACTTGTTACTTGCGCTGTTGCTGATTTGAAAAGCACTCCCAAAATCATGGAGACTTTTCTGGCTTTGTACCATTCTTTGAATTATGTGTTCTCTGAGTTTTTCATGCATCACAGGCTATGTTTTTTTGGCTGGAAGTCAGAATAATGTTCCTGAGGATGATGAGAATCCTCTTTTTCACCCATTTGCTTGTCTCCCAAATGCAGCAAGAAGCATTTTTGTTGAGTACTTGATTCCATCCTCCCACGCTCTTCTGGCTTACAAAAAGGGCAATTACCCAAAATTCGCACTTACCTTGTCACCTGTAGACAAGGCATCTCCTGTGCCTGATGCGAGCTGATCCGTGTTGTCTGACAGCCTGGTCTGTACTGAAGGTGGGGTGGGGAATTGCCTGTTTTGGGAAGGACCTCATGGGTGGACTGGGCTCTGGCACACTGAAACAATCCCACACTTGCACGTGTGTACACAGGTAGTGGTTCTGTATGGGTGTTTACATGTGAAATAGGTGACTGTGTGCATGTGCAGGGCTTGTGGGATCCTGTGAAAAGGCCCATCTAGAAGCCCCTCTGAGGCTTCCTAGACTTGCTGGCACTGAAGCTTCCTACCACCCACTGCCCTGAGAGCTGGAGTGCTGCTTTGGGGTTAGGGAAAGGTACTGTATTAAACAGCAAAAAACACATCAGGGGGTTTCAAGAGTGCGTGGAGGGCTCAGAAGCTGTGGTCTGTGGTCCACCTCTGGCAAGGGACAGTGGTGGCTGTTTGGGGAAGCCTTCCTCCTGAAGGCATTTTGGGTTTCAATTGCTGCAGTTTTGGTTCAGCTCTTCCCAGCTGCTCTGGACTAGAGGTCAGTGCACACCCTGAAGCACAAGCATTTGTGTTTCTTGCGAAGCTTTTAATCATTGCAGTGGTAATTCTAGTTGGTCTCCTCTTCATTTGTGGATTATTCACACGTGGTAGAAAAGGCAAAATGTTTTGAATAAGTTTTTCATGAGTAGCGGTTTTGTCCAGAATTATTGCTGGTGAAGATGTGGGTGTAAAGGCAGTATTTTATGTTTTGGCTGACATATAAAAGCAAAAGAGAGCCAAATTTTTTTCCTTATTTAATAGAGAGGTCAAATGTCTGTCTCTTTATTGGCATTATTTTTAGAGATATAGAAAGGGCAGGTTGTAAATTGTGAGTAATTTAATTTTAATTAGTTCTCCTAAAAGCTTTATTACTCTTTGCTATTCTCTTTCCATGAAAGTGATAGCAAAGCAACTGTTTGTAATCCTGAGTGCTGGAAAAAGGTGCTCTTTTTCAGACCTCCTGGCACAGCTTGTCAGCATCTCTGAAATTCTTTGTGATCCCCAAAGCCTGCACTTCTGAAGTGCTCAGCTTTGCCCAGAAAAGCTATGACAAATTATATCTGTACCAGGGAGTGGGCTGAGGTTATTAAGAACTTGTTGTTATGGTTATTTTAGCGAATGAGTTGCTTGTTTGGTGGGGTTTTTTTTCCCCCCTCAAGAACCTTGTTACATGGAGATTAGCAGTATCTGTTATGTGTAAGCCTTTGAAGTTGTTCTTATCACAAAATGAAATAACTAAAAAGAAACAACAAAACAATCGAAAACCCAAAAAAAAAAAACAACCTGAAAAGAAAAACAAAACCAGAAAAAAAGCCAACCCAATGTAAGAGTAACCCTAGCACACAGAGACAGATTTTTCGTTGCTCTCCCAATTGCTCAGACCTCTGCTGAGGGAGGGTGTGGGGAGATGGCAAACCCTTCAGGCAGTACTGGGGAGCACAGCCACTTGCTCCTTTCCATCTACTTCTGTGAGGTCAGAATTAAAAATCGTCCTTCATGGGATATCCCACTTAAACCTCCTGTTGCTGTTGTTTTATGCAGATATTAAGTTGCATATACTAGA
Organism: Manacus vitellinus; assembly: GCF_001715985.3. Taxonomy (NCBI): domain Eukaryota; kingdom Metazoa; phylum Chordata; class Aves; order Passeriformes; family Pipridae; genus Manacus; species Manacus vitellinus. The sequence goes on along the minus strand of NW_021939471.1, from coordinate 2,797,682 downwards.
AAAATAGAGTGCAAATTCAGAAAGGAAATGCTTTTTTAAGTTGCAGGACACAGTGGTCCGTGCTGGTTAGTGGGCTGGTTCAACTGGTCTTTGGAAACCTTCTCTGTTGAGGTCCCTCCAAGCAGTTGCCTCTTTTCCTGGAGTTTAGTGCTGCCTGCTGCTGAGCCACAGGGCAGGGGCCAGGACCACGCCTGGGAGCAGGGGTTGGTTGCTGGAGGGCATCAATGGTGCCTTTCTCAGAGGGTGGGGACAAACATGCACTTTTAAAGAACTTCTCTGTGGCCCCCAGCTCTCCCTGCCTGCTAGCCAAGATTTCAGTCTTGCCTTGAGACTTTGTGCTATTGTTAGATTAACCCGGGGACGCTGTCTAACGTCCTTGCTGCTGGAGAGCTGCTGGGTTCGGGGGCAGAGATGCTGCAAGGTCAGGATTTACCTCGTTTGTCACTGCTGCCTTGCCCAGCCATGATGTGTGCTCCTGGAGCACTGCCCCCGAGGCAACTCTGCTCGGTCCAGGGCTGGGCTGGACCGTCCCGAGGTGCTGCCCCGACAGGCTGCAGAGCCTGGCTGGGCTGGCAGACTCCAGTGGTCGGCACCAGGTGGGCTGCCACATATGTCCTTGTGCGTGTGAATGGTGTTCTGCTGGTCCTCCTGCGCTGGTCTCATCTAAGTGTGACTCTCATTGTGCCTTTCTCAGTGAAAAGCTTGTCTGGGGCAGGTTTTGGTGTTGAAGTGACCTGCTGTGCGTCCTGATATTTGGATCCCTGTGACTGCTGTGGGGGCTTTGTGTCAGGAGGGATGCTTCGCTTTTATTGCAGTTGCTGTTTTTTACTTGTGGTGGCAGCACAGCAGGTCTGTCTCTGTTGTTTGCCCAGAAACTGATCTTTCATATTTTTTTTTGGGGGGGAACCTTTGAAACTCTCTTGTCTGGCCTGGCCTGCAGTGCCACCACTGGCCTCCCTGGGCTCAGTCTTCATAAACAACACCAAAACCCACCTTCCAGATGCCCATTTATGTGCCAGGAACTCGGCTGCACAGCTCAAAAATGCAGCTCAGATGAGTGTGGTGATGACTTTGAAAAAACAAGGAGGGGAAAAAAATCCCTAATGGGATTCTCTCAGGTTATCTCTCAAGGAAGCAATACAAGTGCTAATTACTGCTATGGGTGACAGGTGGAATTATTGAAGTGTAATGCTGCTTTCTGGGATGAAAAAAAAGAAAAAAAGAATTATATTTACAAAAAATAAGTTATTTAACACTCAACAGGGTGCATCTCAGCTAGCATTGCAATACACCTATTAAATTTTTAGTGCCAGATTATGATACACAGCCAGGGTACAGAAGTTGTTGAGCATCATAACCTAAGCAACAGTTGTTAATTAATCAGGTGTTGAAAGTGCCTAAAGAGAGAGCAGTAGGCGAATGATAAGAGCCTCCCTGGGATACAATATACTTTTTTCTTTTAGATTGCAAATTAGTTAAAGTGTGTATCATAATGTGATGTCCCCTTACTAGATATTGCTTCCATTATTCTTTGTACTCATATTAATAAACCGATTGATGAATTCCCTCATTCTTTACACTGTTCCCAAAAATGATTTGCAGTTATAAAACCTTTTAACTTGGCAACTATTTGCACTGAAAAGAAACTTTGGGAGATACTGTAAATTATTTTGACAGATTTGAAAATGCTGTTTATATCCATTAGTCACTACAAATGCTAGGATGGTGTGATCTGACTGTCTCATTTGTCCTTACTGAAAGAGGATGTTTTAGATAAATTTTGAAGTTGGTAAAGATTGAGGAAAAACTTCCTGTAAGAAAAAAACGTCATCAAGTATGTATGTAGTTTTAGTTCTCTCCCAGGGTTATCAATTAAGTTACCCTTTGGGGAGGGACTGGTGGGTCTCTGGAGCATCCTGCAGAACATGGTGCTGTGTGTGCAATTCCTGGGAGGAGAGAGGTGCCATTCCTCACGGAGGTGATGGAAATGTTCAAGAGTCAAGCCAGGACTGCCAGAGCTTGGCATACAAGTTGCATCATAATTGCCATCACTGCCAGGTTTATTTTTGTAAAAAGAAATCAGATTTTTAAAGCTTCCTAATCCTATTTTGAGTGAGAAATAATGAATGTGTTAGAGCTTATTAGCACAGATGTGCTAATGGTCATTTTTGGTGTCACACTGGTTCTGTATAGCTCATCATTTTCAGTGTAATTAGTTTGCTTCCTGGGAGCTCCAATGCATAGGCATTTGAGTGGCTTGACCTCTCAACTGTAATTTTTTTTTTTTTTTTTTTTTTTTTTAACTAATGAGTCAACAGTGTATGTAGGAGGATAGGGGGAAAACCAGGACACTGAGACAGAAAGTCCTGTTCCTGAAGAACAAAGCAGTATCTTTGCAAGGATATGTTAAATAGCGGCACCTCTTGGGTGAAACGATCCCACTGAGTAAAAAAAAATGCCTTTTTTTCCCTCGTCTTTTTGTGACCACAGTTGTGGGCGAGCAGCTCAGGGCAGGGAGGTGTAACTCCACAGTTAGACACATCCCATCACAGAGCTGGAGAATTTTCTGCTCACCTTATCTGTTAAAGTGGAACTTGATTAGTTCTTTCTTAAACAAGGGTTCCATGGTGTTTTTCCTGGTACAAAGTCGGTGTACATAATTGATGCCCGCAGTGCTTCTTTCGGCCTGACAGCTGTGTCCAGCTGATCTTCTGAAGGCGTCACGTAGCTCATAGGATTGGGACTGAAAACTGGAGATGGGGCACCGTTGGGCATATCTGCTGTGTAGTTGCAGGTTTAGATGAGCCCCTGCTGATGTATGGCACTTGTTTTGCTTCTTCCCTACAGCTTTCTTGGGAAACTTTGTGCCTTTGGTATGAGTCACAACTTGGGAAGGCAAACGTGTAACTTTTGTACTGCAGTTTCTCAAAAATTTTCCTGTGATACATGAAATTTAGTTGGGAAACATCCTAATGTTGTGCTGGAAGTGAGCTGGGCGACACACTTGGTGTATCATAACTAGGTTTTTGGAGCCTTATCATGGAGTGGATGTTGTTCTGAGCTGAGGAACTTTAGTGGTTGTTTCATAGCTGGGTTTTCTGTGCGGGGGTCCTGGGAGCGGCAGTATGATCAATGGTCATATCTTTACTATCCAGCTGTCATTCTTGCTTTTCATTTGCAAATGAAGATGGCCATAACCTGCTTTTTAACATATGGCCCATTAGCTACCACCTCCTATTCAGATGGTAATGTAGTGGACCAGTGGTGATTTAAGGCTCTGACTTGTATGGAAAATAGCAGATTGTTTACGCTGGTAATTACACTCATTTCCATATCAATTGCTCCGGCTAGACCAATACCTTAAAATAAAAAACTTATGGCAGAACAGTACTTACCCAACCCTGTTAGTGGCAAAACCTTGTGTTTGTCTGGTTCCCCAACAATTCAAAGCAGTACCCAAGACAAAGAAACCAAAAGGATCTTGCAGACAAAACACATATATAAGGAGTGAAGGCTTAGGGTGAGTTAGTAAGTTCCAGCATGCACTATGGATGTGAGGAATTTGATGAGGCTGAAAAAAAAGTGACTTTGAAGGATTACTCAGAAAATACTGTTCTAGATCACTAGCAGATAAAAGTCAGCAGGGGACTCTGGGGATCTATATATTTTTAATGTGAGCAAGGGTTTTGGCCTCCTGACTTCCCTGGAGTGTTGAGGATTCCTACCAGTTGAGTATCTGAACAATTTCAATGAATTATTTGTTTTGTAGCTGTACCAGGAGCAGCTGAGATCTTCCTGCTGTGCTTGGTAGTCAACAAGAGTTTGTCATCAAAACACAAAGACTCTTTTGATTTTTTTTTTTTTTTAAGGGTTTGTTTGACAGGTGGCTTGTGCCCATTACAAGAGTTCTGGACCTGATATTGGCAGTGTATAGGCAGCTTGTGAAGAACATGCTTGATGCTGCTCTCTGGGCAGAGGTTGTCAGAACAGAGGTTGTCAGAGTAGGTGCTTCAAAGAGGTCAACATCAGCTGTCAACTGACAAGTAGTTCATCCGACCCTTTCCCGTCTTGAACGCTATGACATGTGAAGTTAGTGGAGGTGTTGAGCCCATGAATTAGTCAGACACTTATCAGAATGGCAGCGATAGATGAGACTGCAAGGCATGATCAGCCCGCAGATGTGCACCAAGAGTGCTGTTGAATATAAACTGTTGGACTGCACCTTGCCCTCTGATGTACTGCTGAGATTTTGTTACTTTTGTTTGTTTCGTGGGCTTTTTTTTTTATTTCTTCTGACCAGGTCAATGCATGTCAGGTCTCAGTCTGAGCACTGTTCTTCGGTGGACACATTGAGTGTCCCAATGGGAGAGGGCAAGTGGGAAGAGTGTGAATGGAGCAGCAGGAATGATTGGGAGCTTGGGGACAAGATATTTGGTGAATGCCAATTGTTTAGCTTACGGAAAAGACAGAAGGTAGACCTGTGACAGCTTTGGGGGGGCAAGTTGCAGCGGAGAGGAGAAGGTATCCACATCTGACAGGACAGAGACACAGCCTGGAGCAGTAGCAAGGGACCATCAAGTTACATACTTGGAAACACATTCTGTTGGAAGGATTAGGGACACGTGGGAGACGCTGTGTTACTCAGGACCTTCAGATATTTTTACATTAAACTTGTGGACACTTCCAGTCTTTGCAGATCTATCTTATTCTATGTTCCTGTTATTTTAAGCTTAGAAGGGAATACCACAAAAATGTGCATGTTTATTTTTAGGGAGTTCGGAAATGGTGTGGGAACAGAGAGCTTTGCAGAATTTTGGTATTACAATTGCACTCCATTATTCTCTTATACAGAAATACTTCTAGCACCTGGGAAGAGGTGAGACAGCAAATTGGAGGGGTGAGTTGGTAATAGGCCAAGAAAAGTATTCTAGTATTAGCAGTAATGAGAAAGGAATAGAGCCAGGGAGTGACATATCCCACGTTTACTCTGAGCAAACAGCCACATGAAGTTTTGCAGCACTTTGTGCATGGGACACCACATGCTTGTGTGTGCAAGAGCTGCCAGACAGGAAACTACTCGTGTCTCAGTCACTGAAGTTGGAAGCGGCACAATAAAATTCACCATTGTTTAATGGCAATCAGTTCCAAATGAAAAAAAGCAGCAAACAGTGACAAAATGGGCCCCCAAACCACAAATGAAATGTACAACTCAGTGTTTGACCAGAGATGATGGTCAGACCTTCTGCTTGGCAGGAGGTGGAGGAGATAGGTAAAGTATGAGAGAGAGAGTTTGTTGCTGCGGCTCTCAGGTTCCATGAGTTTCCCCAATATCTCAGGTTGCTTTTATTACGGGTTGATGTTTGTTACATTGTTTTTATGCTGTGATGTGAAAGGTGAGAGTTTAGATTTTTGCTTGGAAAGTTGAGACCCTGACGTCCAATAGCCTGTCAGTGTCTCGTAATGAGACTCTTCACCAACAGATTCGCAAGGTCGGAGGGTACCTCAACCACCCTTGTTTGGGGGGACTCAGCAGAGCAAAGACCCCTCAGCGGGTCCTGCCAAGGTGTTATCTGCTGCCAGCAACTGCAAGGACTCACTTTGATGGTTTACAGAATAATGCTTTTTATTAATACAATTTGTGACAGGTTAATAAGGTTCAAAGGCTGTCAGTGATAGTGTCTACTGCAAAAATATGTTTTAAAGCAATCTACTGGTACGGATATTAAGCAAGCACAAGCTTAATATGAAGCAATCTACTAATATGCTGTGGGGTAAGCACAAGCAAAAGCCCTAGTCCTAAAAGCAGCGTTTAACACACAGAGAGGATATTTCTCACCCAAGGCGTCCTTCTGGGGTGGGAGAAGATGGACTCAGCCTGTCAACTGGTCCCAGCAGTCTCGGTGGAGGTCTTCTCCCACTTTCCCCCTATCCCCAATTTACTTTTGTACTATTTTATGTATGTTTGAGTGGAGTTTGAGTGGCTCTAGTCATAAATACCTTTTATTTTGATTGATGTTTTTAATGGGAGGGGGGTAGTGGTCACGGTTTGGCACCTGAGGAGGGGGTTTGACATGGTTGTTGGCTTCAGCAGCAGAACATCTTGATTCTCCCTTGCCAGACAGGTACTGTACAGCCTCAGTACCACGATGTTCTCCCATTCTGCTGGGATTTGAATGAAGGAGGGCCAGGTAGTCTCCACTTGGTTCCACACTCCTTTTTCTCTGAGCACATGTTTATCGCTGTACTGGGGAGCATGTCGACCTCAGTCCATCCAGGGAGTTGCAGCTGCTTTTTGCCTTAAAATCTTGAGTCCCCTCTAGGTTTAACTCTATCCATCATCCCACAGTGCAAAACATAGAAATTAGATATGTATATTCCAAATGTGATGGGCACATTATATTTTGAAATGAAAATGATCTAGAAGAGAAATAACACAGAACAAATAGGTTTTACAGGGCAGCTATTACACTTATTGTAATAGGCTGTGCAGAGCTTTTTCCTTTTCTTCCATATTTGGCTTCACAGCCGTTTTCCAGAATGGAAGACAATGACTCAGAGTAAATGGAATAAAGACACTTGGTTATTAAAAAACCCAATAGAGTACAGTTGAAATACCAATAAGCATTTGTCCTGTGGTATAATGACACATGGGTGTACTTTTGAAGATGTGCAGAAATGCTGCTTGGCATTGCAAATGCAGGAGCAGGTTTTATTTTGTTAAGCGCTCCAAGATGTGCATCATCCATGAGCAAATTTTCCATAATAGAATATCTGATCATTTATGGAGCTTGTGGAAGGTTTCTTTTGGGGTACAGAAGTGCGTAACACAACATTTTGGACATTAACAACAACTTTTTTTGGACATTAGCACGTTTTTGGTTTGAATGATACCTGTTGAGGAGCTGTCATCTCTGATCTGAAAGGTGTCAGACTGAAAGAGGTTGGGTAAAACTCATTGTCATAGTGTAGTTTGGGGTGATGGTTGATGTGTGGAGATTGGGACATGGGAGTTGCTGAAGCATTTTAGCTTCTTGCTGTTTTATCTCCTCTTAAACAGGTGAATTTGAAGTTGTTGTTTCCCAGAACTGGAAAGGGCTTTACATAAAAGGTTCCATTAACTACAGCTAATTAGGTAAACATCCAACCTGCAAATGCTGATCAGCCTCACACCATAAATTTTGAGGTCTAAAACAGAGGGGGAGAAGTAAGTGCATTCCTTAAAAGGAATTCCTGAATAAATACAAGGCTTACTCATCAGAAGGAGCTCCAATAGCTGAATAGTTTTTCTAAGAAATATTTTTTCCACCCATTAGTATACTATTTTTAGTAGAAAAAAGGCACCTGAAAATTTGTTTCTAGGAGTATTTGGATGGCAGTCTCTGTGGTAGCAGGATGCTGAAGATAGATTAATTAACTACTGTGCCAAAGAAGAAAAGGTAAATTGCATCATTTAACAAAAATGAAGACAAGCAGTGAAAAAGACCAAAATGAAAGCATGAACAGCTGCAGACTGCCATAGAGAGCTGGTGCTAACTTAGAGCATGAAGATGCACTACAGCATCTCACCTTGGATTTACTCTGACAGCTTTCACTTTCCTTCATCCCTGTCTCAACTCTGCTACTAAAAGCTTTCCCATAGTTACCGCTAAACTTATCTCTCCTTTCTAGAAGAGACTCTTAGCTACAGCTCCTTGTAAAATGTGGCTGATTATGAATGACTTAAAGATAAGAAGTTTCAAACAACCTGTTACCCTGAATGTCCCCGTTCTCGAGACACATGGTTATATAGCGGAAAATGTGAAATAAAAGAGAGGAAAACATCCGTATCTCCCTGAGAAAGCACAGTCCATGTATGTAAAATCTGTGTGTTCCTTTACCTTTTCTCAGCTCCCTCCTCTGGAGCAGCCTGGCAGTAAGGACTCACTCTTTCATGTACATTTTCCTCACTGTCATCTGCAGTAGCCAAATGCAATGTGAAAGTCACCTCAGTTTTAATGTAGGCGTTCAGGCACTCACAAGAGAGGAACCCTTGAAGCTTGTCAGAGGCCAGCTTGTACGTTTCCGTGCACACTTAATAGGTTTTCGTAGGAACACCTTCAAAAAAGTGTATTTAAATTATTACCTTTTACTTCTGTAACCCTCCTTTAGGCATTAAGAATGAGGATATTGTGTGTTCAGTCCTGTCAGATAGTAAAGAGATTAAATCTGGTTTAATAATCTGTGAATTGTCATAGCATTGGACGTGCCTTTGCATTGCTTGCCGTGCTCTTCTCGGGGTGAGCATTCCCGGGGTGAGGCTCTGCTGTGGGTGTGCGTGGGGCAGGCTCATGAATTCTGAGACATGCCTGCCACTAGGGCCGTTTGCAGCTCACACTTCTGCCTTTTCAAAGCTACGAAAGAAAGAACACAAGGAGAGGTACACTTGGATCTGATTTGTGGGTAACCTTTAAGCCAGAAACACAGAGCTCCCAATGCAATGCACAGTTTTTTGTGTCTTTGAGTAAGTCCCTTCGGCACCATCTTGTGAGAATTACAAGGTTTTTTAATTTTTCTATTAGTGCAAGCAATGATGTTTGGTTTGGTTTTTTTCTTTTTCTTTCTTTCTTTTTTTCCCCCCCCCCCATCCTGCAGCATTGCTTTCCCTGCAGGAAAAATAATCTATGATAAAATCTTATCGGGACTATTCCAAGCACTGTGTGGACCAAAGGAACTCGAAACAAATCCAGCTTATGATTTCTGGTCAGAGTCAGCAAATTGCAGAATGCCAATATGCCGATTTTTATCTTGGGCATTAAAGAAACTGGGAAATGCTGCTAAAAAGCAGTTTTCTCCAGCCACCATTTAGGAGTCATGTTTATTTTCACTGCAACTGTGCATGCTGACTTGAGCTGTCTGGGAAGGGAGACTTGCTATTTAGGGGCCACATTCTTCAATATTAGCCCAACTCAAAGGGAAGGAGAGCCCTGGGTGTTTATGCCAAAAGCACTATACCAAGGAGCATCCAAACTCAGCCATTTCAGTTCAGGTGCCAGTAACAGAGTGGGTTGATGGGCCCTTTGCCTTTGGACACAAGTTTGAGCTTGCCCAGTACTGGAAAACAGCGTGGTAATGGGTTTAGTGGGATATTTTTAAGCCCCATTGCATACTGCGCTCGGCAGGTGTTTTCCTATCATTAGGTGGGTTTGTATTTATTAACCTAGCAGCTAACATTAAGACTGCTGACCACATCTGAGAGGCAGTAAAATGGAAAAACAAATATTCAATAGGAAATATTCCCTTCTCTACTGTTGAAAACCTTTCTCAACACATTTTCCTATTTGTTGGGGTTTCCATGTCAGACCTCTCAGTGCCTGTGGTTAAAGGCTTGTTATGCTCCTTTTTAGGAAGCAAATATTTTCAACAAAACCTACACTATTATTTTTTTTCCTCCAATTTATCAGAGTGCTTTTCCAGGATGAAAGGCTCTATGGAAATTTTCTTTTCATTCAAGTACCTATATTTTATGGTGAATTAATACCCTCTGTACGCTCCTTGCAGGTATTTATATAATCTCTATCAACAAAGGATTTTGGCTATTTTTCCTGCTCTTAGCTTTGTGCATGTAGGTGTTTCTGCTTGGGGATGAGAATAGATACTTCCAGCTTGTGGCGCTTCCTTCAGGCCATAGCTTCTGGCCTCTTCATTTTTAAATTCATTTTTCTGAAATGAAGCCAAACAGGCATGTGGGAGAAGGGGCTGAGCGTTGGGAAGGTTTACCTTCAGCAGGACAGCCACACGGACATAAAAACTCGCATCCCGGCTGTTTGCTGTGGCATCACAACATCCCTGGGCATCAGTATAAATCCATTCAGTATGCTTCTTGCTTCCCAGCCTTGTAAAATCATTGGAAAATAGAGTGAAAAATTCTGCACTGATTTTTGGTAACTTTACTCTGCAGGAACCAATTTGGAAGCATTTGAGTGCACATTTGCGGGAGGATTTGAGCACGAGCTCCGCGAGGTCTCCAGCAATACATTTCCTTTTAGATGCTGTAATTGGAGCCCTGAAATTTCTTTAAGCTCTTTATTTTAGACATAGCTGAGGGTTTGGAATGAAGCCGTATAAAGTTATGGCAGCACTTCACAATTTTAGGAGACTTTTAGGCTGCCAAATTGGAGCCCTGGTTATCGGTATGCACGGGGCTCCTGCTTGGTGTGGCAGCAATCATGCTGCCAAATGGCTGGCTCTAACTCACAGCTATCGGCTGGAGCAGTGGAAAATGAGAATACAGGGTTTTATGACCTTTTGCGAACGGGACTATGAACCTGTCACTTATGAAGTTTTACAAAACATCCCCTTAAGAAAGGGAGTCGCACTGGTGACATTTTATGTGAGCAGATATCGTTAGCGAACTTGGCTGCTGGGGGCTCGTGGAAACGCTCACCGTGTTCTACATGCAGCTGAATTTCGCAGGTATTGTTGGTGTTTTCCTCCTTATATTTTTTTTATTACTGAGGTATGAGTGCAGGACAACAGGGCACGAGAGCTGGATGTTTGTTGTTCTCTGTATCCCACTTCGTGGGTTTTCTTATGGGTGTTACCTTTCACTGCGGGGTTTTTTTAGCAACTGTTTTTTTTATCTTTTTTTTTCTGATGGAAAACCATTACTTGCTGATCATTTTCCCTGATGTGGGCAGCCCACCCAGTGCTGCAGGCTCAAACTTGCTCTCAAGACTAGAATTGATACCAGCTCCCTGGGAGGTACCAGGGCAGATCTCAACACCAAAGAATGTCTTCATGTCTTTGGGTAAACACAAAGCTAAAGCTTCATATTGAGCTGTGATTTATACTTCTAGCAGTAATTTAAGGTCTCGGTAAATTGACCCCCCTGTGGAACCAAATCTTTATTGACAGAAAACAAATGAATCAAACACATCAGTCGCATCCTTTGGTTGGGCTTCATGGGGAACAGAATCAAATAAATCCAGTGAAGACCCAGGTTTGTGTGTGAGCTCCCTTCCACGAGTGTGCTTGTATCCAGAGGGAATTTTTTTTCCTCTGCAGGACTGAAAAACCAAAAATCAAATCTGAGACAGAATCAGCAGCTGAAATATGTTTTTAATAAAGCAAAAAAGCAAAGATACTCTCTCAACCCAAATGGTCGTTTAACTCTATCTTTCTGTTTTTAAAATGTGTTTAGTCTCTAATTACTTTGCAAGCCTGCATGCAGCTATAATTTTGTCTCCTCACTGTACTTTGTTAGCAGGCTTGATTTTCCTGCCATGCCAGGACTTTTGGCAAACATTATGCTTGTTATACCTTCCCTGTAGTTCACATTTCACTAGAACATAAGGGAGCATTTTGGTTCAGAGCAGCAGCACAATTTTAGGGCAGATCCTTCCAGTGCCCTCACAGGCAAGTGTCAGTTTGGATCACAGCCTGTCCTTGGAGCAGGTATCCTAAATTTTCTTACCTTATCAAGTCTAGAGCTCTAATTCAGATGTGCACCATATGCACTCTCTGAGAGACCAAAGAGTCTGAACCAGTCCTGCAGGCACTGTCAGTCCACACAGGGAGTCAGGCTGATGGGCTCATGGACCAGCCTGGACCCTACTCCTAAAACTGTAATCAGTTGTAGTATTCAATGGTTTTGACCTACTGATCTGCTCCTCCTGTTGAATCAAATTACTTTCATGAGCATAACCTCAATTGTGCAGTTTGGTCTGCCCAGTTTCTGATTGCTGTGCTTCCCCACCACGCTGTCTGTAGAGCAGAATAAAAAGAACAGAGAGGAGGGAGTAAAAAAATGCTCAGCATGTGTCATGCCTTGTATCTGTTTTATAAGGCAAAAGTGTCTCGCTGTATGTGCTGTTAAAATTTTTGGTGTTATTATGAATATAAATATAGCAAAACATTTGGAACTAGGCAAGGTTTTATTTGGAAGAGCCTTCCCTTTCTCCCAGGAGGCATTGGGCCAATGAGCTGTCACAGGGAAAGGAAACATCAACATTTCATAACCAAAACTCTTTCTTCCAAGAAAATAATTAGGTTAATTTGACATGATCCAGGATGTACATCTTGTGGCTGGCTGGCTGGCTTCAGCACTGGAATATAAGAGCACCAGATTTATGATCAAGTTTACACATCCTCCTAGTGTTTATATATGGGGAGTTTTAAGTCATGTGGTTGAAATTTTTTTTTATTGATGCAAATTTCTGGTGCCTGAGTTACCCACAGTGGAGGAAGTCAAATCTGATTTACACTTGACATCTTAAAGAGCAGCCAGGAAGGTGTCTCACCCTGTCGTAATATTTCTGAAGTATTTTATTTCATGTCAGTACTGTGGTTGATATTGTGGGCATGTCTTTTTTTTTCCTTTGTACACAGCATTTGCTTTGCTGATCAAAGGAAAAAATGATAGGAATATATTTCTGTAGCACAAGTGACTTCAGGAACTTGTAAAGCCATTAAAGGAAGAAAAGAATACTTGACTCTTGCCTTCCTTCTCTTCTAGAAAAATACTAGGCCTTTTTCTGTATACATCAGATTTTGAATGCTAAGATATCTGTCCCTTGAGGGTCAGAAGCCTTTGTCTTGTAATCAGCGTGATTTTTTTTCTGGCTTTGTAAAAGTCCCCCTTTCTAGGTTTTGGTGGGTTCCAGCATGCACCTCTTTTGTTTTCCAAACTGAGGGTGGGTTCCTTGAGAAAACATCATGTAAAATGAACCAACCAGCTGCTGATGCTGCCTGGTGGTGTGGAGGGTCCTGGCAAGGTGTTGGTGGGAATGGCAGAGGTAGGTATGAAGTACAGTGTGTGTTCATTGCTGTGTGACATAACCATGAGCTGCCGTGCTATGGTTTGGTCGTATTAGCTCAGACTGCTTGTCTCAAGTGAGAAATATTTTATTTCATAGTCAAAAGCTCTGGCTCTGATCTTGGGAAGGTTCTGTTTGTGGGCAAGAACAGCTCTATCCTGAGACCAAGCCATCCTATGCACTTTAAGATATTTATTTTGGCATGGGATCAGGCACCTTTGTAAGGTACTGGCTGTGTTTAGAGCACAGGCTCAAGTTTTGGATGTTGGAAACTGGGGGGGGGAAGTTCCTCCATCTCCAACCCAGGGATGTGTGGGAGTGGCCCAGTTCAGACTTCTCCAAGTCTGAATTACCTGTTCATTTTGTGCAGAGTGTTGGCCCAAACCCCTTCCTAAACTTTTGTTGGTTTCAGCAGAATTTAGTCCATGTCAATTTAAATCTCTAATGACCTTGCAAAGTTATTCAAGCATTAACTCTGCTCCTCCTCCAACATAAATCTCATGTCCAGCTTTGTGGGTAAGGAGGGAAGGAGCACAGTGCATTCATTTGAAATGAGCAGATGGGGCTTTTGATCCTGACATCGTAGTGGGAAGCAGTACAGGAAGAAATTTGCAGTCCTTTTGCGTGAGGGTGCAGTTGCAGTGCTGGTTTGGGGAACCCATTGGGATGTGCCTTCAGACACCAAGTCAAAGGACAAAGTACATCTGATGCAGGACAGTGCCTGCATCACTCTCTTTAGACCCTTAAAAAGGTCTTTATATCCTTCGTTGTTGTTATTCCTTCCTTACTTCTTCCTTCTAGTACCCTGTATCTTCAGTACTTGTCAAATACAGAACAGGGCTAGTTTTTTCTGACTCAAACCCCCAGATGGTTATATTTATTCCAAAAATCTGGTGTACAAAGCATAAGAGCCAGTAGTGGTGGAGGGATGTTGTTTCTGCTCTGTAGCTTGTCTTTAGACATTAAACAAGGCTTCAAAGTTGGAAAGGAAATGCAGTATTTTAAAATTGTACAGAATAGCTAGGGTTGAAAAAGTAATTTGGAAATGATGAATCATTTCATATGTATAAACAGAATGGTATTGAGTAAAATAAATAAAAATATAATTAAATTAATATACAGATCTAAATATAATGACAGGGTTGAAACACAGCTACTCTGTGCTTATTGAACAGACATGTTTTGACAGTATTGAAATGACAAAGCAGAAACTGTTATCTTGAAGTTTTACCCATCACCTTTTTACTGAAAAAAAAAATAATTATCTATTCCATTGAAATACTCCTGTTTTGGTGAGGGCAGACTTTGCAGTGCATGCAATCCTTACTGAAAACAAATGAAATTCAAAATAACTAGTGAGATTTTAAGCGTTTTTGGCAAGTTTTAGTTCCCGCCACAGACAGAATAAACCTGTGCAGAATAACCAGTGAGTCTCTGCTGTTGTAAAACATGAAATACAATTATTGCTGTACCATCAGTGTCCTCTTAGGTTGAAACAAGTGTTTTAAGGCTTGGATAAATAGTTGTGCTTTGGAGACATATGGATAAGAATCGAGATTCTCACCTGTCTCTTCCATAATGCTGTTAATTGTGGAAGAAATTTAAGCGTGTTGAGAAGTCCAACCATTTCTCACTCAGGAATGTGATCATAGAATCTTAGAATGGTTTGGGTGGAAATGAACTTTAAAGATCTGGTCCAACTCCTCTGCCATAAGCAGGGACACCTTCTACTAGGTCAGGTTGCTCAGAGCCCTGCCCAGTCTGACCTTGGATGTTTCCATGGATGGGCATCCACCACTTTTCTGGGCACCTTGTGTGGGTGCCTCACCACTCTCACTGTAAAAAAAAAAAAAAAAAAAAAAAAAAGAAAAAGAAACAAACAAAAAAATACAATTCCGGTCGACCTGGTTCTGGTGCATCCTCACTTGGGAGAACTGGTGCTGATGAGCTCTGGGAAAGGACAGCAGAGAGCAGCACATTTCAGCCTAGTTTGTGCTTTGGTTCAGGGTACAAAAGGATTTCTGAGCTCTGGTGGTTAAGCCTGGAAGTAATCCGACTGACAGTCCCTTAGTGAGCTGCCGGTGGGATACCTTGCTATGCTAATACGATTGGTCTTCCTCTTTCTTTTAAGCTTGACTTTTATGGGATCAGCTAATGATAGTGAGTTAGAAAAGCAGTTGTTTTGCAAAATTAATAAATGGTGCCAGCATTGAATGACTTTTTACAAACCTCTCATTACTGTGCTGAACCGCCAACACAATGTCCAGTTCTGACATTTACTGGCAGCCAGGACCTATGGATAACCCAGTATCTTTTCCTATCAACGTGAAAGGGGAATAAATAAAACATCAACAATGTACAAAATGATGCCCTCAGAGCAAGTTTAACTGAACTTGAGGCAGCTTTTGAACAGAATATAATAAATTAAAGCTCTGACTGCATTCAGTGATACTTGCCTTTCACGGCCACTCATTTTGGGAAAGAATCTTCAGAGGACTCTGACATGTGAAGGTGTTTGTGTGCACACAGTTTTCATGCTGCTGATTTCCGTGGGATTGCCCCCGTGTGAGTTAAATATGTATGCCAGTGTGTACGGGTTGTTTTATTGATGAGAAACAAATACTACAGGTAAGGTTGTGCTGGTGGTGCAGGCCAGGAGAGGATACATCCACTGCCTCCTGCTTCTGGCAAGTCTTTGCAAGGTGTGGTGCTGGCATATGACATCGAGTGAATCTATCCAGGGAAAGGTGTGACTTGCTTGGGAGAAAAGCTGTTTGTCATCTCAGAAATATGTTGCCAGTGAATGCTTGTGCTTCCTCTGCTGCATGACCTGAGATCTGGAAGGAGAACAGTTGGATGTGCTCAGCCAAGGCACTGCAGTGATGGCTCAAGGCTTTCATCCCATAAACTTTCAGCCCGTAGTAAGCAAGGAGACTGATAACCCTCCTCTTGGAGACAAGGAAGGGTTTTACTCCGGTGTAAAGTGTCCTTAAGGGGATCTTACCTGTGTGTTTTCATACTGCAGCCTTTAAATTGTGCTCCTACAATGGCATTGAAGATACCCAGCTCTAAAGCCCTTTAGTAGCTTTCCTTGAGCTCACTGCCATGGCGGCTGTGACACAGACCCGCTTTCTGCCAGCACAAAGGTGCTTTCACTGCAAGGTGAGTGTGTTGTAAATACCTGCAGTACATCATTTGAGCAGTGCTTTCTTCCTCCTAGTTCAGGAGATCTGATTATATCGGGATTCAGATTTATCCTGATCGATATTCAAAGAGGTCATTACATGAAAAGCAATATTTCAAGGCTACTTTTGAAGTCCTAAGGTTTTGATACTGTTAGTCTTTCCTAAATAGTACTGATAGTGCTACATATTTGAAACCACAGCATCAAAAACTTCAGGTGTCATATCAACTTGTTCAGGAGAGAAAATCCACCATACCTGCAGTTAGTTAGACTTTTGCCATCCCAGTCATTAGTCATGGTGTTGTCATTATTCATGCTGTTGTCATCCTCTGCAGCCCTCTGGGGCTTAAATTCCTGTTTTGTTTAGTTTAATAGGTACATAATCCTGTGAATATTGTCACTGTTTGCATGCTGGATGGTGATGTGCTCTGTAATATATATGAAAATGCTTAGACAGAAAGAAAAAAGTCTCTGTACCTAGGCATTAATTGCTATCAGATTCTCATGGTGGAGACCAAGTCATTCCTGAACAGGCACACATTTGTTTGCTCTGCTTAGGCACTAGTGAAATGCTTCAGTATCTGCCATTAATAGGAAAAGAAAATAGTTGGTTTAACTGGGGGAAGAAGGAACAGTGGAGGATGAAGGTCCAAGAGCACTTGCCAAATTTCTTTCAACCAAATTGGCTGCCAGTGCGTAGTGTGAATGAAGAAAATTGAGAACGGCAGCTAAGGCTTAACTAATGCAATCCTATTTGGGGCTGCAAACAAAGGCTTTGGCCTCTGTTCATAGGGTCTGACCTTCCCATTGTGGATTGAAAGCCAAAATTATGTCAGGACTAAGAAGGTGCGAGGAGAGCGAGACAGAAGCAGAAACCTTGGCCAGGTGTCGCTGAAAGGACATTTTGTTTAATGCTGGAAAAACAAAAAGCTTTGTCTTCATTCACACGTGTAATTTATAAGCAGATTGAACAAAATCCTTCAGGGTTTCAGTAGGTGACAGTGTCCATCCAGTGCCATGGGCATGCTGGGCTGTATAATAACCCACAACCCTGCCGGCCTCAGGAGTTATTAGCCATTGTCACAACTTGCCTCCAGCTCTGTCTCTTGGGGCATTTTTTTTCCATTTGCAGTTATTCACTCGAAGAGATGTTGGGTCTCATCCAGTATTAGGTCTTCATTTTCTCTTTTGTTTGATGCCCAGGGAAAGGCTCTCCAAGAGGGGTCTTTCTTTGCTGTACTCACAGATCACTCCTGGCTCTCTTGCTTGGAAATACACACACCAAATAAGCAAGCCCAGCTGTTCCCATAAAGCAGGTGATAAAATAGCACAGCAAAAGATAAAACTAACAAGTGATGTGCAGCATGCAGGTATGAAACACACCTGCAAATGTGCTGGTACAGCCTCCTGCTGATGCTTGTACGCTCCCAGAATCTGGTGAGACCATAGGGCAGGCTGGAAGACCTTAGGGAAAGGGGTAGAAATAATTTTGTGGGCATGCCCCAGCTGGGCTGTCCAGTAACACTGGAGGTGTTCTGGCAACAGGGCAGGTCCTGGTTCTGGGTTTGGGTCTGAAACAATGTAGGGGTTGGCTTTAGTCAAAATATGTGTGATTTTTGAGTGCTTTCCTACTCATGTTTGTTTGTTTGTTTTTAACAAGGCTAAGAAAGTCTGAAAATCTGGAATTGTTTTAGAGTATTGATCATAAAAATGTTTTAAGAGCTTTATGACTGTAAACACGAAAGTAATTGATAGCAGGAATGTGTGTTAGATCCTCATTCTAGCCAAAATCTAAAATTGTCAAATGTGGTGGCACTTAAAATATTAAAGCCAACTTTCTCTTTTTTTTGTTTCTTTAAAGTTTCAGCAGGATTTTACATAGTCCACTACTGTCATATTCACTGGATGTCTTTTAATGCTGTGTTTGTGAGGCTTTGGGAAGGTACAGGCAGGCTATACTTTGCTTTTCTATCAGTAATGTTGAAAAAGTGGTTTTGCTTTTCCAGGGACAGCAAACTGCTACTTTAGTGGCACTTAAGTTGACAGGAACCTCCCAGTTTATTAGGGGGTGAACAGTCAGCCTGTCTGCAGTTGCCTCCTTACTTTAGGAGGTGACGTGGATCCATCTTTCCATGGATCTGCTGGAGTTGGTGTTGATGTTACTGGGCTGTGTGACGAGCTCTGTGGTATGGCTGGGTATTAGCTGAGAAGGCATCTCCTTCAACATAAAGAATTAAGAAAGAATAATTTCCCTCTACGCAGCAAGGGAGTAACTAGTGATAAGCAAAAGTTATAAATAGAAGACACATCCTGGTTGTAGTGAAAATCTATCTGCATATTCAGCGATACAGCATTATGTTCAGAAGGGATGAAACATCATCTTTTTCTGGCTTTTTTTTTTTTTGACCTAAAATACACCATTTACATGGGCTTCCCGCCGCGCTGCACTCCAGCTTCACAGCCATTACACAGCCTGTAGGCCCCCATTGCATTCCTGCAGGAACATCAAGGAAAACAATTTCAGTTTTCTGGGAGAACTGACCTGCAGCTCCAGTGGGGAGATGAAAGACTTGAACATTGAACAGTTTTTGACCCAAAAGTACCAGTGCAGGTGTCCCATACTCACCCAGGCTGTTCCTCCCTGCTGGCCCTGCTGCTCTGAGAGGACTTTCTTCTTGAGAAGGAAGTGCTGTGACATAACAGCCCTGCACTAGAGGATCTCAACAATTGGGTTCTGGGGAGTTTTTCTTCTTTTTTTTTTTTTTTTTTTCCAAGAAAACTAATATTTTCCAGTGGGGAAACATATTTTTTTTCTGTCCAGAATGTTTTCCTTTTAAAATCAAAACAGAAGCAAAATGCAATCTGTTCTGACAGGAGCGGGGAGGGAGGGAGGGAGGAAGTATTGGCTGACTCTGTGTATGCTATTTTTGGTTTGACTCATGGAAGACAAGTTTCTGGGAGTCTCCTTAGAATCCTTGTGCATCACAGGAGGTTCCCAGGGAAGAGCAATGGGGAAGGCTTCTTCAAGACATATCTGAACTCTTTCTGAGAAAAAGAGTCAAGGCTTTCCTTCAAACTGGAGTAGTGGTGGGTTGCTTTTTTTTTGCCAGTTACTTTTTCTTTTGAAATTTTTTCATAGTTTTAAGAACTGAAAATCTAAAAATCTTTCTTGTTCTTTTTCCTCATTGTTTTCTGTTCTTCATTTTCCCTGAGATAAAATTGAGAGAGGTTAAAAAAAAAGGGGCAACATAAAACCAGTAATTGTTTTTTTTTTTTAATATGTAAACCCATAGAAAACTCCCTTTAAGCCCTCTTACATTCCAAGGTATGATTGCAATAAACTCTCAGCATTTTACTTTCCAAAATATTGCTGTATTTAGCAATAGCATAAGATCTTCTCATTGCATTCAGTGTTTCCTGATGGGTCTTGGAAATGAGATGTTTGTTTAACTGTACTGCACTTCATTTGCTAATTGCTTGGGGTTTTTTTCCTGTATGACTGAAGATCTGGGTTTTAAATGACTGGTAAATAGACACACACACACGCAGGCACGTGCACCCACACATAGACACTGGCAGGCCAATCTGCTTGCTGCATGCTCGCTTTTTTAATGCTTTTTTTTGTTGTTGTTATTTGAAAAATCATGTAAGCATAATAGGGATAATTAGCTTTGACTATGAGCAAATCTGGCAATAAAACACATTAGCTACAGCTTTAAATCAACATCTCAGCCTGCAGCCTTAACTCACAGTCCTGGTAAAATCAAACTAAAATGATCATCTAGACATTTAATTTTAATTGCATGTGCGTGTGTATGTTTGGCTATTTGGCCTGTACAGGTGATTTTCTTGAAGTAGCCAAATTTGCTGAGAGTTGCTTTGAAGCTGGTGCTATAATCACAGGGAAAAGACATAAAATCTTAACAGACACACGACTGTTAAGTTCAAAGCCTGCTAATGGTGTTTTGAAAAAAATAGTCCTATAGGTAGCATGTCTGAGTTGCATTATTAGATGCCTAAGAATATTAGTTATGCATTGCAAAGAAAATAGTCCAGAAACTTGAGCTGAAATGTATAATAACAGAACTTCAGCTTTCCCCTACCCTTGAAAGAAGAGCTCTGGGTTGACTCCAGCCATGAAAAGACATTTGTAATACAGATTAAATCTGTTCACATGGTGAATTTGTGGGGAATTACAAATGCGTGTTAAATTCACGCTCTCACTTCCTAGGCACTAATTTCACCTTGTAGACCAGCCCCTTCTGCTTCAGGAAAAGCCAGTGGGGGTCTAGAGCTGGAGGCACCAGACCTGCTTATGCCATTAGGAAAACCTTGCTGAGCATCTGCTGGCATCCCCTGTGCCTGATAACTCTGGAAAACCACCTAAGGATGACCCTGGGTGCTTGTCTCTTGTAAATGTGTGTGTTCCCACTGATCTGTCCTGACTGGGAATGTCACCTCAGGTCTCTAACAATAAACACAAAAAGAAC
This sequence comes from Manacus vitellinus, assembly GCF_001715985.3. Taxonomy (NCBI): domain Eukaryota; kingdom Metazoa; phylum Chordata; class Aves; order Passeriformes; family Pipridae; genus Manacus; species Manacus vitellinus. Next base: position 2,777,214 of record NW_021939471.1, on the reverse strand, counting down.
AAATAAAAAGAATGCAAATTGTCTTGTATACTTCCAGAAGAGAGACGTTTGCCATCAGGGGACATTTCTGGGAGCCCGATACATCCTTGGGAACCTTGGAAATCTCCTAGGGTGTTTCTGGACACCCTGAAGACAGCCCCTGTGGTTGGGATTCATGCAAAATGCAACTTAAAACTGAAAGAAAGAACTCTAGGGGGACATTATTGGATTTAAGTGAGGCTAATGTCAGTGTGTTACTCCTATTTTATTTTCCAGTGCTACTCAAAAGAAGCAGAAGCAGCTAGGAAATATCCACGTACTCTGAAAAACCACTGATGCAATATTTTAACGTGGGGTATCTAAAATAGGCTGAGTGCAGCCTGAATTGTGCAAGGTGATGGGGTTTATGCAGTTCTGCAAAATGCAAATAACCCCCTTGTTTTAATGGCTGCAGTGGTTGAAGATGGGTTGAGCTCAGAGCAGTGGAATTGCTCAGATTCTTTGCTTTGCAGATTCTTAATGGTAGTAGTTTATAAGTATGCAGAAGCCTCTGTGCTGCAAGAAATGGCTTCAGGTGCAACGTGCTCAGAGCATTTGGTGAAAGCAGGAGCTCTGGGCTGTGCTCCCTGATGCCCTGAGGTTGTGCTGTGGTAGCAACCCTAACACCAAATGCAAGGTGTTTTCTGTTAAGTGTGGTGTGGGTTTGTTGGTTTGTTTAATTTTTTTATTCATATGAGGTGCTCAGTACAGGCCAGGGTTTATTACGCATTCAGACAAATTTTAGAAGTTTATCAGGCAGCCACAGTGTGTTGCCCTTCTAGTCAAGGGTGTGGGGGCTTTTGCAGCTCAAGGTGGGCTCCCACCAAGATGATCCAGCTTTAGGTCTGCTGGTAAATGTGAGACCACACCATTGACTGACTTGGCCAAGCCAGGTGGGTTTGGCTTGTTGTTTCAAGATGTAATGTTGAGTTTGGACCCTGGGCCTCTCTTCTCTTGATTGAGGGTAGGGAACTTCAGGTTAAATTAAGGGCTGAGATAGAGGTGAGCATGGGGCATGATGGACTCAGCCCTGGAGTCCTGGCCTGGTCTGTGGTGCCACAGAACAGGTATTTTAAGAAGAGGGACATTGATGGGCATGTGGAGAGAGTTTTGTGTTTAGATTTAATTTACCATGCCAAACTATTCAGAGCATTTCAGCTGATGGTTCACCGTGCTCCCCAAAGAAATGGTAACTCATTGCCTAAAGCCAGCTTCAGCACGAATGCTAATGATTAATGCCTGGAGATCCCAGTGGTCTTGGAAGCAATATAGTTAAGTAAAAGGCAATGGGTTGGATAAAAGGTCTTAAATCAGACTAATGTTGGCAAATGTCACTTGAAAGAGAGGGATTTTGGAGGGGGAAAAAAAAAGAAATAAGGAAGAGTAATTTAAGAAGAAATTCAAAGGAGGGAAAGCAGACATTCCCACAAACTAATAAAATTTCTGCAAATGAGAAAATGAGCCTGCTCAGATTGAAATTTAATCACAGAAAGGATTTCATTGTAACAAGGAGAATTATAATTACCACTTGAAAAAGGAGAGGGTTTTCTGCCTCTCAGCTGGCACATGGCTGCAGGAGCCTAGTGTTGAGGAGGGATGGTGTCAGGAAGGGAAGGAAGGGCCACAGCAGTTGTCCTTCCAGTAATAAAAATTAAACCAGATTCATTAGAGAGGCAGCTGTGGATGTTGCACATGTAAGTACCCTGAAAGCATTGTTCTAGAAACAAGTATCTGTGTTTCCCAGCGGTGCAGTGCCACCCAGGGATGCTCCTTGTGGGTCTTCATGGTGCTTCTCTACCCATGGAGGCATTACTTGGGAGGGATTTGGGACACTGGAATCCCTTGGGGATTGTACCACAACTGTAGTTATACTTCAGACTTATTTAAGGCTACCTGAAAGGTCAATAAAAACAGACACAAAGCGTGATATAAATACAGTATTTCAATGGCCAAAAAAAGAGCACCAGTGTGCACACCTTGTATTTCCTTTTGAAAATTAGCAGGTGTTGTTATTTTTGTTTTAAGAGAAAAACAAAAAGATAAAAATCCCACCTGTTGTTTGTAGTTCAGCGGCACGAATCCTTCCAGGAGGAGGCTGACCATGCAGCTGGACTTTTAGCTTCTTTTAGAAACAATTACAGCCACCTCAGAGCTCAAAATACACCCGTAGTTTCTCTTTAACAAGTCAATATTTTCTCTTGTTATTCCCCTGTTGTTTCCTTCCTTGTTTTTGTTATAGATGCAATTCTTCAAGCTGGGTTCGTTTGATTGATATGTTCTGTTTCTTTTCTCTATTTATGGTATCGAGCTCCTGGAGTCTCCACTGACTTCATTAGAGTATTTTAGAAAATAAGTATCCTCAGCGTTATTTTCTCTCCCTGTCCTAGTGAAGGAAAAAAAAATGTATGGTACCATACTGAAGCATACTTAGAAAAAAAGAAACAGATAGTTTGTGCATACAGTGGAGTGGGGAATGATACCGACAGCATTTAATAAGGTCCTCTTTAGCATTCTATCAACTGCAAGGTTATTAAAAGAAATTAGGATTAACATATTCGACAGCTTTGACTGCATTTAAAATTGCTGCTGAAGTGCTTGGTGGGCAAAACTCGCATTCTGCTGATTTAATTTTTTTTTCCTTAAATTATTTTGCATTCACTTCTTTCCTCCTGAATTTTAGAAATGTTGTTTGCTTCATCCCAAATGCTCTTGTGGCTGATCCCATCAGGAGGAGGGGAGAGTTTCAAATGATTTCAAATGGTGGAGAGTGAGCATTAGCACCTGACATGGTGCGAGATAAGAAGCTAATTACAGTAATGGCAGTTAAAATGCAGGGAGTCCCACATCGATGAGTGCTCCAAGTCCTTCCCTGAATGCAGTGGGACACCAGTGGGTTGTTTGAAGAAAGTCCCATTAGCCTTTAAAAGGAAAGTTCAACAGGAGTAGATTTCTTTGTGTCAGCACTGGAAGAGTTAATAAGACTAGGTTAAGAAAAAAAAAAAAATTAAACTCTTTAATTGTCCAGAATATGCAATGCTATGTCTCCAGCTCTCTGTGCCAGCAGAGGCGTTTGGCTAGTGGGAATTAAACAAAGAATTGTGCAAACATTGGGAAGTGTCGCTGAAATTATTCAGCAGTCTTTTTTTTTTTTGGCTTCTTTAAGATTAATTTGTAAATTTGCTCTTGATAATCATTTGTAAAATAACCATAACCCTGAAATATTTCAGCTCATGTCAAGGTAGTGGTTTAAATACACTGAACCCAGTAAAGTGAAAAGTCAATCAGAATAGAAATATGACTCATGTAGTATTTTATATTGCTTTAAAAAGAATAGTTTCAGGGAATTGTAAAAGAGAATTGTTTCCCTGGCCTTTTACATTTGTGCCTAGTGCTGCTCCACTCAGTGCAGCTGTACTTCTAGGAACTCTCTGAGAATGTAAATGCCTGATTTTTTTTTGTTTTTTCTTTTATCTGTGAAAATCCTGTCTTTTTCCTTAATTAACTCAACTATTAAACAAAGAACAGTGAAACATGCTTTTATGGTGTGTATTTTTACAGCAAAGTATTTAAACCGGCCTGTTGAATAATTTCATGCTACATTAAGTTCAGTAAGATCTTTTCATATGCATCATTTTTAGTGCTTCCTATATCTTTGGCCATAAGCTTTTTAATTGCCACGTGGAAAAAAATGTAAAAGGAAATTCAATAAGAAATAATTCTTTGGTTGTTTGGCTTCATGTGATGCAGTGTTTTTCAGATGATAAAGTGAGCATCTGTTGCATGTTTTGTTTGGAAATCACTGGATCACCTTTAGAGTTACTGGCCTTGGCTCACCAAAGACTTCAAAAGTAGCTGCTGTGGGAAAAAGAGAGGTTTTATTAGGGCAGAAGGCTCAGCCTCTGGAACCAGAAGGGTGCTGGTAATTCTAGTGCTCGTAGCGATTTGTTAAATCTGTAGGATTTGGGAATGACCATTCCAGCGGCACAGGGAACACGTGGTTTAGGGTTTGTCTCACCCATCTCATTCTTGGTCTGGATCTTACACCTGTAGCCTGGATAAGCATGTTGTACCCTGCAATGTTTCTTGGCTTTTGAAGGCCACCTAATTTTTGTTCTGCTTTGTCTGGTATCAAAATCACGGTGTCTTTCTAACAAAGCTTTCCTCAAGCCCAGTGTGGGTGGGTTTTGAGGAATCAGCATTTTCAGCAAAGGAAAATGTTTTGCCTAAATGGATTCCTGGCATGGTCTAATTTACAGCTGCAGCCTTAGGCTAGGCAGAGCTGGAATGCTTTCCTTGGAGGTGTTTTTTAGACTAGACCATTCCATAAATACTTATTAAGTTTCTAATGCTGACATTCCTGCAACCTTTATGAATGAGAATATTGTGCTCATAAATTGAACAAAAGGGAAGCAAAAAAAATGGAAGCTGTTCAACCTGTCATATGTTTTAGAGAGAAAAAAGGGGACTAAAAGGTGAACTGAAGACCTGGTTTCCTCCAGATCTGAGCTGCGTGTCTCTTTATGTCCACTTCCATGGCTCTCTGAGAGCCTGTGGGTGAAAGCCCCTTCCCAGGGAGCTGCTGCCTGATGGGCAACAGAGAGATGCCCTGAGGTTCACCCACACGTGTTTTCATGTAGGATTGGGGCTCTGGCTTGACATTTTGGCATTGAATAGCTTCCACCCCATTTGAAAGATTTTTAGCTTGATATTTACTCACTTTTGAATGTACACATTTTTAAATGGTAGCAATTAGAATGATTATTTTTATTAATTCCTCCAGGGTTTGAAATTGGCCCTACAATACTTAAATTTACCTGTGTATCACTGTTAAATACTACCTCTTTGTTAACCCAAGTTAGTGTTGTATCTGGAAAGCCTTTTCTTTTTGTGAATTTTGGTGTTGCAGAGTAAATGTACTTTTGAGACCCAAATTTAACCTGGCTCTTGAATATGCAAAGCCTTGTTATGGCCCTCCATCCTGCACATGGGGCGACATGTGCTAGGAATTCACCTGTGAGGACGGGTTGTTTTCAAAGTCAGAGGTACCATGTGGGGAGCAAGTCTCACCAGGTCTATCCGTGTTCCTTGGGAGTGATCCGAAGGCTTTGCAGATTGTCACAGGTGAAGATGCAGACAGACAGCTCCCCTGTTGCCTGATATTTTTAACTGGATGATAACAAAGGGCTCTTCTCTTAGTAATGTGTTTTGCAAACTGCTGAGCAGTTGTGGCTGAACTGGCGAAGAAATCAAACCTTAAAAATCCAAATCCTCCCCAGGTCATAGTTCAGTGCTAAGCCCACATTTTAGCCACTGAAAGATGATACAAAAAGTGTGGGTTTCTTATTGTTTTGCATTCTCTTTTCTCTCTGTGAAAACATTTCATCAGCCACACTGACCAAAAGACTTGGGGACTGGAGGGGATATGTGCATTTATTTTAGCCCTCCCTTTTCTCTAGGGCTTAAGCCAATCCTAGAGGACTACAGGGGCTGCTCCAACACTGTCCCCTTCTTATCCTCAAGTGCACGTTGGAGGGAAACTTGTGGCACCAGTCATGGTTTGTCTTCCATGCTGCACATGAAAAATGCAGGGGTGCCCCTGTCTGGGTGAAACTTGGAGGATTGAGCTTGAAGGTCATCACCTGCAACGTGGGAAAGGAGGGTTGTGCTGTGGCTGTGGCTGTGGGGCTGGAGGTGGGTCATGCAGTGTGATCACTTCAGGTTTTGCAGCTTCCCTTTTGCATGGACTCTATGCACCTCAGGAATGTAAATCTCTGCTGCTGGCATTGCCTTTAGATGACTATTGCAGTGTTTGGTTATAGACTGGTTGGGGTTGAATAGAAATTGTTTTATTTCCTCTTAGTGGGTCTTTTTTATTCATTTTTTTAATTCTAGTTCAAGTAGGTGGAATATTCCTTATTTTCTTTCATTTTAAGGTAAACACAATTACCGTGATATATCCTCTCCAATTTCTGTTATGACTGTGCTTTGAAACTATAACCTATTTTTAGTTGAATATCCTTAGAGAAAGTCTAAGAAGCCAGAAAATGCTTTAGTGGGAAAACGATAAGTTCAAATAAAGCTTACAGAGATAGTGCTCACCCAGCAGATGAAAATATGAAGTCTGAGGATTGTTGGGCAGAGTATCTCTGAATCTCTCGTTCCTTTCCAGCTAAGGTAACCTGATTATCACTGTAATCTCTTTTGCCCTGTCACTTTGAAAAAACAGTATCATCTATCATTCTGTAGGAAAAAAAAAACAACCCCTCCAAATAATCGTAGTCAAAAGCAAATATTCCTTATTTGAGCATTGGTTTAAAAATGAGAGTAATATTCATACAGCCAGAAGTGTATTTTATATATAGTTTCATATATTTATAAATATATATATAAATATATATATATATATATGGAAGGCACTGTTTGTTTTGAGCAAATATATGGCACAAAGTTTATGCTCTGTACAGTTTCTGTGGGAGATATCTGGGCTGTTGGGCCATTACCTATGAAATGATTTATTTCCTTAGCAGAGATCTGCAAAGGGACACTGGCACTGCCTGAGTGTGTCTTAGCATGTGTGTGCCAGCACACACATTTATCTTGCAGAGTGGACTTTGGCCATGGACAGGCACTCAGGAAAGATGAGATATTTTGTTCCACCAGATAAGGTGCTTATGAAAGTAAAATTTGGTTGTGTTAAATAACTAATGAGAGGAATTCAATTATTTTCGGTTTGTTGGTCCATCCTGAGAAAATTACTCCTAAATCAGTATTAGCCTGTATGATGTGATAACTTACTTGGCAGGGAGTAAATTGAATGGGTTGGGTTAACTAAGGATTTATATCCTCAAGATGACCAAAATCAGCACTGAGTTCCACTCCCATAAACAAGGGGTGCATTAGCTGGGCAGCAGATGCACGTGCATACACAGATTATTGTCCTCTGTGAGCATCCAGCTGCTGCCAGGCCTCTCCTGATCTCCCCTGAGTGCTGGATGCAGTTTTGGGGTTTGGTGAGGTGTTGGATTCTGGCTGTGCTGAGCAGCCCCCACGTGGAGGAGGACGCCCAATTCGGGAGCGTGGGTTTTTGGCTGCCGTCAGTACAGCTGCTGCCATTGCTGGCGGGCAGGGAGGACACCTGTGAGCCCCTGTGAATGAAGGCAGCCTTCACTTTGGGAGGAAGGCTGCCGAGGTTGCCACAACAGCAGTGCCCGGCGCGGAAGCGTGAAGAAAAGGCCGATGCTTTCTGCCACGTGTGCTCGGTCGCATACTAAGGAAGGGACAGTGGAGGAATAAAAGGCACTGGCTCCTTGGCTGGCCTTGCTGCTATTCAGAGCTTGCCCAAATGAGCAAGGCTGGTGTAATCCATTCTGCACACCACAGTAATATGGTAATATTGGAAATACGGGAAGGGAAATCCTGGCCCCATTAAATTTGTGGGAGCTTTTTGCAAAGAGATCAGTGGAGCATTCATCTCTTCTGCTTAGTTTTCAATAGAAGTAGTTCATCAGCATCTGAAACTGATTTTGTTGAAGTAAGAGACTAGGGTGTTATTTGTTTGTTTAAGAATGCATGGTAAAGAACCTGGTGATTTTACAATCTGAAGCAAAATTGGGATGGTTTCTTCTTGGTCTTCCACAGCGGTTACAGCTGGTGTGAATTCCTCTGGGCAATGCCTGTCAGAGGGACCTGGAACACCTGGGAAAGGCTTTGAAAATCAGTCAGGGCTCCCCTCTGCTCTCTTCTGCTGCTATTTCCCCCTGGCTGGAGAAGCCTTCTCTCATCAGCAAAGTTTCAGTGGCAAAGCCCCGCTGACGTCGAGAAGCGGTTTGAGCAGCAGTTCCTATGGTCACATTCAGCCCAGATGGTTTCAGCTCTCTGCTCTTCTGCGCTGGCCATAAATTTGTCCTTGCAGTCTGAGCACATGCAAGTGAAATCTTCCAGCTGTGGCTGTCTTTTGCTCAAGCTGTCTGAATCTGCTTTAGGCTACTGATGGAGGGACATTTCCCCTCAGACACTTATAAATAAGAATTTAGCGTGAGTGAGTGATGTCTAGTGATCTCCTAGTAATTTCTTCAAATGCTTAATCATACATGTGTCCCTAAATATCTTCTCCATCTCATCCCTAGACGTTCAAGCTGTGACAACTGCTTCAAGATAAGTGTGGTGTGTATAGATTTTTGTGTTTTTGATAAGAAAAAAATTATATGTGTTTGCCTTGTGCTTTATTCCTTATATTTTCCCACCTAGTCCATTTGCCCTGCTAGTAAACCACTAGACCTCTAAGACAGACCTTTGTAGGTGTTACCTGTTTTTCAAGTTGTGGCTATTCTTTCTTTGCATCACCTCAACAGAGCCAAAGCATATGGAGAGTGATAGTCATTATAATTAAACAGCTTGGTAGTTGGTGTCGCTGGAGGTCTCTGTAGGCTGCAGATAATGGTGTCACAAATTTTGCTGCCAGGTGCTCATCTCTCAAGGCAGAAAGCAAGCTCTCTCAGCCCACCTTTGAGCCTCTGTAGTCTGGAAAATGGCTTTCAGCAACACTCCAGACAAGCTTTCTTGCTTCCTTCAAGCCTAGCTTACTGGTAAAACGACTGCCTAGATGTCTGGATAGCTGACTTGATTTAAATAGCAGGGAAAAAAAAATTAAAAATTAAAATAAAGTAAAAATCTATATTTGGACATGATTGTATTTTTTTATCTTGCTTAACCATATAGCAATTTTGTAGACTGTTTCAATGAATTAATTCTTCTGTTCTAATGGCATGCATGGATGTGTGAAGGCATTTGCCTATTTGTAATGACATGCAGCAGTTACATTTATTTACTGAAGGAATCCTCCTTACTTGGGAGAGTTCCTTGCCTGCTTGTTCTTACTCCAAGTCCACAGGATTTGGCTGTCCTTTGTGTCTGCCTGACAGGTACTCACTCCCAGACTAAGTGGGATGCCTAATTTCTGGTCTCTGTTTAAAGAAGAACAAAAAAAAAAAAAAGTTGTCTTTGCCAACATCGCGGCACTTTAGCCAAATATTTGCATTGCAATTTGTGATGAATTATAAATGAAGCAAAAATGTGTCATAAATTTAATATTCAAAAATATCCTATCATGTCACACTACCTTAATTTTCCCCTTTATTCCTAAAGCGTAGGCAGACTGGTAAGATTGGCAGATGCAGAGTGTGAACGAGGTAGTTTCTGAGTCAGTGGGTACAGCTTGAATTCCTCCCTGAGAATGGTCTCACTCATTTTCAGCTGTCAAAACAGCACTTGATTGAGGCTGCAGTTAGCACAAGAGCTGTGTGATGTGGAGAGTAGCCTGAGCATTTGAGTCACAGCCGGATGAACTGTGTCTTCTTCCTCACCTTCCCCCTCCCTCCCCTGTAGTCTTGCACGAGATGGCCAGCTTAGCTGGGGTGATCTGGTCCATCCCTGGCCCAGAGTGGGGTCAACATGGGCTTTGCTCAGGGTGCTGCTGATCACTGGGTAACTCTGAGATGAAGGCAGACCCAGGGATTTGTCCAAGACTCCTCAGAAACCATAACACGAACATTATTGTTATGCTGTTGTGCTGGAGGTTTACTAATAAAAACGAGTCTGGTTTTTATGCCCTGTTGTACCTGATTGATGGCTTCAGGGTTGTTGGCTGAGCCGTGCAATGGGGACCCTCGGGCTGGTCCCAGACCGTGCATTGGTGGTGTTAATAAGCAAACACACGTCGTGAGCTCCAGTGTAGCTCACCAAGGGCCTGCTCAGGTAGTGAAATGTTTACGGTGTCTGTTTTTGCAATTAAAAACTAGCTGAAGACAGAAATCCTGTACTGCTAACTCCAGTCTCTGCTGTAATACCCTAGTGATCAGTACTGGGCTTTCCAAACAGTCTGAGATGATGAACTGCTGATCCTGTTCTTTCTAAACTCTCCATAGTTAGGTCTTTGTGTTTATCTAAACAATTCAGCTTTTTTTCTTTTAGTGTTTTGTAAGCACAATCATTAGTTCCTGTGCTTTGCTAAGGAGAGTGAAGTAAAACAACATGTTTTCTACTTTGTCTTTTTAGTACAATTAAGTCCAGATTGAGTGAAAGGCTGAGTCTGAGTTTCAGAGTTTGCCTGAGGAAACAGTAAGCTCAGAAACTCCGAATAGTGATACTTTTTGTGTTATACAAGTTCATAACTGACGTGATTTTCAAGATGTGGAAGTTGTCTGGAGTTTTGCTATCTACTCTGGGAGCAGGAAAATGAAGATCTTTTAAGGAATACTGGGCTACCACTGACATCATGTGAAATACTGTGATGTAAGAGCCTGCTCTGGAGTGGAAGGGTCCTGGTAATGTTCCAGATCAGAGTACACCTGTGTTCCCATGTCCATTTTTTCCTCGTGAATAACACCAGATTGATTAACTCATTCCCATAATTAATCAAAATCATGTTTTGCTGGCATTGTTGCTTAGCTGAATTCCAGTGTGACATTTCTAGAGATCCTCCTAAATTATCTTGGAGGGATTAAAGCTCATTTAATTGCCCATTTTGTTACTGCTGCAAGTGTTCTAATCTTACCATCTTGTGTCATCTGCAAGATTTACCTTCTGTTCTCAGATAGCTGGGAGTCTCAAAAGTTCACATTTTTTATGTTGTTTGTGTTGGGTGCTGTCATTCTTGACCTTAAATTTCCATGCCTGTATGAAACCTACACCTCAATAGCTTTTATTCCGGGGAAGGTAACTTAGAACAAGTCTACAGCCAGAGAACTTTGAGGGGATGCTCCAGATCAAGATCCTGTAACAGGTGTGATAGATACTGATGCTTCAAAGGAATCTGCCAGCAAAGACCTTTTCTCTGCTGTTAATGCCAGAGCAGCTCTGTACAAGACTTTACAGGACTCTTGGTGAATTTTGGGCAATTTGTGTTACGGAGTAAATGGATTTTTCTGCCTGAAATTAGTGAGAAATGCTCAATATTCTGTGTTATAGGGAAGCAAACTGTTAGGTACATGATGAGAGTGCTGCAGGGATGTTCAGGACAGTGAAGAAATAAGGAGTGGGGAGAGAAAAGACAAACTGATGCAGACTTAATTTTTTGATATTATTTTCTACATGCATACATCTTCTCTGTACAGTTTTTGGGGTTCTTGACAGATATGTGTGCAGCCATGAAATCAGCAGACAGGCAGCTTTGAACTGTGCAGTGGATGCACAGAGAATATTGATTGAGCTAAGCTTTCACTAACCTTGGTAATAAAATACTTCGTAGTCCAGAATTTCAAATGGCCAAAGTGTGCTTCAACCTTGTCTGCAGTGTACTAATGACAAACTGGCTTTTGTTCAACAAAAGGCATCAGGACTTCTCTTTCCAGCAACCTTTTTTATTAAAAAGATATGAATGTAGTAGCAATCTGCCTTTGTTGTGGCCAGGTTTGAGGTCTTTTCTATGCCCCTGTTCTGTCTAGTGCTATTTATTTGGTTAGCTGAGGTCCTCGGAGGGTGATTCTTAAGAAAAAAAATTTTAAAACCATCTGGAACACTAATGTAACTTGTTGCTGTCTTTCTTCTCCATTATGGCAGCTATTATGAGACTTTGCTATCGTTTAAATGAATTTTTTTTCTTTACAGAAGAAAGAGTTGTTTTCATTAAATCCCCCCCATCATCACAGGATCTGTGGTGTTTGTTCCTGCTCTGACACTGCGCCTCACAGATGCAGCGATGCAGTGAGAAAGGCATTTTTTCCTGAAGCAGTGTAGGGATTTCCCTCTTCCAGGTTTTAGACTGGTACCCCATGCTTCTCATGCAAGGCATGCTCTCACCTTTAGACCCAGTGGTGCAGAAGGAGATAACCTGTTTAAGGCAAAAAACATTTTATGGTTCCACACAGCTTTTGATTATCGACTGAAGGAATTGTGGTTTTCACAGCAGAAACACACATAAATGGTGACTTGTTCTGTTTCTCTACTTCAGATGAGTAATTAGTAAGTGCTTTGAGTGAACTTTTACTTGTCTGCCAGCTCTGTGGCAGGAATCATGGAATATAGAATTGTAGAATATCCTGAATTGGAAGGGACCCATCAGGAGCATTGTGTCCAACTCTTGGCCCTGCACAGGACACCCCAAGAATCACACCATGTGCCTTAGAGTGTTGTCCAAATGCTTTTATCCAGGGTGCCAGGATGTATTTCAGGGTCAGAAAGGGATTGGGAAGAGGAAGGAATGAGATGGACGTTAATACAGTGCAAAATTTCTTTCCAGAAGGTTGTTTTTCCTGCCACTAACATGAGTGGTCCTTACCCAGCCATTCAGCTCTCTCAGAGGACTTGTTTTGGGGTGGACAGCCCGTGCACAAGAATATGTCTGGGTGGTGATGGTGTGTGCCTTCACCTCAGCAGCAGAATTGGGCAAATCTCTTTGCAGTGGTTTCATTTTCTGAGCCTCTCTCTTCAGATTTTCCTGCCAGATGTTTCCCATTCAATCCATATTGGTTTCTGTTACCACCTTGAACGTTGACTTGAGGTGCAAATGAATATATTTCAATAGTATCGTTGACTTTTGCATGAATTAGTGTAATTTTCTCTTAAATACCTTGCAGTTTTGGAGAAACGTGGTTTATTAGAAAATAATTGTACCAGTTTGAAAGCGCTGTTTCTGAGTTCAGGGAAGGGCTTTTTTTTGTGGCTTTGACACGTGTGGCTCCCAAAGCAACGTGCTGCTGTTGAGGTAAAGACTCTGGAAATTTCAGGCAATGGCTGGCAGGAACATGCAGGGTGAGCTCTGCAGCCCTTGGCCTGTTAACCACAGACATCCTGAGCTGCCCTTCACATCTGTGCTCCCACAGCTGCCCTGGGCAGGGAAGGTGCAGTGGAGGTTGAGTGGAGGGTGCAGAAAGCAAGCAGAGGGCACAGCTTTGTGTGGAGTCACCATTCGTGGGAGCCTAATGTCGGTACACAAGAGTTAAATGGAACTATGTAAAATCCTTAATGCAGTACTGGATGTTCTCTTTAGGAATCACAAAGCATGTAACATCCTTATGTTCTCCAAAGAGTTTATTTGGCAGCCTGTTAGCATCTCACTGTGACATGACTGAAGGGGGAATAACCAAAATAACAAGGTGGCGAAAAGAAGGCAGCAGTTACCAAATTGGAATAACAACTTCATAGCGTAGTACCTTTGAACCTGTGACTCTCTGCTTTCCCTGGATGGGTAGCAGGGCTTAATGGCATCGAAGACAACATTATGCTGGTCAAATTGTGATGGGGACTCAAGTAATTTTGCCTAAGGCTCCCACTTGCTGCTGGATTTCAGTATGTCTGAGGATGAGCCGGTCCATGTAATTCAAGGCAGTCTTTGCTCGTTCACTTTGGTCTTGTGCAATTATTCAGATTTTAGGCCCAGAAATATCTTTGCAGCTAACCAGGAGCAGCATGAAGTTGCAAGGTAAATATTTCTGTCAATGGGAAAGGAGATCTGTGCTATAGGTCAAGATTTCTGCCTAAGAAGAGGCAGTAAGTAACCAGTGTATGAAAATGAAAGAAAGGATTGGACAAAGTAAAGGATTAGGATATTCAAATAGCTGGTAGATTAACCCAGCACATTGCATACCTTTGGGTCTTCCCTCTTTGGATTTAAAAAACAAAACATCTTCCAGCTCATCTGTAATATTATTTTCATGCAGATACCTTTAATCCTGTAGTTTCCATTTTCAGAGCAAACAAAGATGTGTTTATTTTCCTTATAAGCCCTTTTCCTATCATCCGTTTAGTATTTTTGAAGCTAATGATTGAGACAGATGGAAAGCAGGAATAGTATGCAAATGACAACTTGTCAAAGGCAGTTTCAAGCCACAGGCTGGTTACCCCCCAGCCTGGGAGCATCCCTGCTTGGTCCCTGCAGAGGGATGCCAAGGGCCAGCATGGTCCCTACACCTCTGAACAGGGAGTTACTGGCATGTGGGCTACCCCAGACTGTGCATGAACACACACGCACACATACATATGTGTATTTATATTTTACTAAGGAAGTGACTGTTTTGCTGTCATTGTTACCATTTTCCATGTGTTTAATGGAAACAGCAAACCTCTGGCTGTCCCCAGCAGGTGAGCATCTCGCCACATGCGAGCAGCTCCACCCAGTGCATTGGCCTCTTTTATTACCTTCTACATTGTTAATCTTCTGGAGTTCCTTTGGGAACCACTCCACGTGGGAAAGGTGTTGCATTACAGAAAACCAAGGTAGGAGGCTGTGCAGTGAAAGTGATGCTGTAATATGAAAAGATGGCACATGTTATCTGGCACATATCTGGAATCCCAGAGAGAAGGAAGCTGTGGCAAACCTCTCAGGGTTTCCCTAATCCTCCAGCTATTCTCCTTTATTTTAAATGTTTTTTCTTGCTCTCAGTTTGCTCTGGGTTTGTACCAGGACAGCTTTTCCCTTCTCCCTGCTTCCCAGCATTTTCTCTCCCCTTGCAAAATGCAGCACCATTAGATAAGGGATTGTAGACCTGGCAGTTCCATGCAAAACTTGGGGAAGGATGACACCCCTCCCTGGTAAGCCTTTTCTGTGTCATCTGTGATTTTCAAAGTCTGCATCCTTTTCTGTTTCCTTTTTTTTAACATCCCTAAAATTAATGTAGCGGTTTAGTGTCTGTGTGCTTAAATGTGTGTATAAATGAGAGTACACATAGAATCTGCCCAGTCAAAACAGTTTCCTAACACATCTGTTGCTGAACAGATGCTCTCTGTATTGGCCAGCTTGGCTGTTGCTGGCTTTCTGTGCTTGACATTAACATGAATATTTAAGAGTTATGAAGACCTGATTGCTGTGGTATAATCTAACGTAACAGAGGAGAATCCCAAAGCTTTGGCTTGCCTGAGAAGCACCACCTACCCCAAAACCACGGGCAGCTGATTTCAGTCCTTTAAATGATGGAATCAGCTACATGACTTTGATTGCTGGCCTGCTGCACTGGATCTTGGGCCATTTCAAGAGGGACACGATGCAGATTAACTTCTGAACTTATTTGTAGTGCTGCCTAGCAACGGCGTGTAGGCTTTTATAAAAAAAACTAAAATGAAACAATACAGTAAAATACTGGGAAAAGCGAAAGGTACTCCAAGAGATGGGCTCTAAGGATCTGAATTTTGCAATATTTCAGAACTCTATACATATTAAACATTTACTTGCCTGACTTCAGGATGTCTGCTTTTAAAACCTTTAGAAAGGAATACTTTCAGAGAAATAATGCAATTATCCCTTGTGCTCACATCCATAATGTAGGCATATTCCAACTGTTCTTAATTAAAAAAGATAACGTTGGTGGAGGAAAGAGTATCACTAGTCCTGCAGGTGCTCAGGTGTGGTTCTGCATTCATGGATCTCCAGAAACCTCAGCAGGAAGAAGAAATACCAGTGTCCTCACCCAGCAGCTCCTTTTAGCAGGGAAAAGTGTTGGAGAAGAAGCCCCCATAGTATGAGCAGTGCTCTGTGTCCTGGGATATTGCACACACACACACACACACACACACACATATATATGTATTTATTATATACACCTGTTGTTCCAGATGGAAATCCTGCAGATTCATCTTCATCACTTGAAAAGTAAACCCCCAGCCATAATCTCTGCAAATACTTAGGTTTGCAGTAATAATATTTATAGCATAATAATTAACCAGTCTCTTCCCCCCCCAGCTCAATTATTTTATACAGTGCTTCAGCTGACTTCATCAGTGGCCTTTCTAACAGGTCCATCCTTTTTAAAACAAATGGAATTCCAGCAAGATCATATTTTCTTTCCAACTCTTTTTACTGCTGTTTTCTTTAGAGATGATTTAATAGCTGTAAAACTGGTCTTCATACTTGCCATTCTTGATTATATTGCCACTTAACAAGCTGTATTAAATGCATGAAAAAATTAAATCAGAAAATTGAGCACTAGACAGTAACAAGGAAAACATTTTTTTTTTCTTCAGTACTGTTGCCACTGATGGGAACTGTGTGTAACCAAGTTATTTTTGAATTATGTTCAAGCTGGAAGGAAAAGAAAACTTGGGATAATGGATAATTTGAAAGTAACTACACAGAAATGCCACTAAAAATGATGGCTCATAACTTGATCTTGTATAGCTCAGTCCCTGCCTCCTTAGCTGAACCACTTGCTTTACCTTGTGCACTCAACAGGACCATATTCATCTGGAGCATGGAGATTTCAAGGAATTTGGAACAAAGTTAATGCTGTGGAAGGGGTCTCTCTTCCTTGCTCTGGTCTTGGTAAATATTCCCCAGACACAGCAGTTCTGGGTACTGTGCAGCAGATCTGACCCATGGTGGGCACATAGGCCGCTGGGCAGCAGCTGGGGCAAGTTTTGGGTGGTCTCATGATCCTAGAATTGGCTGTAACAAAGAGCAGTGACACGTGGCTGCAGTAGTGTTCTCTGGAGAGGGGAGCCCTCTCAAACAGGTCCCCTAGAATTGAAATCAGGTTCCTCTGAGGTCCAGAAATGAACGTGAAGCTTCATTCTGGTGGGGCTGAAGGCAGTGGTGAGAAGCTCTTGGGGTTACACGGCTGGGGTTGGAGAACCATAGCCTCTTTGGAAAGTGGATCTGAGCTGCTAAATCTAAGTAAACCTGTCTTCTACCGTGGTCTTTGTTGTGACCCCCACTTGCTTTTCTGCGTGGGGAAATGCATTGCAGGAGGGGTCAGGGGCTTGCAGCTTGCAGACACCTCCCCTGCAGGAAGAAAGAGCAAGTCCCACGTGCCAGGTAGGATACAGGGAGGTGGGCAGTGCGGTACAAAAGTATTGTTCTCCAAGCAGAAATGTGAGTGGCACCGCTGGGACGCAATAACTTGCTCACAAGGAAAAGTTTCTTTCTAATGTCCACCATTTAACGGTTGGCTTATGCCCTTGAAGTGAGATGTGTTATATCTGTAATACAGCCACGGTAATTTCATTCTAAAAGTACCCTATTTGATTAAGAACCAGCCATGAAGGCAAATATCAAATCTCCAGATGGAAACTTGTCCTGGCAGGAGAGGATGAGAAGCTGCCATTAAGCGAGGCCGGGCTGGGGCATCCCCTCTGACCAGGGACACACCACGGCACGGCCCATTTGTCACAGCAGGAATATAAATTTGTTTTCTATTACTGACATGTATTTGTCCTTTCCTTTACTGCAGCAATAATTTCTCGAAAATACCTTTTAAAAAAAAAAAGACAAAAGGAAGCGCCAAGAATATGAACGTTTGATCTTAATTTTGTCCTAACCTTTACAAAATGGTTTAAATAATTCCTGCAGGTAACACCGTCAGCCCTAATCGCCCAAGCAGTGATGGCCTGTCAAGGTGCTTGTAGAAGGGGTAAACTCTCCCCCTTGTCCAGCTCCTTAGAGTATGAAATCTTGGGTGCATTTAAAGAAAAAAAAAAAAAGGTGATATGGTGTGGTAGAGAAGCACAGAAATGTTAAACCAGTCTTGTTGAGCTGGAGGTCTCTCTGACACCAAGGTAGGTTTTTTTCGTAAATTTTTATGCTGTTCTATGTAATACTGAGACACTCTTGTGTGATGGTGCAGCATCAAAGTATCAGAGAAAGTGGAGGAAGGAAGGTGCCTTAGATCAGAGGTGACTAATGACTTTTCTCAGAGGCTTATGGCAAAGCTGTGTGCCTGGCAGTGTGCTGGTGCCCAGGCCAGAGCTCTAAGCAGGATTCTGGGGTTTAGCAGGATTCTGGTTTTATGGAGCAACCTGTACCTGTGAAACTACACCCCCAAAGCAGCTGGACACATACTGAGCAAAGTGAGAGCAACTACAGAAAGTATGGGAAATAGCCTAGCTCAGGCAGTTTTTTCCCAGTACACCTGGAGGATGTTTTTGCTCTTCCAGCTAATTCAAGATTATTAAATTTAGGGTGGTGGTAGAAGAGTAGAAGAATAACATTGTTAATTTTTGCAGTGAACTCCCTTTGGTAAACCTGTGCCTTTTAAATTCAGATAAAATATTTCCCTCCTCTACAGCACCCAATCGTAGGTCCTGTAATCTGCTGTGGTGATTCACGGGTCTTGGGGAGCCCTTTGCAGTGTGTCTTGTGTTACATCTGATCTATGGGGTGGAGAAGGTAAGGGGATGTGTGTTGGGAAGTTAACCATCATATTTACATTTTCTGAAGCTATGTAGGTGTGAAATCAGGCTGGTAGTTGCTGAACTGGCTTCTCCTTGCATTCCTCGACTGGTGTGTCCTGGCTGTGTGGTCTGCTCCCAGCCTTGCATTTGTGGTCTTGGTCCCATTTCCATCCTGGGAGAAGCCACACAATGCTTCTGGCCCTGTTAAATGACTACAGCATATTTTGCTGTAATAAATTGGGATGATGAACCAGTGCTGGAGGACCTGATTTAGCTGGCTTTGCTGGGGGGGGGGGAATTGGTTTTGTTGGTTCTTTTATTTTCTTCCTTTTTATAGGAAGAAAATAAAATGGAAATATTGAAGGAGAATGTGTATTTGTTCATCAGCTTTTTTAGTTCTTCTCTGCAGTGTTTACCCCCGCAAAAACAGGCTGTCCCAGCCTGTGAAGTTGCTGACTGAGGCTGCCTTACTAGCAGGAGTCAAGAGGCTTGAGACAGAAGTGCATGTTGTTGTTTTTAATAGATAAAAGCAGGAGGTCCAGTTGGAAACACCTGGCAAAGAGCATTTTTTGCATTTGTAAAAAATCTTGGGCAAAACACCACCCTGTACATGGGAAAAGAGCAGAGGCAGCGGTGCTGGCGTGGCCTGGGGGGATCACTGGGGATGTGGCAGCTCCATCTCAGGCACTGGTTTCTCAGCCTTCCTTCAAGATGCTCCAAGAGATTTCTCTGGCTCCTTTGCTTTGGAGTCTCTGTGCATGGCTTAACTGTTTTAAGCATTTTCTATATTAAAAGTCAAGCTCTGTATGTGATCCTCGAAGTCATTAAAAATGGGTCACTGGGAAGTTTGGCAGCAGCATGAACTGGTGTCTTCCCCTTTTCTGGATATCGTCATTCATCTTCACTTGCTTGCCTTCAGAATAAAGGGTTCAGAGTTACCTTCTGAGCTGTTATTGCTGTTTTGCTGAAACGTGCTGTGTATGGGCAGGCAGACACGTGCCACTGTGCTGCAGGAAAGGTAGAAGTACACATATGCTCACACAGCTTCAGTGCAGGATTCATCAGCATAAAAATCACAGTGGTTTTGTTGGTAAATGGGCAATATTTTGAAGCCCTTAATCACTCAGCAAAAAGCAGCTTCGTGGTTGGCACATAGAAACTGGATATCTGTAGGCTGTGATTAAAAATACATTTATATCTGTCTAAAATATCCCTACTGTTGATGCTTGGATATTTCTCTTAACTTTTTAACCAAGGAAGTTAGTTAATTTATTATTCAAACAAAGGTGCAAAGCGAGGAGACTGGGCAAAGGGATAGGGATGAAGGGACAGATTTCTTCAGCCTGATGACCAGCTCGTGAGTTTTGTGCTGTGGTGGTTGTGTTGTTCTGAAGTGGATGTAAGTGGGACTCGGTGGTACATACAAAGTGGTGTTCAGACGTTTTTCCTGATCTTGTAGTGGAGTGTTGGTTTGAATCAGCCATGTGTAGAGGTGTGTGGATGTACCCATGCAAATATCTCCAAGGAAATGGCTTTTCAGTGGAGCGCCTGCAGCAGACACAGGGGTTGGGACTCCTTCCCCATTTCCCCATCTCACCCTGGGAAAGTCATCTCCCTGTGGCTTACCAGGGGAGCCAAGGGCTGTGAGAGAGGAGCAGGATTGGATTCTGCTGTGATGCTTTTGCCAAAAGTGGAGAATTGGCCCCAAATGTGGGAAGGCACTAAGTCCAATTGCCTCTTCAAGGGATGCTGGCTTGTCCATCTGCAGTGAATGGTAGGGACCAAATTAATCTTTAACAGGAGTAGGCACAACTCATTGCTGGAATCAATCACTTATTTATGGTGGTGACAGCTTTAGGCCCAGGTTCCCAAGGTCATTTAAACACCATTCAAATCCATGACACATTTTGAAATACAGCAAGGAACACATTCATAGAAGAAAATTCCATAGAGAGTCATTAAATGCAGAGAAACAGCCTGTGGCTCAGGAGGTTCTGCTCCTTGAGTGACTGGGGGAGGATTCATCTCAGGGAGAGATGAATGATGGTACCTACTCCAAACACATCCCTGGTGGACCTTCATCACAACAGGATGAAGCCAGCTGGGGTTTTTAATGTGCCTGCTTGCTGCCTTTCAGGCTGAGCTGTGTGTTCCCCAGACTCACCTGTACACCCCTGAGATTCCCTACCCCAAAACCCTCTCTCAGACGATTCCGTGTCTGCTATCAAGGGAGTGTTTACAGCAGCTAAAGCTCTTAAGTGCCTTGTCTAGGAGACTGATGGTGATAATTAAAGCAATGCTTTCCAGCCTTCTTCTGCTCTTCCTTGAATTGTGGGGAAGTGAGGATTGGGCTTGTGCCAGCCAACAAGGAACCCTGGAAATCCCTGGCTTGTTAGTGAGTCTTTGCTGATGGGTACAGACACCTGACTTGTCAAAACCTCCAAAGAGAGGAGAGGTTGCCCAACAATTGTAGGTAATACTTATTTTTCCTTCTGTGCTGAAAAAATACTGCATAACTTTGTGATGTAATTTATTAATCAAACCCATCCTGTGTTGTTTTATTAAATGATGGGGAAGGGTAGGGGGATGTTATCTGTCAGAGTAAAAAAAAAAAAAAATTAAAAAAATGAAACAACTGATTTCTCCTGTGCTTCGATTATGGATGAAATAGCTCAAACCAGCTAAAAAGACAGGCACAGAGGTCGTGGCTGGTAATCACAGTGACACGAGGGTGAGTTTTTCTAGAACTGCTGTGAAATTGTGCAGTAAATTACGTTACACGAGACATATTATTCCCTGGTTTAGAAAAAAGCCTCCTGACACGAGGCCCCAGCAAGGCAGCTGCAGATGCTTTACTGCTGGAGCTGGGACTCAGTGCCCTCTGGTGTGGCTCCAGCACTTTGGGAGCCCAGCGCTCCCAGAGATGCTACCGAGGGCTCATGTGCTCACATAGCTGGTGTTGTCCTTTTTGCTGTCTTTTACTTTAATCATCTTTTAGTTGGACTCCTTTCTCCTCTCTTCCCAGCTTACTCAGAGTCTGGTTGTGTCTTATGGCCCTGCATTGCCTGTTTCTGTGGGCAAGCAAGGATCACCTGAGCACCTTGGGGCTGCTGCCCCATCTGCAGCTGCCCATGGCATGGGCTGATCCCTGCTCAGAACCATGGGGCACTGGTAGTGCTTGCTTTTGCCCCAGCTGCTGTGGGCAGGAGACCAGAGCTGCTGCTCCTGGCCATGTCCGAGGCTGGATCCTAGGATTTAGCTTCCTTTTTTAACCTGGGAAGCACGGAGTAACTGTTAAAGAAAGTGAACGGAGGCCATCAGGGTCTGACCTCTGGATAAAAATAAGACAATTTGTTCTGAAAGCAATAATGCAATGAGAACATCCAAAGAGCCAGTTCATGTGTGAAACCACAGAGTGCATTAGATGGAACTTGTTTCCATAGCCTCCAATGCCTGTATCCAGTATCCAAGTTAGCAGAAGAGGGGCTCTTCCCCCCACCTCCCCTTCCTCAGTGTCTCCTTGTTCCTACTGGGAGGGGATGAGCAAGCAATCATCTGTCTGAACCCGCTATGTGCTGCTGTGTGTGACTGCTGCATGTCACCTCCCTGGCAGTAGGTGCTCTCCAGGAGCTGAGGAATGATATTACAATATCTTCAAGGGGTTAAATGATAGCATTAAAAATGTGAGCAATATTCGGTTGACTCGGAATTTCAGTATTTGGTGGTAGTGTTTGATTACAGATAGCAGCTCTCTTCCCTGCAGTAGCTGTTAGCATCATTGGCCGTGGCATCCTTGTGGAAATCTCAGCTGTAGTTTGTTCTCCAAATCCTGGTTTTGCTGTGACGCCCCCATAAGCAATGAAATAAGTGTGCTGATATGTTTATTTGGAGGTTTCTTTAGTAAGGAGGTGTTTAATAAGCACCTACCAATGGAAACAAATTGAGCTCCTTGAGTCACAGCTGGAGTTGCAACTTTTTCTCCCTTGATTATCAAGGAATATATTCTGCATGGAAGAATTCACAGCTTCCAAAGACATCTGGCTGCTAAATAATATAATTAAAGTAAATACAGCATAACGGGACCTGCTCCCATGTTCCTAATGAGCAGAAAATAGAGTTTGGGTGAGGGAAACACATGATGTGGTGGAGGGAAGGAAGAAAGGAAGAGCAAAGAAAAGCTATGGAGGGAAAAGAGAGGGAAGAGGGAAATGAACAGAGGGGAGGAGGGTGCAAAAGAGAGGAGATGAGGTGTCTCTGTGCTGGGGTCTGGAGTGACACAATGCCCAGAAGCAGATGGTAATTGTGGTGGAGGTGGCTGGGGATAACAGCAGTAGACACAGGTGGTCCCTCAAAACTGGTAGGGCACTGTCTTATGAAGGATCTAGCTATGTTGCTCAAAGTTTAGAGGTTCTTTTTCTCCCTAAGTGACTGTATAAAGGGCATTTTGCTTCCTAAGCAATTGACTTCTTTTTACTCTTTTAGTAATTTAGAGAGCAGGAAGCCAACTGTCGACAAATCTGTGCAAAGTTGTTTTATTTAAATTATGGGAGACAAACGGCTCAGGTGGAAACCAGTTAGCTGGGCTCCACTGACCTGCTGTTTGCAAGCCACAGTGTTTGAGTAGTCCACTTGGGGAGCTCCAGAAGGGCTTTTTCAGTCCTTCCTGTGAAGAACCAGGGTGGAGGTAGTGGTAGGCTTGAGGTCTTATCTCCTGATGGTGTCTTTCCCCATGGGCAAAGCCTAGCCACTGTTGTTGTTTAATGCCAGGGGAAGAAGGTGCCCCCTTTACTCCAAAATAAAGTCAACATGGCATTCAGGAGGGGGTTCTGAGGGGGTTCTTGGGGGAGTCTCATCCCCAGGGCTTGGCTGTATGAATATCCCAGCCCTGCTGTGGGATGGGTGTTGCTTTTGCTAGCTGAGCTTTACTTTCTCTCACTCAGCAGTTGCAGAGCATATATTGGGGTCCTTTTCGTTCTGTAGCTCACCTGAGTGATAGATTTTAAGAAGTACTCAGAGGTGGTTTCTTTTTGGCATTACAAAAGTTGCATACTGTTCAGTCATAAGGGGAAATCTGTAAGTTTTGTAGGAATCTTCAGGGCGACGGTATTCTTCCTGCTTCTTTGTAGACCTGGGTTATTTCGACTGAAAAACATGTTTGGGAGATCCTGGCAGGGCAGACTGTCCTGAGGGTAATTTTTCAGGCACGATTTGGAGGATCTCTGCTGAGATAATAAACCCCACGTCTGTTTGCCTGCGGGCCTCGTGCTGCCCATTTGATCCTCGTTGTCTCCGGTATTGTACCCAGTAGGAATTAAAGAGAACAGTAACTTACCTTGCTCTGGCATCAGCACATCTCCTAACGATCCCAGGGCAGGCAGCACTTGCTGTGTGTGCGCTCTCCATGCCGGAGAACCGTGCATCACATTGATGTGGAGAGGTGAAGCGCAGAGAGGCTGTCACTGGGGGCTACCACGGGAGATGCAGCATGGGAGGAACTGCTCATCTGTTTTCTTTACCTACCATGGGCAAATTACAGCGGATAAAAGCATGGACGTGGGTTGGTCTTATTCCCTTACTGACTGCACCTCCTACAGAGCATCCTGTGTTTATGTTATTCCTCACGTCTTTGTTGGAAAACCGTCGTGGGGTTAAGCAACTTACCAACTAGGAAGAAAAGTTGGGTGAGGTGGCAGTGCCAGAACAAGGACTCTGGTTTTATGGAAATCAGGCAATAACTGTCCTTACCTTTTATACATCACTGCATGAATTTTTCATCTACTCTGCTCTGAAGAAGATTTTCCCATCTAATACCCTGCTACCAAATATATTTTCAGAGCAACCTGAGCTAATATATTTCCTTACCATATGTTATTACAATTTCTGTATGTCTGGTTACCTATAGTGATCTGCAATTTCATGGGCACAGCACAGACATACATGCTCTCTTCCATCAGCAGTGTGCAAGCATCACATACAGAAATCTTTATAGTAAAACTCCCCAGTGAACTTATAGTATGAAAGGCAAAATGACATTCAACTATCATTTAAAACATCTCATAAAGGATGTTTTGAATTTTGTCTGCAGTTCTTGAGTTGGTATGAGATAGAAAGTTTCATAAGGCCACTCCCTTTCCTCCTGTACATACGTGATTTTGTACATGGGAATGAGCTGGTTGGACCAATGCAGGAGCAAGCAGAGGTATCTGTGTTTGCCTTGCTCATGAAATAACCACACTGCCAAATACTATCCTTGCATTCCTGGCTGCCATGTGCCTCTCTGCTGTGTATTGCTGCATCCTGAGAAATAGAAGCTTTTCTTACATGTCTTTGAGTTCACAGACCACATACTGAGTAAATTCTCTATTAGTGTGTTCCTGCATTGAAACCTTTGTGTGAGGAACTGATTTATTTGCTGCTTAAACATGCAGAGCAGCAGCACATGTGAAAACACATGCAGGAAATGTAGGGTGCAGGTTTTGTGTTGGTTTGTTGTTTTTTTTTTTTTGTTTAATGGGGTTAGTTGTCCTCATAATGGAGAACATTTGTTTGCCTGGTGTTCTGATATCTCTGTGAGCTGCATGGGGAAAACAATTTGCCTTTGGGGACAAATGTCTAAAGATAAATTAATTTGTTACGCTGTTCATACCTGAGTCACAGAAGGGTGGAAATTCAGTACACTGCCCCCCAAAACCACCCGTTTGAAGTCAGCTGTCTGTTGCAGAGAAGGATTTGGACATCCCCACACCTGATGAACAAAGCTTGGAGTAAAGGGCAGTATAACAGAGAAGGAACTTCAAGTGCTGGTGTGTTTTGAGCCTGTGAGTGGCATGTGAGGGGAATTTCCAGCCCCAGTGGAGCTGGGAGGGATAAAGCAGCACTTCGCAAATCCCCATCAAGGAGCTCTCTCAGCCTCTGGTGCTCACTTTATTAAGTGGGCAGCCTTGCAGACCATCTAGGCTTATTATAGATATTGGCTTTGTAGCATTAGGTGTCCTTTTTTTGGTTTAGTTCCTTTTTCTTTGTGTGTATATGTGTTACACAGAAAAATGGTAGAAGTATGGTCCAGAGTGGGGCAGGCAAAGTGGGTACCTAAAAGGAAGATAAGCCAGCAGCGACGGCTCTGCATGTCCAGACAGTGTTAGCAACACTTCATCTCACCTCCGTAGGGTTTTCCAGTGCTCTTCAAAAGGCTAAGTTTGGGAAAAAGTGACACAGCAGCAATTTAAGGACTGCTGGAGGTTTTCAGTGGCGTAAAGCATTGCTGTGAAGTGACGTATAGAGACGAACACTGGTCCTGGAGCCAGTCTAAATTTATCACTGTGTCACAACAGATAGTTAAATTTAAATGTGTGTCCAGTACTTGCCATTTCAGTAGGTTGCAATCAGCTTGAATTGATATTACCCAAGTAAATCAAAGAGCTGAATAGCACATCCATTTCTGATACAGCAGAGCAGTGCACATTATCTCAGGGTGAAAGGAGTTGGTACGGAGGCTCTGACTGGTGTTATTGTAACCAGCTCAACACTGCAGAATAAAAGAACGAATTTTGGTATATGATGGACTCCTCCAAAATGGAAAGTGCTTGCCACTGCAGTGTACAAGATGGTAAATTACTGTGATTGCTTGTACAGGGATCGATGTACAATCTGTTGAATGGCTACTGAGCAGCCATACATGCTGTCATCTGCCCAGGCTGGCTCTGTTCACATGGGCATTCTTCAGTGTAATTAAAAATTACAGCCAATTTTATGCAGCTGCATTTGGTCTTTGGCCAGGTCAGCCTTGGACAGCACCCAGCAGAGTTAGACCTCCCTGTGATACATCTGTATTTTTTCCTAGGGAGAAGGTTTTTCTTGTCACTATTCTGGGTCACATCTGGTGTGTGTTTTTGAAGTGCATTTCCTGTCTCCACTGATTGTGCTTGGGTTTCTGCTGTGAAGCTGCCTCTCCATACCAATGTTCAGTTTCTTTGGGCTGAAACTCCACTGGGATGATGTGCTCCAAATGCCTGTTAAGGTTCTCTGGTTGCTCAGAAGCATTTAGCCCACAGGATTGGGTTGGACTCGATCAGTAGGAAGTTACTCAAATGCATGTGCTGCGGATGTTGGGGCCCAGGTGCTGCTTTGCTTTGTTTTGTTTTTTCAGGTGCCTTGGCAGTGCTGAACTCCCTTAGCTAATGTATGTGCAGGTGCCTGAAGATGGGTGGTGTACATGCACCTCAGGACATGCATGTCCCACAGGGGGAAAGGATTGACTCAGGTTATCCCTGCTTTTCCTGCACTGGGATATTTCCATCCAATGTGATGTAGGAGTGTCAGATGAGGGAGGAGATCTCCTTGCATGCTGTTCATGCTAGACAGCCTTTTACTGCCTGACTTCCTCTCTGCTCATTGCTGCTCTCTGAGATACTGGGAAAACCTCCATACTAAATGTACCTGATGTGATTTTGTCTGAGGGAAACAAACTTCTTCCCATCTTACAGCTCCATCAGCTTTGTAAAGTCTTTCTTTTTGCTCAAGTTCAGTTCTTACAGACATTTAAGGAGATAATCACATCCCTGCTTTTCTCTTCTCTTTTCAACCCACTATGAACCTTCTGCTGCTGTCCTGCCTCATTTGTTTCTTTCTCTGATTCTCCTCATTAAATAAATTGCATCCAGAATGTCCTGTCAGATGAACAGTAAATTAATATACTGTAGCCCCAACTTCAAAAAGGAAAAAGGAATTTAGTTACAATGACTCGTGTTCTTATCCCGCCACTGTCAGTGATAAAATGGCTATTGACTTAATTGGGAACAAGGCACTGCTCCCCCTAATTTTGTGTTGCTTCTTTATCGTTAATAACTTGGCTTTCTCAGTTTGTGTGGCAAGCAGTCATGCCAGTTAGCCAAAATCTCCTCTCTTTGTTGGTGTAATGGTTAGGGAGGTTTTTGTAGGTAGGCCAGCAACCTCCTTGATTGAGCTGGTACAGGGAAGTACCACCTCCGTTGGGGAAATCAAAAGAAACTCTGCAATGTAAGATGGGAAATAACCTACCGAATAGGTATAAAATGCATTCATTTAGCTCTGACATTTTTTTGTTAAGTTCTGAAGAGAAAGCATATGGAGATTATCTTTCTGTCTTGTATATTGAAATACAGGAGCTTGGGGGCAGAATTGTAAATGATGCAGTTATGAGTTTACTCTGCACTCATAGGTATGTTCCCTTATCTTGTTATATGGCTGCTTCTAGGAATCAAATATTTAAGTTTGCATTGCACTGCTTTTGATGGCTGGAAGCCTTTGTTTTTTTAGATGACGCTATATATCAGGTTTACAGTTCTCCTGGTAGTTTAAAGGAAAGGGAGAACATGCTCTCATGACTCTCAACAAGACCTTAAAATTCTGGCGCTCTCTTTTTCTGGAGGACAAGATATACTCTGGTCATCTACAAGCTTATGTTTTTCAGTGACAGCAGTTTTTGGTGCTGTCTGGAAAGCAAGGCTGCTTACTTTGATAGAGAGAGGGTTTCTGTCCTCCTTGACTTTAAGGAGAAAGAAAGGAAAGAGTGCTTCAGTTCTGCTTTCTTCTTCAGCATATACACTGTGTCATTGTACGTAAACATGTTATTCCCTTTTTCTCCTCAAACACCTTTTCCTTTCAGTCATTTGATGTTGTGGAAGCGTTTGTGGCACTACACACTGCAGCATCTTTGTTGTGCAAATAGTGAACTAGAGGCAACACTGGGGCTGGATTTGAAACCCTTCACTGGAAAAAGAAAAAGGCAAACTTTACACTTGTATTTTAATGTGTGAGTCATGATCTAGAGCACATCACAGACTGGATTTTTGTTTGTTGTTTTCCTATCATGCATCCTGGTCATGTTCCCATGATCTGATGGAGTAGAAATGAGGAACTTGTGTGTCTGGAGGGCTTTTGCTGTAGCACCTCATCACCTGCCAGGAATGTCTGAGCACCTCTTTTGTGCCATTTCCAGTTTTTCAAGTGTATTGGCCAATTTTCTGGGATTTCAGGGGACCAGAGGTAAACCTGAGCTTACCTTTGCTGCTTTGGGGTGTTAAAATGAGCTGTGTGGGGCTGGTATCCCATGGCATGACAGCCACCAGGCAGCATGTGTGAGCTTGGGAGCACCTACTTATCTCCCAGTGTGCTGTAGATTCAATCTGCACCATGAAGTCATTTTGCTTATTCAAAGGTGTTGCTCTTTGTGCCAAAATCCATGTATATCTGTCTGTGCCTTGGTTTTGCTTGGGTCCATTCTGAAAAGAAATAGTGTGTGCAATATGGCACAGATTGGATGACTTGCTGGGGGAAATGCTGCCCCCTGAACTGTGGCAGAACAGGGGGGTTTGCCAGCTGAGAAGGGGTTTTTTCGTGAAGGAGGAGCCATGGGCTGCAGCCACAGATGCTTGTGTTGCCCCACTGCTGCAGGTGATCAGGCAGCCCTGGCTGGGTCTGGCCCCTGTGTGTGTGCCTCAGTTTCCCCTAAGCTGTGTCCTGCCCTGAGCTAAGTCGTGTGACACCTCTGTCCTGGCTGAACTTTGCTGCAAAACATCCATGGCTCCAGCAGAAACCAGGTGCTTGCATGCACCTCCTGGGCTTCCTCTGCACCTGTGGCATAAGGAACTGGCTGATTTCTTCATGGCCTATTTGTTACCCTGAGACTAAACCAAAGGAATGAGAGGAAATTAATAAATGTTAATATATTCTCGTTTAATTGAGAAACACTGTTTTCATCAGCTGCTGTTTGAAGAACAGACTTAAGTATGTTTGTAAGCCCAAACAAATGTTGGCTTTTTAAAGCTGTTGCACAAATACAAGGATCTTGCTGCCGTTAAAGAGGTTTAGAGCTGTGAACTGTTCAGAACTCAAAATCTGTGGATGAATCATGTGGCTGGGATTCACTAAAGCCTATTAAAGATAATATTTTTCTATTCTGTAGCTTAAGCCGAGCTTAAGCCAAGTCAGCCTTAAAATCCTGACTTATTCCCCTTGTTTTGTGGGTAGCTCCAGCACTGCAACACCCAGCATTCTATGTTATTTGGAACAAGCAGAAGTGATCTCCATCTTGTTCCTGGTTTTATGAGCATAAATGTGTTTTTCCCCCACACCTGAGGCTTCACCTCTGGCTGAGGAGCAGAAGGAGTTTGTTCTGCTGCTGTTGCTGCCCCTCTTCTCACCTTCTCCAAAGCAGTGGAGTCCTGGGGCAATGAATATCACACGAGGGAATGTGATCCCTCAAAGCAGAAGTGAGAGTTATGTTTAAAAATATTTGAGAAAAGTCCTTCTGCTTTCCCAGGAAGAACGGCTGAGACATCTTTGCATCCTGAGGCTCAAGTGATATCCACTTTAAAAACATTTTAAAAATTGTTTTTAGGTGAAATGAAGGTCATTTCTGTAAATTAATTACACTTGAGAGTTGAAGAGCAATGCAATTTAAAAGTTATAAACCAGAGCAGCCTTTCAAGATTGGTGCAAAAGTCTGAAGGCTGCAGACCTCTTTCTAAATGTAGTCATGGTTACTTGCCTTCTATCTTACACAAAAGTTTGTGCCTAATCCACCAGGCAGGTAGGAAAGATAAGGCCTATTAACTACAATGAGTAGCTAGAAAAGCTTGAACGAGTGTGCTTTGGGAAGGGATGCATATTAATAAATAAACATGACTTCAGTAGGTGAATTCACGCACAGCAATATGCATGCAGAGCATCACTGCCTCTTTCCCTGCATGCAAACCTGAAATAGGGATGTCTGTTGGAGACGTGGTGTTCCAGGTATGAGAATTAGGATGACCTTGAGTTCGAAGTGAAATCCTGGCTTGAAAGCAGGATATGAGGGTCCTTGTGTTCTGGTTGATTAACTCGTGTGATTTCCTATGGAAATAGCCCTTTCATTATTTCATCGATACCAAAATTCAAATGTGGCCCCTATTCAATAGCAAGAACAATGAGCTCATTGTGATAAGCCATATGGCACTGACCTTTCTGAAGTCGAACCACAGATCCAGATCTGTGATATTAGGCACAGCATGCTGATTATGCTGTTCGAGAACTCTGCAAACCAGTTTTCTCTAATTGAGACAAAAATCTGGCAAAGCAGACTATCCTGTAGCTCTGATGTCCCGGGGAGAGGAGATGAGCGTCCCTTCTTGCGGCCCGAGAACGCTCAGGGCAGTACATATATTTGCGTAGTGCCTTCTACCCTCCTCCCCGCCCGAACCAGGGTTTATTTTAACTTCTCGGGGCTCATAATGAGTGCAAACCTTTTCGGAGCGAAGCGCAGCGCTGAGCCCCCGCCGCGGCTCCGGGCTCTGACACGGGCTCTGTGCGCGCACAGACCGCTATTGATGTGGCGGCACAGGCGCCGATTCACACGGAGGGGCTGGCGAGCATCACCCGAGGCTGGGGATTGTGCGGGAGTGCCCGCAGTTGGTGTCCTTCCCCTCGGGAAAAATGGGCCACTTCAGAGGCGTTTGTATATCAAACCCCAGCTGAGGGGCAGGGAAACAGAAGCCTGAGTATGGGCACGTTTTTGTTTTAAAAGTGTGCGAGAATGGTTGTGTTTCTTTTTGTTTTTTTTTTTCTCTTGGCAGATTAATTTCACTTTTTTGTTTTTCCTTTTTTTTTTTTTTCTTTCTCCTTTTACTAGTGCATTTAGCAATGTTAAATCAAAATGCAAAAAGCTGCTGGATGGTGGTCATGCCGTTTCAGGTATTTCAGGCAGCCCCAGTTGTGACCAAAAAATCTTGCAAAAATCTGAACTGGGCAAGGCACCCCAGGTATCCAGAGACTAATGGCATCCCCCAAGGGTAGTAATTTTTTAGTAATTAATCCCATGTACTTGTTTGTTTTTTATCACAAATAGCATCAGGAAAGCTTAGAAGATATATCAGCCTCATTTCCTAGGTGCTTTGATGTACAGGATATAGAAAAACAAGGAGAAGGAACCAGATGTGTGTGTGTTGCTTTTCAGAAATCATAATTTTTCTTTCTTTGGATACATATTTATGTCAAGTACATGTTCCTTGCACATAAGGCTCCTAGGGCCAAAATAATAAAGTATTTCCAAAAGAAGACAATAGAATTATTTTCACAGATTTGTCATAGAAGGGACCTTAAATATCTTCTTATTCTGAGCCCCTAGGACAGGGACACCTTCCATTATCCCAGGTTGCTCCAAGCCCAGTCCAACCTGGCCTTGAACAGTTCCAGGGGTGAGGCAGCCACAGCTTCCCTGGGCAACCTGTGCCAGTGCCTCACCACCCTCACAGGGAAGATTTTTTCCCCTATATCCAGTCTAAACCTGACCTCTGTCAGTTTGAAACCATTACCCTTTATCCTGTCACTCCATGCCCTTGGAGGAGTCCCTCTTTGGCTTTATTGTAGCCCCCTGTAGGTACTGGAAAGTGCTCTAAAGGTATTTGTTATGGTTTTCTAATGTTTGTGGATAATCAAATGCCACAGTGCTCAGGTATTAGTTCTGGTGTAAGAAGAGGTAAATTGGAGGCTGGGGACAGTTTCTGTAAATGCATGGGGAGGGTTTCATTCCACTGCCTGAGGGTGATGGGGAATGGAGAGATGCTGTTCTCTTTGGAAGATTTTGGCCGTGCGTGCAGCAGCAGCAAAGATGCACAGGACCAGCTGGGGAAGGTGGGGTTTGCATTGCTTGCTGCCCACAACATTCAAGACCAGAGTACATGAAAGTGAGAATTGACATCAGCTGAGCAAACAGGACAGTGTGGGCCCTTGAACCAAACAGCAGTTAAAATTTGGAGGCTGGGAAAGGTTGTTTCCATTTAGGGCAGCCCAGAGAGCCTATGGGATCTGCTGGGCAGGGATGGTGGTTCAAGGGGACAGGAGGGAGGAAAGGTGAGGAGGGAGGGAGGCAGCACTCTGGGGAGGGGTTTCAGGAAAGCTGAGAAATGTGCAGTGTTTGAGGGCTTGGGAAAAAGAGAAGTGAACATTAGGACTATAAAACTCAATGCCTACTAACAGCTGCTTGCCACAAGTGCTCTGCAGAGAGCTATGGTGGTTATTTTCCCCTTCTGTTTTTTAATTTATCGTACCAGAAGCAGGAAGGCAATGCCCAAAGTCTAATGCAAAATAAAATGGAGCAGTCTTTGATTGCGCCAAACAGTCAAGTGGAAAAATGAGTTAACTGGGACTCCAGTTTAAGACCCATCTGAACCAAACTCAAGAGGAGCCTGGCTCCAGGTCATCTGGCAGAGCTGTTTGGGCTACCTGCAGGAGGGGAGCTGAGTGAGTTCTGCTCAGCAGCCTTCAGCAAGGAAGGTTGATCAGAAAAAGTGAAGTTTTTTGTAGACTTTAGAGTGACTGTGGTGTTTTGAATGTACCTTTAATGTCTGAAGTTCATCTGTGATGGGCAGAGTCCTACATCCTGGCCTTACAAAAATTGTTGGAGTGCATAGAAGATTAATGGTACTGGTGTCAGAGGTATTATCTGCATGAAGAAAAATTAGCAGATCAAATACTAGATTCTTTTTAGAAAGGTTGGTAGAAAAACTTCCTGTATTTTTTTCCTTCCCCCAGGACTGAATTAGTCAGGATGCCTGGGAAATAAAACTGAGTCACAGTGTTTACTCTCTGTGAAAGCTAATGCTCTCTTTTCCCCTCCCTGAGGTTATGCTCTTGCAAAGGCCAGTGCAGGAGTGTCCTTTGACACCTCGTGGTCCCAAGCTTGGGAATGTGCCTGCGGGAATGGCTACGGGAGATGGGGACTGTTCTTCCCTCCCATGGCCCCTCTTTGTGCTGCACCCACGGCACCCATGTGGGGAAGGATGGATGGAAAGAGAAACTGCTGGCTGTGATAGCTCTGGTTAGTTTTGGAGTAACGTGCTTTATTTATTGATTTTGCTGTAGAAAGGGTCAGAAACAGCAGGAGAAGAAATATTGTATATTCCAGAAAGTTAGAGACACCTGTACCTGGCACTGGGAAACCAGTTGTTCTCTAGGAGAGGCTTCCCCAGCAGGCAAGCACAGCACAGCAGGGTGACCCTCTCCACGCTCTGCCTTGGCTACTCTGGAGAATGACAGCACATCCCTGCTCACAATGCAGTGCTGCATTGAGGTCAAAAACCCTGCTCAGACATGAAAAATTATTTTGCAAGTTGATAGGTACCAGCAACACCTGGAGAATCAATGCTCAAAATAAGAGATGGCATCAGAACTGGGCCCAAAATAGGGATTTTTAGAAGGACTTCTTTGTAGGAGAACTTATACAATTACCATAAATGAAGTCAGAACAAGGGCATGGTGCCCTGGAAAGGGCTGGAAGATTAGCAGAGCTCTGGCTCCCAGAAAGTTCTGGATTCACTGGTTACTGGAGAGAAACTGGGTGCTGTGCATCAGGGCCTTCCCACCACCATGAGTATTTGTACTTTTTGCATGGGCTCTCCTCTCAGCAGTCTTCCCTTGTCCTCAACTTGAATTGGTACCAACCTGCAGCAAATCTTGCCCTCTCATGTGTTGTAGCGTTACTTTAGTCTATGGAGAAATTCAAGGGATCAAAACGTTGTGTTTTTCCTGAATTCTCCCTGAAATAATATTGTCCCTTTTTCTTTGACATGCTAGCTTGCAGGGATGCCAAATCCTAAGCAGTGTTTGTGGGTGAGGCAGGTATTCCCCAGAGGTTTGCATTTTTAGTGTTGCTCCTATTCTGGGCACCCAAACCCAGAGAAAATCAGAACACATTATGCAACCAGTGACCTTGATCAGGTTCAAAATTATCTTAAACGTTAAACAGTAGCAAGCATGACTTTTATTGTGGGAAGTATTTTATCTGGCATTCAAGCATGATTGCTGTAGTCTGGGGTCCACGTTTAACTTTTTTATGCTTCAAGTTTTTCCAGTTAATTTATCAAAATGACATGCAGCTCTGGGGGCAGCTCTGTGGTGTATGATTGACTAAATAATACTCTGGATTTCTGAGAGGCTTTTAGAGTTCACTGCTTTCACACCAGGTGTATTTGTTGTTCTAATGCAGGTCACTTCCTCTCGTAGTCATGCCATCCTCCAAGCAGAGCCTAGCAGAAACAGTTTCTAATGACATAAAGTGGATTTCAGGGTTGAACAGCAATGTCTGAAAGGGATTTTTCTTATCCAAATGCTGTTGAGCCAGTTTCTTTGTTTACTTTTGACACACACATCTGTTTTCAGATGTGATTAACAGATTAAATGGTGAATTTTGGTAAGAGGTTTGGAGGCAGCCATCATTTTGTGGAGTGGCTGCCTTCTCGCTTGATTTGAAATTCATCCATTGCTTTCAGTAGGGAATGAAATAACTTTTTAGACCTTTTAAGTATTACTCATTGCACAGTAATTTTAATTATTGTCAGTTCCTGGCTACTGGTGAAAGAACATGAAATTGGAGTGTCCCATTGTAAATGTGTTTGTATTTCAGAACAGCACTGAAGAGGGAGGGTTGAAGAGGAGATGTAGCCTGGGAAGTGCTGATTAGGGCAGCAAAGTGAGGACGCTGACATTGTTTCAGGATGGGGCTCATTTCTGTTTCTTCCCAGGGAACATTGGCATTTCTAGTTCATTAAGCTCCAAAATAGGATTTTAGGCAGAAATTCCAGTTTTTGACAAGTTATTTTTCTTTTCACCTAGGAAAAGATAGGTTTCCTATTGTATTAGGGAATTTGGCAGGAGCGTATTCTCCTTCCCCAGTCATCCATAGTTGTTGCTGCACTTCACTAGGTGATGATATAGTTGTATGCAGGGATTTTTTCCTTCCAAAACCTGTTTTCTAATCATTTTCTAGCAGCATACCTCAAAAGAGAATGGTTATCTCAGGAATGTGCCAAGGGTTAGGTAAGGACTGAAGGGAATAACAGAGAAGAGACATCTCAGGAACAAAAAAAAGAGGTATTTGAAGAACAAAGTAGATTAGATTGGGGGAAGAAAGTGGAGAACAGGTTCAGTGATGTGGAGAGGAAGTGGAGTTGCCTGAGCCACAGTTTCCTTTTTTCTCTAAAG
Organism: Manacus vitellinus; assembly: GCF_001715985.3. Classification (NCBI taxonomy): domain Eukaryota; kingdom Metazoa; phylum Chordata; class Aves; order Passeriformes; family Pipridae; genus Manacus; species Manacus vitellinus. The sequence goes on along the minus strand of NW_021939471.1, from coordinate 2,742,105 downwards.
TAAAATTCACAGCCTGGCTTAGATCACATTGTGTGTTACGTGATCTCTTAGCAGACAGCGTACTGCGAGCACTGGCTGTGTACCTTCGAAGGTCGACACAACTTGATGACTGGATGAACAGCTGTGTTACTGTAACAATTTCTATTTTAGAAAAGCTAATGAAGCATTTGTGAAGGCTTGAGAACAAGGTTGAGAGGAGAAGTTCACGCCAAGAGGTACACTGAACAATAAAGGGACTTGGGATATAGAGCTTGGGGTATAGGATATAGAGCTTGGGGTATAGGGATATAGAGCTTGGGGTATAGGGACACGCTGCTTTCAAACCTTACCCAGAGACAAAACGAGGTGCTTGGTACATGATCATTTCGGTTTGGAGGTCCATGATCATGTGCAAGGTAACTTGGAAGTGAGAGGAGTTGGTGTGATATCATCTATGCCTGAGTGAGTATGCCTGGGGTTTTGTAACCTCAGCACACGTACGAAGCCAGAATTGCTATCACTTGCAAACAAGTATGCTTACTATAAGCAACAGAAAAATACAAGCCCACAAAGAATTGTGGGAGTAGCTTTTGAAGATGGTGCATGGAGCTTTAAGCTGCCTCCAGCTGACATTAATAGGAGGGGTGTAGTAATTCTTTTCATCCCTTCTCCTAATTGCAGATTCTTTTTGAGATGTCTTGATGAAGATTTTTGCAAATCTCCTGAGGGTGACATCTGCTCCTGGTAGGAGGCTCCAAAATTGTAGGTTTTCTTTACTGCCACTGGGCACTCTGTGGAGTCTGCTAATTCTTTCTTGCTTAGTCAAAAATGGGAAGTTTTAATTCAGTGACTAGAGCGAGTGTGAGACTGGTGATGTAATTGAAGGAGCCGTACATTGCACCAATCCGCAAATGTCTCTGACCACTTTCGAGCAAACTTTTCTGTGTTTCTACATATTGTAAGTCTAAAAGTCAGTGCCCTGTGACATGCTCCACTTTGGCTCCTTTGGCATTTGCGCTGTCTGCAGCTGCTGTAGTAGATTAGATCATATGCGACTCAACCAGGGATTGGGGCTAATCTGACAATAAATGTGTATTTTAAATGTAACTGTTGCATTGCATTAATGTTGTTTTTCCTGCGATGGTAGCCGTGCATTGGCACATGACATGAGTGATATTAATGATGTGGAAAAGGCCCTTTTTAAGGCCCCTTTCTGAGGGGCCATGGTGGTGCAAAGTCACATGTGGTATAATTGGAGCAATATCTGGTCTGCTGATAAAATAAAGGCAGCTAATTGCCAACACTTTCATTTTCTTAGTCTCTCTTACTCATCAAAGACTTTGCTCAGCTTGGTAAATGTATCCCTTTCAGGATAAGGTAACCCGTGTGAAAGCATTTGCAAGATTAATTTTCACTTACTCTCAGGAGAACTGGGGAAGTTAAAACAACCATGTACATTCCCATTATTTCTTTTGGGCATATTTGCCCACTGGGGCTGTTTTTAAGATGCAGAAGCAGTAGGTAACGTAATTGTATAAACAGAAAACCTTCAGCCTGTCAAAATACAGATGCAGAAGTTCCATGGCTGAGGGAGGAGGGTGAGACAGGCTGAGGCTTCGGGGCCTCAGGGGGCCGGTGTCGTGCATTATTCACATGGAGACGAGCTCAGCACAACCGGGTGCGGGCACATAGAGCGGGACAGGAGGCTGCTCACGCTCCACTGGGGCTGGGAGACGTGTTGGCAGATCAGGCTAGTGATGCTGGGATCAGCAGTGGCCACCTCCCCTCGGCACCCTATAGGCAGGTTTGACTTGTGGTTTTCCAGGGAAGATGATGCCCAGCACACCGCCGAGGAAGAGCTGCCAAGCTGCGGCCGTGACAGGTGCGGGTAAGGAGGCCGAGTGAATGAAGGCTCTGTTTTTGATGAAGCAAACCGGGCAGCGGGTTGAACAAAGCCAGCCTCTTCCCACGTACAAGGCCCATTAGGAACTTTTCATCTATCGTTTTATTTAGACAGGAAGTATATTCTCCTTTTACAGTAATGTATTGGCTGATTTATAAAGGTTGTTAGTTAAATTTTTTTGGAGTGAGGGGACTGAAAAATGGAGACGAACAAGCAGCTAACTGAAAAGCTAGCCCTTCTTGTATGAGCCGTGGTCCATGCCACTTTCCAAACAGGAATGTTAGTAAAAGAGTCAGTTATTTCAATTGGTTTTCATTCAGCTTGTTGGAAGCTACATGGTTCCTGTGCCACTCCACACACTCTGATGAGATTCCTGAGTTCTCTGCTAGTTAAATCAAAATTTTGAAGTTGGTTAATGTTTTAATAGGAAGGATTTGTAAGCTTGGGTTTGGAATCTGCTTAGAGGCATAAATCTAGTAGACTAAAGAAATAATTAATATATATAGATGTTTACTGTTATGTGGAACTCCATGAGTTTGTGAAGTCCATTTCTATGGAAATAACATGGCATTGTTAGCATCTTCCTCAAAGATTAATACCAAGGTTCTGTTATTTTTTAGATATTCTTCTTTTATTTAAAGAAAGAGAAGATTATAGGATTTTTGCCAGCCTGTATCACATTTAAGTCTGTTAAATCCCCTGTATCTCTCCAAGGCAGAATACCAGAGGCTTGGAGGAAAGTGTTAAACCTGTGAAGCTGACATAAAAGATAATATGACCATAGGCTTCACCCTGAAGCTTTAATAGTGAGAGACTGCCTTTCCCACCAAGGTTTACAGTTTAATATCACTCCTGAGACGTGCTGTCATTAGCCATGACTTTGGAACTAAATCCTGTGTCTTGTTCTATCCTAGGGACACTTTGAGGGCTTACAGTGTTTGTAGTCTGGAAACCAGAAGTTTCATGGCATCACCAAGCCTGCAGTTATTTTAGTGCATTAATTCTCATGCACTGTCAGCTGCAGTGAGATGAGGGGGCCAGACCTCCTTCACTTGTACTGCGCTGCTACCCTATGGAACACCAGAAAAACTGAATAGAGACTGCTCAGGATTACTAAACTTGGGGAAAATTATACTACTTTTGGTATATGTTACTTAATTTTTTTCTGGGGCATGCAAAGTTTTTGTCAGCTCTCCCTGTTGTATAATAGTGCCATAAAAATTTATGTTGACTGCTTGGGTTGTCCTTCCTTTATATTTTCTTCCTGAGAGCCTGTGTTCATTTTACCCACTGTAGGCTCTGCTGACCTACTGTATTCATCAAAGAAAATAAGAAGAAGAGTCATAGAGTATTATGGAGTGGTATTTTCTGTGTCTGTGGAGCCCACATTACAAACCTTCCCCCCTTGATTAATCTCTTTGAGTGCAAGAAGAATAAGAGCAAGGATCATTTAGGAGGGGAAACCAGTTTTGGAATTGTGAAGACAACTTGCTAGGAGTAAAAGAGGGGCAAAAGTTTAACTGCCTTGAAAGCAGAGCTTAGTCTTCAACCCACTGTGGTTCAGGGACTTTTCTTGGAGAGGCAGCGGCCTCAGGTGATGGCACCCCTCACTCTTCTCTCCCCTGGAGGACCTGTGCTTCTCTGTGCATTTGTGTTCTGTGCTTCTGGGTCTAAGTAAAAATCGAAGTTCAATTTGCCCTTTCAGTCCCAACATAACTGAATAGGAGAGGCTGCAAAACAAACCCCTGGGTAGAGCTGAATGAAATTTTTGTGTGGGATGGGGAGTTCTGCAGTGTTTAGTAACAATAACAGGCTGGAAAATAAAAATAACCAACTTGTGTAAGCTAGCACCTGTGACAGCTATAATTTTGCTCTGGTCATGAGATGATCATCATGTAAGAGACCTTAACTCCAGTTTCTAATTTTGTAATTCCTAAGCAATTGTAACTGTCAAGTGAGCTCAGTGTAAGCTATTGTATAAACCCTTGTAACATGGCTGGCAAACAAAGTGCCAATGGATGCTGGAAGCATAAAGGATGTTTAACTGTGGCATCTCATATTTATATCTGCCTCAAACCTCTTATTAACCTTCCCATAATGGATTGTCTGCTGTTCTTGCTCAGGAATGCACTTAGGCTTGTGCTTAGCTTTGAGTGAATTTGCAAATCTCATTGACCTCTGTGGGAATTAAATGTTGCTTAACTGCTGTGTTCATCTGAGACCTTGATTCAATGGCCACTCTTTTTGGCTCACGAGCTTTTCTTTCATGGTCAGCTGTTGTGATGTTATGTCTTTGATTCTCATCTGCAACAAGTGCCCAATACAGGTCTATCAGACTTGTTCCAGGTGTGCCTTCATCTTTTTCATATATAGGCTGTAGTCTTTCAAGAAGTTATCCTTAGTCTTGGGTCTTACTGACGCCAGGGATGAGGTCTCACTGTATCTGTGGAAGGCTTTTGAGCACAGACTTTTGCCTTTGGCTACCATCTGTGAAAATTTAAATATATATATTTAGACACACATGCCTACATGATATGTACATCTATCAATTTACATATATTTGTATGTAAACATCTGTGTAAACACATGCATGTATGTATACGTATATGTATATTGTTGTTACTGTTTGGTGAGCAGCATTTTTCGTTATGTTTCTGAGGCAAGGACTAGAAACATCCACTTCACAGGTATCTGCTTGAAGAGAACTACCATACAGAGGCTATAAATTATATAAAAAGTGTTTGTTGTTAAACTGTGATAAACTTAGCTATAGGGAAGCAGCTGGCACTTTATTGCTGACAAGTTCCTTTGTGTTTCCCTAAAGCTTTAGCCAGACAACGGCACATTTATAACTTCTAAAAAATTAAATGTAGAGTAGAAAGAGCCACGTTGGATTTGAGATGTGAGGCGCTCCAGTGGGATTGCTTCAGAGTTGTACAGCTGGTTATGCATCTTGTGAAAGCCTCTCTTCCTCCTTTCATTCTGTGTTTGGATGAGTTGATTTCCTTGGGAAAGGGTAGTGCGAGTGATTCCTGCAGAGCATCTCAGCACCTTTAAGAAAAATGGATAAGCCTGGAAGTAGAGATGTCCATTCAAAAACTATTGGTGATTCCCTTTCGTGGACCAGTGGTGACCATGGCCGTTAACACTTGGTAATTGCTGGACTTTACCATTGCTGCAAGCCTTCTGCAAAGTCTCCCATTGGAGTTTGGGACTGCTCATATAAATATGCAGATACATCCTTCAGCCCAGAAACAGATATTTAGCAGAATAATCTGCTTAATGCATGGTTACATCCACTTTAGTATTGAGCTAATTATGCTTTATTTGAATTCATATATTTAAAGTGAGTGTGTTTTCTCTTCAGAGTTTCAGGGTTTTTGCAGTGTTCACATATGAGTATCTGATAGAAGGCCTCGGTTGTGGCTCTTAAACAGAAAGAAAAAAACGTATTTCCAGAGGCATCTAAATATCTCTCAATAATTCCAGTGTGCGCTGGCATATCTAGTGTTGTTACAGGTAGAGGAGCAAGGCACAAGCCAAGTAGTTGCCCAGGTAGTGAAAACAGTATTGGGTGAGCTGGGAACTGCTCCTCCTCCCCTTGAGACACAAACTGATGTTGTCACTATGCTTATATTTCTCCTTCCCTCACAACTGTGGCACAACAGCATGAGCTGGATGTTTTCCAGTAAAATAATCAGAAGTGAAATGGCTTATAACATTATGATTTGAAATACCATCAGTAGGTTGGAGCTGATGTGCCTGTGTTAGAACTGCGTCATCTTGAGCTGCCTGTAGATGTGAGAAAGATTCCATGCTCCTCTTAACTGTGTCATAGCTGTCTCATCTCTGGCCTTTGATCCTTCTTGTGTTTCTGCTATACTGATACATGCAATGATACTCTGATTTTTTCCTTTCTCTGTTAGGTGGAGAGCTGACTAGCACAAATACATACTTGGTGCAAGCCTCCTGGAGGTGGATTGAGGAAATGGCAGTGTTTTCATGTAGACATACAAGGCTTATGTGAGGAAGAGGCAGCACATTGGTTATGGTAGTCATGTGTGTCTGAAACCCACTCAAAAATCAATATTTAATGGTACATTTCAGTATGCTGCTAGCAAAGACTTGGAAAATGCTGTTTATTTGGATTTCTGTGCACATGTCCTATGGGCTTGCTAATGCAAGCCTTTGAAGGCAGATAAGAGGCCAGCACTGGCGTCTGTAGAGCACTATGTGTCAGTGGGGTTTGCCTGGTACTTTTGCAGTGTGTTCTGGGCCTAGAAATTCAAATGAGAGCAGGGCTGAACAGGCAGACTGCTCTGACTTATCCTGAGTAGTCGATGGGAATGCATTTTCCATGGCGAGTTCCCTTTTGCAGCCAGTTCAGCTTCCTTGAGTACAGAAAAGGTGGAGGAACAGTTGTCTTGTCACACAGGTGATGGCCCTTTAGGAGGATGAGTGTTCAGGCACACCTGCAGCCTCACCTCAGCTGTGGGTCATTTCTGTGATTGCTGGGTGGGGCTGGAGAACATTTAAGTCAGCCTGGTGGGATAAGGGGCTCTTAGTTCTCAGGTGGGGAGTAGGCAAGAAGATGTTTCCTGAAAGCATGGCAAAATTTTAATATCTTGTTCTGTGCTGTGAAGCCAAGGAAAATTATCCTGGAAAGCGGGGAAGGGTGAAATGGGAAGTGGACTTGCATGGATTGGAGGTAAGTCCTGGCAACTATGGAGCAAAGATCTCTATGGGCAAGTGGGAGACAGTTGTAAACCTGAGGAAGAGTTTGTTTCTTTTGTAACTTGTACTGTTGTGGACTGTATGTGTTTCATTATATGGTGGCAGTAAACTCACCTGTGTTCTGGAGTGTAAACCATGGCTAATGAAACCGGGGCCAGTGGTAGGAATGAAAACACGATTTGAGAAGTTCTCTTACTGGTCTTTAGCTTTGCTATCTATCAGCAATTGCATAGAAAACAAACCCCAGCAAATGAAAACAACTTGCCCCAAAGTGCACATTTGCTGTGGAATAACTTTGTGAACAGGCTTTCCTCTCCTTTTGGACTTGTCAGCACTCAGTTTGAAGTCTCAAGGCTCAAGTCATTTTTTTCTGCAGTGAGGAATGGCAATGCAGTAACCTTCAAAACATGTAACACCAGTTGTGTGTCAGAAAGCTGTATAGCTGAAATGGCTTGGCCAAACTACCCAGAGCGCAGACAAAATGCACTGGGCCACAACTCAGGTTTTATAGGAGTGTAAAAAGAACGGAGCTCTCTCTGATGGGTTTTAAAGGCTGGTGGAGTGAGTTACTGACAAGTTGTCTTGGTAATTCTAAGGCAAGTCTGGAAAGTGTCTCCTGAAGGGATGAGTGTCCTGGTTTCAGCAGGGATGGAATTCATCATCTTAGTGGCTAATGTAGTGCTTTGTTTTGGATTTAGGAGGAGAATAACATTGATAACACCCTGAGGTTTTGGTTGTTGCTGAGCAGTGTTTGTGTGAGGTCAAGAACTTTTCACGTTCTCATGCTGTCCTGCTAGTGAGGAGACGGAGAGGGTACAAGGGGCTGGAAGGAGACACAGCCAGGACAGCTGACCCAAGGGATATCCCACACCATAGGGCATCAAGGTCAGTGTATAAACTAGGAAGGAAGCTGGCTGGAGACCACTGGTAGGGCATCGGTCAGAGGGTGGTGAGCAATTGCTTTGTGCAACACTTGTTCTGTATTATTTGTATTATTAGTATTATTTTCCCCTTCATTTCTGTTTTGTTAAACTGCCTTTATCTCAGTCCCTCAGTTTCACTATTTTCTCTCCCTCATTCTGTCTCCCATCCCACTGTGGGGGGGAGTGAGTGAGCAGTTGTGTGATGTTTAGCTACATGCTGGGTTAAACTGGATCAATGAGTCTGTACTGAAGGGTTTTTGTGTCTTGACCAGCTGTGAATGAACATGTGCTCATCTGTGTAAGGGGAAGTGTGATATAGGAAAGGTTATCCTGAAGACATGTTTAAGGAGAATGAGTTGGGTTTTGACTAGTGAATTGAGGGTTTCCATTTTAAGAGACAATGTTGCCTTTTTCTTTGAACAGAATTGGGCCTGTGGTGGTGTAAGTGTGTTTATATTTGGAGAAATCTGATATGTCACCTGACAGGGAGCAGAAGGCTGTGGAGTTTACTCTCAATTCTTAAAAACTGTTGTATCATGTAATCTCTTCTGTAAAATTTATTATGCCTTGCCTTAGAGTGCTAGGTTGCTGCTTTGTTCTTGCTGTGGAAGGACAGTTTTGGGATTCCTGGGATGTTAAGAAATTCTTATTGCCAACCTGAGTCTACTCTGCCTACATTACTCTTGCTCTGGTGCCAGCATTGTATTCAGCAAGTTCAGTTTGGGATTTTTTTGTTTGTTTATTTTGTGAAAATTTATTCTGTCTCCTTGGTAATGTATATGTAGGAAACAACTAAATGGCCTCTTAACCTTTGTATTCTGGGTCTGAATAAGTTCGTGAGTCTGCACTGAATTGGGCTCCCTGGTTACTCTGCACACCTTTCTCTCAGTCTCTTTCTGTTTGAAACCACCTGCGTGAAGGAATTTCCTGTGGCTTTCTCACAAGGCACTAACACAGGTCTTTCTCCACCTCTGGAGAGACCCTGCTTGCAATACCACCTGGCTGCCTCATAGTATTTTCAGGGAAAAATCAACAAGAAAAACTCCAACAAAAACCCAGAACAAAACAAAACAAAAAAACCCCAACCAACCAAACATCTCCTTGCTCCTCCCCTCTCCCCTGCAAAAAAAACCCCAAACCAAACCAAAAACCAACACCAAACTCAAACAATCACCATTTCTTCCTTGCAGTTGTGTCTTTGGTGCGTTCCAATCAGTTTCTCATTTCCTGGATTGTTTTCTTACTTTTTTTTTTTTTTTGGGTGTCACAGATGTATTTTTCAGTACCTGCAGGTCTTGAATTGTCCATGTTGCCTTTCTGCTGTTACAGCTTTGTCGTCTGTGGGTGAACTTAAGAATCATTCCCAATGACTTCTCTAGTTTTTGTATCACCTGAGGTGTACTTTCTGCATAAATTCTGCCAGATATTTACTTAGTGTCTATCCTTACAGATCCTGTATCCTCTCATATTTGTTATAATTCTCAAATGTATTCTCAATACTGTAATATGTTTTTCCCTGTACTGCTTGCTTGCAGTCAGAGAGAAATTGCACAAAATCCTCAAATCAAAACTTCTTGGGTTTAAACCCTATTTTTTCTTGCTCTCCTGCTGCACCACTTAAGCTGATCTCTGTGCTACAGCAGAGCTCAAAGGCAGGAGGGTACCTTCCCCTACTAGGGCTGTTCCACTCTCACTGTATAGCCACCACCTGAATGCACCAGCAGTCTGCAAGTAGCAGAATGGCCAACCATGCAGGAACATGGTGGTGTTCATCCACGCCAAAGGAATACAGAATGGGAAAGGAACAAGTCCCAAGGAAGCTCCCTTGGTGATTTTGTTGTTGTTCTCAGCTTTTTAACTTCTCATTACCAGGGATATTGGCTTTTTGCATTCATTCCTGAAAGCCAGCAAACCCACAGTGGTACTTCAGTTTTCTGGTTGAGAGGGAGGCCCTACAAATCTTGCAGATACCGTCCTCAAAAGACATATGTAACTACATGTCTGAGTTGATTTCAAAGTGTCTTCCATAATCTGGATAATAATCTACTATTTACAATTAGATGTCGTTCCAATTTCTTGAATGCTCAAGCAATCATTTTCTTTGGTAATTGAGTTCCCCTTAGAATTCCACTATTCTGATGTCCTGCTCAGAAAACTAAGCATATTAATTTGAAAAGCTACATCAGTGCCTGGCTAGGGTAATGGCAGCAGAATAATTACAAGGAAATCTCTTACAACAGATTTATTTTTATCTAATAAAGCTTTCCCTGATGGTTACACTGCTTGCCATGAATATGATACAAACTCTGAAGTCTGCATGTGTGTGCTTGCATGTGCAGTTTGGTCAGATTTTACCATTCTAAGATATCTTCTTTGTATTTTTTTATGAGTGTTTAAAGGCCAATTTTTTAAGTGTTTACCATTTTCTCTTTCTTTTTATGATGAATTTAGGGTAAAGGAATTGTGCTGAGAGAAGTGATACCTTCTGCCTGCAGGATTTGTGCACACATAGAATGTGTTTATGCACACTGGAATAAAAGTCACGTTCCAGTCTTGAAATGGAGATGAGCTTGTGTTCTCCTAGATGTAGAGCAAACAATTAATAAGGGACCAGAGGCCTTTACAAAGAGCTTGTAGCTCAGCAAGGCAGTAAAGGAGAGGAGAAAACACAGGTATAGAGGGATGAAGTTACCCCCAGTGTTGTGCAGCTGGTGGTAGAGCCTCAGCCGTCCAGGTCGGGGTCACTGGTGTTTGATATCAGTGGGTATAAATCTTGATCCTTCATGTGAGCAATCATACTGTCTGGCTTATTCCTAGCTGGATTAGGTAATGTAGTTCTAGTTCAACAGTTTACAGTGATATCAAGTACCCTTTTTTCCTCCTGGGGATTGCCTGTGAGGACTGTCTGTGTACATTCAAACCAAGTAGCAGATGCCATTATCATATGAGATATGTCTGGAGAATGGTCTTCAAACCATGAGTTCTATCTTATTAATTAAGGCTGTAGAGCTCTGGGCTGGAAGTTGAATGATGGGCCTGCTGTGCTTCACACTGATGGAGTTACTCTCCCTATTTTACTTGATTTTATTTTTTGGGTTATCGTTCCTCTAGTGTTTCACCTACTGGAGTATTTTGTGAATTGGCTGCTTAAATAAGATGTGAAGAAACTTAAATAATAAGCATGTGATTAGCTGGGTCCCTGATATATATGGATATATGGAGTTTGTACTTGTCTTAGATTTCTAAAGAGGACTTTTTGTTTTCACTCATCACAAGGTCAAGTGGCATAATCTTGCATTTTCAGAAGAACTGGGCGGCCAACTTCCATGGTAGTTGACTGGAGTATGTGAATCTATACCTCTTGAGATCCCAAATGCAATTGGGGCCTGTTTTCCTTTCATGTGTATTTGGTAGTTTGATGGACTTAATGAGGCCTAAAGATATGGTAGAAAGCAAATTACTTGAATCAGCATAAGAGAAGAAAACATCAGAATTGTGGCTCAAAGTGGAACCAAAGTACTCTACGGATGCGGAGCTGGTTATGAATGAAAGATCATTCCTTTTCAGATTTGCTGCACACCCCCATTTTCTATGAAAATACAGTTGAATGCCTCTGTAAATATGCATTGTATGTCAACAGTTATGGAACACAGTTGTGTTAGCTTTTTGATATTTCCAAGTAGTTTCTGTAGAGGTTTTGCACAGTAGTCCTACAGCTGCAGCATTTCATAAAGAACTTCTACATCGTGTCAGTCAGATGAGTGATATTTCAGATGTCAGATTTTCAAAGGAAAACTGCTAATGCAAAGCCCTGTTCAGAGCCTCTCCTTTCCTCTGCCACTAATACTGATAAGCTGAAACTATTTCAGAAAAGAGTTTTATTTTCCTAGTGAAAATTTTAAGCAGCGCCAAAGATAGATCTTCCTTGTCATTCTCCCTGTCACCTGGAGCATGGACAAGGAGATCCTTGGACTGACCAGAGGTCTGAGGCATGGAACATTTCGGTTAGAAGGGACTTAGAATGATCATCTAATCCAACTGCCTGATCACTTCAGGGCTGACCAAAAGTTAAACTGTGGTGTTAAGGGCATTGCCATTTCTCAGTGGAAAATGCTGTCTGTAATTCCTAGGATGGAGGAGGTAGGATTTGGGTCCCCTCTTCTGGAGTCTGTGCATAAGGAATAACAGTGCTTTCTCCTCTAACTCAAAACAGCTTTCTTCCAATGTCTTGATGCTTACCTTTGTCCTGTGGTGATACTTTGCTCATACAGTGATGTGAATTCATCTTGAGCCATGTTTGTAGTGACATAGAGACTTGTGTGTGCTTGTTGATAATGTGGAATTTTATACAGCAATAAAGCAAGTGGGGACGTCAGACTCAGTAGCTGAAAGGGGTTGATTTCCCACCAAAATGCTAGAATAAGAGATCTCTGTAACTGAGTTACTAACTCAGGTACAAATTTGACTGTATGCAATGGCAAAAACATGTCTCTGTACCTAATGTAATACCCCATCTAGGTACTGCAGTGTACTCAGGTACAGCAGGGCCAGAGGCTTAAATCAAAGGGCAAATCATCTTTGTAATATATGAATAAATAAACCCAAGGAAAATAGAGTGTATGTACCTAGCCACAACTTTGCTATTACATTTCTCCTTACTGGCTTGGCTTAATGTGATGTAATGATAAGAGGCTGAATATTAAGGCACTTTTTTTTCTGCTTCCATCAGCGAAGTCACTTTCAGTTTTGGCATTGCCTCCCTTCCACCAGTCATAAATGTCCTTGGCAAAAGCACATTTATTATATATACAGAAACCAACCCATCCTTGGCATATTTAGTTTCTGTTTCCTGCCTCGCTTTATTGGTTGGTAGGACAAGCTACCTGTGTCTGTGCAGGTATGTGTATGGATGTGAATCATAAATACTTAGCTAATATTGAAGATGACATTTTATATAAAGCAGAGGGTAAAGCTGCAGAAGCCAAGCTACTGTTTTTTGCTGGTGTGTTTTCCCTAGTTCTTGCTGTCAGAAATGCTGGTGTGTTTTCTTGGTATGTTCCACATCTCTTTCCTGTTGCTATATATGGTCCATTGCTGCTAATATTTATCAAATGGTTTTGTGGGAGGGTTTACAGCGTATTTTAGTGGAATCTTTATTCTGTTGGACAGTAGCATCGCCTGCCTGGCAGAAGGCTTTGAAGGTGATGGTGATCTTGAGGTCTCTCCTGTTTCCTTGTGCCCTTTTCTCCTTGCCAGCCCAGGCTGGGAGGGGGCATTGTGCTGGAACACCCAGGGACCTTTCCCTCCGACAGAGTGAGACATCTGAGGCAGCTGGCTCTGCTCCTTCCCCGCAGTCGCCTTCCTCCTTCAGCAGGAGACATCTGGGTTGCTTGGCTGCTCTCCTCTGCACCAGCTGCCGACTTGACCTCGCACTGCCAACCCCTTCCCCACAGCAGCATCCCACAGCTTCCCTCCCCTGGCCCACTAATTCTCTATGAATTAACCTTTTGGATATATTTCATTCTGTTTCTGTGTGAACTGTAATAATGTGCATACCTGTGCAGTGTGCATCTATTTGTATGTGTGCTTTTGACTCGGGCTGGTGCATTAGCAGGTTCAGATTGGCAGTAGTAGTCTCAAAACCCAGGTGTGGAGTTGTCCAAGTGTAGCCCTCATGTTGGAATGGGAGTTGGCATCCTATTTGGGGAAACTGCCTTTGATTTTGTGTGGTGGACTCCTGTGGCTCTGTACCCAAATTAATGGAGAAATGAAAGCTTTGCACATTTTGGAATTGTAAACTTAGAGGTGATGATAGGTTAAGAAAAATTTACATTCCTTTCATCCTCTCTCTGATGTATTGGCCCCCAGAGAGTAGATGAACTGTGTCCTTAGGGCTGGCAGGATCTCTCTTTGGAAGTAAAACCCTTCCTAGAAGCTAGACAAAGTACGTCATGTAGGAAGGGGCATGACCGAGGTAGGGGTGGGGAAAGAACAAATGTGCTGAAATAAAGGCACTAACAAGATCCATTAGGCCAGCTAAGAATTCCTTGATGTCCTCTGTGGTTGTGTCAGACCACTACATAAAACACTTGAATTTAGCAATGGACTCTGGAGTTCAGTTGGTGTTTGCTTTGTTGTTTGGGTTTTTTCTTTTTATCTTCTTCTTTTTTTTTTTTTTTTAAACATACCAGTGTGGTTTTTTACAGCAAACATCAAAAACTGAGCATGTACCCTGCACCAACAGAATATATTTGTTAATGTATTTTGGCATTCATACTGTGTCAAGTATTGAATATCTGCTTTCCACTCCACTGGCAAGTCCAAGGAAATGGCAGGACATTGGAGAAGCATTGATTTCTAGCTCATGTCATTAGAAGTGCATTATAAAGTTTGACACAAGGTTTGTCTTAATCCATCTTTTCACATCCTTTAGAGGAGAGACAGAGAGATGAGCGCTGTCAAATCACCAAGTGCCTCTTCTGTTCAAAGCTCCTGCATCTGATTGCAGGAGTGGCTGGGCAGAGCTGTTCTTCCAAACTCCTATCAGTGATCAAAAGCGAATTGAGATGCTGTCCTTCCAGCCATCTGTTGACTTTGTCATCTGCTGGTGAAGGATGGCCATCGAGATGTATCTTCCCTTACTTCTTGTATGACAGGGAATGTCATCTGACTCCCTAACGACAGGTAGATGTTGATTTAGCTGACTGTTCACTTTCCATGTTCTAACAGTAAACACTAAGTGTGATGGAAAGAAATGCAGCAGTAAAACTGAAGGACAGAGGTAGGATGGGGGTTGAAGGAGGGGCTCATAACTCTTAGAAATTTGCTTGTTTTGCTTTGGCTAAATGGGGTTTAGTGGAATAAATATTACAGGACATAAATCCTGGGAGCTGTACTTTTCCTCATGGTGCTGCCTGGAGTGAAATGTGCAAACTTAACCCTGTTTGGTTTTCTGAGGCAACTCGTGGGGGATTTAAAATCAGGTTATTTTCAGATTTGTTCCTTTTTGTTTGTTAGGAGTTTTTTCGCTTCCAGCCTTGTGTTTTACAGCTGTTCCTTAGAGGTCTGGTGCTTCCAGTTGTGTCTTACTTGATATGTAGCCGTGTATTCATTTTTTTCCAGTTTGAAGAGGTATAATATGTCATTTCTGCCAGTATTTGGTTTACTTCACCTAAGACAACCTAGTGTTCATCTGAGAGTCCCTTTCTCATGCTGACAAGTACCTAAAATCAGTGAAATCATGTATTGGCAAGACTCTTCACTGTCGTGTTTCAAATACTGACAATATAAATATGACCTTTATGTATAGGTACGTGTAGAAGCATACACTTAATGTATGTATATATGTGTAGGTATATGTAGGAAAAATGAGGTGATGATTAAAAAGAAGAAATCAACAAACCAAATGTGTCTTGAAAGGGAGCTAATTATAAAGAGACAATAAGCTGTCTCTAATTAGACCAAATAACAGGGTGACCTTAATTTTTAACGCTCCTTGACTCTCTAGGTCCTCATCAGTTGCAACTTGGAGATAATGCAAAGACACAGGGGTTTTGTCTCCATATATAAGGTTAGAGCTAGGAACTTCTGGAATGCCATAGTTAAAGAGGAGGCATGTTCAAGCTGTTGATAGCTTGAAAAATAATAATGCCTGGAGCTATACAACCATCAACATCTTCTTTCAAACTAAAAAGAAAAATATCCTGCTCTCCATTAGAGAGAGGCCAAGCTGGAATGCTGAATGAAAAATTACTTTTTGAGGAGTATTTTAAAAAAATGAACCATCAGGGTCTGAATTCTTTCCTGACACTTAAAAATTATCCTATTTTTGTTGGGATGAACTTGTTGCTCAGTTCCTGTCCATCAGCTGACACTACACACTCTGAGCAGGCAATTTTTTTCAGCACTTTATTGACAAACCACTTTCATCCAAATGCCAGTGGCAGCGTGGGTGCAATTCTGAGCAAGAGTGATGGGGAACCTGCTCACAGTCACTGGGGACTGTGAGGTGAATTGGCCACAAAGCTTGTCTCTGCATGAGTGAGAGCTACCATGCAGCTTGTGTACACTGAGTAGGAGAAATCTAGTGATAAAACAGAGTGAAGTGGGAGGTGGAGTAAGTATTTGCTTGCTGCAAATACACAGGTGTTGACTCAGGTGAAAGGGCAACTTTGAGGGGCCTGGATGTTTGTCACAGCACAAGGCCAGCCAGCTGATTTCCATCCAGAGAGGTGGTGTTGGTGTCTGAGTCATATTTTCCTCAGAAGTGAGGCGTGGTGAAAGCTCTTCGAAGTGCAGTAGTTTCCTGAGCAAGACTGTGAGTGCAGTTTGTCAACAGTTTTTGCTTATTGAAAAAATTATCATGACAGTAAAAATAGGAATTCAAGACCAGAACTAGAGAAGTTGGGTACTAGAATATACATAGAGGCCTCAGGGGACCTTTTAATCTCTTGTAGAAGCTTAGTCCAGCTGGTTCATGCATGTTCAGAGTTGATTCAGTTTGCTGACCAGTGTACACACCTGGCACTATGTTAGCAGGGTTAAGTGTTGTTTCCTTAGCTGGGCTAAGTAGAGACCTGAGCTTGATTTGACTTTAGGGTGCAGAGCTGAGATCAACTTGGGCAGAGGCTCCCTGCTCTTGTGCAGGCTGCAGGTTGGAGAAGGCTTGGGATTGATCTCTTTTGTATGAAGGTTGTACCTTGCAAGACTGGGCTGTAAAAGCACCAGATACCGTGGATAAGCCTTTCTTCTCTTGGTCACCTGGAGAAATGGCATTTGGATTGGTCTTATGCTGCCCCAAGATCTATTTAAATGTTCTTGACTGTTGAATAATTACAGAGTCTTTTCTTGTAATATCAGATCAGCTTTGTCAGAAATGTAGAGTCATATATTTTCACTGCAGTATTATGTGTATGTGTGTCTTTCTCTTCTAGAGGGCTTGGGTAGTTGTTTTTGTAAAGGCATGCAAAAATATATCAAGAGGCATTTAAAAAAAAAAAGGTAGTGAATTTGGACACTAAAAATGTAAATCTTGTTATTAATCTCAAAAGCTGTGAAACATAATCGTCTCATTGACAATTATTGCCTCTTAACAGCTCCATCTAAGACTGCATTATTAGTTGAATAGTCTCGTTTTTGCTGGACATTTAACCTTATATACATGTAATTTATGGTGGATTAATTTAACAAGGTTTAAAACTTCCAGAGTAGAACAGGGGTTGTGATCCCGATCCTGACTGGGAACAAGCTTTATTCCTATTTGCTCTGTTTCCCTTTGCTTTGTGCCAGACTCTTTTGTGGCAGTTCACAATACCTCCAGTGAGTGGCTACCTGTAAAAGCCAGCAGTGTGCTTGGATGGAGTAGCAAAGTGTTGTGTGACTGTTGGCAAAGGGTATAAATCACTCTATGCTCATCCCACACAGGCCCAGGGCATCCGACCCATTTCAGATTTGGAGCTCATCTCTGTTTTATGCAGTTGCCTGCAGACTGGGGTGGCCTTGATCGTTTTTGTTGTCCTTGAAATATTCTGTGTTTTTGTGCGCGTGTGATTTTTTTTGGTTGTTCTTGGTGGAAGGCAGCTGTCTTTTGATATGCAGGAAGCAGTCAGGTGAACAGACAAAGAAAACCAGGGTGTAGTGTTGGTGGGGGGTGAGATGAAGAAACGTTCAGATGGAATCACACTGCTGTGCTCTCAGCAGCAGTACTGCTTTGCGTTGGCTTCAGCTACTATCTGAGGCCTGTTGCCACTAAAAAAGTAGTTCTTGTGGCAGTGGGTGCTTCAATATCCAGCCTATTCTCTTCCTGAAGTGCCCATTTTCTCATTGGAATGCATGGCTGGGTCCTGTGACAGAGATGGAAGCCTGCAAGAACACCTCCAGCCATAAGTAACCCCTCAAAAACCTGTAAGAAATTAACTCAGATTTTCTGTCTAACTTGGATCATTAATTAATTCTATCTCTGCCCCCATTACACAATTAGAAATATTGCCAGTGTCCAAATGTGCAATTACTACATCTGTTAGGAAAGGGAAGAAACAAAAGAATTAATGCTGATGATAATTTATACTGACATACCAAGGATGGGGAAAGCACTGAGGGCACTGAAGACCTGGCTGAGGCTTTCAGCTGAACATTTGGAACAATCTAATGATTTGGACATTGTTCTTCTGTCTTCTCTTATTGTTTTTCCTTTACTCCCTGCCACCCAGTGACCCCAAAGTCTTTTAAAGTACATTATTATACTATTTACACATCAACACTGGAAAATATTCCAGGACTTTACAAAGATTTGGTTAGCAGGGAAGTCTTTCAAATAAAAATAAATAAAGCTGTGACTTTTTTAAAAATCGTATTTGTTTTTTTAATTAGCATTTCGAAGGACCTTAGGAGGTCCTGCATATAACATGCCATGTTTCTGTCACTGTGCCTGTTGGGCAAGACCAGTTTTCTGCCCCTTGACATGGCAAAAGGGACCGGTGCTTAGGGAAAGGAGGCAGCCTGTCCTGTCCTGCAGCATCCCCCTCCACCCACAGCTATTTAGGAGGTGGGAGATCCCTGCCTACCTACTGTCCATGAGTTTGTTCAGTGCCTTTGAGCCACTTGGCACTGCCTGTCCCCCCAGCCTTGTGCCAGCAGCAGGTCTCAGGTATTCACCTCCTCCTGTGCATATTTTTTATTTTATCTCTTCGAAATTAATCTTCTTATAATTTTACCAGTTCCCCCTACTTTTTGTTCTGCAGCACTTGACAAACTGTGCTTCCTTACACCACTGCACCTATGTTTTCGTAAACCTTAGAACAGCAAACCCTCCTCAGCTTTCTTCCCCTAAACTGGATTTTCTGAAGCCTTGTGCTCTCTCCTTGTACAAGACAGCAGCTCCATCCCCTTTATCCTGCCATTTGCCTTTTCCTAACTGCTGCAACATCCTCGAGACCAGGAATGGGCACATGCCAAGGGCTTGTGAAGCAGCAAAGCAACACCTGTCCTTTTCACAGTGTACCTGCAGATGATTCACAGCATTTTGTTGATTCTTTTTGTGGAGGCCACTGCACAATGAGCCAATGATTTTGAATGGCTGTCAGTGATCACTCCAAGATCTGAAGTTGTGACTCTTACGAGTTCATAATTACAAAGGCATGGTTTAAGTTATTATCCCTACATGTATTACCTCTAAGCTTATTTAGTGAGGCTCAGCTGCCTCTTCCTTGCCTGCTCACTTGACTTTTTGGCTTTATGCTGGTGTTCTTCACCATTGCTGTGACATTTGACTATCCACAATGGTTTAATTTTACCTGCAGCCTCTGAGATTTCACTGTTTCTCCCTTCTCCAGGTCTGTGATGAAGGTACTGAATGAAATCCTCACATGTATCCCTGGGGGACCCTGGTGCCAGCTTTTCTTCATCCCCAAACCTTTTGCTTCTTAACCAGCTTTTGGTCCATAAAAGAGACTTTCCTTCAGGCCCGTGACAGCTTAGTTTCTTTAATAATCTTTCACATGGGGCTTTGTTGAAAGCTTTTTGAAAATCCAATTATTTTGAAAATCCATTTATTCACACACCAACTGACCACCTCATGTGACTCCAGGTAATCGAGACAGGATTTCCCTTTGTAGAAGACATGACAACTATTTCTCAACAAGGTCTTCCTTATCTATGTGACTGGGGGGTTATTCTTCATAATAAAGTCTACCACCTTAGCAGGGTTGGAAAGGGGACTTGGTGGTCTCTCTCTTCCAGGACCCCCTCCAGTGCCATTTACTGCTGCTTCAGCATTAACCACCAAAATGCCTATATACAATCAGGGCAGGTCAGGACCCTCCACTGGTTTTGGGAGCATTGATAGAGTTTTCTGTGTGTCCTTCAGGTATATTCCTTGTCCTTTTTTCTTCTGTTTCTCCTGTGAAAGTGCTGCTCAGGGCAATGGGGTCTTGGAAGATATGGTGGCCATGCCGTGGTTGGCTACAGCCCCACCTCAGGGATGGGCTGCTCTGAAGGGGTTGGCAGGATGCTGAGCTGCACAAAATGTCACCCTGCATCCCCCTTCTCCTGGGGGAACATCACTGTGGCCACATGTTGGTGTTCTTCGAAGGGCACCAGAGATTTTGGAGCCTTTTTAAGGCATTTCTACCCTGAGGAAAACAGGGTAGCTGTGGGTGGCCCCTGGGCTGGGGTAGCTCTGAGGGACTGGGTTTGCAACAGGCAAAGCTGGAGGCCAGTAACAAAACCACACGTGTTTGTCCACTGGGGAAGGACACTTAAGAATCCATCCCATAGAAGGTACATAGAGCAAATTAAAACAAAGCCCCTCAAGAAAAAAGAGGCTGTGCTTCCACATAGCTCTTCCTGTGACTTGAGGAAACATAGCGGGTCATGCAGAGCAGTTTGTGTCCCTGAAACTTCACAGAGGCTCCAGTGAAGCATCACCAGCTCTTAAGTGCGATGGTTGTCAGAAAAAAATTCAAATGTGGTAGATCTTGCATGTTAGCAGTCAACAGATGCTAATGCAAATGTGATGTCCCGGGCAAAACCATGTGATTAACTCTGCTTAATACGCTGGCATTTGGATAAATGCAAGTGCAAATTGAAAAACCATTAAATAGTGTTGCTATTAATGCATTCTGTTAATAGCAGGGGGTGGTGACTCCTGAGATTTCTCGTGAGTTATGGTCATACACAGTTGATAGAAAAGGTGCAGTGTGGGTAGTTTTGCTGCGTTGCTCCCTTGCAGCCTTCTCAAATATTTGGTGACCAGAAGAAGGATTTGTTTAGATCCCGGAGAGCAGGTGCCTGTCGTTCTGCTGCAGGCAGAGCATTCTGTTACCCTCCCACTAATCACTGCTCGTGGTGTTGTGCTGGGCTGTGTGTGTTGTCCTTAGTGCCACCACCACTGCTGTGCCTGTGGAGTTTGGATGATGGTAGGAGAACCTCTCTGTGATGCTGTCTGTGCCCTGTTGCCTTTGAGGTGCTTTTCCTTTTAAACCTGGGGAGGGGGTGAATCTTTACAATTAAAAGTGCTGTGCTTTCTTTTTGATTTCTCCTTATCAATAACTCCTCATGATGCTGTGGCAATACATATTCCCTATGAAAAATTAATAGCTACAGGCTTCTTGTTGCTGAGGCAGCCAACTAGCAGGCAGTGGGGCTGCAAGTCAGGATGAAGGTATTCCTCTTGATATAGAAGATGGCTGGCCATCTTGCTGTCTTTGACTTTAATTAGCATATCAGTGCCACACATGCTTTTAAAACCAGGCTAAAACTTTAGTAAGCGGTATCATGGATCCTTCCTGAGTCGACTTGTGCATCCAATCCTTTTCTTCCTCCTTTAGTGAGTTTAATTACAGGGGTCCTTCTAAGGAGCCTGTCTGCTTTCAGGAGAGGGAGGTTTTTGCACCATGTTGGCCTCTGCAGAATATACCAGGCTGTAATTCTGGCCATGCTCAAAGTTATCACAGGCTTTCCATTGATTTCAGTAGGACAAGGACATTATCTAACCTGTTAAAACAAACTAGTATGCTAGCTCAGAGCTATTCAAATGTACACATGCTTTTTTGTTTATGTTTGTGTTCTTTGCCACTGTATATACTGATACATAAATTAACCATATCATCTTGTAAATTGTAAATCTTGTAAAAAAAAAAAAAATACAGCACTGTGTCTGCTCTAAAGCTGAATTGTTGCTGCATTGACTTGGCTGTAGGGTTTGCTAGATAGGTGAATTTGTTACATGCCTAGCTGAAATTAAGCTCATTGGAGTAGATTTCATTGGGATAGCTTTCCCTTTTTCCTTCATTTTTATGATTTCTTTCCTGAAAATTTGTAGTCATATGGTGAGATAAATGGGAATAGTGACACTATGGAATACTTGTCTGAAACTCTAGCAGATCAAAGCTTTCAAAGCCCTCTTTCTTCCTTTAGAAACTGAGTCTGAAATTGATCTGTAAAACTTGTTTCCTAAAATTGGAACAAAGATGGGTATCTTTGTTCAAACCGAAATTCTGATCCATAAAAACGTCCTTCATTCAGGTTGGAATTTCATTGCATTGGTATGACAGAGTTCTAATTGCTTCAGCAGTAAGTTTATGGCTGAAATGCAACTGAGGAAAGTTAGGCACATCTCTGTAGGTTTTCAAGGATTAAGCAATATTTTCCCTTTCACTGGTGCTTGTTTCCTTGTTCCCATGGTGATGGCTGTTGGTGGATGGACCAGCTCGGAAGCTGCGAGTAGCAGTAGTCAAGCTGTATGTGAAGTGCTGCAAGGTAAGAGCATTTTAGTAATAGATTTTCAAAATATCTGTGGTTTTTTGGGACCAGCTGGAGCCATTGGAAAAAGATTCTTTGCAGTGCCCTGAAAGCAAATTCCTTTACAGCTTCTTAAAAATCAGGCATTCCAAACTTGCCTACTTTAGGTTTTATACATGATGTAGGCTTGCAAACAGACATATTTCAAGTCTTAGGTTTTGGTGGTTTTTTTTTCAAATTCTCTTGCAAAAAGGCAGTGTTTGGGGGGAAGTTAGTCAAAAGAAGGAATTATTTAGAGCAAGTGTTTTGCACCTCTATCGCTCTACATGCTGCCAGACCAAGTGGCTATTTTAGAAAGGGAGCATTTTATCAACCTCAACAGATACACAATCTGTCAAACACAACTGACTGTTGGCTCTATTGCTGGAGAGTCTGTCAGGAACAGCAACTCAGTGACTGAAACAGAGTTGATAGATCTGTTCAGAGCAGCACCTGTTATTAAAGGGGTAAGGAAATATTCAGGCATTGGTTAACATACGCAAATAGCAAAATTTATCTTGAAATACTGGAGTGCATATGCTCAAATTTAGAATGGCAGCAATGTTCTGGTGTATCTGAAGCCCTCCTCTTCAAATCTCCTGGAAGGCAGAAGAGCTGCATGTGGTGTATTAAGCACAGACTCTTTTTTTTGCTTGTTTCTAGAGGGTCTGATATACGACAATCTTGGTTTCCTCAGAATTGTCCATGGGGAAAAGGAACGTCATGGCTTTTTAGCTGCAGTCAGGAATTGGATAAAATGTTGACTTCCTTAATGTCTAATTAATATTTTTTCCTAATTAAAAAAACTGAAGCAGCAAACTAAACCTGGCACCCTGTAACTGCAGCTGGCGTTTTCAGTGCAGCAGGAGCAGGAATAAGCTAGCCATGTGGGAAATGTTCTTTGCATAGTGGAAAGGAATCTCCCCTGTGGTGTTAGACTCAGGCAGGCACACACACATCCTCTCAAACAGTCTCAGCTCTGGGCTGGCAGGAGGCAGGGCTGTGATGGATGGTCGCCTTCCTAGAGGAGTTGGTCGTGGATGCCCCTCACTCGTTTCGTTATTTAATTACACAGCAATCTGAATGCTGGGCAGTAAAACTGCATTTTCACCCATAGCTGATTTCCATTTAGTCTGTCATGTTAATAGTGAAATAAATTGCTCTAATTGCCTGCAAACTTCATCAAATTCATATTTCTTCCTTTTTTTTATTGAATATTTATTAAACTTCATGTCATGTCTTGCTTGGTTGGTAAAAGTGGCCCAGTCTCTGCATAACATTATGCTTTAAAATGCAGGGTATCACATTTTCCCTCTTCCTCTTGAATTTTAATTTAGATTGTGAAGTTCAGCATTTGTGTTCATATTAATCATGCCATTTGAAGAAAGAAGAACAAGTTTGCAGAGCATCCTTGTCTCTATATGAGCTATGGCTCTGATTGAGCCTCTTGTTTAAGGGAAGAAGCCCTGTTGGGGCCAAATCTGAGGCTGGTGTGAGTTTTCCTGACAGAGGGCTCTACTGTTGGTGTACCTGCACTGGGAGTGAGAGGCTTTTTTCACAAATTCAGTTTAAATTTGTGAAGTGATGATCTCTTTGGAGCTGTGTGCGTTCACATACTTTTCAACTGCAGATACATGCAGGAATGGTCAAGTGATCCGTGTGGGGAAAAAGTAGCAACAACTGAGTATTAGTCATGCTTATTTAGCTGTTAGTGTTTTCCATTCCTATTCCAAGTATCTCTTAGCTATTTACTTATCTACTGACTCTTAGATACTTTGTTTTCTTTGAGAATCTCTGCCCTTGCATTTGTTTACCTACATGAGATCTCTGCTGCCACTCTTTTTCATGTCTTGAAAGTAATTTCTAGGCTTCATGTTCATGGGGAAGATGTAAGAAAAGTGAAAATGAAAGGCTCCAAAATAACATGGCAAAGAAAAAAAAATTATGAAAGGACTGAATAGTATTTTCAGCTATTGATATTTATTTCCTCCAATCTAATAATTGTAGGGGCAATTTTGATAGTTTTATTTCTAAACAGTTTGATTATTGATTTGCAGGCTGTGTGTATTTGTAAGACTGAGTAAAAAACTTCTAGGTAGTACCATACTTAAGGCATAATACTGAGCAATGTGAACACATCCTGCACACTTCTTCCAAAGATTTAGTAGCTCAGATAGGGTCAGATATTTACAGGCAATTTTAGGTACCATAATTCCAATAAAGTATTTGCCTGAGGAGGAAGGTGAAGCACCTAAGCTCTCATGAGAGCGATGAAGAGATGTTGCAGTGGTTAGAGCATCATTTGGCTGCTTTGTGAACTACCTTTGGTTTTTAGCTCTTCCAGAGTTATTTTCTGTTTAGGTAAGGTTCCTCTCTTGACTTTTGAGGTTGAGAGCACTTCTCTACCTCTTACATCTCTGTAAATGGGTATTCACCAGCTCCTCTTTCATGCACCAATCATCTGGTTCTGGGAGCGATCTTCTAATTCTGTCCAGTGCTTCAGATGGCATCCGTCAGCATGTTAGTGTTGCTGGGCAGGTGGGTGGCCACACAGGGACATCTTGCTTCCCCTACTTGCCTTTTTAGAAGATCTTGGAACCAGTTGTAAGAACAGTTGCATTTTCACGCTCTATTCCTTAGATAAATGATTGTGTTCAAAGGCATACTTAGATCGCGATATGTTGCCTCCCAAGTCAGCTTTGTCACTTCCAAAACTCACAGGAGGTAAAATTCAGCTGCTCAGGCTCTGAGGAAGGTGGTTTCATGTCAAGAAATCCTTTTTCTAAGTGCTTGTAGGTTTAAATTGCTGCTCTGCCATTTATCCATTGAAAGCATGTCCTTTAAAAATTGTGATTAACTACCTCTTTCTTTGATTTTTCTGTTTGTTGGTTGTTTCCTTTTATCTCCCCTCCCCAAGCTTCTAACCACACTGGCATTATTCTTTATGGATATAATTAAAATATGGTACAAAATGCTGAATTGAGAATGTATCTGCATTTAAAAATATATAAAGAAATTAACTAGCCTATTGATCAACCCAAGTAGCAAATGCACTGAAGAGAGTTTATCTCTGTGTCAAAGGCTTCTGTCAGAACTCCTGTGGAATTGTATATAATGGTTTTGTGCACTATTCATAGTCAGTCGTGGTGTCACAATGGCATAGACTTGCTGAAAGAGTCCTAGGCCTATTTAATTTTAAAAAAAAAAGAGAAAAGGAAAGAAAAAAATTAAAAGTATGATTTGTATTCCAACTAAAGAAATGAACGTGTAAGTACTTATCAACAGGCACAGCTTTCATGGTTATTCATCCGAGGACTAGAAGCACATATTTTAGCATCTGAATGATTATAAATATGTTTACTAGCTATCAAAATAAGAGCTATTTAATGTGAGAATACCAATTCATATTCTGATGCGTTTTGCTTTTCACTACTAGCGTTAGTTATCCTGTTCAGCATTCATAGTTCTGACATTCATCATTTTTAGCTCACAACACATTGAGATGTAACTGAGGACCAGTGTCAAAGAGGTTAAGGGACATGGTTGTACGTTTTGATTACTTTTACATCAGCGTGTCTCGTCAGAAAGATTGGATGGAGACATTATGAATACATGTAGTATTACCCACTGTATCAGAAAAGCAGCATTTTTCAATTTTTCTTTTTTTAAGTAATTTACTTGTCCAAGGAATGAAGTCAGTAAATAAGCCTTAGTCAATTAAAAGTGATTGATGCTTGCCTTGAAATAGCCACTTCCAAAACACACCTTTTGTAGCTGGAACAAAGCAGTTGATGATCGTGACCTAAGAACCTACTGGGGCACACCTGTATGATGCTGCATTCATTTCTTATTTTGTCTCATCCAACATGATAAAATGTTCATTTGCTGCAGTTCCCCATTTTTGTTCTTTTTTTTAAGTGCTTGGTAAGATGTCTTTCCCAAAAGTCATCCAGCTGGAGCTTACATCAGCAAAATCAGCTGTCCATCTAAGTCTGGCATCAACAAAAAAAAAAAAGGGGGGAAACAGGGAAAGAAAGAGCAAGTCAGCAGGAGAGGTCAGCCCAATGCCCCCAGGTTCTGGATTGAATCCTGACAGGCTTTAAGAGCAGCCTCTGATCCTGTAGCCAGTCCACTGAAAACAGTTGGTAGGAAAACCTTTCCTCATTTTGCAGGAGTGGGTTTTGCTGTAAGACTTAAGAACCTAGACTCTCATTTTCAAAAGTTAGAGGCAAAATACTGTGTGTAAAAAGGTCTGTTCAGTGTATAATTCTGTCTTTGCTTCCTGTCTCAGTCTTATCTGATCTCTCTCCTTTCCTAACCCTTCTATCAGATTATTATAAAATATATGTGGGTGTAATAATAATGTTTAGCAGCTCATTTTGTCCAAAGCCTTGGGCTTACCTCACAATCCAGAGCACAAATCGCGCTCAGATGGTTGCACAGTGATTTGTGAACAGCACTTTCCATTTCAGCAGCTCTGTGCTGGCCTCTGAGCTGGAGGGTCTTGGCAGTTCCTGTCACTCTGGTGCTGATTTTTCCAGTTTTTTGGGCCTGCTGAAGTTGTAAGAATTTGTGCTAGTGTTTATGAAATCTACCCTTTCTGTATTGAAGGACAGCTGGAAAACAAACTCTCCCTGAGATTTCAATGGATTCTGAAGGGTCACTTCAAGTGCTTTGCTAGCAATTATGAAGACCTGCTGATGTTTTATGTCCTTGATGACTTAAAATAATAAATACGAGCTAAATGTGATTGGGCTTTTCTGCCTTGTCCCTCTTGTTTTTTACTTAGGAGCATTTTGATGGCAAGTGGTGTATTCATTGTTATCTGTGTGCTTCCTGTAGTAGTTTCCTACTTGCTAAGTATGACAAAGTTTTTCTGAACCACAGACAGCCCTTTGCTGTTTTCCTCTTCCTTTCCCAGTGGTTCTTTCCAAGTCTTTATTTTTCTAGATGATTGATTCTTCTCTCAATCTTCCATTGCTGCTAATGCAGACAGTGAACTGATGTGGTCTGAACATGTGGTCAGACTTCTACTCTCATTAGACCTAATGTTGTGTCTCATTTGAACCCCTAAAGCCGAGCTTCAAATGAAATTCAAGTTTTCCTTGCACTGATGTTCTGGCTAGAATTGCCTGTAGTGTTTCCAAACTCCTCCTCACTTCTTGCAGGTCTTAAAGATTCCTTAAGTGCCACATATTTTCCCACTGTGCATCCATTCAAAGGATGGGTTGGAGGACCAAACTGATGGGAGCATTTTCTTATCAGGCAGTGAAAATTCTGTAGTTCGATAATTTTTATTCCTCATAACTTTGTTCTTTCTTACCTAGTTCATGTATTAATCATTCTGTTTTCCAGGGCATAATATCCTTCCTCAGGAGATTTTCACTCTCCCCCCCCCATGCCTGCCTTACATACACTCTGTTTTTGTATTTTGTGTGATGCTAGCAGTGACTGAAGGCAAATACTATTAATTTGAAATCAAGGCATGCTGTGTGAAGGGAAGGGGGGATTTCCAATACATTTGTTTTGGAAGAACTACGTTTGTTTGGGAAGTGTTGTTATCGGGCACT
Source organism: Manacus vitellinus (assembly GCF_001715985.3). NCBI lineage: Eukaryota > Metazoa > Chordata > Aves > Passeriformes > Pipridae > Manacus > Manacus vitellinus. The sequence continues at coordinate 2,714,719 of NW_021939471.1, read as the reverse complement.
TGTTTCACAGACTCTTTAGTCTGTGAAATTTTGAAGTGCCTTGTGGTTAACAGATGGTTGTTGGGAGTGAATGTCCAAGAGCACTTAATATCCTGCAGCTCTCTTGGGAACAACTGTAGTCACAGGAGGTGACCCCTGCTATGCTAGACAGGAATATCACCAAGGCTTTATTACTGCCTTGGGTATGGGATATGTAAAGCTTTTGGTGTAGCTGCTGTCTGGTGATGTTAGGGGAAATGGTTGATTTCATGTAATAATTCCACATGGGATAATCCATTGTAATAACCATAACAGCAGCAATGGTTTAAGTCCACTGGAGGCGAAAGAAATTGTTTGTCCATTATGATTGTCACTAATTGCTATAGTTTTGATACACTAAGAAGTAAACAAATTTAGTAATTTTTGAAGAATCCTCAAAAGGTGAAAGAACAGCTTACTGAGGGAGGGGAAGCTTTCAACTTAGTGATGGATTTAATTCACAAGAGTGACTGTTTTGCAACAAAGCAGTATGTTTTACGAGTTCCATCTGTCCTTTTAAAATCACCTTCAAACTATAATAGTGCAGTGTTGCAGTGGTGATTTCCCAGAAACATATCTGGTTTTGGTCCTGACTGTCAGTTAACAGGAAAATTGCCCGTAATTCTGGAGTTTAGATTCCTCCTCAGATAAACCTTGTAGTTTGATCTAATTAATGGTTCTGAAATGTGTGAGTAGTCCCAAATGTGAAGGCATCTACAAAGTATGTGCTTTATTTGTTTTGTAGGCAGGGGATCCTCAGCACCTTCTGAAGATTGATCCTTTTTCTCTGTGTGGGTTTAAGTAGCAAAAGTGGCTGCTACTATAGGAAAAAAAATCATTTTCTTTGATATTGCCACTTGAAAGGAAAGTTTCAGTATTGAGCTTTAGTTATTCCCCACTTTACTCTTTTTTTAGATGGAAAATATGGAAGGATAGTATTCAGCATTTGTAGAGAGATACTTGTGTTCTTCTGCCAGATACAGAGGCGTGAAAGAAAGAATTATGCATAAGATATTCTCAGGAGATCTGTTTAACGGAAGGGGCACAGTGTTAGATGTAATTTGTTTACTGACAGAGTTTCCAACAATGGTGCAATGGACCAGGAAACATCACTAAAGTAACGAGTTCTTTCCTTTTTTAAGCCGATTACGTTTGAACAGTGTAAATTAACCTGCTTTTTGGGGCGGCTGCTTAGGTGAAACAATTTGCTGATGAAAAGGCATCCCCCAGCTTGCTCCAGCAGCTGGTGTAGACTGAAGGTGGAGAGGCCGTGCGTGCACAGGAGAAAAGCTGTTACCTGTAAATCAAATTCAAGTAGCAAACAGGCTGATGTGTTCTAGGACCTACTGTAGTGAAATGTGAAGCTGAGAACAAACGTGTTGTATTGTGTATGAAGAAACTACTGTAAATGAAATTAGCTCAACTAGAATATTAGCAGCATTTCCTGGGGGAAGGAAAGGAATTACCGCAAATGCTGCTGATCTCCTCACACAGCACAAATGTCTGTCAGCTATGCCTGCTTATTTCTGCCTGAGTCCAGGATTTCTGCAGCCCATTGTTGATCCTCATCGCTTACTAAAGTGATTGGGCACAGATATTATTGGGGATGTTATCTGTGAATAGTGCAATGTCATTACTGCTGTGTCTCAAACACCATTTCACATAGCTGGCAATAATGAGCTGCTATTTGAGCTCTCCAGAGAAATCACGCAGTACCGTGCAAAGGACATGCAATTTAGTAAGAGAATGTATAGCCTGTTTTATGCAGATGCTATTGGTTATTAATGCTTGATGAAAGCAGAGGTGTACATCAGAGCATTTCTAGCCAACTGTGGTTGTGACCGTCTGTAAATGGCCTCATTCCCTTTACCGGGTGGGGTTTTTGTTTGTAATGCATGCAAGAACCATGTGCTCATCTGAAAATTAACTTGAAAGCAGTATTTGGCAGTCCAGCATGAAGAGTCCTATGGGAGATTTCCGTGTGCCCTGCTGAGAGCTAGGCTCGAGTATCAGTGGGAACTCAGTGCCCAGCTGCTGTTTGTCTCTGCTTTTAAAAGAAGCTTTTCCATAGAAATGGTGCTTAATAGTAAATGAATCTAACTTTTTCTTTCATTTGGTCAATTGATGGTTCTTCAGAAGGAGTCCTCTTAACAAATCCTTACAAAATGATTTGGGCATGTAGTTTTGATTTCCTTAAGTACTGGAGTTGGACATCAATGACTGAAACCAGTGCCTACTGTTATCTGATGCACTTGAGACTCCTGATGGAGATAAATAATTCAGCCCTTCAGCACAGTGTTTTGTTAGAAACTCGTGTGCCTACTGGGTATTAAGCAAAGAGATACCATTCACAGTAATGCAGACACTCCCTGGGATTATTGACTATGCCCCAGGGAGACCTGCTTGCTTGAAATGATCACCTTTTTCATAAAAACACATTTACTTTAATGTCTTTCAGTCTCTCTGGCTTAGTGTCTTTGGTGACTGTTTCCATTTCAGTGATTAATGCTGTTAATGACTGTAATCAGAATTCTTTCTAATGCCATCCTCTGGTATAACTAGTAACGCTAGCATTTTTTTTTTAATTGCTAAATGTATTTTCTGTATAAAAATTATGTGCATATGTATTTCTTTTCAAAACAGAGCAAAGGTACTCGGTATTAAACACTGCAGCTTCTACTTCAATGTTGGAAAAGCCAAATATTAGTGCACCCTTTTTCCTTCTTGTAGCTGAGTTACACATGAAAAATCAGAAAGTGTGCATTAACCTCATGTGGCAGAGCCTTTGAAAAATTTTCTGCTTCAGGCTGAGCCCAGGTTCTTCCACCTCCTGGCATATGGGAGATGATGATGACCTCCTAGCAACCTTTGGAGTATTCTGTGATATTTAATTCTCAATTAAAAACTTTGGGTTTTTTCTGATTGCCAGCAGACGACGTTCCCACAGATTTCCCTGTTGTTTAGCCTAGGGGTTAGCTAGGGAATACCAGACAGCATCTTAAACTCAGTGCTCTGGAGTGATTTTTGGCAGTAGGTGTTTTAAAGCCATATGGCTTTTAACTTTTGTAAACTCAACCCTAATCCCGTTCTTCTGATTTTCTTAATTTCTGCAGCTTTAATATTAGCTGGCAGAGAATTAGGAATTAAATCTGTGAGACAAACCTGTGAAACAATCTGTCAGAATAAACACAGGCACACAGAAAGATGGATTGAAAGTGCCTGTTCAGTAGTTTGCTACTCAGTCCAACACCTATGGTGATTCTGATGTGAATAGATCAAGCACAGGTCTAAAGAAAATAAAATTCAAGAAAAATGCTATGACATTTCCATCAGTAGTTAATAGATTCTATTTTATTGAATTTTCTACCCTTACTCTCCAATCTGTGATATACAGTTTTGGTTTTTTACTTTTTATTTTTTCTTTCATGACACTAAAATTTAGAAATACCTATTAAAAATCCTTAGGAAAAATAACTCACTGAAAGTAACTTATTTTGTGGAAGAGACTTTCACATAGGCTATAAAGTGATGTTTTGTTCACAGATAGGCAGTGGAGGACAACAGTGAATTGCAAATGCAATGGGTATCTGGAAAATTATCCTTGCTTCTTTTCCTAGTGGTGGTGATGCTTTTGAAAAGCACCAGTTAGGTATAATAATGATTTTTGTCTTCATGTCTTGCTATACAAGTACTGGAAAATGTTCACAGATATTGGTGCAATAATCTCCAGAAAAAAAAACCAAAAATCTCTGTTCAGACTTTTGTATTTAATATGCAGGTGAATGCAGATGCAATTGAGCTGGAAAGGGGCTTTGAAGGATTCTTCCTTGTCTTTTTTTTTTTTCTTCTTTTTTCTTATCAAAATAATAAAAAGTATCTTTATGGATTTGCTGTGAAAAGTTGAGATTTCACTGTGAAAGTTGTTTCCAGAGTTCTTTCCCAAACTCCACCCTCTTGCCCCATGAAACTCCAACACCCAGCAGTAGTTTGAATCTGCTTGTGCAGTTTTTGTGAATGGCAAAGCTCCTCCCTAAGGGCTGTAAATCTTCAACTTGTAAATATGAGGGGCTTTTCCCTCTGCTCAGGCAAGAGGTTGCCTGATCTGTGGTGATTGAGTTCCGAGAAGCAACAGGATTGGAATCATCAGGTACCTGAAGGTTTTATTTCAATTTTTTTTTTTTTTTAAGAACTAGCATGTTGTATTTATTTTGATATATGCTAAATTGCTTCTCTCAGGAGATATCAAAGCTTCTTCCAATTACTGATGCCACTTCTCTTTAGCAGCAGCTCATGACATAGCAACATAAAAGTGGTATCTTACATTAATCTGCAGTAGAGCTGTTTAGTTCCCAGGGATCTAAAGAAAATGCATGTGTTTGATTGCTTCTCACTCCTGTGTGAGTGAGAAGACAATGAGTGTTGGGGAACCAGTTACACAAAATACATCAAACTATTTCTTGCTATTAAAAGAAAGACTTAAGTAGTACTACAGATTTACTTTTGAACTCCTTTGTGTTGTTGCCTTTTCTAAAAAGGGGAAAGAGATGACATAGTACAATTAGCAAATTGAAAAGAAAAAAAAAGAGGATAGATTGGATAACCAGACAGATATTCAGTACTTTCAAATTGAGTATCAGGATTTTGGTCCTAAATTTTGTGGCACTGTCAATTGCAAGGACAATACCATAAAATGTGGTTCATTCTGGATTTAAGTGTTGTTTGCCATGCGTGGTACATTTGATAGATAACCAATCAAAAAAGTAGCAGTATTTTGTTTCTTTAGTAATTAGCTGTTTATTAGGAGACTATCTTCTGGAAACTGATTTCAGTTTTTGGTCTTTCTTCCTTTCTGTTTGCATTGGTGCTCCAAGTCATTCCATAGGTACAGCATTTCTTGCTTCTGAAAGATCTGTTCATTGTTTTACAGATCATGCCAATTATGTACTAAGAGTTGGGTGGAAGGTGGTGATCACCCCCTGTAATATGGCAATGAGATGCGTGGCAGACCCACACCGGGCTGGGATTTGTTGGGAGGCTGCTGTGAAGGGAGGGATGTTTCTGCATGCCATGGTATATTGGGTCTGGCTGAGCTGGAGTTCATTTCCCCACAGTAGCCCTCACACTGCTGTGCTTTGCATTGGCAGCTAGAAGGGTGCTGATAACACATTGGTGTTTTGGCTACTGCTGAGCACAGCATCAGCACTGTAACATTCCTTCCTCAAGCGAGGGAAGATCCTGGGAGGGGACCAAGTAGGCCAGCTGACCCAACCCGACCAAGGGGATATTCCATACCATGTGATATGGATGTGATATCCATACCATGTGATATATCTGATCTCAGCTCAGATATAAAAGCTGAGACAAGGAACAGGAAGGTGGGCATTCATTGTCTCCAGTGGCTGCCTACTGAGAAACCCTCACCCATGCTGAAGCCCTGCTTCTCTGGAGTGGCTGACCATCACTGCTCATGAAAAGTAGAGAATAAACCCTGCTATCTTTGGCTTTGTTTTTGCACACACAAGCTTCCACCCGGCTTCTGCTTTAATAAACCGCCCTGTCCATACCCACAAGTTGTTTTACATCTTACTCTCTCCCCTGTCCAGCTGGCAAGGGAAGTGGTAGAGTGGCTGGGTGAGCACCTGGCATCCAGCCAAGGCCAACCCACCACACATGGTCTTAGCCCTCTGTAGGCATCTGCTTCAGCTGTGGCTACAGTCCAGGTGAAGGCTGGCAGCCCTCTCTCCTGGCCCAGAACAGAGGCTGCTGTCTAACGATCATTTCAGTAAGTGGTGGTGGTGCTTGACCTCTGCCATCACTGCTTGCTGAGCTGTCTGAAGGGGCTTTCTAATCTGCATGGTGGCCTGCATGGACTATGGGCTGGTAAGGCTTTTGTAGAAGAATGTGATGGAGCATGTGGAACTTCATTACCTGTCTTAGAGTTTTCCAGGAGCTGCACCTAGCCAACCAGCACAAGCTCAAGGTCCTGATTGTGGAACTGACGGCTGTTCCACCAAAACACAAGTTGTGAGAAGGCAGAATGTGAGTCTTTGCCTATGATTCTAACTAGAAAGAGGGAAAAATACTTAATCCGGTCTCTCAGGAGTAAGAAAAATATAATAATGAAATCTGTTTTATTTGTTCTTCCATGGGTGCTTCTTTTTTTTGGTTCCAAGTAGTTGGACACATTATCAAATGGGACTGTTAATGCTTTCCTCTCTGGCAGTAAACCATGGACCTGTCACTTGGGGAGTTGTTCAGGCTGTTTTGGTGCTTGAAGTTTGTAGCTAATGACCTCTGTAGTGGTCATACCACCAAATGTCACACTCAAAAGGCTAGAAGTCAATGAAGCATCCAGGCCACTCAATATATCAGTGTTTAATTGACAGTGTGCAAGACCTGCTTATGATTTATAGCCCGATAAAGGGACACACTTTTTATGTTCTGCCAACACAATTGGCAGAATATTTTAGGCACAGATGGCACATTAGCCTTGGACAGCTGGTTCCCTCTCTGCTGTCACATCCTAGGACCATCTAACTAATACTGTTGCACACAACCCAGATCACTGGGTAACCGAGAGTGGTTCTCACACATGGCTTTGTGTGAGCCTGAAGGCACATGAAAATCAATCTGCTAAAAGACTGCCTCAAAGAGATTTCCAAGACTTAGCACCCTACTATGCCCTTCTGCTGTTCACTTGCTGACCTCTCTCTCTCAGCTGCGTGAGCGTAACCAAAGAGTTTGTTTCTAGTTGTGCAGTGGGCACATGTGCAGCCTGTAGTGTGGTTCTCTCCTTGCAGTGTCCTTTACTTTGCATCTGTACAAATGTAGACTGAAAAAAAAAAAAAGGAAAGAGGCAAAATAGCATGAATTTCTTTAAAGCTAGGGAATAAGTAGGGATCACTGAAAGGTGACTGTTTTGAAAGGTTTATCTTTAATACTTAGTAGAAAAAAAAATACATGGTAGAGAGACAGTATATAGTGGCAGTATAAATTATATGTAGATGATGGCAAGGATAAAAGAACAAAAGAAGAAGTTGAACTTCAAATGTATTTGGAAAGAAAAACATCCAACCCCAAATGTTTTCTGGAACGCAGTCAGGCAGGAAAGGTCTGAGGTAGAAAGCTGAAAGCTGTGTTTGTTGGTAGATGAAACACATTTTTCACATCAGAAACTTAGTTTTTCAAGGTATGATCCCAATAAAAATACAATAGTTTTGTTTTTCCAGAGCATAGGAAATATGAGGCTGATAATTTCTTACTGTTCTATCAGAGCTTCACTGACTTTGCTACAAGCAAACTGCTGTGCAGAAAGCCTTTAAAATGTATTTTGTGTTACAACATAAGATACAGAGTCTAAGAAGTGGTGATGGGATTAGGACTAGCTTTTATTGGTGCCGAGTAACTAGACCTGAAAAACTGAAATTTTGTGTTTAAAGACATCATTTAAACAAGGTAGAATACAATTTTTCATAAAATGATGTTCTTGGGTTGTGGAGAGGTAACCAACAGAGAGGATGTGTGGGCACTGGGAGGGAGAAAACACCATCCTGCCAGGAAAGCACTGGGAAAACATCCACTTGCCTTATCCTGGAACTCTTCTGTCAGCAAAGTTTGACTGTCTGTGCCTGAAGAGCCATTTGCTTTGTCTTGGAGCAGTGAACGTGTGGATGTATGTATGCAACACAGTGCTCACTATATCCAGGGGATGATGTGGAAGGTGTCTTGATCCCAGTCCCATCATGCAGAATTTCAGTTAACTGGAGCTCTGAACTGTTCAGGTGATAGTTTTAGAAGTTTTGTGCTGTTTTTGAGGTTAATAATAACAAAAGATGAACTAAAGAACCATTCAAGTTCAGTTGTTTTCCAAATTAGGACTGTAGGTAAAGGCTCTGATTTGTTTTGGTGTGGGGTTTTTTTTGTTTGGTTGGGTTTTTGTTTGTTTGGGTTTTTTTTGTTTGTTTTTTCTTACTATATTATCTGCTGCTTTCATTAGGGTTTGCCCCTGCAGGTGAGAATCTCATTGGGCTGGATGGGGGGTTTAGTGGAGAAAGCTACTTGAACATACTGTGAAGTTCTCCATTTAACACTACATGAAAGCAGATAGCAGTAGTTGAGCTCTGTTTTAAACTGAATTGATATTAAAGTTCCTGTCTTCAGGAGAGCAAAGCAGACTTAAGACAATTCTTTGAGCTGTACAGTGTATAACAGGCCTCTGTAGAACTGCCATAGAAGTTGCTGGCTTTCATTTTCATGGATTTTGGAATATTTCAATGTGGGATGTGTAGCTCTGGGTTTAAGACCCAGAGTGTCAAATTTCACTTGCACTGGAGTTACTTACAGGGAGCTGCTGGTGGCACGTAAACGTAGCTTTTAAATCTGATTTTGGAGGCACTGAAATAGATTTCTAAGATTTCCAGTATATGCTGCACGTGTATACTACTTGACTGACCAACTGCCTCTTAAGAATAACATTTCTGAAGGCTGCGTCAGGGTCAGGTAATCTTTGAAAGACTTTGTGCCGTAGTAACACAGTGAAGTACATCGCACCGATTTAATACCCCGAGGGATTTGGTAATCTATAGCTAACAAATTAGTGCCAGTCAACAGCCTGCTTGGGCTTTAACAATCGATTAACATTGGGACTGACACTGATGTGCTCCTGAGTCCTGGTATTTCATTTATCAGATGAGGACCTTTGTGTAGCAGAGGATGAGAACTGCTGTGGTCTCAGTAAAGTGGGAGGAGTTGTCAACCACAGGTAGGAATTAATAAATAATTGGTTGTTCCCAAGCTGAACAGGTGATCATGGGGGCTGGAAGAGCCAGCTTGGGAGGAGGGGGGAGAGTAGTGTGTGTGGGACACATACATTAGTGTATGTAGTGTACTAGTAGAGTAGTAGTAGTGTGGGAATCCTGCAAGTGAAATGATCTTCCCTCCCATTTGTTTTTTTTCTTTTGACTTCTGCCTGTTTCCCACAGTATAAACAGTGAGGAAGTGCTGATCAGCTGGATCCGTCACATGTGAGCTGTAATTTCAAGTCAGGCCATTATCCAAAATTGAAGCATATGTGGCAAAGAAATTAGCCGTCTGCCACGGAAATGCTGGTTTGTACTGTACACCTTGGAGGTGATACCTGCCTTTTGTGTTCTCTGCTTCAAAATTAGGCAGAGAATTTGGCCTGAAGTAAGTGTGACCATGTGTAAGAAAAACATCTTTTTGAGCTTGTTTGATTATTTATAACGTTGAAATGAAATATTTTAACTACGTTGAAAACTATATATTCCATTTGGTTTAGTTATGTAATGGTCTTTTTGATTACTGGTGAGCCATAGGCGAGTAGCAAATGGGTACACTCCTGTGTACTTACTGGCATAGTAGTTATTCTTTTGTCCTTGCAGATCATTTATGTGATGGCAGAGATCATTAAAGCCTCTGTCCTAAGCTTTTATTCACAAAGAACCTGTGCTTGATAAGGTAAGGTGTTATGGCTGATAAGAACCACACAACTGAGTACTTGAAAGTACTAATGTCTTAAATGCTTGCTGTTCTGGCTTTTCGAGCACAAGTGGATGAGTAATGGAATTTCCATTTCAGTGTCCAAGGGAAAATTTACTTAATTTCTAAGAATGGGTTATTTTCTGATGCTGTAACTTTCTTAGTACCCAGAACTAAGTATTTTTATCTCTAACTGCTTGTGAGTTTTGATTTGGAGGCTTTGCTACAGTGTGAGAAGGGTGTTAATGGATGAAACCAGTTCTCCCAGATTACTGTGGCAGGAGTAGTATTGCTGTTTGGGCTTTGCACTTGCTGAAACAGTCTTTTGTATAAATTGGCGTTGTTTGAGACTCCAGGTTGCTGCTGGCATCCAGCACTGAGCATCCTTATGATACGAAAAAGCAGCACTTAGTGCTGGTTTAGGCTAATGACACCACATGTGTGCTGGTGCTGCAGCCAAGCTCAGGGCTTTGCTGGGAAGGACCTTTGCACCGTCCATGAAAGGTCTCAGTGTCACCTTTCTACCTGAGTCCAACACAGTGAGGGCTGAGGTGGTGTCTGGAGTTGTACAGGTTGCGGGCTCTGACATATTTCAAAATATTGCTACTGTTTTGTCCTGTAACAGAGGAAAAGGGCATGACTAGGTTGGGCTCGGCACTTCAGAAATGTCCTAGGTTGCCCTGTGTTAATAGAGCAGGGAGCATTTCCTGAGGAAAAACTCTGTCAGGAGTTGACTCCAGCTGAGCTATTAAGATTTTTGGCAAAATGAAGATTGTGTTTTGAGTGAAAGTTCACTCCAGGTGAAATTTCAAAACCTTATTGATCACCTCCACAAGTTTTGTACAGACTTTTCTTTCCTTGTTTTGCAGTAATTAACTTAGGGAAAAGAGTGGTGTATCAGGTTTGTTTTGTTATACTTGGGTACTTTACCCAAGTATCCTTCTCAAGCAAAAAAATGAAGGGAAATCCAGTGTAGACAAGAAACTGGTAATGACAATTTTAAATCACTGCTCTAATTAGTGAGCACTTCCTGGGGACTCATTAGAATTATAAAAGCATTATTGTTGTTTATGTGGTGGCTGGAACATGTTGAGTTTTGGGCAGTTCAGCAATATTACCTTGAAGAAAAGAGTTTTGCAGCCTTTAAGGATTTTCTGTGGTTTGTGAGAAAGCACAAATTGCAGTGTCCTAGAAATCCTTTATGAATTGGGCCTTATGTTTGTGCTTGTAAAGGAGGAGGGTTTTTGAGTTTATATGCCACAGTCTAATAGGTATATAGTGACTGCTTAATGGGATTTACATTCGCTCAAACAAAATTAGGTTGGTAAAAGACAATGCAACATGCTGTAATGTAAATGGGACTGACGGCAGAATTAAATGTTTGTGGAAACAGGGCAGCAGATCTATCAAGAGCTAATTAGACAGAGAGTTCAGAGACAGACTTGGGAGTAAACAGCACCAACAAAGACAGAAGGAGAGCAAGAAAGAGAAAATGGAGTCTTTGTGCTGTGATGAAAAGGAGTTATAAACAAGGTTATTTAAATTGGAAGGTCTGATGGAGCCTATCCCGTGAGAAGGCCTTAGTCTTACTGGGACCTGTTGATTAATGCAAGTTGAATGGCAACCTTGATAACTGCTTTTATGTGTAAATAGTTCCTCTTTGTTGCAGTTTGCTATTCATGGTATCTTCCTCTGCTACACTTTGTCATCACAGTATAATGTTTCCATTTGCTGTTCAGCCTTTCTCTCAGACGCCAGTTTAAAAACAGACTTCTGCCAAAGTATTTCCAGCAGTAAGAGAAAGCCTAGAGAGGGGGGCACCAGGGAAGACAGAGAGTTTCGGTCTTTGGTGTTCCTCACAGGAGTGTGTGCATGGGAGGAAGGCATCCCTGCAGAGAGTGATCAGGTGAGAATGATGCCGTTGACATAAGGGCAGACTGGATAAACTTGGCACATAAAGGATCCTGTTTGCCTGTCATGCAATCAGCCATGTGTCTTTGCCATTATGGCTGCATTTGGCACACCTAACTGCCTCTCTAGATTCCTATTGTGAGATGAAATGAGCAATATTTGTTTGAATAAAACCCACATATACTTAGACAAATATCAGTCCCTGACTTCAGCAGGAACAGGATTTGATTAAAAGAAATTTGTTATAAGGACACGTGCAAAATCATTAATGAATCAATTGCTGAGGTATTTAAATGATTTTTGTTTAGTCTTCATAAATCCTGTCTTCGAACCTAGCTTAAGAAAACCTCGGGAATTAAGAAATTCTGGACAAGACATAATATGATAACTTTGTGATTTTATGTTTACAGAAGGCCAGTTCAGGGCAGGTCACAGCATTTCTCTTGTTACCATCTTTGACGAATGTCAGTTTAGGAGTTAATTTTGTTTTCTCTGAGCTGAAAATAGATGGACCTTGCTGAATTTTTGGTGGTGGGTGTTGCACGATGGGGGGATCAGAAAAATCCTTGTGCTTTTTTGGTTTGTTCGTTTTTTTAAATTGGAGAATTGTCCTTTCTCTTCTGACAGCAGAACTGGGATTATAAGCATGTAAGAGCTGGGACAAGAAGTTGTGCTGGTTTATCTGACATAAAGTGTCATTTTTCACAGGGAGCCATAAAACTTGTTACGAGGGGTTGGTGAAGCAGGAAGAAGGGAGTGCCATGTCTTGAGGCCTTTTCCTGAAATTTGAGCACAAATGTGTCTGAAACCAAACCTATCAACTCTGAAACCCAGATCAGATAGGAGCAGGGTTCTCTGCGTGAAGTATCTGACAACACAACTCTGGTTTCAACAGAAATACACCATAGAGTCTTGTCTTGTTTGCTCAGAGGTGCTGCCTCTGGCAGGTGGTATGATGTTTATCTCTTAAGGGAGTGTTATTTGATGAAAGATATCTGAGTCTGTGCCAGGAGGATGGAGCTGTGCTGGATCCTGGAGCTGTGGGATAGGGAAGATGGCTGTCTGCAGGCCTGGCTCAGCACAGGGCTCGCTGGTACAGGTCGTCCCTACAGGGCTGCTCTAGGAAATCCTCCCGCATTCCCTCCCTTTATCCTAAAAATAGGTGGGAAGAAGAAAGAAGACAGCACACTTGGATCCCAGAGGAGCCAAACTCTCGCCCAGGTACCAAATCTCACTGATTTGAAGTAGGTGCTTCAGTGTCTTCTAGACGTCAGGTAGGCCCCTCAGCTGTCAGCCGTGTGGTTCCCTGGCAAGGGTGATTGTATGGAGTGCTCTCTTCCTGTCTGAAAATTTTCAAGCACTTTTGATGCAGAATAAAACTGAAGAGTGGAGAACAGTGGGAAGAAAATATTCACTGGACCAGTCTCAACCACCATAAGCTGATGTGCCTCATGTATCTCTGTAGTCACTGAGGGAATGTCAGATCTTCCAGAAGATGGTCTGGAGCAGAGTCCTAGCTTTGTAGGGACTAAGTAGCTAAATTTTTTTCCGTGCCCCTGCTCCCTACATCTCAAATACCTTTGCATTGGTAAGAATGCATACTGGGTTATGACATGCTCTGTAGTGAAGTGGTCTATAGGAGGTGATTCTGTTGTCTGGGGTTTTTTCCTTATTTTTTTTTATAAGGAACTTAGTGCTTTTGTTGGGATGCTGAAAATCCATTCTGCTTAGAGATTACTCTTTTCCCTGGATATTACTCTTGGATATTATTTGAGCTGCAGGGCTCAAAATAGTGTGGGCTTTTGTTTAGTTGTTTTTTTTTCTTTTTCATCTGTGAAGAGGCATTCCCCAGGAAAAGTAACCTAGCCTGGATGTGGTAATTACCCATCAGAAATCAATTACTTACTTCTTTTATCCTGGCTCAGTGTTCTTACTAATGGGGCCAGAGTTTCCTTGCCTTTACTTCATCAGAGCAGCATCCTTATGGTTTTCATTTCTGACTTTTAGGAAGAGCCAGAGTTGTCCAGTGACAGCTTCTTAGAAGAAATGTCCATCTCTTAAGTTGGTTCAATGAGTACATTTCTTGCCTGCCCTCTGCTAGCACTGCTGTGTTGGTGCACAATCAGCTGCTCCATGCTGTGACCAAACAAAAGAGCACGTGTTGCAGATCTGACAAATGCTTCAGACCAGACTTGAAGAGTGACTCCTGCTCTTTGCACTGCAGTTTGTGCTGTTAGGAATGCCTTGTTTGAAAGGCCTAAAGTCTGAAAATGCACTAGCTAAAATAAAGAATTTGTTTGTTTGTTTGTTTTTCAGACTTTTGGCTTTCAGAAGCCAACTTTAAAGCTCTATTTTCCTGGGTAGGAAAAAGTTTGGCCTAGATCTCACTTCATTAGTTTTACAGATTGTTTTCTCCGAAAACATAGTATCTAATCTTTGTCCTGCTCTGGATGGGCACCCTTCAGTGGGCATCCTTCAAGACTGAAGTAACCTCTGTGTTCAGTTCATTCTGTGAGGTGAGAAGAAAGGTGGTGTTTTGACGGGGAGGTGATTTGAGATCTTGGATCCAGCTTTGCATATAATCAATGTCTGCAGTCACTGGGTGTTGCAGGCTCCAGGGGACTCACAAGTTGTTTCATTATGAAGCTTTGAGGTTTTATATGGTGGGTGTTTTTATGCAGGAAGTAAATATTTGTCCCAAAGTTTCATCCTCCTCAATTTTTTTTTATTTTAGAACATCTTAAAATGCATAAAATCATCATATAGTTCTATTAATTTTTGTGCAGTTACATACACTGTATAATTTTAATGCGGAGTTATTTTTCTGACATGAGACTGTGACTTTAGGTACAAGTTTCATTTTATTTCACAATAGACAATTTTGAAAATTGAGTGAGTTCTTGGATGTAAAAATCTACCACTTTGAAAAATCTGCCTGCTTTGAGTTTTGACTTCATATGGCTATGCTGAATGCCTGGGTTGCTCTGCTGTTATCTTCTGTGCTGTTCTAGTAATACAAAATTGTATTGATTGATTATAGTTGCCAGATGCGACTACTGTACAGGAGTACTCTTGTTTAAAATTTCAGGTGTAAGCAGATTTCAGTCCATTCTTCTCATTTCCCTCCTAGCTTGTTTTTGTCCACCCCCTCCCACCAAGCATCCTTGCCTGCTCCCTCACGTGATAAATAACACTGTCTTATCAAGGTCAGTCAGAAAGGCCCTTTTTACATATCTCATAAATTTTAGCCAGGTGCCACCGATGTGAGATTAATGTAATGGCACTCCAGCAAGCACTCAGGCTTGTCTTAATTATGCTAAGGTTGCCGGTTCACCATTTCTCTTCATCTGTCTCCCGCTTTAGGGAACACTAAACACTATGTCATTAGATTGTCTGTTCCACAACATTGGCCCTTTGCATTTACAAAGTCATCAGATGGCTTATGACCTAGCTTTTCTAAGATATTAAATTAAATAAATAGTGAAAACAAAAAAATTAGGCAGAAAAGGAGCCTGTCTGTGGAAAGAGGGAGGAAGGGGAGAGCTGAGGGGGTATAAATGCTGAGGGGGTTTCCTGTCTGGTGCAGGGTCTGCAGCAGAAAGGGCTGCAAGCCTGGGGGCTTTTCCTGTTTCATTTTTTTTTCTTTTGCTTTTCCTTTGAAAGTTAACAATCCTCTACTGCAGTGTTTGGGGAATGAGTTGAAAAGGGGCTCCCCAAGGCTCAAGCCAGCCTTGGATGTTCCCTTAGCTCCAGGAAGGGAAGAGAGGATAGCAGAGTCCTGCTGCAGAGCACCGGTGGCAGCTTCGCGTCCTGCCAAGGTAAAGCTCCTGTTGAGGCAGGGAACCATTTGTTCCTACATCTCGGACATTATGAGTAATACTTCTTGGACATTTGTTCCTTTCCATCTGCAGGCTCAGTTTAGCAGCCTGGAAAAGGCTGACCTTGATTTTTATTTTATTTATTTTATGCTTTATGGCCACAATGAAAGAGACTTTTGTTTCTAGTCTGAGCGTCCTCTGCTGGCTTTCCAGGGAGGAGAATTTAGAGATAACCAGACGGGCCTATCTGATGCACCAGTTTTAATATCTGTGAAAATAAATGCCTCAAAAGGGCCTGAACAAGGCTTGTGTCAGAGCAGTTGGACTTGGTGGCTGTACTGGAAGTGGGGGAGTCTGAAATTTTCCCATGAGAAAAGAGAAACCAGGTGTTTGGTATATTCAGTAGCATCTCCCTGCAATGTGCTAAGGTGGCTCACTCTTAATTACTCCAGCAGTATATAAAAATTAAGGTGGGTATTGCAGATGAGAAAAGTTTTTCTGTTGGTATTCAGATCTCTGTGCTCTCAATATGTCAGGTTTTAATAATTTCTGCAACCAGGACTAAATTAGAGGATTGTTCTCCCTTTACTTCTTCGTACTTATAAAAATGTTTTACAAAGGGAAGAAGAAGTAATGTTCATAAAGAGGGGCCTTATGTGAGGGTAGAAAGCCACCCCAGATCTCAGCAGTCATGCTTTAGCACACAGGGCCCACTCTCTTCCAACCCCACTGAGCAAAGACAAAGGACACGATGAAGAGGTAACGAGAACAATTTTTTTTTTTTCAGTATTGTATAAAGAGCTGCTGATTTATGGCATCCATGTGCTTATGGTGCCAGCCAGAACCCTCCATGAAGGAGAGAATCCGTCTGTGGCTGGGGGTCAAACAGGAGAGAGCATGGAAGCACAGTGTGCTAGTGGGAGCTCCTCACCTGTCAGTGCTGCTGCTGTGAGAAGATAGTCCTGTAGGACCATCTTCCTCTCTGTGGTACCTACGGGCACCACGGGGCTTGCCAAGTTCTGGAGGTCCCTGCCTTGATTTCCCTGATGTTGGTGATTAATGCAGCTGCCACACCTAACACAGTGTTTTTCTGCTAGGAGGGAGAAGCGCGCGTGGTGCATACCTGACCTTTTAAAAAATCAATTGCAAAAGTTTAGGGGTTTTTAAATATATCAGAGCTAATCTATTCAGTCCAAAGATAAAATTGCTGAAGACTTTCCCACAGAGGAAATCACTTACCGGTTACTCCATCAACTATCAGTGGCTCCAAGACACAGATCAGATATCTGTCACTTTGATATTTAAGTGTCAGGTCAGTAAGGCAGGCAAGGGATGTTAGCGATAACCAGTAACACAGAAATTACTGTTGTCATTTTATTAACATAATTTTGATAAGTTTTGTTTAACCAGTAGACTTTCTATAGCTGACTGCCCAAGGAATACTTATTTTTTTTTAACGCTTAGATATTGTTTTAAGTTCAACTGCAGTGTGTGCATAAACAACTTAATTGAAAGTGTTTTGAGAATAATATTATCACCTCTGTTCAGGTTCAGTCTCCTGCTAGCATAATTCCAGTGAAAGCTTCTGTCAACAGTAGTTTACTAGTTGCTCCCAGACACGATAACTGGAAATGTGGTATCTAGTAATGATCTGTGCTGTTGCATTATCATAGCCTTATAGTGAAAATAGCTCCTGTCACCACAGTAGGAAGCACATCTATGACTTCCTCTAAAATGTCTATTAGATAGACATGGCTATGACAAACCCAGTCCCCTAATGGCACGTTACAGGTCTTGCAGGATTAACTTCTCTTAGTACTACAAGATTTATTTTATAAAGTGAATTTATTAAGGTGGAGTTAGTATACTCATACACAGCTTGAATTTCAGCTTTGTTTTGTTTGTCTGCCAGATGAAAAGAAATGCCACTTTCTTGGTTTTGTAACATTTTTGCAAAAACATTCAGGGATGGGTTTATGTGATCGTGTTCTGATAAGGGTTCCCACAGAAACCAGAGCCCTGTGCCTGACTGCCAGAAATGTGAGTAGGATGTATTGTTCTCATCAAAAGTCTTGCCTTTACTGCAAGGAATATTGACAAGCATGTGAATATTCATCCTGATGGCTGTTGGAGGAAGGCTGAAGCAAAAACATGGACTTCACTGGCTGATCTACCTGTATGTCTCAGAAGTAAAGGGAAAAGCTAGGAAAAGTAGTTGTAAAATTTGAAGACCCCAGGCTCGAACTACGAGCTCATCAAGGGGGTTTACATTAAAATTATGCAAGGCTCCAAAAATATGACCACCAGATTTATTAAAAGGGCCTTCAATTCTTTTTATACCCTGAGGGAATGCATGGGAGAAGACAATCCTCACATTTCTCAGGAGGTCAAATAACGCATTTTTACTGGCAAACTTTAGAAAGTAAGGGAACTTGTGAAAAGTTTAAAGGTCAACATTCAACCAAAATAAAGCATTTCACAAAGCGTTAACTTAGCACGTGCTAACCCATACAACTTAACAAAATCCAACCTGTCCAGCTTTAAGTTACCCAAATATCAAGAAAGGAGATTAGAAGTCCAGATGGTGGGGCCGCAACCACACGGAGGCTTTGTGGTGTTGGTTTTATTTGCTCTGCCCTCCTGTGACCACCCCCATTCCCCCCCTGCCTCCCAGGTGGGACTTCTGGCTCACTGACCACTCTGGGGCTGGATTCGGGCTCTGGGGTGGGATGTGGGGCAGTGCTCCCAGGGTACCAGTCACTGACAGCTGCACCAACTCAGAGCTGTTTTGAGTCAGTGACTTTCTTTCAATCCCTCTCAAAAATGAATGGGGAATAGCTTATTCCTTGTTTTGGTAGGAGCCAAAATGTTAAAAAATCAGGCGCAAATGCAGTGGGGACAGCTGTGCTTTAAAACAGCATTATTTTGTACTAAAAATTTTCAGTCTTGGGGGGATGTGTCTGTTTACCCAACTAATTTACTGCTTTGATTGAGTGCAGTAATTGCATGTTTAAATGAAGAAAATTACTTCATTTAAACTTAAGTTTTATCTCTGTGTCAAAAAGCTTGTGAGCAAACTGGATTGCTCTGGCTCTTGTCTTTGCCCACCACCACATTCCTGTGTTGACTGGCCTTTTGGACCTCCTCCCCCTTGCAAATGGGAACTTCTCTTCCTGCTACCCAAAACCCTGGGGACATCATCATCTCTTCTGGTGCTGCATCCTTATTTCAAAAGGGAGACTGGGAGAAGATGTCAATGGAGAAGCTCCCAAAATGCTTGCTGCAGTCCATGGTGCCTTTTTGGGCTCTTGAAGCGAAAGGAGGGAAAAAAGAAAGACGTGGATGGGCCACCAGCTCTGAGTATTTTGAGCTGGAAGATGATTTTTAAAATGGTTTGTTCAGTTAGAGGGTGTTGGAGTTAAAAAATGAAAATTGCTTTTGCAGCAAAGTGCACCATAAGGTCTGCAGGGACAGATTAGCACAATGGCTCTGTGTGTCCTATGCAGTAAATGCTGCTTCAGTGGTTACTGTAAGATAGGATATGAAGGTGAGAGAAGTTAAGATTTGCTCGAGCCCCTGTGATTCACAGTTACCATCATATTGAAAGATAGAGGAGCTCTGGTTTTACTTAATTGGCAAAGACAGCAATGGATCAATCAGACAGTTTAGTGCAGAGGGTTTTTTTTATTGAATGGCTCATAGCTTCATGAGCTGTTTCTGTGCAGCTTTGACATAGGAAGCTTCATTTTCCCCTGATCAGATGTATCTAGTCAAAACTGTCTTGATGATGGCCTGCTTTGACCCTTGCTGTACATGTGTGAAAGGAAAGGCAAGCTTTAATTCACCCTGGTACTGAAAGCAATCCCTCAGCCTGGGAACAACTTGATGGTCCCTAATTAGGGCCAGAGTATCGCTGTTAACTTTGAGAAGATTAGAATTGTCCTGACATTTATTTATTTTAGGAGTGATGTTTGTTTTATAGCTGTCTCAAGCATACCCATGACTTGGATGAGAATTCTGCACTCCACTAGAAGCCTCATTTATGTATTTTCTGTGAGCAGTTTGTCTTCATCTTTGATAACACAAATCTGATTTCCCTTGTGATCATAAAGCAAGAGATATATAGGAGATACCTATGAGAAGACATATCTGCTTTGAAGTATTCATGATTTGGTTTAGGCAGGGAAATAAGGGAGGGCTTTTAACTGGCTGGAGAGTGAAGTGCTGGAATGGTTTCCCATGAGGAACACTGGTAAGAGGAGTCCTGGCAGGTTTTTGTGTGAGCTAGAAAAACATGAGGCAGGTTGTGTAGCCTGATGATCTGCCATGCCAGGGACTTGCCCAGAGGACTCGAGGGCCATCAGTCCTATTCAAACTGACTATTCAGAGCTGGGAAGGTTGCTTTTGGCCTTTGTGTAAGTTACTCATGCAAATGCAAGTTATTTTTGGTGCGTGTTACCCAGGATCCAGATGTTTCAGATGGTTTAACAAGCCTCTTCTCTTCTCCTCCATTGTCTTCTCACCCCCCTGAGCTGAGGTACAAGCATGGAATGCCAGATCCAGATCAGGAGCCAAATCTTGGATGTGACATGCAGTCACTGACCCACAAAGCCTGTGAGAGATGTAACTTTAGGAGAAGTGCTTGGTTAGATACTCTGTATGCTAGAGAGATTTGTGTTCACCCACTTTTGTCTGCAGGCTGGCAGAGGAAAAAGGCACTTCTGTGCACACAGTGAGGTCATGTACAGCTGAGAAAACTGAGCAGCTGTGGATCACTTCATTGGGTTACAAGCAAAGCCTGCTTGTTGTAGAAGAAAATAAATCCTATAAATGGATTTGATACTATTAGCAGAGAGGGCATCCGAATGTATGTGCAGAAGAAGAAAAGATCATAGCTGGATATGCTATCTTAATTGTAGTGCTCTCTGACTTGACCTCAGACAAGTGTCTTTTTCAGTAGGGAAACAAAGACATCAATAAAAAACCCAAATATATACGTTTATGTATAAAAAAAAATCCTTCAAATGATAATTTACATGCTATGTATGCCTGGTGAGCCAGGTTTATGGGCTGTCTCTTGCAGATTTTGGGTGCCATAGAGGCAAAGAGTCTCTGCTGAGGAATAGAACTTCTTGCATTTTCCAGGTCTCAAAGGCCAATATGTGTTAAAAATGACGAAAACCTGAACAGGATAAAATGGTGGTATAAGTAAAATGTTGTCTGGAACATGCTGAAATAGGTAAATTTTTAGCAAAAGAGGCTCATTCCCTTGCAATTTTCTTCCTCTCATGTTTTAGTGGGCTACCTGCTGGGTGCCTATTCCAGCAAGCTAATGAGTCCAGTTGCTGTCAATTTGGCAAAGTCTCTGACTTGTACTTTGTTGGCCATATATGCATCAAAACTAAAGCTCAACAGAGGACTTGTCACAAGAGAGGGACTTTTCACAAGGGCATGTAGTGATAGGACAGGGGGGAATGGCCTTAAGCTGGAGGAGGGCAGCTTCAGAGTAGATATTGAGAAGAAATTCTTCCCTGTGAAGGTGGGGAGGCACTGGAACAGGTTGCTCAGAGAGATCGTGGCCTTTCCATCCCTGGAAGTGTTCAGGACCAGGTTGCATGGACCTCTGAGCAACCTGGTCTAGTGGAAGGTGTCCCTGCCCATGGCAGGGGGTTGGGAATAGGGGGTCTCTAAGGTCCATTCCAACTCAAACCATCCTGTGATTAAATGCTTCAGATTTTGCTGTAGTGGGTGCGGGGTGTGGAGGTGTATAAGGTGAATATATCAAACATCTGCTTGGGAAGACAGAGGTTTGTTTCCTTGTCATTTTGGTAAGACTCAGTGAAACGCTATGGAGAATTTCTTCTTGGTTCTGAGTTCTTGCTGATTTATCCTGGTTAAATAATTGCCTCTTGTTTGGAGAGCTTGCGTTTGCAGGTGCAGAAAAAGGAAGGAATTACTTAATTTAAATGAAGCTTTTGTTTTAAACTACAAATAAGCAGCTATCCTTGTTGCTCACTCCTTTAATCAGGCAACTTTTTATTAATCTTATTTTGACATTTGTGTTGGAATTAATGTGATTGGCAGCAGAATCCAATAAATGAGAATTTCAGAGGTGTTTCTGTGCCTCTAAATGAACCTTTGCCTGCAGTTTGACTTGGCAGCACTTGTAGAGTTCTGCATCAGCTGGATTTTATTGTGTGGGGAGATAGATAATCAAGAAGGGAACCGCACGTGCCTGCAAATTAAACATTTTGCTCGGAGTGCTCACTTGCCGTTGAGCAGCAGCGTAATGTCAGGCAGGGAAGGCGGGGGTACACGAGCCCAGGGCTCCGAGTGCTAAATGCCTCGTCGTGCAAAAGCACAACGGCAAATGTTCAACCACGCAGTTGTGTCAAAACAAATCACATCATAAGCGGCATTGGCTTGCTTGGCTTTGTTTGCAGGGAAGTTCTTCTCGTCCCTGTCTCATGATGAATGGTGCTGATAAGTTGCTGAATACAGCTAATGTGTGCTTTAATACCCCTTTGAATATTAATTTCCTAGCAGAGGTGTTCTTGACATTTAGCCCTTTGCAAGCCTTCCAGAGTAAGTCATGATACCAGTACACTAATGCTGTAATTGATTTAATTGTGCCAGCATATGATTTTTTTTTTACTGCTCGTTGCATTCATGAGGCTTTGCAGTGGGTAGAGAAGAGATGCATCCAGAAGTGGACATGACTTCTCTTGTGCTGGGCCAGGAGCTTCAAAATCAATGGGTCACACTCTGCTTCTTGGATATAGAGCCGGTCATAGTGAAGAACACGATGCTAATTTGTCTGAGTATTGATAATATGTTGGGAGAAAACATCCCCCTCTCATTCCCCTACCTCAACAGACCTATTGATCCTTTTGTTGTGATTCTGTAATTTATAAACCTTGGTCTGATTGTTAAAGGCAATTAGCTACTGAGCAAGCTAATTTTCAGTGTATGTTTTAGTACTATGAGGGAGTGTAAGTAACATAAAGCTAGTGTTTTTCAGTTGTGTGTGATGGGACATGGCATGAGCCCTGTAGCTACCAAATTTTAATAACTTTAGAGGTATTTGGCTGAGTCACAGTTTGTGAAAACAAACAATATTTAAATTTTATTAAAGGACTCCAGTCTTCCTTGCTGTTGTCATATTTGGAACATTGTCTTCCAGTAAAATGCCAATAGTTGCTGTTGCAGCCTTTCTTGGAACAGGACAAGAATGGATGACTCACTCTTTCAGTGGTTTAAACTGGCAACACACAGTCTGTAACCAGAAGTTTTTGCTTTATTTCTGGAAGGCAGTACTTTTCCTAAAGATCCCACCTTCTCAGTTGTCTTCCAGAGTAACTCGATGCTTTTTTTCTGTGACAGGTAGATTGGGAAACAGTAATGTATTCTCCTGCAAACTTGCAGTCTGGAATATTGAGGGAGAGACCTTTATGGGCTGAAAACTTGTACTGCCATCCTTTTTTTTTGGGGGGGGGGGGGGCAGGATGAGAAGCTTTGTGCTGCTGAAGTAAAGGAGGATTCAGACATAGAGCAGGAGAGGTGCTTTGAGGCAATTGTGAGTTGAGACTTGTGCGTGGTCTGACCTCTTGTTAAATGTTAGACAGTGCTGCAGCTGCGCTGCCTTTGCAATTGGGTGCTCCAAGACATGCTGTAGAGTGCTGCCCTGGCCCTCTTGCTCTTCGTGTTGACATATTTCCTTCCTGGGGGAAGCCCTTCTAGGAGGAAACGTGAGATGTATTAATATGGTTGGTCCCATAGCATTCACTGAACAGTTTGAACCAGGGACAATGGTTCAGTGAATTATGCCAGGACAGTTTTTTTGCATTGTCCTCTTGATTGAGTGGATGGAAGGTATGTAATGGAACAAACACACCTCCAAACCTTACTAAAAGAGCATTTGTGTTATGGTGGTGAGTGTTTGCAAAATACCTGAGGAACTGCATTGACTGTGTAACTTAACCTTTTTTTCAGGTGCTACTGTGTAACTTAACCTTTTTTTCAGGTGCTATGTGAGGTGGTCTTCAACTGCATGGTTCTTTTCTCCTGAAAACCTTCTTTCTTGGGCAGGCTTTGATTCAGCAAGGCATTTAATGTTGTTGACTAGACATCAGTGTATGCACGTGTCTGCTTAAAGGGGTGCATGAACATCCTAGTGACACACAGGGTCTGTGATGGAGAATGTTGTTATGCAGGTTGTGTTTCCTCATTTATTTACATGTGCTGTTTACACACATATACACACCCCCTTCTGTTCTTCCATCAAGTACCTCAAAACAAATTTTCTTAATCCTTCATCGAGCCCAGACTGAAGGCATCTCACAAGAGTTACCAGGAAGGCTTGATCACGTACGTGGGAGCTGGTTTTCATGGTGGTTTTGCTCCTCACTGTGCCATGATTAGCACTCTTCACAGTGGGTGAAGTGAAATAAAGTAACAAAACTCATCATGGGTTACCTTCAATAGTATTGTTTAATTAAAAAAAAATAAATTGCATCCCAGTGCTATTCTAGCCAATGTTTTAATCACACGTGGGTCAGGAGGATGGAACATTTTTCCTACTGCCTTTTTCCTTTTGACTTACAACCAAAACATTAATGGCAAGCAGCAAAATATAAACTGAAGCTGCGTATCCAAACAAGCAAGAAAAATCATCTCAAAGAAAGCCATAGGTTTGAAATCTGAATTTTCTAAATCATAATTGATGTATTTCATCTGGCTTTTTTTGACCAGGGGTTTCAGCTCTAAAGGGCATGCTGGGCAGAGCTGATGGGCAGAACTCAAAAGATTAGGCATGTAAATGACACGAGCTGCAAAGAGGATTTCATCTTTCTTCATGTGCTGAGGGGGGAAATCCTTCATCAAATGTGTAAAATTTGTTTAATAAGTAGACCTGTCAGGAAAACGCATGGAGTTCCAGCAGTGATAATTGGTGCTTCAAGTCTCTAGAATAACCAGTCAACCAAAAGATTTGCATTTACCTAATTCCTTCAGGACCTGAACACGTGAATGTCATTGCTTCCATGCCAAATAAGGGCACGTACAGAGGGGAAAAAAATAAACAAAAACACCCAACAAAACAAAAGAAGGGCTGAGTTATGTCCATAATGTTTTATTGTGATTTAGGGACTGCCTTCTACAGATCTTTTTTAGTGCTAAATCCATTCAGCCCAGTTTCCCACTGCAGACAGTTATTGGCTTTGGAGCCTCCTGGATAGTCCCCAGAAGCTGGTGTTTAACCTCCCTTTCTCCCACTAACTTAGCCCTAAATGCATGGAAGCATGTATTTACCTCCTGCACCCACCACACCCAGTGGCATCCAGTTTAACTGGTATTTGCAGATCAGAGCTTTGAAATTCTCACTCTGAGCTTGTGCTCATTTTTTTTAATGTGCAAACCTTTGCCAGAATTAGTCAGGATGGGCAGACCTGTCCTCTGAGGCCGTGCTCTCTGGATGCTGCAATTTGGCCATAGGAAAGTAGCAGTCCCCACCATCCCAGAATGGGTGGGTCACTGCCTCTGTTCCTGGGGGTGCAGGCAAAAGGTGACTTCCTCAGAGGAAAGCCTGTGCATCAGTTGTGTCTTGTTTTATGTTCGGATACGGGATTTCAGAGGTGATGTGTCACATCTGAATGTGTTTCACTGGAACGTGTAAATCCCAAACCCGTGCAAGTTGAACCTATTTTCTATGTTTCTTTGGCTGTGGCTGCTGGTTTTATTGATCTCTTTTTGGATGAAAGCTGAGTGCCTCTCTCATCTGTAGCCCTGTCACCGGGAGGAGGCTTCTGGAAGAAGCAGGGTCAAGCGTGCCTGACTTTCAAGGCTGACCATGCTGCAGCCTTAGTGCAAGATACAATTGCCCTTCCCTTCCACTCTCATAATACACTCTGGGAGACCTCAGCACAAAGGTTCCTACTTCAGCCCCTAAGAGCTAGAGCTGTAGCAGAAGTAATTATTTGCTCGCTGCTGCTGCTGCTGGGCTTGGAGACCCTCAGCAAGAGCGATCAGTGAGGAAATGTTGGAGCTCTTGAGTGAGGAGTAAGTGGGTACTCTTGAAGGGGGGCTGACCTGTAGCTGGGATGTTAATCCCAGTAGTCTGACCTGGGAGGAAAGCAGGAGTGCAGTTTCTCTCCAGCCCCTGCAGATGCTTTGAGAAGGCGGTTTGCTGTGCAGAGGGTAGACTAGACCTCAGATTTAAAGGCAATTTAGAGCTCCATTGACTTGTAAGATAAAACAGTGATGTGAGTTTAATTCATTCCTCCCATGACTAAGGGATGGTGAGCCAGCGCAGGGGAAATATGAACTACTTTCATCCCAGCACAGTTTTTACCCAAAGCTTAAAGGTGAGCCAGGGCTCTGCAGTGCCTAAGGAAAATACCCTTCAGATTCAGCAGGGAGGCAAAGCCTGTGTGGCAGATTTTACCGTGCACCATGCATTGGGATGGCTCAAGGGTGAAATGGTATTTTACTGGAGTGTTTGCTCCAGACTTGAAATGCAATAGCTTAGGAGTAGGAAGATGGGGGAAACTTTGAAGATACTTTGAAAAAGCTTTATGTTGTACTCTACCTGTAGTTTCCCTCACTGTGGAGTTGGGGAAAATTTGTCATCTTTCCTTCTGGTGGTGTTGCTGTATTTATTTGTTTTTTCTTTATCGGGGCAAATAAAAGTAAGCCTCAGCAGTGTCTCTGAAAATCCTGGGTTACTGAATCAATAGTACTACCTCTGCTCTCCTAAAATTGTGAGCAGCTTGGTTTTCAAAAAGTGACATGTTCAAAAGCCAGGCAGTCCTGCATTTCTTGGAGCTGCACAACAGGGACTTGGAGCAGCACGTGGTTACGCTTAATTAGACAGCCTGGGGCTGGGATGGCTAAGGCTGGCTCCACTGAACCTGGATATGAACCTCAGCAGAAATCTGTCTGCTTTTTCCACCCTTGGTAATGGCAAGGAAGGGGGTTGTAAAAGTTGCAAGGCTGCTTCTGGTGAGCCAGCTTGCGAGATCCCATGTCAACTGTTCTTCTGCACCAGAGATGTAAAGACTTGGAACTTTGTTTGCCACCAAATTATCTTAATGTGGTAGATTAACCTAGATTTGTACACTGGAGTCTCTGGATCTGTGCAGTACTGTGTAACCTTTGCTTTTGTCACTTACAGAGGTCTGTGTTTTAGGCCATTTATCTTGATAATGAGTTCTGTTTCACATCTCTTCAACAAGCACAAGGGTAGAAACAAATACTATTGGGAAGGAGGATGATCTGGAGGCTGAAGTCTCAAAAAGAGAAGTTGGGTTTTTACCTCTGGCAGAACATGGAGGTCTTTAATACCTAGCAAGCAGCTGATATCCTTGCTACCAAGGAGGAGAGGCAGAGATGCATCTTGTCCTTCTGCTCTTTCAAACAGTATCAGCTGTCCATCACTAGCCTGAGGGCTGTGAAACTCAGCTGTTGTCTGAGTGGTGCCCAAGATGGGGGCTTGAAAGAGGAGTAGTCCTTTGCTCTCTCCAATTACAGCCTCAGTTTTGCAGTTTAAAGCAATGGTGAGCATATTTTTTTTATTAGAGCATTTTAGAAACCCAAGTCTGAAAATAGAGGACTCCTCTGTGTAAAGTGTTTTAGCCTGTACCAGAAAGTGCTGCAAATCAAAAAGCTTGAGGTTTGTTTTTTTTATTAAATGAGACAGATTGCTGCTGAGCATCTCTGGAGGACAGCTGCTGTTCCTGGTTTTCAGAGAAATTTTGTTGTGTGAGAGAGTGGCAAGAAGGCCTGGAACAAAGCCCTTGTTTACTCATGATATGTGCTCTCCTTTGCTCATTCACAAGCTGCAGCAGAAACTTAACAGGAGGACAGGAGTTACTAGGACACAGCTTTGCAGAGAGCTGGTCACGGCTGCCAGCCAGAGGGATTTGTTCCCTTGGAGGTGCCCTCCTGGGAGGATGCTTAGATTGGATCTCCCATGCTGCTGTGTGAAAGGCTTCTGCCAGTGCCAGGCTCTGAGATGGGTTTCTAGGAAACCTGGATTATCATTCCACTGTTATTGTGCTCTTTGAAGCGTTCATTGATCTATTTATTTTTATGACAGGAGACTTCTGTTGTGTTGTCTCGGTTGGGCTGTATTGCAGGTTTTGGTGCTAATGCCTGACACAGCAGATTTTTGTTCAGGGGACTAATCCCTTCATATCAAGGTCTTCCTTACAGCCTGTTAGTCCCATTGTTAAGCTCTTTAAGGAAGGACTTTACTTGTGTACAGGTGTGTTTGAATGGGATGTACCTGACATGGAAGAGCCACGGTCTGGCACTGAGTGTGTAGGCATTGCTGCAGTGGAAATAACAGTTCCATTTCTCCCCTTGCACGAGCAAAGATGTGCATGACTAGGAAGTTAGGCAAGGGTGGCCTGATCTTGCATCTTGGGCACCAGGTGCCCTGTCCTTGACATATTTAAATGCTCCAGTTTGCAGGGGATCCAGAGGGCTCTGTGGCTTAGGAAAGGCTGAGGATTGGCCTTGGCACTACTTAACAGCATTCAGCTGGTTTCAGCTTGCAAGCTGGAGGGACAATCTAGTATTCTGGGCAACTGCAAAGCCTTTCTAGGCCTTCATTCTCCAAAGGAGGACCAGCAGCCCTGTACTGTGCTGGAGAGGTCTGAGCTGTTGAATTGCTGTGGGAATGGAGCCTTAGAGCCTTGTGAAGGTGCGTGGATCCTGCACAAAGGTTGCTCTGTGAACTGGCTGGTGTTGCAGCTGCTAGAAATACTAGAGATGTGGGCAATTCAGAGATCCCTTTGGGCACATTTCATCACCCTGAACATACTGTGATACCAAACAAAACCGGGCCTTTTTATGAGAAAGTAGGTTCTTGATATAACATTTAATTTTATTGACTCTCATCAGTTTTTATCACTTGGGTTCCTTCTCTGCTATTGTGCTGGTTGTGGTTTGCAGAGTCTCCTCTTAGTGCCAAGTAGGACATCAGTGTTCTGGAGATCCCTGTGTGTAGGAGGCTTCTCTCTTCTCTGTGTAAGCATTTTGCCAAAGCTAGGTTTTTTTCCACTTTTTGTGGTCTCCCTGGGGAGCAACATGGAAGAGGGAAAAACCCGACAATTATGCTTTAAAAGCACAGAACCATGAATGTAAGTCAGACCACTAACATCCTTTGTACTTCAGAGTAGTTTCAAGCTGAGGCTGTTCAGTTTAAAAAAAAAATAATCAAAAAACAAAATAGCACGTCAAGGGTAGGGACACTATACATTCTGAAAGATTTTCCAGGGTTTAAGTGTAGCTATTAGCTGCCTCCTTTTAAATGAACCATTTCAGGGTGATAATCTCTCCCTATCAGATCATGATTTTGAGCAATTGGTATCTCTGATATTAGCTTTAACCTTTCCTGTGTAAGCTCATTAAGATGGAGAAAACATACACAGGGGACACCACACAGAGCTCATCTTTCAGTGAGCAGTCCTTCCTCTTTAGCAAGAGAAACAGCTTAAACAGCAGGCAGTAGTATGGTATGGTTTCTCCTGAGCGAGCACCATGAAATAAGAGATTGTGGATTCATGAAAAATCAGTGTAATGTGCCACACGGCAGTGTTATCAACTGGCTCCAATGCTGTCTCATGCAGCCTTTGGTTTGAGTTGTTGATCCTTCAGCAAAACCTGGCAGAAAGGAGCACGTGAGGGAGAACACAGCAAGGAGAAGCAAGGTGCTTATTGGTACTGCTAAAAAGGCGGATTTTTCAGGAAAAAAAACCAAAACACGGGGCTTTTGTTTCCTTCCTACTGTGATCTCCGCAGCAGATTCAGCGTTGCTGTTTGCATTTCACACTAATCTCTACGATGTTGATCTAGATGTTTAATGAGTGGATTGGTGTGAAATCAGGCTTCAGGCTCCCAGACAGTGGCTTAGTAAATACAATAAGCAACTGCTCTTCTAGCCTGGAGGGGTTGTTATGAATTTTTTATCACATACCATTCTGACAGCATTTGGATTTGTAGAAAGAAAATAACCCCAACCTCTCACTTTCCCAAGAAATCTCCATTTCAAAGGTTTACATACTGCAACAACTACTACCTAATTGTTGGTGAGTAAGCCCCTTGCATGCTTATGCAAATGAGGGGAGACAGACACTTGAAAAAATCATTCTGATATTTGTTCTGACAGGCAGATACCGTGAGGCTGAGTGGAGGGTGTCAGGCACACTGAGGAGCTGGTGGGGAGCCTGGGGACAGGCATAACCTGCTGAAGCCCACATCAGTCTTTTAACTCCTTCTGCCAGCTGATGGTTGAATTTTTAGCAGTGGTGCTTTTGCCATCCCTGTTATTTATCGATGCTCAAAATGCCTCTTGGAGTAGCAGATGGACCAGCTCTCTGCAATTGCCCTCTTAATACTGTTTCAAAACTACTGACTTGCTCTTAGTCTCTTCTAAAGATTAAAAGCCCACCAGAAGACCATAAAATTAAAAGCAACCTCTTAAAGAGAGCTCTGCTAAATCAGGGCGGTGAAGCCCTTTCAGAAGGAAAGCTGAAGGCAGCAGAGGCAGCCCAATTCTACAACTTTTACGATGAGATTACTTGCACTATAGGGACACATAGTGCCAGGGGCTGTGCAAATACATCCTCAGAGCACTTGAGTTCTCTGTAAACAGAAGGGAAGAGCAGAGCAGGAGAAGGGTATGCCCTGGCTCCCCAGAGCCGAGGGGACGAGACCCTGTGCTGGCACATGTGGGAAGGGGCTCTGGGGGCTGCCCTGCTATCAGCCATGAGCTTGCAAGCTCCCCACTGGCAGGCCTCCCCTGGGGTCCTGCCCTGTCCCATGGGATGGTGGTGAGGCTCAGTGGGTTCCAGATGGATTCAGATGTGTGCCAGGGCGCCGTGGTCCCAGCGCACTCACCGGCATTTGTCAAAAGTAGGAGTAAAGTGCTGAAAATGCCCCTTTGCCTGGGCATAAACACCTGCAATGAGGAGACAGGTATGTGGCTCCAAAACACCTGTACCCAGGTGTACGAGCAAAACCTCCTTACTCTCTGCTACTCTGTGCTGGTGAGCAGGGGCTCTGGGACAGCCACGGGGCTGCTCTGGCTGCAGGAGAGCGCTGCCTGCTGCAGCTCACACAAACTGGAGAGATGTTGGCCCGCTATTAAAAATAGGTAATGGGCCGTGACGTCCACCAAATGAGGTCTTGTGATAGTCACAACAAGTGAGGTGTTTCAGGCAGATGAACATAATTCTGTCAGTGGGATTAAAAGGAAATGCTGCAAAATTACACAGATGGTTTTCAAGAAGTCATAAAAACTTAATTGAAATGCCTTTTTTTTTGTTGTTTTTATTTATTTATTTATTAGTTGTGTGCTCTGTTGTCACAGAGGATTGGGTGTGCAGATTAAAAGGCTGTGTGGATTTTTTGGGAGGTGAGGTAAAGTGGGAAGGATTCGATACGTAAAAAAGGCTAAAGGGACGTTGGGTTTTTTTTTTCTTGTCTTGTCCTGCAGCTTTGCATCTGCCCAAAAAGGAGAATGCCTTTGTTCATACCTTATAGCAATGGCAGCTGAGAGGGAGAGGCAGGAGCACACCACACTGGTGCACTTGGGCATGGCTGCTGGGTTGCTCAGGACAGCAAAGAGAAGAATCCATTTTAAATTGTGTTTTGTCGATTCTTGCCCGACCAGTGCCATTTTGCTTGTGCTGAGGAGCTGGCCAAGTACACAGCCTGCCCTGGCAGCTTGTGCAGAAGGCAACAGTGTCTGTTTTGCCCAACAGTCTGACTATGAAAAATTATAAGAGTCTGAGGAAACCTCAGATGCATATGGGCTTTCTCATCCGAGTACTTCAGCTGCAGCCCTTCCAGCTGAGCTACAGGCCCTGGCTTTCAGCCTTCACAATCAATTTGGTTCCTTGAAAATTGAGTGTGTGTCACATTCATAGCACAGATTTCAACAAAGCTATGACTTAATTTGAAAGGGTTTTTTTCCTAACAGGGAGGGCTTGCTGCAGGAATCAGTATTAGAAATTAAATAAATACTTGCTGCTCCTTGCAAGAGCCAGAATCTGCAAGCTCATGGATGGGTTTCTTCTTCATTGCACATCTGAGTCCTGCAAATGGCTGAAGATGGTCAGAGCCTGTCTGTAGTATTTGCATACTTGGCAGCTTAAGTCAAGGGTGAGTTTGGGAATCTGATAAGATCAATGCACAGAGTTTGAAATACAATTCATCACCTGTTTTAAGAATAACACAGAAGCGCCCTAAGATGTGAACCTCTTGTGCAGGAGATGATCTCCATCCCAAACACATCATGGACTAGTCAGACATCAAACCAAAAACCAGAGGCGCAGAGTCTGGGCAATTTGCTGAATCCTGAGGGCAAATTCTGCCAAGTTATTTGTGTGTCTGGTGCCTGGGTGGGGTTTTTGGATCCTGGACACCTTGAAGATGCTCACACGGTGGTCAGTGCTTCGCAGCAGTGCTGGGGGTACAGGACTGTTTCTGGGGAGGTTGTCATCATCCCATGGGCTCTCTTGCAAAGCCCTGTCCACCCCGTGCATGGCTCAGGCTTTAATGTCACTGAGTCATGTGGCAAGTTTGTGTTCCCTGCCTGTTCTGTGTGAACACCTTTCCAGCTACCAAAGTACAGCACTATGAGGGCTGCTATTGGAAAAATTGACTCCATCTCAGCCAGACCCAATGCACTCTACTACTGATTTTATGAAAGCAGTTAAAAGGGCAGTTGGGAGAGCAACAGCATGGGAACAAGCTGTGTACAGTGAGGTTTAGATGAAGGGGAGTGGCAAAAATTATCACCTATGCTTGCTGAGTGGCAAAACCAAGCTATGAAATGCACCATCTGTGTTGGCACCTCCCTGGTGGGGAGGTGGAGCAGCAATGTCCTCTCCCAGCATAAGCCAAGCAGGCTGCTTTCCTGGGTTTTGGCATAGGTACCTTAGCCTCAAGGTGTCCATGGGGTGGTTTAGACCTGCAGTGTGGTCTGGATGGGGCCCATGGACCAGCACTGCAGCTAGCACATGTGTCAGCTAGTGGCAAGGGTGCAAATAGAGGCCAAACTCAAGTGTCTTAACAGGGCAAACATGGTTGGTAGAAGTGGGTAACCTCCCTCTAAGCCTCTTTGTAAATGTCAATCTGAACCAGAACAAAAATACTGTTTCTCTAGAGATTTTACCAAGGAGGATGGCCTCTGTCTCCCTTCAAGTGGGATGTACAGACCTCTGCTAACATGCTCCTCTGTTATCACCGTGAAGGCAGAGCCAGGGGAAAGCTCAGTCGGGTCAATGAAACATCTCCCTCTGCAGAGCCGCATCTTTATTTAATGCTTCGTGGTGACCTTGCGTGTGGTCATTTTATCCACTCTGTGAATTCTTGTGTGTTGTTTTAGAGCTCACTTCTCAGAGAGGGATTTTTGGATTTAAAGACCTGGGTGGGGAAATATCTTTCAAAGACTTCCCAAATGTTACAGCGTTCAGTTGCTACAGTGTTGGAGAGTTAATTTCTCAGTTTAATCCTCACCTGACGTTGCTTTGCCTGTTATACAGCTGTGGGAAACACTGAAGAGATTTGCATCGGATTTGTTTGACCCTGCCATGTGGCGAGTAGGATCAGGTTTTAGCGGTTTTATCAGCCTGTCAGCATCCATCATTTTCTCTCAGGGGAAAGAAGTGATCTGCTTGCCTTCCCTGCTTATTTCACATTTGACTTGATGCTCCCACTGTGGCAAAGATATCGTGAACCCTTTTAATCGTGCTCCTTTGGAGGCAGGGATAAAAGAGTGTGCTCTCTAAAGGCATTTCCTCAGCCTGTGGGCTAATTGGGGCCAGTGGTGATTTGCAGTAAGCATCCTTGTAAATGAGCCCCTGGCCAGGTTTTGCATTTCTGTCTCACTAGTCTGTCCTTAGATTTTAGGGATTTTGATCATCAAGACCAAGTCTGAGGCACAAGATCCTGGTCATAGCTGTGCTTAAAGCAACTCTTTTTATCTCTCTAAAGCAAACTCTCCTAATTGTAAGCAGGTAAGGAGGATTAATGCTAGTTAGTAGTTTGTCTCTTGCTCTTTAATACACGTGTAGCCCCACGGGGGGACACTGCCTCCAGTGCCTCAGAGGAGGCAAATAGCTGGACAGACAAGACAGCTGGAGGGCTCGAGTGGGCCTTAGGCAAGAAATAAATCCTTGCCTTTTGCTGAGGTACTCATCCAGGCTTCCCTCTGGCTTGGTAGCTTCGAAATCTCCTGCTCCAGCAGCCCCACAGCAGTTCTGCAGAAAGCTATTGAAATCTACAGCCAAACACAAAGCAAAACTGGACTGTTTTGTCAGAAATTCATCCTTGCATCTGTGATGTACCTGGGGGGATGAGTTTCAGATTTCCCATTATAATTTTGTCAAATTTGCTTTATATGAACTGCTTTGAGACTGAAATGGAAGACATGGCCTTGTCAGATGACTTGCTTTGTGATTTGGACTTGTTCCAACCTCAGTCAGTAAGGGAAAACAATAGCATGAAAACACCCCACTTGAGGTAAAGCACATGAAAATGTGGGATTGAACCGTCGCCAGGATGAAGTGACATCCCATCACTTGCTGTGACTTGCAAGGCCACTGGGAGATTTTCTCAGACGGTGTCTTGTGCAACCCTTCCAAAGCAGAACACAATGCAGGAGAACTGTTCTAACCAAAAATCTTGGGAACTTCACTGAATAAAAGGTTTAATTAAGACTGAAGAGGACTTCAGTGTTCTGAAACACTTGTGTAGTGCTTAGTTGAGAAGGAATAGACTGAAAAGAAGAATGCCTAAGGTTTTTTTCTTGCATGCAGACACTGGCAAAATCGGTCGTTTCATCTTTGCAGTAATTCAGGTGCCAGTGTGCATAGTCACAATCAAAATACTTCACATGAAAAACTGCATCTTTTAATAGGAGCTTTTTAAACAGAGCAATTGGCCTGCTTAGTTTGAATGATTTCAGTAGAATAAATTAGCCATTTTTCTTTCTTTCCTTCACTGTTGCGTTACAGGCTTGTGCACAACCTCCGACGTGTTCCTGTGTATTTAAGGCATTTGAACTGGTTATGTGGAATCTCTTGATTCCTGGTAACTCAAGCAATTAGCTGTACTTTGTTGACAAAGAGAAGGAAACTCTCCTATTTTCCTAGTGAGAATTTAGTTTACTGACTTTCCTAATTGCGCTCAGAAGGCGCATCCCTCGGAAGTAATGACTGTCTGAAGACTCCTTAGCACTTGGATGTGCACTGGTGCTGCGAATCGGCTGTGCTTTAGTTGAGAGGAATAAGAACACTGTAGTGGGTCAAACCAAAGAATCCATCTAGCCTTGCTGCCTGTCTCCAAATGCTTACAAAAGCGTTTTTGGGACCGGGTAGAACAGAATGTATTGGGTTACCCAAAACGAAGTCAAATGTTGTGCTGGTAATGTCACGCTGCTGCTACTGGGAAGGGAGATGGACTGGTGGGTTTTTCTGCAGTCCACTCTGCAAGATGCCAGAAGCAACACTGTTAATTTGGGAGAAGACTCTGCTTCTGTGTACAGTTTTCCTTCACATTTCCAAATCTTGTTGATGTTTCTTGGGGTTTTTTTTGTTTGTTTCTTGGTGCACTGAAGTTAAACTTTACTGTCCTGTTTTTCAAGTGTTTTCTGCTTTCCACCATATATCCTTGGCGTCTTGCATAGCAGTAGCTGAACTGCAAGAGTGCTTAAACAGTTTCCAGAGAAGTTGACTGATGTTCAAAAGCTACGTAGAAGAAACTATCA
Organism: Manacus vitellinus; assembly: GCF_001715985.3. NCBI lineage: Eukaryota > Metazoa > Chordata > Aves > Passeriformes > Pipridae > Manacus > Manacus vitellinus. The sequence continues at coordinate 2,679,697 of NW_021939471.1, read as the reverse complement.
TGGATGCTGGGTGTTTCATTCCAGTGTTTCCAACACTGTCTGATCCTGTTGTTTTGTCATGTTTTTTGAGATGACCCTGTTCTAGCTAAGCTGTAATGGGATGGTGCTAGGGAGGCTGGGAGACCGCAAATGGAAACTTGAACAGCTCAAATTATGTGTACTGAAGGAAGAACAGCCAACCAATAGCAATCATCTTGAAAGAGCAATTAAGTTGTCTTGGTTCACTGTTGTGGGCCAGTGCTTTTTCAGGTGTCAGAACAGGATCTGGGCTGCCACAACTACAGGTTGTATCACTGTATGATAATTTTTGCTCCTTTTGTGCTGTCAGCTTCTATTTCAGGCTGTGTCACGTTTAAGCAGGGTGCCTTGTGAAAGTCCTTGCCCACGTGCCTTGTTACTCTCCTTTATGGCTTGTGACTTTTTTGATCACATCTTCTTAACACACCCTGTAGCACAAAATGCCATTTGCTCACTTGACCATCCTTTTTTGATGCTTTCCTAGGCAATCCACTGCCATAACTGTTCTGGGCTTTACCTGCATTGCTGGACAATATGTTTAGCTCTTTACCTGTTTGGTTCCCTATCACACTTGATATTTTTAGGAGGTACAACTTACTGCTTCGTCTTCTCCTGTGGGTGATGAAGCCCTCTGCAGGTTGAGTGGAGGAGGAATTGGCTGGCACGGACAATCCTTAAGGGACACTGTGCTTGCCCTGACTGATATTTCTATAAGGAATGTGCTTGTTGTTGCTTCACTCCTTGAAGCTATGGTTGCTTGTCCTTCAAAAACAAATACAGGCTTTGCCTGCATTGGAGGATGTGCACCAATTACAGCTAATGGTGGGCAATTAGTTTGAATCCAGCAGAAGCTCTGCTGTCACAAATTGCAGCTTAACTTTTTCTTCTCTCATTCTGCTGTCGGCAGCTGTAATTGGGTCAAATGCTCCAGCACAGAGGGGACTGCTATTCCCTGCATCCCACTCAGCGAAGCCCCCGTGCCGCTGTCCAGCGCCCCGTAAAACAGCTGATGGCTGCCGAGCCCAGACAGGGCTGTGGGACTGCGGGTTGCACTGCCCAGACGCACCCGGTGTGAATTGTTCTGATGGCAGCCCGAGAAGCAGGAGGGAGAGGATGTAGCGCCCGGTCCAGTGTTTATCTTCTCTTGCCATTGTGTGAGATGGCACTGACAATGTGGAGAGGGCACCTGCGGCTTTTGCTGCTGTGCTTCTCTGTAATTAGAGTCCATTCCTGTTCTGAAAACTTCATGGTTTTATATAGGTTAAGTGGGAGAGAAGTATGAATTGTTTCCATTTTTCCTGGTGGGGGAACTGTGAGACAGAGCAGTGCTTGACCTGTCCACGTCACATTGCTGACATTTGGCACAGAAGAGTATTTTGAGCAGAGATTTCTTGAATGTCAGGCCAGTGCCCTATAAACACAGGTTGCCTTTTGTTGTTTGCTGGGCACAACTGTGTGGGAGAAGCAATAAAGCAGCTCTGTAGGCAGGGCACTGAGGAATGCTGCTCGATTTGCATATGAAAACATTTATCCTAATACTCAGAGCTTACACAGGCACCAGTGAGGGGTTTCCATGGGCCTGAAGTCTGGCAGAAAGAGGGTCACACCACTCTCTTCAAATGAACTGCTTTAATTTTAATTAAGTCCACTACCTCCTGGGAAGTTGCAAGCTCCCAGATTTCTTAATTACCTACCGTGCAGCTGAAGCTCGATTGTAATGCAGAGCTGGGAGATTTTTTTTTGTCCTTCCTTTCTAAGTGTAAACAGCAGCCGCAAAGGAGCGTGTACAGCAGTAGATGCACGGGCAGTGACAGATGAGCCAGTACAGAGAGAGACAGAAATAACATGGCAGATTGGCTGTGGTTTTTAGCTGTCTAGGAACGAAGCAGAAGAGCTCTGCCCGCACACCATCTGGATGAGACAGTGAGAGGTGGCGAGCTTCACGTGAGCACAGGAAGAGGAGGGTGCTTTTCACTTGTTGGAGATCAGAACTGACACTTGAATGTGTTCAGGGTGCCATCTACCCTGTCTAAATATTTATTTCTTATGTTGTGCTCAGTCTAATGCAATCAGACTACAGTGTGGAGGGCTGCCATATCCTTTTAACTCCGAATTTGTCTTGCAGTAACAGGCTCTTCTGCCCCCAAACTACGCATGCATATTGCAAGCGAGGAGAAAAGTTGGAGCACCAGCTTGCATTACAGCACCTCCTGTGTTGCCTCGCCTCTTGCTGTCAATTAGACCTGACAGAGCTTGCTCCGTGTACTACCTTAGGCTTTGTTGTGCAGAGCTAGTGAGAGACACTAACCAATTTAAGCGCAAGCTTGATTCCCTTTTTATTAGTAGGAAGGTAAATGAGCTAGCCTTATCTTTTGAAATATAAAAATGTAAATTAACTTCTACTGATAATTATTTGTTTTACCATTTCCACTGAACGTTGAACACTAATGCACGCTGCATGTTTTTCAGATATTCCCCCCAGTTGAAGAACAGTGTGCTGTGACAATACCAGTCTGAGCAATCTCTCTGTTGAGCAGAAACGTGCTCATTTGAGCATGCTGACCCTAAGTTAAATTAACCATTGCATATGCACTCTTCCACCCATGCACAGATCGTCCTGTGAGGTAGACTGGCTTAGAAGAAGTTTGGATCTTTTTTAAAAAATCATTTGATTCCCTTGGGCCTGGGTGAGAGACGGAGTTGGATTTGTTGAGCATGACACACTCTTTCGTGCCTGTTATCATCAATCCTCCGGTGCCTGTCACCTTTGTCTGCAGAACTGTCTGTAGTAACTCTTACAGAATTGGTTGCATAAACACACATTGAAAAAGGAGGGTAAACAGTGTTTTACCTGGAAAGAAGAGTGCTTATTCTGCTCAGCTCAAGCATGATTGTGATAATTTTGTTTGGTTCTTTGTTGTCGCAGACTTTTTTTCTTTTTAATAGGATGGTTAGCTTGAACTCACCACCCTGTTGTGTCTGTAATTCAGACTAAAACTGTTTCAAATAAATAGCATGGAGAGCAATTTTTCAAGCTTCTCAGTGTGGAAGAGCTGAATCATCAAGGACCGTTCTTGAACTGCTGTGTGCTACTGCAGCATATGGAAGGGAGAAGTTGAAATACAGTTAAGGAGTTGCTTGACCCCATGCAAGAAGTACACTATTAAAACAAGCCCTTTTCCTGCTTCGTACAGCTGCTATAGATAGCAGAGTTTTGGAGCATCCCTGGGCAAGTCTTGGTTTTGAGTGTGGAGAGACTGAAAAGGCTAAAACAAGCTTCTGATGCCTGTAAGACACTTCAGGGCGGCCCAGACACTTGCCAAGTGTTAGTAAATGTGGAACTGGACTCCTAGGAGAGCTTCAGTGACAGAGAAGACCAGGTAAGGTGTTTGAGGGTATTTAAAACGCCCCCATATGCTGTTATCTTTGCACCTGGGTATCACCTGACCTTTCCAGGCCCCATTGTCGCTGTATACCCTCACAGAACCTCCTGGTTGCACCCACGTGCCCTGGGGGGATGGAGGAGCCCCTGGGCTCCCTGCCCAAGGTCTCTGTGGAGTAGTGGTTCTACAGTGCTTTCTCTTGGCTTTGTTTTCCTGTATGTCAGCTGTAAATGGCACGGGACAGAGGAGTCTTTCTGCCTGTAGGCATTTGCCTGCAAAAAGACTTGCTGCTGCTGGTACCCAGTGACCAGGATCCATCCCTGCTCTGCTGTCCAGAGCACTGCTATGCAGCAGAACCCCTGTGTCATCTCTGCTCCCTATGGAGCTGGACTAGGCTCTACTGTGAAAGCTTAGAAATTACAGTGAAACTAGGAAAGTATTCTGGGTTTGTTTTTGTGTTTTTTTCCTTTGTTTTTGTTTGTTTGTTTGTTTGTTTGTTTTTTGGTTTTTTTTAAGTAAAATTTACCTCATTTTGGTTTTATAACCCATCCTTATAATCTGTTGCAGGCATTTGATTTACTAAATTTAAAGCAACAGCAATGGATAAGAGATACTCTCCAATTGGATAAAGTAATTACAAGAGTAATCCCTGAAAAATTTTGCATATATGCATGTATAAATTAATTTTCATGATCTTGTATAATTTATATATGACTACCTATGTTCACTGTGGGATTTATAGTATTTAGTTACTAATTGTGTTCAACATCCTTTTAAGTTTTGCTTACAACTCAATGTGAGATAAGTAAATATGCTTATGATTTAAAGGCACTGTCAGCTGAATGAGAACTGGTGACCTCAGCATAGAGCAGAGGGGATGTCAATTGTGGACTTGGTGTTTATTTTGTTAAGGTGTGTGGGTCCGTGAGTGTTGATAGATGAGGGGCACTGGATGAAAGACTGTCCCCATCACAGGCAGCCATTCCCAGGAAACATTTTTAAGATGTCATATTATGAGGCTTTTTCATCTGAGAGAATAATTTCTTTAAAATAGCAAGGCAAAGGTCGGTGCCCAGTGTCAGGTAGGGACAAGCTCCTGGAGGGGCTCAGAGCCAGAGGCTCATCTACTGCAGCACAGCAGTGGGACAGGCTTGACAAGCTGTGAGGGTATCTTGCTTCCTCATCCTCTGATGAGAATAAGAGACAGTGGAAGCAATAGTTCTGCTTAATTAAAAGATATACTGTTGTCCCCTATGTATATATTCTGGTGCATATAATGTAATTAACATTACTTTAAAGATGCTTGGAAAAATACCTGGTCCTTTGGGGACTTGGTTTGCAGCTAAGGGACTTTGTGTGCTATGTCACCTCCTTTATTTTTATGAAGTAGCTAAATGGAAAATAAGTGTTGAAGAAGGGCAGAAAAGCTTGTTGGATTGTATAGCACTGGTCCATGCAGGGTTCTATTTGTCTGAGTTAGGGAGGGACAGCCTGTATTCCTCTCTGCACAGCAGCTGTTCTGAATGGTCTTTTGGCCATGCCAGATCCTGTGACCATGGTGCCAAGGCAGATCTTAGAGTCTCCTCGGTACTAGCCCTGTTTCCAAGTAGTCAGAGCAACATCCTTCCTTGCCAGTGGCTCTGGGACCACAGAGTGAGATACCCCAGCTTTTCCAGTCATCAGAAAATGACATAGGAAATGTGCTGGATGCTCTCTCCCTTATCTCTAGCAGATAAACTAAAAATTAGGATGAAGGAGAGTGAATGGGGCTGCAGAAGCGAGGGAGACTTGCACACTGCTGCTTTGTGGTCCTTAGGCTCCAATTGTGATTTCAACCTTCAAATGTATGGGTAGACTAAGCATACCACGGATAGACAAGTTCTCCTGCCCTGTCTTTATGGCTGCAAATTTATTTCTTTTTGAGCAGTTTATGCAACTGTGCCATTGCTTAGGTCTTACAGAAGCCCTGAACCCCCCCAGCAGACACGCTCCTAAGGTTTGTTACTGGAGCCTTTTGTATAACTCCCCAAAAAAAGGTGTTCAGTTTAAGTGCAGGAATTTTACCATTTCAACATTTTTCTATTATCTTTCCTTAGTTTACCCTTCGGAGGTTGTTTCCAGTTCTTCCCTCTGTTTGCATGAGGGATAAAAAAAGTGTTATTCCTAGCTCTGTGTGAGATCGCTTTGTTTATGAAATTGTACCAGCTTGAGACACAATTACCACAAATAATTGCCAAGAATGCTTGCTCTAAAAACGAAAGCTTATGGTTATTGTTGGCAATGCTTTTTACAAATGGAGATTGGCTATTTAAGGCTGAATATTGTATTTTTATACTTGGCAATCAGGCACTGAGACTCTGCGCTCTAGTAAGATCTTATTATCCTTAAGTGGCATTTTACTTAATTGAAGGAATGAGAGTTCTTGGTCCTTCAGGTGATGGGAACAAGGAGTTTGGCAGTCACTTCATCATCCTTACCACCCTACCAAGGAGATGCCATGGTGGACAACACAATCTACAACCAGAAAACCCTGTTCTTTCTGACAAAGGAAACTCAAAGAAGGTTTTCTGCTACAGAACCACATTTTCTTAAGTTATTTTTCAGCTGCACCTAGTGCTGCTGTGTTGCCCCATTGGTGCTATGGATGCCTTGTCCCTTTGCTGTGTGATGGGTGACATATGGGCCCTCCTTTGGCAGTGTTTCTACTGGGCTGCAGGAATGCTGTTGTGCCAGCATGGAGGATTAGTGCTGCTTATCACATGCCACGTGGCAGAGCTGCTTTTGTTTCTTTTAGTTTACTTTACTTCAAAAAGTTAATTTGTAGTGCAAATAGGTATTTCTTAGATTTTTATCCAAATAAGAAATAAATGACTTAAAGCAAGCAAAAAATTTGGAGGGGTTGCTTTGGAAGAAAATTGTAGGGTTTTGTTGAAAAACATAGATATATTCTTCTTCTTTCGTCAAAATAGTTCTCAGGGCTGGAGAACAGGGGGCGAGGGATGAGAAATGGAAACTGTAAGAAAGGCTTTAAACCTACTCTCTTGAGAAACAGAGGACATAGGAGAATAATGCTATTAATAATAGACAGTGTGGGGTCTTGCCTGTTAAATCCATCTGATCAGATAAGAAACGAGCATCAGCTGAGAATTTGGGGGGTGAGTCCTTGCTCTTTGCAGAGGTTGAACACAAAGAGCTGTTTGCTCTAAAATGATGAAAATTGGAAGGTACTGGAGGGCTCTGCTGCGCTGGCCGGGCGCTCGGGTGCTGCCCTGTGTGCTCAGAAGATCAGCAGAGGGCTGAATAATGCTGCACTGTGCTCTTGCATGGGTTTCTGGCAGGAAATCAGCATCCCAATGAGTTCGTGGCTTTAATCTCAATAGCATTTTGTTATCGTTTCCCCCAAAGGCTGGTGTATGCTTTTATTTTTAGATAATGGGTACTGGTGGGGTTGTTTTTCCCACCACCCCCTTCACTCAGGGAAACCTTTCAGCTTGTCAAAACAGCCATTAAACCCAGGGTTGACTATTTTCCATAGAAGAGAATTTGCCCTGAGTTGTTATTGATAAGTGAAACTGTTACTGGAAGCGTAGGGTTTTAGGAGGGATGCTGATGGAAGTCAGGAGATTGGGAGAAGTATTGACTGTCAGAGATGGAAGGGTTGCTTTGCTGCGTGCTCACAAATCTGGCTCCTAAAAAGGTGGTGAGTTTTGATCCTGCCATTGCAGAAGCGGAGCTGACATGGTCATTTCACAGTGAGAAAAGCTCCAGCTGTATGGGGAAAGGTGTGGATGCTGGGATGATAAAGTATCTGTAACTTTAAGCAACCATGAAGCGGAATGGCTGCTTTTTTATTTTAAATTTATTTCCAAGATACTGCATATGAGCTCTTTTTTCACCTGTACAGAATTATTGTGTAAGCTGCACTTTGTCATACCAAAGCATTGGGTCTGATATTCAGATCCTGAATATCAGCAGATTCCCCTAGCTCCAGGGGGAGTTTTGTTTCCTCTCAGAATCAATGTTGTGATGTTTTGCATTCCTAAACCCCAAATTCCAGGAACTGTGTGATTTATGAGAATTCAGCTTTGATAAAAAGGAAATTGAAAGAGAATGTAAACATTAAATATATAAAACAAGCCAGGGAAAACTTTGGCTTTTATTTTTTTATATATATGTATCTAGATCTTGTGTGCCTATGTGTATAACACAAATGATTCTGAGGAAGCCTGCTCCATGATTTTTGGATGCTGATGAGGTTAAATTAAAAGTGTTAACAAGGTCATATATAAAATGAAATGTAACTATTCACAAGGAAAAAAAAAAGTCTTCACATTAGAAAAATATATTCTGTAGTATGCCTACAGATATTTTGCTGGGTGCAATTCCAGGTCAGAAGTTTTTTTCTTCTCACAAATAAAATGTGAAGATATAACGGGATGTCTTTAAAAACAATTCCTTTGTGAAGAATAACTAACTGAATTTACTGCAGAAAAAGCATTACTTACTGTCAGAAATATGGCAGAGCTCTAGACACGTGCTCTGGGTTACTGAGGAAATTGAGAAAGTTAAAGGATGATCCTATTTGGCATGAAGTGCCCATTCATGAATTGGACTGGGTGCTTGGTACAGCCTTCTTGGAAGTCACTGGAAAGGGAAGATGCTGGGAGTCCCACAGGGCTGGACTCCAAATGCATATTTTCTTCTGTGTTGTTTTCACTCAGGTTGTCCTGTTTGAAACTGGAGGATCAGTTAACATGTAACTTATTAACTGGACAGTTTTTTCCCCTTTAAAAAGCTTGTTCTATGCCTGTGCACGTCTGGCTCCTGCCAGTTCCCAGGCATTTGTACATCTTAAAACATGTGAGTAGCTCCCAGAAGTCAAGGGCATTGCTCACATGCTTTGAGTGTTTGTAGGACTGAGACCTTAAGGAAACCTGGTCTAAATAGCAAACAAGTATCTGAGGCTGCTGCATCTGTGAGTGATTCTGTTATATTGAGTAGGTGCTTTAGATGAACTTTATTGCAGGATGAGATTCTAAAAAACAGGAGGAAAGATACTGGTGTGCTCAAAAGCAGCATTTGATTTGACTTAACTCCTATCTTTGGGATCCCACCTTGGAGCTCAAGTGAGCACACCATGAACTAAGTCTTCAGCCTTGTTAATGAGTATGATCCTAAGGACTGTGAGGTAACCCTTTCTGAAATACTGGCTAAAAGAAAAAGGAAGTGGGAAAGAAAAAGAAATGCCAGGAAGAAAGGGAACAAAAGCTAGCAGGAATAAATAGTTTTAGACAGAGATTGAAATAAGTGATGGGCAGTTTTCCCTATTCTTATATAAGCTCTTCATCAGTGTAATAACATGACTGGTGTGGCATGACCTTTGACTGGAGTGGGCTGGCAGGGAGCCACTGGATCTCACTTGCTTTTGCTTAGACAGGGCATTGTCAGAGGACGCAGTGGCTTGTGGCTGTAAATCTCACAGCTATTTATCCTGCAGCACCGTGCACGAGCCTTGAGGCAGGAGTCATCTTTCATGAGTTTTTTATATACTGACCAATAATCCATAGAGTCTGAGCGTGATCTCTTCCATCTGTAGTCGACATCAAAGAAGATGGCAGTGTGCTGAATAGGGAGTTCTCTCTCTGCTGCTGTGGTTGGGGTCTAGCGATGGGAAAGCAGAGCACAGTTCAAAGATCTGCGTTACTGAAATTGCCTTGTAATGCTTTATTCATATCTTCGATACTGCCTGACAGAAGGCAAATTTATTCATTCTGTTGCCTGGCTGTGATAGAGAGCTTAAGTCCCAGAGTAAGTAAGATAAATAGTTTGCAGAGATGCTGTTTGAAGCCTTTACCTGGTTTTCGGCTCTGGAATGACAGAAATGCCACCAGAAGTGGCCCTTTGGAGATCACCCAGCTCAGGTTCCTGCTCCAAGGAAGCCCTAGCACCAGAGCAGGCTACTTATGCTGGTTCAAGGAGCATCACTGCATGCAGGGATGGGGCCCTTCTTCCTGTTGGGTAGATGTGGGCAGCTGGTTACCTCCTCTCTACCAGAACAGGGAGCCCCATAGACAGGTCAGTGACCATGGTAGCCCTGTGACTCTTCTGTGGGCCACTGCATGGGGTTAGCCTGCACCCCTAGGCTGAATCTGGCCTTTGCCTTATAAGACCTCACTAGGTTTCTGATAGTCTTCATCCTCAGGTTTATCAGGATCCCTCTAGTGTGGGCTTCCAGCTGTTTCTTGGGTTGCCCCCTCCTGTAGTGTCCTGTCCCCTTCAGATTTGCAGAGGACGTGCTCAGAGTTGGCACGTGTGTTGCTGGTGATGACCCTGATACTGATGCAATTTCCTCCTTGTCCTTCACTACCTGGAGATGGATGCCAAGAGGATGGCTGCCAGCAGAATCACCCAGTTCTCCCCATGCCCTCCCTTCCCTGAGGGTGGGGGGAATGTCAACCCTTTCCCAGATGTCAGGGACCTCCCCTGATCACCAGTTTTTCACAGAGGATTTTCCAATTTTGACTTTTACAGGGTTTTTTTTGTTGTTGTTGTTTTGTTTTTTTTTTTTTTTTTTTTTTTTTTTGTTGGGTAAGTGATGCAACACACAGAGGGGATATTACAAACTGTAAGGTTTTATATTATATCAGGAACAGAAGCAAGCAGATCTAGCTGTTGGCAGCAAGTATTAAAAATGAAGCAGGTTTAGAGAGGATTATTTCTGCCTTTTCATTTGGAGAAATAATCTTCATTTAAAAATTTGTTACTAATATGCCCCATGACTATACATTCATCACTACCCCTAATAATGGATTTTATCATTAATACGCATGAATTTTCACTTATGTTATAATCCAATCAGAAGCAAATCTCCCTTTTTAAATGCAAGTGGAACAGGGGCTCAGAAAATTTGTAGTTGAGTAAGATGGCTCAAACATAGCACAGGAAGTTTAATTTTTATGATACTCTCTGATACAGCAGAAGTTGCCTTTTGTTGTATAATTTGTTTTTTCTTATGTACATTGTGGATGTGTGGAAAGAACTAATTGAACACCCTGTGCAAACTTGGAGGCCAAGGAGAGGAAAGTCAGGGCTCAGGGATTTGTTGGGTATGGGGAAGGAACTAATTGAGGTGTCATGGGTAACAGGACTTTCTGGGGAGAAAAACCACAGTTGAGCCATAGACTTCTGGAGAGGAGAGTGCTCTCTTGCCCTTGATTTGGCTTATCTTGCAATTGCAATCATGTCCTTGGGTTATCTTCATACTCACCATGAGCTGCTCTTGAACCTCAGAGTCTCTTACAAGCACAACTAGAAAATTGCGTGTTTGTTTGGGTGGCGCAAAAAGGTTGTGGAATCATTATGGAATTATTCCTTCTGGGGCAACCCAGCCAGCACTGGGGCAGATGTAGCAGCAAACCCACAAATCCTCTATGAAGCTCCTGAGGTCACAATTTCCCAAAGTGTGTGGTGTGCCTTAACAACCCTTTAGAAGAGGAAGGGGAGAGTCAGTGCTTTGCTTCCGATCCATCTGGTGTGAAGTACGCAGGGGAAACCCTCCACCTTTCCCCTCCACCACGGCTGCTTTGTTAATGGATTTGCATGGTATTCTGAGGCACGTGTGGGTGGGCTATCCATCACTGCCACCTTCCATGGCATCTCTGGGGCCGGCAGCAGGCTTGCCTTGGTTGCTGCCTCTCTCACCGCCACCGTTTAATTGGCCCCTCAGAGCTCCTCACTGGGACCATGGCAGACCAGCAAGACTGGAATGCTGACTTTGCTTTGTCTTTTTCTTATTATTCCTTGGGCAGAGGGTAATGCTTGGGTCTCTGTTTACCCCAGTTTTTATGCCCTCTTGTGCTGAGCTACCAATTTAAGGTAGTATTGTTTTTTATTTATACCTATGTGTAGCCTTGGCTTTATCAATTTACTGTCCATTGTCACTGACTAATAACTTGGGTAGAAGTGGTGTTACACAGGTTGCACAGGGGGAATAACTGGGTGTCCCACTTACTTCTTGCATGCAGGATATGCTTTAAAGCCTCTAGTGACTGAAGAGGGCAGCCAGATGCAAAACTGGTACCAGATCTTTATTCAGAGCCCTGTGATTCAGGCAGTGTACACATGTGTGAGGAAACATTGTGGGCCCAAAGTGAGAATCATTTAACTCTCCATCTGTACAGAGAGCCAGGGGGAACTTATCCTAATAAAGGTCTTCCTACAGCTCCTGTTAAGGGTCCCGCACCTAGAAGGTCTCCATTCATACAGAATAACTTGGATTATCTTGAGAATAAAAAAAGAAAACTAAATTCCCTGTTTTATCATGAAAGCCTAAAGGCATGCACAGAAATGTTCCCAGTGCCAGGGGACCTGGGGGCAGAGATTAGAATTAGGGATTTACCAGGTTGTGTAATGCAATACTCCTTTTAAATTGCTTGTGCCACGCTGATGCCTTTTAGTTTGCAGCTCTCAAAAAAGCCTCACACCTGCCTGACGGTGAGGGGCCGTGACTTACTTACAGATAGGTGAGCTGGGCTGAGGGCAGATGGACTCCTGCTGTTTTACACAATGGGGTCAAAATCGCACATGGAGAGAGCATTTAGGAGAAGGTAAAAATAAACCCAATGAGTATTTGGATAAACCTGTAGCTGTTCAAAACGCTGATGGCTTGATTATTTGCCTTTGTCGAGTTAAATGCTGGTTGTTTTAATCTTTTGCTACCAAATGGCTGATCTCAAAAAGATTTACAGTAAGAAAAAAATACATATTTAATTTGGAAAAAGTCTTGCAGGGAGGAATGTATTTTTGCTGGTTTGCACAATAAAAGAGCAAACCACTTTTCATTCTTGCCTGATTTCAAAGACAGAAAATTGTCATTTTGCCATGAAAGGCTGTTTTTGCTGACACAATTGGTGGTTTAGCTCTGCTTTGATTTCCTATTCTAAATATGTTGCAAGATTATAGGGTGCATCCCAAGAAATATTCAGCATTTTTTTTCCTTTTGAATTGCTTAAAAATTAAGATAATGATTATGAACATGGCATAAGTCTATGCAAGATGTATTTTTTCCTCTCATTGTGCACTCCTGGGATGGTGTTTTATTACAGGACATTGATTCAAAGAATGCATTTTGAGTATATTAGAAATTAATTGAAAAGTAAATGTAAGTCCAGAGTCTCAACTGGTGTATATCAATGTCACACCACTGAAGTCAGTAAAGCCATGCCAATTTGTCCCATGTGGAGATGTGCCTTATGGTTATTTTCTCCATTTGCCCATAAGGCAGAGCTGGTTTTGCCACCACAGGTAAAGTTTATATGTATGTGAGGAATAGAAGAGGAGGTCAGTGATTTCAAATTGTAAGGGAACTCAAAAAGTAATTTAAATAGTTACTTCTCCAAAATAGGCAGAGACAGAGCTCATAATGATTGTTTCTTAGAAATATTGATATCATCTAATGAATTGAATTACTGGATATTTCCTCAGCGGTTTCTCAATAATATAAAAGTTTTACCTAGCTATGGAAAAAGTGACCCATTTCTAATTCAACTGGCTATTCACTAAGGAGAGGGGATTGGTTTGGGACTTGCTTCTCCTGCTGTGCTCAGACTTGTATGTGCAAAGGAAGTGGCCAAGTCAAGCTTTTGTAAGTGATTAAAAACTCACCATCTCCTCTGTACTTGGTACTGTTCGATGCAGGAGTGACCTCTGGTCTCCCTCCTCTCCAGTTTTAAGGACTTATGTCAGAAAAATGGATACACTGGGCATTTTTTTACCTTTCCAGTTTTTCAGTGAATCAGTCATAAGAATTACAGATGAAAAACATTTTTCCTAAATCTCATTTGTGCAAACAGTGAATCTGTTTTGGGATTTCCACCATCCCCCCCTTCAAAGAAAGAAGAAACAGGGGCATGCATCCAGTAGGGGAAATGGGAAACCTGAACAATGCTATTGGATTCACTCTTATAACAGGAAATGTAGTGTCAAGGTAAAGATACTGCCCTATCTGAAATACCTCTATCACCGTGGCATTAAATTAACCTTGAGGTTTGACAAGTTCATTACATGCAGCTGGTTTTACATCAGCTTTTTAGGAGAGTTTTTATTCAGAGAGAAATCCATAATTGTACTGTTTTTACAGGCAAGGAACCCCTCATGGTGAGGGTTGAGTTTTTTTGCCTATTTATTGATGGCAAACTCTTGCAAAACGCGTTACAGATCGAAAAATCCAAAAATACAGCTTTTGTTTGTATGGAGTCACTATTGCAAATGTCATGTTTGCATATTTTGAAATTAAAAATCAATACACCATTACGTATCAAGAAAGAATATTTCACAGCATCTGTTGTAAAAAGGTTATGGATTTCCTCATTAGCAGCTTGCTTGGAACAGAGCTCAGGGAGAAGGAGTGGGGCCCTTGGTAGGTGGACGGGGCAGTTTGGGGATGTGCTGGCACTTACAGCCCAACCTGCTGCTTTGGAAAACACACCCCTCTGCTTTTGGGAAATTAGTCACGCTCTGACTTGGTGCCTTGTGTATTTTTTTTTTTTTTTTGTGTAAGGCCACATCAGAACTGCTTATTCTTGTGGTACAATATGTATCAGGTAGAGGATTATTTTTTTTTTCTTGTAAGTAGCTATTGATGCAAATCTACCAGGACAGAGCTAAAGAGGAATGAATCTTAAATCCATTTAAAAAAAAGCCAAACCAACAACATATTGTGAATGAAAATGATAAAGCTCAGAACCTGTTCCTTTTTTTTTTCTTCTCTTTGTTTAACCAGTCAAGGCAACTTTGTCATTACAAGGTATTTTGCTTTCACAAAGTTTCCCTGTATGTCAGTGGATAGATATTGTACAAATCTGAATCCACCTACAGCTTCTCAGTGTTATAGATGCTTGGGCATATTTTTATTAAGACCATACACAAAAAGCCCTCTAAGCAAAAGAAAACCAGAAATAAGTGCTCACTGGGGAATGAATTATTCTTCTTGAGTCAAAGTCAGTGATACCGTATTGAAGTAAAAATTTCCTTATTGTTACAAGAATAGTGTTTTTTGGTGGATAGCACATAAAATTTATTATTCATTTAGCAACATACATTTTGTACATTATGTGCCAGCAATCACAGAACTCACTAGCCCTAAGGTTCTTTTTGTATGAATATATGTCTGGCTAATTTGCTATCTGGGATAGAAGCAAACTGTTCTCTTCATTAATCACAAAGGCTCCTTATGGGCCACCAGTTCCAAGTGATCTCATTTTTGTGCACATTTTGTCTTTGAAGTTTGTGGAATGAGCCCATACATAAAGATATCTGTAGGCTAAGTGCTGGATTAGGTAAGCTGTTGGACGGATAAGTTTGTAGCACAGCATCTGTCAGAACTGATCTGGGGGTCATAGTCTCATGTATCTTTTTTTCCAACCAGCATATATCTTATCAGCTTTTATCAATTTGACCAGCTCTTCCAGGACCAATCGTCCTGTTTTTATGTCTGTAGGAGACCATTCTGAAGGTGATCTGTGAAATGAGAGAAAAGGAAAACCAATTAAATAAAATACTTGGGTAGTGTTTTGTGCAACACTCAGGTTCAAATTGGTAGGTTTTCATGTTTTTTGTTTCTAAAATTTTTTGACAGGGGCTGTAAAAAATGTCAGAGTTGGAGCAGTTCACATTCTTCAGAGATGTGTCACCTCAGCTTGGGGTAATTTTACCTTGTTTGTTGGGTTTAGCCCCTGCTTTTCTCCATGATCTTTACACTATGAAGATGTGCTGGTAGGCCAAAGGAGTGGGAGTGTCTACACTGTCCTTTGGAGACTGTGATGGCACTGAAGCCACATCTTTAGTCTGTAATCAGTATTACACCTTTTTGGGGGGCAAGAGAAGAGGAGATAAGTGATTATATACTGTCTAAATCATATGCTTCCTTATCAGGCAATTTCAACCTATAAATCCCTAAGCTCAGCTGTTGTTAACTGTGTGACTCTGTGCTCCTGGAAGATTGAAAAGCGTATTAACCTTCCCCCCCCAGCATGAAAAAACAAACATGCAAGTATTCTATGAGCTTTTTAAACATACTTGGATTAAAAAAAACCCAAGTGAAAAAGGTGAATTACTACTTTTCTGCTGGAGGAAAATAAAAAGCATGGTCGTGCTACTGTCAACCCAGAACAGGCTTTTGAAGTAAGAGAGTTTGGTAAAATGCAAATGAGCATTACTCAAAATGCTTCTGGAAAGATAAAATGACTGCATGTGTTTGGATAGATGGTCACAGAGTAAAGATCTACCGTGTGCTGAGTTGTGTGGCAATAAAGATAGGCAGATAAATGTGGGTCAGCAGAGAAGATAAGACAGGCTATATAACACCCAGCCACCGTTTGAGGGAATATATAAAACTGTAAGAGCCTTTGCAACAGATGATGGGAAAACTTACAGCACTAGTGTTTTCCACACAACACCAGTGCAAATCTTTTTTTTATTAACTAAGTTGAACTTTAAAATTATGTTATGACCAAAAATCAATAAAGAGAAACTGATTTAAGTTCATCCAAGTGTGAAGGGGTTTATTACCAGTGCTACATCACTCTAATGATGTACTCTTAAAAATTTGTTTTTGTGATATATTACATCTATTATTGCTAAAAGGATAAAACTGCAAAGCGATAGTGGACATTAATAAATCAATTTAAAGAAAAATGGGCAGGTAGCCAGAGGAAAACAAAATCCAATTTGCAGTTTTTAAACATTGTGCAATTGTAATGTATGCAAATGACACCCACACCAAGGCCATGGGTTTTCAGTTGCTAATGGGATTCTCTCCTGGTGCTTATTTTGTTTGTTTGGCCTAGGATAATCCTCCTTGGAAACTACTCTGTGACAGTACACCGATATGTAATATTTCTAAAGCTAATTTTCTCGCTTAACCTTCCAGATAGATCCACACTATAAAAACATCCCATAGGGCTTTGTTGGTCAGGTTGCATGAAGCATTTCTTGGAGCTGTTAAAACACAAAACATCTGTCTTCCTACCTCTGTTTCCATTTAAATTTATTGTCCTTGTTTTTGAGCATGTGCTGTGCAGAGAGGGACTGAAATGGTGCTGTCTTTCTGCTTACTAATACTAGAGTTAAAGTACAACCTGTGCTGGTTTTCTTTGAACAATAGTTAGACAAAACTTTTCAAAAATGTTCGAAAAAGTTTCCCTCTTCTCTTCACCTAATTGTAACCAAAGTGGACTTAGCAGTGGAGTATATTTTTTTGGCAAAGTAAACTTTGAATTCCTGTTGGGAAGCATTCATTGCCACGTCTCCTAATGCTGTGTGCTTGCGGACTGTTCTTCACAGAGAATTACATAAGATCCCTCTTTGGCTGTGACCTTTCTTATTCTAATGGCATCTGACAGTGAAAAATGCTAGGATTTTCAAAGGACCCTGGGAATTTAATTGGACATCCACCTCTTTAAAGCTCCTTTAGCAAGCCAGGCTTATTTGTTTTTATTAGTATGCTCACAGCTCTAGGAGAGGACGATGCAGCTGAAACCAACCCGCATACACGATTACAAAGAATTTGTGAAACACGGAGATTAAAATAAGGTGGCGGTGAATAAATACGCTCTTGTCAGCCCTGCTCTACAAACCCTTCAATCTGTGTTAAGTCCCGGGGCTTCTTCATTAGGGCACCATCGTAACTCTGACAGTGGCAGCGTCAAGCTCTACGTTGGTTATTTGCTAACGATTGCTATTCCAAATCTGTTGGGATCCGGGAAGGGAGGAGGGAGGTTTGTAATTGAAGCATTAGCGTTTAACCTCCAACCGTTGGGCATCACCTTGAGAGGAGGTGCTTGGGGCTGAGATGCAGTGCCAGCTGTGCCCTCAGGGGTGGGTCTGGCTTGCTCTCCGGTGGACGTGCTGGCCTCATAGAGCGGGCAATGATGAGGAGCTGTGGAAATATATTTGCTTTTTTTTTAGTGCCTGGGTTGCAGAGATTGGGAGACAGGCCTGTTGAGCGTGTGTCCCTTTGTATTTGCTATTTGCTGAGCACTGGCCAATATTGTGAGAGGATTCAAGGAAAT
The DNA here is from genome assembly GCF_001715985.3 of Manacus vitellinus. NCBI lineage: Eukaryota > Metazoa > Chordata > Aves > Passeriformes > Pipridae > Manacus > Manacus vitellinus. Next base: position 2,662,227 of record NW_021939471.1, on the reverse strand, counting down.
TGAACTGTTAAGAAATGTGGGAATTTTGTTTGTTTGTTTTTAGTTTGTTTTGGTGTTTGGGTTTTGTATGTTTGTTTGTTTTTGGGGTTTTTTTGTTGTTTTTTTTTTTAATAGAAGCTAGATTGCCTGTAGTGCTCAAGGAATGTATATTCAAATCAGTTTCTGTCCGCCCACTGCTCCCCATAAGCTCAAGGGAAGCTCAATAAAACAGATGCTTTTGGAAGTTGTTGTAAGCATCAAATAGGACTGGGATCTTGCTTTCTCTTAAGTAATCTCGAGCTTGTTAGCAGCCACTTTAATTTCTTGTACCAGTTTTGAATTTCTTACAAACTTACACACTACCAATGTAAAGTACAAACTTTGGGAGCAGGTAAGCTAAGTTGCTTCTATACTTGGGAGTTGGATCAAATGATGATTTTTGGGCAGCCAGGAGCTTGGACTACAACAATGTGCAGATCACCTTCAGGAAGCTGGAAAGTAAACACAACCCAGCAGTCAGCAGAGACATGGCAAAGCTATTGCAGGAGGATCACTACAGTGATACTTGAGTGCACATCTTTATTAATATTGAAATGTCAATGGTATTTTTAGCCCAGCGTTTATAACCCCTTTGAGCAGGGTGCCTAAATGAATCCAAATTCTTGATAGATGTCTTTCCTTGGTGCCTGCCCCAGAATAGTTGAGAACCAAACAATAATTACAATCACTTCTATACAGGCAAGAGAATGATAATCTTGGATCTTGCAATTTTCTTCTGTCTTTAGCTATGATGCAAGTCTGTCATTCTTGCAAGTTTTAATTTCTGGCATCTGCTTGGCAGGGGTAAATTAGCTTAATTGCTGTTAGATTTTTCAGAAAGTCTTCCAAGCGTTACTCCAGCAGACAAATTGTGTTTGCCTCTCCACAAAGAGAAGCAGCGATGGTACGTGTCCCAGAATGTATTACATCCACTTACTAACAATTTCACTGCAAACCTCACCGTCAGAGCACTGATAAAGCTGGCCCTGGAGAGCAGCAGCAAAGTTATCAAGCAGAAAACTTCTCAGTGACTAGTGATCTCCCTTGATTAGAGAATCATGGGAGGTGTTCCAATTGATTAAAGTATGATGACACCACAGGTGATGTAAGTGGTAGCTCTCTGCTGTGTTTTCTATTGAGAGTTGTCCAGTGAAGCATTGGACTGCTGCTTGCTGGCAAGGATGATTGATGAAAGATGAATGTGGATCCAGTCTTTCCCAAACTTTTGGGATGCTGAAGTCTCTCAGGGGCCTGCTAATGGCAACACAGCTAAGAGCACACTGAATGTGTCTGTGTAGGAAAACACCCACCCATCTACGAGAAATTACCAAGAAATTTGAAACGAATATTTATTAACTTTACACAAACTTCTGGGAGGGGAAATGCTCGTTGCCATGTCAATTCAAATTACTGACACAGATGGTGGTTTCAGAAAAGGATGCTGAGTCCCCAAATCCTTGGCATGGTCTCAGGCATGGGGTAACTGAAGGAGTAAGACAAAGGAAAGTCACCATGTGTAGGATTATTATTATTTCTGTGCTGCCCCCTCTACCTGTTCTGGGAGGATTTGACAAAACAAAGAATGTAAAACCTAAACCTAATCTATTTTTTTTTTAAACATTAAGGGAAAAATGGATCTTAAAACAGCATGAGGAAGTAATTTTATTTAATTTCCAGTGCTATCTCTTGGTGTGGCTGGATTGTTTATTTGCCAAGGATTCATTTGTTACTCTTTCTAATGATGGAAATCACTTGGTGGTGAGAGTCTATTTAACAAAGTATAATAAAAAAAAAACTTGTGTTATTCAGCGTCGTGGACAGGGCTTCAGTATCTTCTGATTTCTCATAATGTAGAGATTCAGCCTCAGAAAAACACAGCTGAACTGGAGAGAGGAATACTTCTGTCATCTCACCTAAGGCTCAGCCTTTGCACTTCAGATCATTCCTGCGCACCCAGGGTCAGGTACTGTGGGGGTCTGCAACTAATCAATACCTTTACTTTCATTTAGTGTTTTGTAAATACTGAGACACAACTTGAACCGTGTCCTGAGGGTGTGTTTTAGGCATTGATTGTGCAATTTCACTTTTGTGCATAGTGTTTCTTTTGGCCGTTTGTTTTGAATGAGTCTGTCTTTGCATTGTACATGTGATGATGTCTGTGCAGCTGCTATCACAACTGTAAGTCATCAGAGAGCTAAATATGCCATGTTCCTCTCCTGATCTACAAGATTTTCAACTTCTTCTGAGAGCTGTGCATGAAACCATTGTGTCAGTGAAAAAAAGACAACATTCCTGTTGTCTTGAATGAGGCCACTTTTCGTACAATCTTTCAGAGACCCAGAGCTTCCAGCAAATGTCAAGTGATTTTTGGCTGTGTTTTAGAATCTGTTAAGTATCTGTTGGGTTACAGTCCTTATTTCATCAGTCCTTCCTCTATAAGCAGTGCCTCTAAAATTGATGATAAAAGGGAAGTATCTAAAATGGTGAGATAATTACCTCAAACGAGCAAAGAGGAGAGTTGCTCTGCATTATTCAGGACTATTTCTTGATAAAGGCTTCTCTTTTATGTGTTTGTTTCTGCAAGGGCATATTGAGTGAGAATTAGATGGAGCCAGTTTGGCTGGATTTTACTGGCAGAAGATAAACACTGTAGATGAGAAACATGTTTGTCTGGGCCAGAAACCTGGTATTGCAGAGAACAGTCCAACAATATTCATTGATGTCCAGTTTTCTTGGCATAAACGGGTGCAGTTCTTTCTTTCAAGGTACCTTCTGCTTCCTGTGGTAATTTAGCATGTTTGCCTGATGATAGTCATTTAGTGTTAACAGAGCCTTAAGTTCAAAGTCGTTAGCTGCAATGAACTCAAGATAGAGTCAAGATTTATTTAATTTGTGTTCTGCCAAAATGAGGAGGTAAGAGGTAACATCAGTCAAATAAAGCATTGCCACTTGTCAGATTAAAAACCTGGTGGTTCTGGTTGATGGGTTAAACTAGGCTGCTGATTTGGTCAGTTCTGAAAGGACATGTTGTCTTTTACTAGAGAGATCAGAAAAGCTGTAGATGTCATCCCTCTGAGCCATAAAGCTTTCCTCTGTCACTGTTACCAACTCTCATAAGCCCTTCAAAAGCTCCTTGAGGCAGTGTAGTTAGAAGTCTCTTTATCTGTCATTTTGTTTGAGTTTAAATATTTCATGGAGACATCAGATTTTCCACAGAACGTTTTGGATGTAAATGTGCTTTTGTAACCTGGGATAGAAGGGACCAGAGTTTCACTTTCTGGCTCGCCTGACATGGCAGGTTTTAATGGAGCTTTTCTTCCCTGGGACTACGCAGTTTGTAGTTTCCATGAGAAATTCCCAGTAGTTCAACCTGTGATGTTTCAAGTGAAATGTTTGGTCTTTGTTCGAGTAAGTCTTACCAGCTGTAAGTAAAAGTGTCTACAAGCGAGTAGTTACTCTCCCAGCATTTTGCTTCAGTGGTTTATTGGTGAACATGGGGGAAATAAGAAGTGGTGAGTGTACAGCCCCCCGGGAGACCCAGGCTGGAAGCAGCGGGCTCAGGACCTGTGATGGGGAGCTCCCAGCACTCGAGCAGCCCTTAAGGCCAGACCTTCAGGCTGACCAGTGCCTTCCAGAGTCCCACAGATGAAATCCATCTGCTGTATTTAGTGCAAGTGCCCAAAGGCTCCATAAGTGGAATGATCAGAAGTGGACTTTTAAAATACCAAATAGCAGCAACTGCAGTTGCTTACCCTGACCCCACTTGTCACCTTCTGCCCTCACCCCTGTTTTATATGCCAATAAAGCAGCTGCCCAACTTAGAGCATCTGGCTGCTGCTTCAGGAGGTTTACTAAGATCTTTTAAAGAATTTGTAGTTACATCTTTAATGACCTTTGCAGTTCATTGTTGATTAATTTCTAGGCTTGCAAACTGGGAGGATGAGAGCCAACAGTGTGTTTTCTGCCAGACCTGGCCTTGCAGGAATAGTTTGGGTGTCTAGCACACCATGTCTGTTAGCATTTTCCACCTAATTTTAGTTCCCTCCTTGTTGGGCAGACGATGCCAGTGCTTAATCTGATCTTACTTAGGTTTTTCTTTCTCAGATTGTAAAGTGTTAGAACATCCGTCATTGGAAGGGGTGTGTCGGAAGAATTATTTATCCCTGGGAGGAAGTGTACCTTCACATTTAACCCCTGGTCCTTGAGTTCAGTGGCTCTTTAACTGTATTATTTAACTTACTAGTTGGACTGAACGTTACATTTAGCAAGGTAACATCTGAGGAATGTTGTTTAAAATAAAGAACAACTGGCAAGGACCATGCAGTTGGTTGCTTTTGGCCAAAGTCTGTTGATGTAGGTGATGTTATTTGCACAGAAAAAAGTTTAAAAAAGCAAAAGAGAATTCCGAGACTTTAATAATCTATGAAGTCTCATGTGGGACCTATGTGGGCATTTTGCTCCTTCTTGTATGATTAGAAAAAGTCAGAAATCATGTCTGTCTGGATATTTTTTAAGCTGGTACTACATGGCAGAAAAGCAAATATCATTCCGCCTTGATCTTTAGGCTGTGATGCACTGGCACTGAGCCAGAGCCAGTCCTGCCAAAATAACCTGGCTGGGACACCAAAGGCAAGGCCCGTGGCATATCTGGAAACAAGGCGTAGCTCGGAGTCGGGATGATTGAATGGTGAGGACTCTGTGATTGCAGGCATCTTGGCAGTGACTTACAGTTCCTATGTCGTCTGTGCTCTCACTACTTTCTATTCTCTGCTTTTCTTCTGCATTTTTGGCTAATTAGATAGGGAGACTGAGGTAGACTTGGCGAGATGGACTGAGGAGCTTATCTTTGACCAGACACTGGGCAGACAGATTGAGAAAGCTGCAAGTCTGAGAGCAGGAGAGCTCCTAGGAGAAGTTTTGTCCAGTTGTTTAGGCTTCTTCTGAGGATATATCTGCTGTAAGTCTGCCCTGGCTTGGGTGTAAAGCTGACCTAGGTTTGGTGATCCTGGACAAGTCTTTATACACTGCCTAAGCTCTGAGTTGCAAAAGTGGCATCGCAGCACAGGAACTGCACGATGAGGTTTGTTTGTGTGCCTTATCTAATGAGATCCATGGGTGACAGTTGAATTAAGTCACAGGCCTGGGGAAATAAAAATGTAATGGCTGCCTGCAACCAACATCTTAGGTTCATTTAAAATTTTCCCTAAGATAATCAGCGTTTATTAAAAAAAAGACATAGGTAGCTGGCCCCAAGACCTTGGGATTGTGCCAGTGTGTGCTGTGCCATGTCCACAACACTTCTCTGTGGCTTTGCTGGGACAATGGGATACAGTATATTCTGTTGAGGTATATTAAAAAAAAATCTCTGTGCTTATACTCTTTTCATCAGATGGGCTTAGAGACATATAATATAGAGCAATAACTATCCTCTGGTCCTGATTAACTATCAGCAGTCTTGGAAAAATGCTTGGTTGGCATCTGTGCAGGTTTCTGCAGATCAGCCAGATCGTCTGATACTCAGTTGCAAACTAAAGGAAACCAGTCCTCAAATGCTGTGCTAGTTATTGATCTAGTACATTTGCTGGTCCTGAAATACAAAAGCAAGGAAGAAATGAGGAAGTTCAGGGGCTTATCTCCAAGGATGTGTTTGATGCCAGCCGTGTGTTTCATTCACGCTGTGGTGAACACAAGGCAGAGGTAGTCACGTGCTGGTGACATCTGACATAATGCCAGTCTTTCCCCAGGAGAGAAAGAGGAAAGCTCTAATATTTTAGAGAAAGTGCATTTTTACAGTTTAGTGCCTTCCATTTTTGCCATGTAGATCACTGGTAGAAGGATTTTTTTTTTACAGCTGTTCCTTTTGTCACATCAGAACTGTGTTCACAGAGCATATGATGTTGCTGAACCCCACAAGCTGAAGGAGTCTTGAGTATTACTTTCTTTTTTTTCTGTTTTATCGTGACCTTAATGTAATTTTGAAATGTGTTTCTGTATTTTGTCAACTATGTAAGAATATGTATTTGTCACAAAATCCCATTAACACGAATACTGCTCCTTTCCAGTTTAATAGGTACTGCCAGCAAACTTCCAATTTGAGTTGTTACTTTTCTATTCTTGTGAATTAGCTAAAATAGAAGAGTTAGCATAATAACTAAATTAGTTATGGTCAATTTGTCTGATACCAAAACAAGGTCTGCAATGCTGCAGCTGCTTTGCAGCAAGAGCACCAGTTGGTGTGTGTTTTGCAACAAGTTTCCTAACATCAATATATTTATTTCTCATTAACTTTATGGAATTACTTAAATCTGAATGGTATGTGTAACAATAGATCCCACCTTTCTTCAGAGTTTAACGAAGGGGAAGGAAGTCAGTCTGAAAAACTCAGTCCAAACTACTTTTTTGCTCTTGAAGTTTGGTCCAAGGACTTGTTAAAACATGACCAGAATCAAAATGAATAGTGTCAGCCTCTGTACTGAGCAGCCATTTCCTGTGCCTTCCACAGTTATTCTGGTATCATTCTCAGGTATGATTTCATGTACCGTAAAGGGGGAAAGCAACACACTCCATTGATTTTTATCATTTTGAGGCAATTTGATGTAGTAGGAGCTGCATGTTGATCAACTGACAACAAAGAGGGGAATTAATCAACAGACACGATGTACTTAAACATTATGACAAGTGAAGAGAGAACTCGTAGAAGAAAGTCAAGAGTTCTCTTTTTCGTTGTTTTTGCTTTGTTTTAATTCTGGCTTCCTGTAGTTGCTCATTTCAGAATAAAACAAACATTGTAAGTGAAATTAGTTTGCACTAAGAGCATGCAACCCTGAAAATTTATTTTGTGAGTGTTGCAAACAAATATTCCTCTTAACACCAATCTACATGAGCAAGTAGTATTTACCAACAAGGAGCTCTGATTTTTCAGTTAATTTAATCCCAGAAAGCAGTCTGATTTTTGTCCATTTCTGTGTTTGCATTCATGGGGACATCACTGAGCAGCACAGAAGAGACCATAGTGGGCAGTCACTGTTTAAATGAGGAGCTGGTGATCTCTACTACCTTTTAGTTTGAGTTTTCAGGAATTCAGAGAAGAAACATCTGTGGCAGAATATTATGAATGAAAATAAATTGAAAATAAATGTACCAGCTTAAAGTAAGTGTGAGTATGAAAGCACTGAGCTGTGCATCAGCCACGGTGATGCTGCAGAGAGCAGGGACTGTGTGGTACTCAGCAGCTGGTGCTGGACAGCAGGAGATGTGATGCTGTGCCTCAGTTCTGCAGTTGCCCCTATCACCAGTTGATCCAGTTGCAAAACCACATAGTGTTTCGTGCTCAACTGCTTGATGCTGTAAAGTGAGTATCCATCCAAACTCCTTATTTGCTACAGGTCTGCGAGGTTTATCCAACTCATGTTTTTGTAAAGCTGTAATTCACTATTTCTGTGTAGGTAATGCATAGCTCTACAAAGCACTATTCAGTTTGCCATTTACTAAGTCTCGAGGGAAAATAATGGTGTTTTTAGATATTCAAACACTTTGGGGCTAGACCCTGCTTTCTTCAAAGCCTGTTGAAAAATGAGCAAGATGGGGCAATCAGCTAGCAGGGAGTAGGCAGGAGGAGAGAAGTAATTTTGCCGGTTTTGTGTGGGTAATTTTAATAAGAGAGCAGTGATTTAACATGACCTAGAATCACAGAACATAAAAACAGGTCAAGAAATCTTTTGCTGGCTTGGTTATGTTGCTTTTGTTGCATTCTTTAGCTGTGCATTTGTATGAAGCTCTTGAATTGAGAAATTCAGTTTGACTGGCGCTTTTCGGTGGTGTCACTCAGAAGGGACAGAATGAGAAATTTTGAAATGTCATAAAGCACAGCAGACTTCATCTAGGAATTTGCTCTGCTGTGAGGGTGGTGACATTGGAATTGCTGGGCAGAGTCCCTTTTGTCTCAGTGGCTTCTTAGTTTCTCATGTGATTTACATGTGGAATCTCAGTGTAAGTGAAATACAGTCCTCCTTTAGTTTTCTATCCTTTGGTGCTGTGGCAAGTCTTTAAAATGTCATAATGAAAAACAAGCACAGCAGTGCTGAAGAGGATTCATGTCTTTTGTTTGAGCTGCTCAGTTTCCAGAGGTTTCCAAGCACATATATGTCCTTATAAGAGGGATACCTGTGTCTATCTCTCTATCTGTCTAAAAACACATATAATTATATATATGTTTGTGTACATATAATTTGAAGAAGAATCAAGGACAAAAAGTACTTGTCCTTTTACACACCTAGACCCTAAAAACTGAAGGGACCTGCTGTGTAGCCATGCAGGTGTGTGGTGACTGCACAGGAGGGTAAGGTGAGGTGCTAGAGCCTCATGCTTTACAGACTTTGATGTGTCTGGCCCTCGGGGAAGGCCAGAACTGCATTGTGGTGGACAGAGTGCATTTCATTTAGTCCTGCATTGGTGCTGCTTTTGCATTCTTGACATGGACTTGTCTCAAAGTAAGTTTGGGGATGTTCTTGAAGAGCAGAGAAGAGAGAGGAGAACCTCTAGGTATCCATGCTTGGCTGAATCATACTAGCAGCACACTTTTCCCTTTTTGGAAAAGGAGGGGAAGGTGAAGGAAAGACTAATGGATGAGGGGACCTGTAACCATGTGTTTATTGCCTGTTTCGGTTGGTTTCATGTTTCCGTGGCAACATACCCTCTGTGGCTTGAGATCCAGTGAAACGATACCTGTTGTGTCCATGAAGGGCTGGGCAAAAAAAAATTCATGAAGCAGGTAAAAAATAACTTAGCTTGGGGCACATTTGGTTCTGGAGCTAGATTAATCTGACAGATTGTGCTGGTTTAAAGGTAAACCAGCAGGGGAAATGAACTCAACTCAAAAGAGAGATTATAAGTCAGAATAACAATTTAATAAAATAATACAATAAGTACAATTATACAGACAAACAATTGGTTTTAACCCACAAAACCCAAATATATATAACCCAGCACCTTGGGGCATGAACAGAGTGGTGTTCTTTGGGCCCCCTGAGTCCAAAGGAAAAAAAAGTGAGGGGAAAACCTGTTGGTGAGAGAGCTGTTGCAGTCTGGTCAAGAGTGGTGTCCTAACTAGGACACAGATATATGACTTGTTGTGGAGACACAATCCTGGGGAGCAACTGAAGTGTGCTATGGTTGGATCTTGGTTCAAGTGACACAAGAGGGAAAATGCAGAGTTAAACTCATTGAACTTATTTTTGTAGTGAATTAGTGAAAGTGCCATTTTTAATGCAGACTGTGAAGTGAACTGTGATGGTTGAGGGCTATGAGTGAAGCACTTCTTGGGGATGAGGGTAATGCTTCAAGGTAGACAGTACAGAGAAAATGGACCTAATTCTTTGGTCTTGTGCCTTCCTTTTCCAACTGGTTGTCTCCTTTTCCCTGCTACTATCAGTTGATCTGTTAAAGGTACTGTTTTTACTATTGGGCAGAAACTGGAAACCTCAGGACATAGTCCTGAGTTCATACTGAATGAACAACTACTCAGCACCCATTAATTCACTTAAACAATAACTGAATGTTCAAAATTGCATGGCTCTCAACACTTCCCAGATCTCTGCTGGCTCTCTGTTAATAAGGATTTTTTGAAAACAGGACTCTCTACTAAATAGGCTAAATGCCTAAATAGGCATTTATCTCCTGGGAGAATGTGTTCCGAAATGTTTTTTCCTCAGCAGATATGGGAGGAAGTAAAACCATGTGTTTGCAATGGCTTGGAGTGGGATGAGCTGGTGAGATCCTGTCAGGAGCTGAGCTCTCCAGTCTCTGGACTGTGGGACTCTGAACAAGAGGATGAGCCATGAGCCCAGTATTGCAAACCCAAGCAGTAGCAAAATTCCCTCTCTGTAAAACAGAGCTTTGGAGTGTGGTTGAAACCATGACTGCCTCCTGCAGCAGAGATCTTCTGTTGTTGGATCAGTCTCTACACAGAGTTTTGTACCATGCCTGCCTCTGTGCCACGTACACTACCAAACATGAGCATCTTTCAGTGCTGGAAAGAATGCTGTGCATTCTCCACATTTCTTGTAATAACATGTTTTTGTAGTATTGGACAAGGCCCCTCATGACCCACTTCTGCAAGTGACTGGGACCTCCCTGTGATGTGTTTGGTTGATGTCAGCTCCCTGAAAGGGCCCAGAGGTCATGTTCCCAATGAGCCTCTGGTCCTGTTTCTGACCCATCTGCCTTGTTTTTCCATCCTGAAAGATCATGGATTTTGTGTGTGAAGTCCTTTGCCTATTGTTGCTCCGCATTCCCCAAATACTGAGCTGGCAGACTGCATGTTCCCTGAAATATTAATCCCTAAATCCTTCCTTATACCTCTAAGTCTGAAGCAATTACAATCTTTTCCCCTCCTCTGCTAATTATATTCATTTGGAAGCAGACGTAGCTTTCTCAGAGGACCATCCTTTTAATTTCCCTTCCACGTGTAGCAATTAGCTGGGGGTTGTTGCTGGCTTAACAGAGAGTGCTCTGAATGGGTTGGAGTATTAAGTACAATGAGACAGTTGTAGGGCTCTAATGGGTGAACGTGGCATGTTGTCAGCCAGGGCTTGACATAAACGGTTTATTGTCGGGTAAGAGAGGCCGGGGGAAGCCCTAGTCCTATGGCACATGTTGGTGGCATCCTGCTTTAATAAGCTTTTAAAGAAAAGATTAATGTTTTTGTTTTGGTTTGGTTTTCCTTGCCCTCACGCTATAGAAGATATCCATTCTAGATTGCCCTGGGGAGACAAGTGTGTGTTTTTTCGGGGCTGTACAGAGAATTCGGATGGTGTAAGTAATTTTTGTATTGTCTGGGCTACTCGTTTTTCATCATAAAATGTACATCTATAGCCTTTTTAATGCCTTTTTTTTTTTTAAAGTCTTTATCACTTGGCAGGGATGTAAAAAGTTAATAACAGATTTATAATTTTATTAGCATTTATGCTGCAAATGCTAGAGAGTTCCCCAACCCAAATTTAATGCATCCTTAAAGTCCTTTTTATTAGCTTGTTAATTCCCAGCAGTACCATTTTATGGAAATGCGAATTACATTTTTTCTTTTTTTTTGGTAGAGGAGAAACAGTGGTTTAGATCCAGATGATGAAAACATGGAGTTTTTTTGTTTGGCTTTTCTTTTTTTTTTTTTTTTTAAAGTGTGGGGGGGTGATTTTTAATTTTTATTTCCCCAAAAGCGACTGTTTTATTGTAGCATTACAATTGCTTTTGACAGATGTGAGTGACAACACCAGGTGACAAGGAGTGTCATCCTTTTCAGCAGAGAAACATGACTGAGTACTGGGCAGGTGTGAACACAGTGCGTGTAGTGGGAGCCAACGACAAAAAGCCTCTTAGAGACCCAAACCTGCTCATTCCCTTCTGTTTTCTGTCAGACTTGGCCAAGTTCACACACGGGTTGGGTGGGTTTTTTCTTTTTTCATAGGTCTGTCTGTCAGGGATATGTTTATTTTAACAAGTACTCTTTATGTTAACGAGATACTTTGGCCATGACTTTTTCACACTACGAGGATAGGGAATTATTTTTAAAATAAACATTTTTCTCATTCCATTGACAAAGTGAAATATAAATTACTTTGGGGGAGTAGCTGTGCGTATATTTCAATCTATTCGAACTGTAGGATTATACCCATGTTATTTTTATTATTCCTTCATATAAAGGACAATGTGGTGTAAATTAAAGGTGCATGGTAGCTGTTGCACTCTATGTAAGCCCTCTCCATTGCTTGTGTAGTCATCCATCCGTACTTCCATGTGGGAGCAGCAGAATTTTTGTGGTTATTGTTCTGTTTTGCACATAGCAGGAGCTGGCAGCAGACGTGTGCAGTAAAATACATTTCAGACATTTCCTGTATCACTAATTGTAATTTCCAAGGCTCCCTCTGTGACAGAGCGAACAAAAGGGAGCTTTGAGAAAAACTATCATTAGCCTCGTGGATCAATATGGTTTAGGAAATACAAAACAACTTCAGTTGTTTAAAAATAGGAAGTGCCAGAGGGGGTTCCTACCACCCTGCTGAAAACAAATCACAGCATTGATCTGTCTGCAGTGTAACTGCAAAATTTGCAGAAAACAGGTGAACCAGCTGGGAATATAAATAGAGCCTCTCTGCAAGCTGTACCTGTGCTGTTTTGGCCCTCCTGGGCAACCCACAACGGGTCATCTGTAAGTGAGATAGTTGCTTGCTTTGGGGGGTAGTAGGAAGGGAGTTAATGCCAACCAGAGGATGCCTCTCACAGCGTAACATTGTTGTATTTCTTTTTCTGTTAATGGTTTCTTTTCATCTCTCTGCCACTCTCAGATCAGAAGAGTTTCTCAGGTAAGTTAAAAGGCTATTTCAGGAAATCCACCCGTGAACACAGCACAGGTCATGAAAAGAGAGAAACCCCAGCTGAAATGACAGTGGTAGCCTAGCCCTAGGTCAAGGAAAGTGCTGAGAAACAAGAGGACAGCTGACCTTCTGAATGTTTAAAATACATGGAATAGTTGTACGAAGCTCAGTAAAATGTTCCTCAGGCAATTTTCTTTGGGGTTTCTGAAATAATATCAGCGTTTCATTTCTTATTTACTCTTCACGGTTAAACTTTTACATCCTGCTATGAAAGAAATTTCCCCTTCTCTCCTTGCAAACCTGCCTCCAAAATGACTCGTGGGCTTTGGTGACGTCAGCCAGCACATTCTCAACACTTGGATACGAGGAAGAGTTTAGAAATTTGGTGTTATTTTGAAGCGTGACCGTTCCTCTGTGGCAAAGCAGCGGAAGGCCCACAGGAGTCGTCCTGTGCAGCTGTGTGTGGTACCCAGATAGGCACTGTGCTGTTAACAATTGTTGCGTGAACTCTTTATGCACAGTGAGGTGAGAGCGTTCCGAAGATCACAGATATGTCATTCCCCGGGCTTTTCGGGGATTAAGGTCTGCAGACTTTTCTTTCTGGTATTTATTAATGAATGATTTATGAAGGCAAGCGCTTAGTCCTCCGCCGTTAACTCCAGATTGTGTTACATTCCTTCCCAGCCCCCAGGGGTGGTTTTCAGGAAAAAGACAGTGAGGATAGGACAGCACTGGTTTTTGCTGCATGAATTTTGCTTGTGAGAATGAATGTGGGTAGCTGTAGGTGTCTAAAGAAATTTGAATCACCTGGTGAGTACTGGGTCCTGTCTTTTCTTGACCATAACCCACTGGAACTAAAGTTTCTTTCCTAAGTGTCACGTTACTTCCAGGCAAGGAGGAATTTTCGAGTATTTGACTCGTTCTATTTCTGTCGCAGCTTGCCAGTATTGAACCTGCTACTTATTTTAGCTGGTATTTTAGCTTGCCAGTAGAATCTCAAATTAAAACATCAGGGTGATGAAAACCATCTTTGTCTTGACCAAGAAAGAAACTGTGGCATCCCAGGACTAAAAAAGTAAATTTCTGTGGGCTGAGCACATGTCTGAGAGTTTGTTTACTGAAGCAGTGGCTGGCCAGTCCACTGAACACAGGACTCCTCCCAGTCTGGTAACTGAAAGTCAAATCAGCTTAGGGGGAAACTATTCTTGTGCAACTGTAACTCCAACTTGGAAAATTTTGTTTGAAGGATAGTGAGTAATGATTTTCAGTCAGTACGAAATCAATTACAAATTACTATAAAACCTTGATTAAATCTTTAAAACAAGAGAATTGGGATCTAAATAAACCTGTATTCAAAAACTAGAGAGGTTGACTTCAATTAGGTTGTAAGAGATGCTGAAATATAATTTTGCTTAAGTACTAAGATAACGTGCCAAGATCCCTCTCTTACAAGTGGGTACCTCTAAGGGTGATTTAATCCCAATAGGAAAAATCATGTGTGGCTGAACTACCATCGACTGTGCCATCCTCTCTTCTAGGCTGTGGGCAAAACTGACTGGTGACACTGTGTTACACATTTGGATGGCTACAAATGCACAGAAACAATCCCACTCTTGCTGTTATTGAGACCTCTCTGTTAGCATTATTTTTTAAGAATCACTAGCCTAAAGATACACAAGCGAGCATGACCATCTAATCCCTAATTAACCTCTTTGCTGAAGGCTTTGTATAGATTATAATAATATATTAGAGGATTTCTGTAGTTTCTCAAGGCATGCTTCAGTATCAGAATTTCCCTTTATGTGTTCAGTGAGCTCATTGGCATTTGTGCAATAGATAATAGCCCAGGGATATGGTCTTTGTCAATTTAGTATCATTCACTGGAAGCTGCCAGAGTTTACATCTGAAGACATCTTACACGACAGTTTCTTTAAATAATTTTTTTTTTTTGGTCTTGTGTGCTCAGTCCATGCTGTCAAGGGCATTCCTAAATACTACAGAATGGTATTTTAAGACAAGAATTCAGACTCCTTTGAGTCTCTGAAAGCTCCACAGTTAAGTTTTACATGCCATTAGTGAAGATACTGTTATGTCAGGTAGGACTTCTATGAATATCCGTGATATCCCAAAGATCTGGGCTTTTGAAAACGCTTCATGTAAGGACATCTCGTCTTGAAGATTCAGTTTTCATTGAGCTGTTTCAAAGCTTTCTAACTTCTCTTTGTTCGTGAAGGGCTACATAATAAAAATTTTAAATTTTTCCTTTCTTACTTTGAAATGTTTCCCCTTTTCTCAGTTTGACCATGGTTTCGCAGAAGAAACAACTAAAAGGCAAAACCAGCTCTATGTCTTATACTGTTTTTTATGCCTTTGTAGTTATTTACTATCGGAGACAAAGGAAGATATTTCAGTTTTCCACAGTAAACTTGGAGGAAAACAAACTCTAAACTTGAAAGTGCTTAATTAAAATTCTTAACTTGAGTAAAAATACCTGCAGTTTTATTTGAAAAGGGAAGTTTTATTTTCAGTAAATGCCCTTTTTTAATATTGGTACCTAAACCACAGATGTGTGAAAGGATGCTTTTAGCATCCGTCCTTGGATCACACATGGCACCTGAGATGTAGAGCTGTTTTTCATGGGCCATAATACAAAGTGCATCTGGGGATCTGGACCTAAGTGTGCACCTAGTTTAAGGCATGTTGCAGTAACTTGGAAGTTGGTAGAAATACTCACGTGCTTTAGTGTAAACACGTTCTGGAACACCTTGCTGTCCTGAGGGATCAACAACTGAGTCCAAGACCTGCCCGGCTTTATATTTTCATTGGGGTAGCTGAATTCTTCAAACAGAAAGGAAACTCTGTTTCTAGTGCCTGTGATGCAAAAATACAGTGTTGCAGAGAGGAAATAATAGCCCAAATTAAATCTTTAGAGGCTCCTCTGCAGCTGGGAGGGTGGCAGATATTCCTATTGGCATGCTGATTATTATAGCAGAGCACTGGAAGAGACAGGCGGTCCTGGTATTATCAGTGATGGCAGAGCATAATCTGAAATATTCAAAGAACAGCTGTGGTGTTTTGGCTGTTGCAATCTTGATTGTGTCAGCATAGATAGATTTCTTTCTGTTTTTCCCGGAGAACATAATAGTCAAATGAAACATGGCTAACTACAGCCTTGGGGCTGAGTCGGTGTTCTCCACCTGAGATGTGATTGCAATTTTTGACAGGAAGACTAATATGTGTTTTATTGTTGTGTATTTAAATTTGATTTGGGGGTAGAGGGAGAGAGCATTTTATTAAAAAGAGAAGGAAAATAACTTCTTAAAATATTTCCTGTTGCTCCTCGGGTGGACTGTGGAAGAGAAGGCAGGGAGATCATACAGTGCTTTTCTTTTTGAGGAGGCGTGGGCACCACAGAAGTGCTTCTGTAAGAATTCCAATCCAATTTAGGTGTTGATTAAGCAAGATGATATAAGTAATGGCTTAAATCCATCCTGGTTCAGCAATTCAATGAAGGCGTGAATAAGCACTGTCCAAATATTTTGCAGGAGCGAAGCTTCAAATCCTGGTGTTCCCCTAACTAAGCATGGGGAAAGGGTGTTTGCCATGCTCATCTCCTGCATGTGAGGTTTGTGGCACTGACTTGGGTTCAGTGACAGCTGTGTTGAAAACCCCTTTGAGCTCCCACTTTCTGAACACACCTGCCCTCCTTCGTTGGCAAAGGGAGCTTAAGATGCTCCTGGGTGTAACAGGGACCTGTGGCACACTTTCCTTCTGACTCTACCTAACCTCTGGCACGGTATAGTTTTGTGGCTCTGTTCTCCTATGTGTAGAATAAGGATGTCAAGTTTGATGAGTCTTATTTTTCACAGACTGAGCAGAGGGAGGTTGTTTCTCCCATGAAGCCTGAGAGGTCCAAGACATTCGATGTTGCCACCATCCAATGTAGTTGTACCCAGAGCTGAGCTGCTGAATCAGCTGAGAAAATTCATGGGGGTTTTGGGAAACAGCTTTTGAATTTGCTAATGGTTCTTTTCTTCTGGAAAACATCTGGTTTTGGAGAGAAAAATGGAGTTTAGGGCCTTATATTCTGAAATAAGCACTTTACATCGAAGTTACATATATAAGGTATGCAGTATGTAGGGACCTGTAAAAAGCTCAGGATCCCTCTAGAATAGGATTTTAAAATTTGATCTATCACCTTAGAAGCCTGTGTGCATTTTGTGAGAAGGTCCATAAAACATGAGGAAGAAAAAAGGTTTGCTGTTAAGACATACATTTTCTATGTGCGGTTGCAAGCTCTCACTGTAAAATTTCTGGAGCCCATGAACTGAAAAAGATTAAATCTGTTCTTTTGGCAGCTCTGTCTTATATTGCAAACCCTTGTGAGGGCCCTGGGCATGGAGGAAAAAAAAAATTATACAGTAAGAAGAAACAATGGGCAAAGTGATTACAGCTTCACAGTTTTGTTTGTATACAGTTGGGAACAGGCTGTCTTTGCCTTGGAGGACATACATTCTCAGGAGCTGAACATACGTGGCACCAGCTAAAATTGTGGGAGCATTTTTACTTTTAAGTATGTGGAACATCTGTAGGTCCAGTAAAAATAAAATAAAAATCCTGTGTGACTTGACAAGATGGGAGCCAATGTAAATGATCGATAAGCCAAATGTAGATGAAATTTCAGCAATTTTACAGCTTAGTTCATCTACCACTTGAAACTCTCAGATGTCTGTGTAAGAAGCACTGTCATTCCTCTGGCTTGGTGAGCTGCAGGAGTGAGGTGACTTGCCTGCTCTTTTTCTGGGCTTTGTGTCCTAGAGTTCTTCTTGCAGTTTGTGAACTTTTGAAACTTTTTTTTTCCTCTCTCTTTTTTTTTTTTTTTTTTTACAAGAGAAGGTGAATGGGGGTGGGCAGGAGGGGACTGTACTGTACTTGCCATTTCTATTTCACTTTTCAAGATTTTCTCAGCCCTCATGGCAGGGTGACCTTTAGCAGCCTCAAAATGAAGGAGTGTTGAGTGATTTTTCATTTTATGAGATATACAATACAGGTGGCTAATAAATAAAATACTTTGATGGGCAAAGAACTCACCCAGATGTCGGGCAAGTGAAGAGCATGTTCTCAGTTGAGAGCTGCCCTGTGGAGCTTCCCATCACTGTCAGCTTCTCCCTGTGTCTATGTGTCCACGTACTGTGGGAGGGCCAGAGGTCAAGGATGATAAAATAAAATAGGTTCACTGCTGAAAATCACAAGGAGAGGAGAAATGAGTGTAAACAACCCTGCAGGTTGTTCCTGTCTGTGCCATGTGGTCCTCAGTCCTACCTTCCTGGTGAGGTCCAGTTGCTACATTCAGAGAGGGTGGGAACAGCTGTGAGAGAGAGGGATAACAGTAGCATAAGCCTGGGGGTAAACTGCAGGGAGATGTTTGTGAGTGCATTCAGAATGAAAGATGAGATTTGATTCGACTCCTTGAAGATTTGTGTATTCGTTATTTCAACCATTGTAAAATCCTGCAATTCCTCTGTAGATCCTCCTGGACTTAAACTCATGTTACCTGGGCATGAACTGTAGGATTTTTCACCTAAAAAAACTTATCAACAGTGGAAAGTTTCATGGGTAACTAAAGGGATTCAGCTACTTAGCTGCTCTGAAGCCACAAGGGAGTCCCATGGGTGTACAGCCTTAGGTTAACTTTCTGAAGCTAGGATGGAGCTGGAAACATCAGAGAGATGCCACCTGACAGGCCTAGAAATGAGTTGTTAACAATCTAATTATTAGAACTACTTAGTCACCAGTTTTTAGGGGAAAATAAGTAGATAAATACTAGGGTTAGTACTGCAGATGGGAAAAGGGGTATCCCAGATAAAGTGTGCATGCAGATACAGTGGGTTGAAAAAGAAAAATGACTCCATGCTGTGTTCAGTCTCGGTGCTGAGCTGGATCTGACTTCTCTACATTCACTGACTTCAAGCTGCCTGTCTCCCCTCTGCTTCATTGCCTGCAGTTGTCAGCTTCTGGCAAAGCCTGTTGAAGTTGCTGTGACTTTTCCCCAAAAAACTTCAAGTGCCTTATTAATTAAACTGGGGTCTGATGTCATTTCTGTAAAATCTGGGTATGTTGATTGGACGGTGTGGTAAATGCTCTCCCTAAATGCCTGTTGTTTGAAAGCCCACTGGTGCTGTTATCCTCCACTCCCTTTTTTCTTTTTTAATAAATGATTATGGGTTTTTTTTTATTCAGCCTGTTGTTGGTGTGGTGTGCAATACTGCATGGTAGAAGTCTGTCACAATGAAAACTTCTCTGTAGGGTGTCCCTGCATTCAGTATTTCTCTTCCATAATAGTGATTAATGATGGCACAATGTTAAATTAGTATTAGGCTTTTTAGCAGAGCTGGTTGAGCGCAAAAGCATTTAAAGGTCTTATCATCATTCAAAAATCAAATTTAGGGTTGTAAATTGAACTTGCACTGTCTTTGGAGTTACATGCAATCTGATAATTTCCCTCCGTTTGCTGCCGTGGTGTTTCCTGCTCCCAGCTGCCGATACCTGCTCATTGCAGCACCTGCTGCTGGGGTTAAGGGCTGGTAGGACACCATTTGGTCCTGGAGAGGCTGGTCCAGCATGAATAGCAGAGGAGAGTCTTCCCTTCAGAAGTATATAAAGAAAAACACCAGAAAAATATCTGGGTTTCCCCTCCACCCCTTCCTTTTCCCCCCCATCTCTTACCTTGGGAGACTGCAGGCTCTCAAATGATTGTGGGCTGTAATTGGAAATTGAGTCCCTTCCTCTTAAAATCTTTTCATAAGGCTCTCTCCTACTTTATTAAATCATTAAATGAGTTTAGCAGGTATTAGTTTTGAGCTTTATTAATTGTGACTTGTTTTTCATTATGAGATAATTGTCAGTCATGAAACATAACTGCTGTAACATATCTAAGCAGACAAAAGTTTCCAGGAGGCAGGGAGAAAAGAAATACAAAAAGGTCGCTTGTATTAAAACTTCTTGAAATAAATCCTTGCTAGAGGTATTTAAATGTTCTTGAAGATATCTTGTTTGGGATGGAAAACCAGCAGCTTAAAAGCTTCAGGAGCTCTGGCAGGAATTTGGTGAAGAACATGATACATTTATGGTTTGAGTTGACTTTGAATATATAACCAGTCCTACCCTCAACAGAAAACATTTCCAATTTCTAAGCTGTCTTGGTTAGGTCGATTTACAAGCATGGCAGATCTATCCAGCTTCTTGAAGGCTTGGAGTACGCTGGAAGCTGCCAAGGGAGATTCAGTTCACTTTGAGACCTGGGGCTGCTTGCAGACAGAATTGCTCTTTATTTGCACACGCCAGGCAAATTCTGTGTTTTCTGTGGGTCCCCCTAAGTGTCTCCAAGTGCCTCCTGTGTTGAGGGGTACCACAAGGCTTATGAGCCAGTGGGCTCAGAGGTTCAGCAGTCCCTTCAGTGACAAAAGAGAGACTGGAACTGAAGAGTGCCAGGCCTGCCTGCTCAGCATTGACAAGAGCAGTGCAATTTATCTTGAGCTTTTTTTCAGGAACTTCTGGGAAACAAACTATGCGTAATTTTAAAGATGCTTTCATGAAACAATTAGGCTGCATTAAATTATTTCTACTTTAGTGTGTAGCGCGTCCTCGGCACAGACAGACCTTGATGTGCAGCTCCAGGGACTGGAGAACAAATCCAAGCTGCAAATCCTGTTTGGAACCTAATGCCTGGTAAATACAGTTTAAATTTTTTTTGGATTCTCAGTTATTAATCTAAATGTAATTCATCTTTCCACTCAGAAGAAATTACAGTTGTAATGCCAACATTTGCAAGCAGTAGTGAGTGATACTAGTAGCCTCTGAACACCCATTCTTTACTGAAAATAGATTTACCACTGCCAAGCGATAAGATAAAATCTTTTCTGCAGATGATGGCTTCTGGAACATAAAAAAAAATATAGTTTCTGAGAATCCTGAGAGTAAAAGATATGTGGTCTTTTAAGGGCTGTGTCTTAGAAACCACAGTGCTGCTGTGATTCCAGTAGCCTGGCATTTCATCTGTTGTTTAATGGGCTAACGGAGTAAAATATCACCCTGTAATGATTCTTGAATGTGTGTGGGTTTCTTTATAGCCTTTCATGGAGCTGCAGGCTTCAATTTTGTCCTGAAGAAGCTCCTGATATAAATTGGTAATAGATCAGTAAATCAGATAAGACCTGGTGGTTGGGGGGGCAGAGGGCTGGAGCAGAGAGATCAGCAGCCACCGGTGATGGCAGCATGTCTGGCTGAGCTCCTGCAGCCTTTCTGCTGCTCTTTGCCTTCTCTTCCCTCCCCGGTGCTGGGAGCCTGTCTCCTGGTGGGCAACGGGGAGCTTGTTGACTTTTCAGTGAGGCTGGAGTAAACAAATTCATCATCTCTAAACTGGGTAGCTCAAACTCGTTCTTTGAAGCACTCACAGGGGGATTCACCTGGTAAACTCTTTATCTTCTGTTCTTTACTTCATTAATGGAAGTGGTTCATTCAGGTACTGCTGCTGCAAATGTAATCTGAGGTAAAAGCTGTTATATAGAGTGAATTTCAGAATTGGAACCTAATCCTGTGTGTGGCAGGACCTTGCTGTAAAACATTTAGCACATTGTGTTGGAATGGATGTGAAAACAAAGAAATTCCCTGTAATAGTAACTATTAATATGAAGGTAATGTAGGATAGTAAGCCAAAAACCAGGCATGAGCTCCTGCAAAGAAAGTCAGCATCATATTTGGTGTTACAAAGACAGTATCTCATGGGGGGGGGTGAAGTTGTCCCTTGGCTGTAACATTGCACCCAGTTTTGGACTGAACAAAAAAGGAGAAGGATGAAAAGTTTGGAGTAGAAGAGACTTGGGACAGAGCAAGATTGCTAGTGTAACTTTGAAAAAGTGCTGCAGAGGAGGACATTTAATGAGCCATGGTCTTAAATACCAGCCAGAAGGACAGAAGGTGGGAATTAGAGGGTATCTTTGTAACGCTGAGGATGGCAAAGCATTGCAATAGATAATCTGGAGAGGTCGTAGGATCTTCATCACTGGAAAGTGTTCGTAACAAATACGGTTAAAATAGGGCTGTGTGTCTCAGAGATATAGGATTTCTGTGTCAGAAACCTGTAGAGGTGAAGTGGGATTAGGTCTGGCTATATGTGAGTTGGAAAAGACTACCTCTGACTTCAGGCAGACTTGAGGTTCAGACTTCTGTAACTATTTTAAAGCTTCTCGGGAGTTACCTCATGGTAGTAAAATAATTTTGAGTTTCTTCTAATGTAGCCAATGAGCATTTTTAGGAGAGAGGATTTACTTCTTCATCTGGTTGAAGCTGAGTTACTAGGTTAGGATTTTTAAAAAAAACCTTGCTTGTAACCTGTACTCATTCATAAGCAGATGCAATTTTTTCTTAAAGCTGATATATATCTTTTGCTTACAACCCCAGGAAAAGAAGTAGATATTCTCCTGTGTGTACTTGGAAAGCTTCTACCACAGATTGCGATTCACTGCACTCAGTGGAGTTTGAGGTTGTGCAAAGCCAAACAGCTCTTTTATGGAGTCAACAGAAATGTTGTTTTTTAGGGCTTTTTTATCTAGCATCTTCCTAAGCAAAGTTGTCATTTTCCTCTCTGCTTACAAACTGTACCAGAAGCTAAATGTTATGTGCTGGAGTCAATCAAAAGGCTGAACCTGATGGAGTTCCTGTCATCATCTTCAGCTCTCCCTAAAGGATGAGGGCAGCTGGAATTAACTCTAGCAGAGTGAGAAGGAGCAAATACTGTATTAGGGTTATTGTCCAAAAGATCTATGCACCTTGGCAGGCTGATTTGTTTATAATCACCTTGCAGGAGCACAAACTGAGCGATCTGGCTGCAACACTAAAACCATTAGGAAGGAGGATTATTGTAATGAATGTAGGTTGACATGGAGAGCTCTCCCAGTCTCTCTGCACAACAACTGTGAGGGATCCCCCCAAAATATGTCTGCTTTTGGCTGGCTGTCAAATCCAAAATGAAACACCTGTGTGCAAGATAAACTCATGGCTATGAGTGCTAGCTAGTCGTCTGTGGTCCTGACCACCTGCCAGGCTTTAGGAACTTGCATTTATTTGTGTTTGTGTATATTTAATACCTAGTTGTGATTTTTTTGTTGTATTTTTTTCCTGGGTCATCTGTAGTAAGGGTCAAGCAGTCTGTGAATATGTTGTTTGTGCACAAGGTGGTGTGGCAGGGAATGGGAGGTGTATTCACAGTTTGCATATTTGCATTTAATCTAGACCCTTCTGCTAACATTTCAAGCAAGTGCCTGTGGCAGTTTTGGACTTTGCAGCTTCATTTTTTGTTTTAGTGAGCTTGGACTCCCTCTTAAAACCATTCCCTACATAAGCACTCGGCTAACCTGGATGCCACTCCTCAACACAGAGGGGAGGATTCAAGGTCAAACTTGATGGTACTACCTCATTTTCTCTTAGTTCCATTAGCATTCACAACTGAGACTCTATTGTGTTTCAGTCTCACTGCAGAAATATATAGGCTCTCCATGAAGATAGGATTCCATATGTACCGCTTTCGGTGAAATCTCTTTATCTTCGCAGTTGGCCAAGAATAAATAAAACAGCCTTATGGTTCCCGTGAGTATACACTATATGCTTCAATTATTGGTGCATTATATTAGTAGCAGATGCTACATTCCCCCATATAAAAGGGAAGAAGATTTCTGAACAGTAAAACCAAATTTTTTGCTTATGTGCCGTAATTATCACCATTCCTTCATTTCAAAGGCATCTGTCTGACGTAGCCTAATTGTGATGCATTGTATTACCATTTGCATTACATTTTGTTCCTGCAAATAACAGTGACAGTGGTGATTAAGGTTGCAGGAGGATTTCTGCTCTGTTCAGGTACTTTGAACCTTGCCCTGTAGCATTTTCTTTTTAGCCTGAATTGTTTCAGGCATGTCTTCTGGGTATGTCAAATTGCCAATTTGCCCTCGAGAGAGCTGGTGTGGATACAGACCTTCCTGCTAAAGGCTGTGTGGTTTGTGCTGCTTGAGAGCTATCCAGTGCAAGGGCTGGACAGAGGTACAGCTCTGATATCTCCAAACAGAATTTGATTTGCTTTTACTTCTCTTAAATACATTACTACCGTGAATTTTGTCTCTTTTTTTAGAGTTTTGGGCAAGGAAACCTGTGGACTCGCTTGTTCTCAAACTACTCAACAGAAAGTTTATAGGGTGCAAAAAAACCCCACAGAAGTGAGATTGGAACAAGCCTTTTTGCTGATACTGGCTACTTCCTGTAGGCTATGGTATGAAATAAAATAGACAGTTTTCAATAATCTTAACAGGCTTTCTCCCCGAAGGACATAAAACTTACATTACTTCAGTGTCTGAGTCCACAGCTCCAGCGTGCAGAAATGTTGCCCTTCATCTCTTGCAAAGCCCAACTGAGAACTGCTCTGCAGCGTCACCTCCCTTTCATTGTAGGCAGCATGGTGGTAACACCAGGAAAGGTATTTCAGCTGTCTCAGATTCTTGTACCCATAAAACTTTTCTGATATACTTCTAGCTTTGGCACACTTCTCCCTGACATGTTCTGACCCTCAAGAGATCCGCTCTTGGTAATTTTTCAGACTAACCTGTGTCTGCTGTGAACTCGAATGTGTTCCTTACCATGGGATTTCACCCTGTTGCCTTTTGCAGCTTGAACCTTACTGGAATAGGATGGCATTTTCCCCCTTGTTTAACACACAACTGCATCCTGCTCTGCACCTGTCCCTGCACGAGAGCTGACGTGATGGAGGCAGCTTTGCAGGGGGACAGGCGGAGAACGAGGACTTGAGCGTGTGAGTAGCTGCAGCCCCTCTCAAAATTGCCATGTAAATATTGTTTCCCTGAAAAACCTCTTGTGAGTTGTGTTTGGAGACGTGTTTCACTCTAATTTGCTGCCCTACCTGCAGTGTTCAGTCGGCATGGCTGCAGCAGGAGGCTGGCTAATAGCAGACCTTTTCGGAGCCAGGCGCTTAATGGGAACAGTAGCAGGCCCTGAGGTGTGTTTATACAGTCGGTCTCGCTTCCTCCATTCCTGTGATATATTAACTACTTCGGAAGTTTCCCAGCTGTTCCAGGGGATAAATAATGGCAGCAGGAGCCCATATTTAACCTTCACTGTTCAGGCTGCACGCTCTGTAGCTGTCGTCTTTTTATGTGCATGGCTGTCTGGGAAAGGATATCTTCAGACATCCTCCTGCTCTCTCGGCTGTGCTGTTCCCCCTCTGTGCCTGCTGCCACGCACATGGAAAGGCACAGCCACTCGTGTTTGTGTCAGTCAGAGCACGCCTTCATCCCCTGCATTTATGGATGCACCACAGTCTGGAGGCTGGCTGACCCAGCAGCAGTCAGGGAGTTCCCAGAGGCTCTCTCAGCAATGCCTTTGCATCCTTTGTCTCCAAGTTATTTGCTTAGATGTAGCCTGTCACTCACTTTTGTTGTCAGTTTGTTTTCCTCTAGCTCAGTGACTATCAAGTAGAGGTGATTTGAGTTGTTTTTCTTTGTTTCAGGCAATGATAAATAGAGATGCTTTGGATAAAAAGCAGTGAATGTGAGATGTGAGATTCCCTACACTTCTTACTTCCCAAAAAGGCTCCAGTCTGGAAAACTCCTGGCCTAGCATGAAAGAATTTAAGGCATTAACTGTGACAGTGTTGCACCAGGCTGCACTGGGAGTCAAATGCAGCTACGCTGAGACATCTTGGTGATCCCTACTTTAACTCAAATGTTACTTACCTGGGATTAAATTTCTTGGGTTTAAATGGATGGAAAAGAAAGAATCAGATGTTTGGGTAGGCCGAACTCCCCTTGGGTAAAACCCAGTGGTCACCATGGATAGCACTGTCACTGAATGGCATATGAGCATTTAATGCATTGTGGGTCTGAAGATATTAAATACTACACTATTTGGAAACAGGAAAAAAAGGGTCTATTCTGCATCATTTTGGGCCACAAAAAACTGTCATTGCATATCCTAATGGATACTAGAGCCATAAAAATAGAGGACTGCATTTGGGCATGTGGGGCTGAGTGCATAGCTGCTGGTCTGCTGGTGTTACCTCAGGCAAGGAGCTTGACCCTGTAGAAGATACTGTCATGCTATTTGAGGTGACTGCAGAGAGGTGAGGGGTGTTGATATGCACCATCAGTGCAGAACATGTGATACCTTTTGTCCTTAGCTGTTGCTCATGATCTGCAGTAATGAGTCACCTGTACAAAATCCAGGGACCAGAGAAGCAGGAGAAAGTTTTTTTTCACATGGTAGGAATTCAGCTGTAGAAAAGCCATGAAGGTGGGGAGGGGAAGAACAGGCAGCATTGTTCTCCTTCACATTTACAGAAGGATGAGGATTGGTTTGGTTACCATTCCTCTTACTATCAAATACTGTGGTACATTAAAATCTGATTGAGGGAATAGGTGTCACAAGGTGCTATACAAATAATGTAGAGATAGTCCAAGTCCCCATGGTCTTGCAGCAAGCACAGCATTTGGACAGCAACAAGTAAACAGGCAAATGAGATAGAAAAAGAAGGTGGCAAGATTGCAGCAGAGACACATGGGCGTATATGTTTATTTTGACCATGGAGTTGGTGTCCTCAGGTACTTGTATGGCCATATAACAAACTATATCCAATAGTCATCCTGGTCTTTAGTAGCATATGAGAGTACACAGAGAAATTTGAAGTAATATTAGGGAAGATTATGTGGCTGGGCAGAGAGAAGAGACAGCTCTGTGTCTACCGTGGGTCTTTTGAGACCTGCTGTTTGGATTCTGTGATGAAAAGTTTTGTGAGAGTATTTTGCTGCAAAATTTCCTGGTTTTGCTTGTCTTACTGCTTTACATGTACTTTGGTGTCCACCCAGACAGCCTCTTTCACATTAGTGCTGAGTGCCTCTGTCTCAAGCGTTTCATCAAGGTACCAGCTTCAGGAGCTGCAGGCTGAGACATTCCTACTCTTACAAAGGATGCGTGAACTTTAGGATCATTCAGAAGATACAGCAATCTTGCACTTTAGTTTTTGTCTGAATCTAAATTTCAAAATGGAAAGGGTTTCTTCATGACGGTTCAAGGGTACTCACCTTTATTACGTTCACAAAATGAAAATTCATGCTGTTCCAAAACAAATTGACTTCTGTCCTTGATACAGAGATGAGCGCGATACTGTTTTCTCGTGTCTCTGACTTGGAGGTTATAGAATTATTGTTGCTGACTGTAAAGTATATCCTTGATTATAAACAGTGCTAGAACATTTTGTTTTAAAGCATCAGGTTTGGGACATGTGCAGTTTATTCAAGACTAGCTTTGAAACCCTGAGTCCGGTATCTGCCAGCTAGAAAGAGCCTTTTGCTTAATGAAGTTCTGGGAGAGGCAGTGGGAGCTGTGATTTGCTAGGAAATAATCTGAAGCAAACTGACAGTAGAGAGTTTTTATACACTTCATATTTTGCTTGTTCTCAGTCCATCTCCCCTTGGACTCTCAGCAGTATCTGGTAAGAGAAGCTCATCTCTGTGTGACTTGGGGTTAAAGGTGTATGACCCAATTGACCAGACAATTCAGTGTGGTTGGCTTCAGGCATTGCTCCATTCCTGGTGACTTCAGTGGACTTGTACAAATACTAAATGAAAAAGATCTTTTCTCCCTCAACTGGAAACATAAAAAAGCATGTGCATTTTCAGCTTGGGAGCAAGTCCTGAAAAACCTACTATCTTATTTGAGTGTATTTGGGGTCCAGTCTTCCTTTAAAGCCAAAAAAGCATCCTTGCGTCGTCAGGGTCCCGAAATCATTTTGATAACCCTGTCTGAGCAATAAAACAGTCACAACTCTCTGTCCTTTTCTACTTCTTAAACAGGTGAAAGTTAGCAAGTGCTGTTACATCTCTCTTTGAGTTGCTGGTTTTATTTGACTCCGGAGGGATGGCAGTGGAGGATCCTTGCTCTGCTAATGAGTAGTGCTCAGAATCCATTTAAGCCCCTTGGAAGCTCAGTAGCTGAACAGGTAGCCCCCGCTGATGTCTGCAAAGCTCCGCCGCTGCACCCTCCCTGCTGCGCCCGGCGATAAGGCACAGCTTGAATCTTCAAATGCCACTGGGAGGATGATCAATCTCAATCCAGTCCTCCTCCTCTACCCCAGACAACTTCTACTGAGAAAGAGAAGAACACATAAGAGCCGTGGCTTTAGGGCGTGGGAATTTGGAAGGTGGCGGAGTTTAAAAATCAATCATGACCCACAACAAAGGGCTTGCAACTTCATCTCGGGCAGTGTTACTGCTGTGTGATCCCAAAAGCAAGTAAAAAACCCATAAATGCACACACAAGCAAAGAAGAAATTTTTTGTACTCTTATTATTATCCTCAGTGGAGGAAAAAACTGCTTATTCTATCCACTCACCAGGCAAACTGAAGTTAAAATAAGATAGAGGGGATCCTACTTATCTGATGTTTGCAGCAATGCTATGCATATGATATGCAGGAGGGAATTCACATAACACAAGATAAAATCTAACATTAATCCCCAAGAAATGTCTTACAGACCTGAACACAAGATGCTATGGATTTTAATCAAGGACAGGGCGTTTTGAGTGATACATTTTGGATCTTTTCCTTTGTTTCACTAATTTCAGCAAATGGAACATTTTCAGGCATTTACCTGTTTCTGTCAGCTTTTTAAAAGGGAGTAAGACTTAATGTTTCAAGGTTTGTTTTTTTTTTTTTAATTTTAGGGATGGGTTGACCCCCAGATTCTCACAAAGGTCTCCTTCTTTCTGCTGGGATTTTCCATCACATTTGGAAAACACTCTATGTAACTCTAACACTGTAAGAAAGATACTTTAAAGATAGGACCTAAAAATCCGTATCTTATCTGCTTTGTGTCAAAATGTATTTTCTGGTAAATCATGTTTCAATCTATGGGATGTAGCTCTTTATACTACCTGAAATCCAGGCAGTGATTAAATGCTTGCCTGGTCCATAAGTACACAGAGAAAGGCTTGGAAGTTTTAAAATTAGGTGTGAATTCTAACAGGGGGGTTAATTTAGTTGATGCTGTTTAAACTAAGAAGAGATACCCTGTTGCTGTTACTGATTTGACAGGCCGCTGAATTAAAGGCTTCAAAAACAGGAACGAAAATTCTCTTATTTCAGGCTTGGTGGTGGTGTCTTGTACCTTCCTGACCTTGAAACCATGTTACCATCTTGCTTTCTACTTGGGTGTTCCTCCACTGGCTTTTATTTTACTCCTTGGTTTGGCAGATCCCACAACTTCGATTACATGATGTTGAGAATACCAACTGTCTATCCCTCTGAACTCTTTTCCAGGTGAAGATTTTGATCTGTGAGTCCTTCCTTTGCAATGGCTTTTTCTCCTCTCTGGTATTTTGGAGACCTCTTGGTTTAGACCACTTGAAATTGGGATTTTACCACTGTTGCTCCAGGAGCAGAGGTGGATCTGAGCAGCTGGGGGACAAGTGTGAGCCATCTGGGGAGAGGGCTGGAATTCAGCTCAAAATTTGGTGCCAGGTGAGGTGCTGTTTTCTCCCATACTTCCATGGGCAGACAGCAATTCTGCACTGACATGCAGAAGAAGGTGACAGTGATCTGCAGCCACATGACTGAAGGCAAAATACAATTGACAGATATTGTTACACCCAGAATATACCTAAAATGAAAAAAAGTGTTGTCAGAGGTGATTTCCCCAAGCTAATTTCCCCTAAGCTATAGACTCCTTCAGAATGAAGTGATCTAGCAATGGCAATGACCTGATGGGAAAAAAAAAAAAAAAAGAGAGAGAGAAAATGCCTGAATTTTCCGTTAAACTTCTTTTATTATTAAAAGCAATAGTTTGCAAAACATGGAAATCTCCTTCCTGTCTGCTTTTACATCAGAGCAAAGGCTTAATGTCTGCGTGTACTCCAGTCTGCTCTTTGCAAGGTGATTTATCTGTGTCAAGTTTGCTGTGTGTCTATAAAACCAGGAGTGTGGCTGAGTAAATTAGAACTGAATGAAAAGTTTTTTCTCTGGGGACCAAGAAGATGAATCCATCATATAAAATGAATCTGAATTTTTGCCGGGTAGTGTCACTCGATAGTGTTTCACATTATTTCTTACAAGACTTTATAAGAGTTGTAGCAATTTCTCCCAGCTGGGAAAAGGGAGGTTTTCCAAAGTTCGTACATTTTCTTTTTTTAAAGTCCAACCGAACTTTTACAAATAACAATGTTAACTCCAGATCTAGAAATAGGTTCTTGTCTGCTGTTCTGTGAGCTGTCACTTGCAGAGGTTTTATTTCAGGATGATAGAAAAAAGTACATGTGCTTTCCCCCTGCACTCATGCTTTACATCTCTTGTGTTGCCTCTCAAATCAAACACTGAAATGCATTTGAAGAATTTCACGGTAGCAATGCAAAGGACAAGTTTTAGAATAAATGTTTAATTAATTTCTTCCCCGAAGTTGGGGTTTGAAATGGTACTCAAATACAATGATTAATTTGATAGACTCTGATTTTTTTTTTTCAGCAACAGTGAGTCATGTTGGGGAACCTGTCTGCTGTTTTGCCTCTTTATGGTTGAGAATTTCATTGATTTGTGCAATTACAGGATTGGAAAAATGTGATCAGTGTTTGCACACAACTTAGGAACAGCCTGTAAGAGCGGGAGTGGGAGGGAGATGGTATTGCACAAAGTCAATCCTTTCAGTCACAGTTCACTCCTGTTTACTGAGTCTTGAACTCTTGCAACTGAATTCGTGCCTCTGGAATTTGCTGAATCAGAGCCTTGGCCAGCTCTGCCATTAGCCCCAGTGCTATCTGGATTTCCCTCCGAAGGAGCTGGGTTGTTGGCAGTCCTCCCACCCCGCAGTGCTGCGTGGTTCGGGTGTGTTGGGCCAGTTGCTGTTGGTTAAAAGGTTTCTCTTACCTCACCTAAATGGCTTTGGCTCTGCGTGAAGGGGACATGTCTGACCAAGAAGAGTGGCCCTGTAGTTGAGGCTGTGTGAAGGGTGCAGATGAACTCAGTGCTGGGGCACCACTGGGAGAGGAGGGGCAGAAGGAAAGGTGATAAGGGAGAAGGACAGATAAGGAAGGAGAAGCATTGCCAGGAAAAAACCTTGAGGGCAAGGACCAGGCGACTTCCCTGGTGAATACCCCTCTCCCTGGAGTGCTGTGCTCAGTATTGCCACGTGAACTCGGGTCATTGTGTGAATATATAACCAGGAAACCCAGGCCCATAGGTGGAAACTGATAATAATAAAAAAAACCCAACCTTGCAAGGTCTTCAGGTCCTCTGTGAATAATTCCACTTCTCTTTTCCCATCACTTTTGGTGGTGTTTTCCAGCAGGTGGTATGGTAAGCACAACAGAAAGGAAATCAAAAAGGCAGGGTAATCCTCAAGGGTCTGCATACAACCTTGATGCTTTAATGAAGCAAAAATAATCTGTCTTTAAGTGAAAGATTTTATTTATTCAATTATATTGGATTGAAATCTGTTAATATCTAATATCCTGTGTGCTGGGAATAGCTAGCGAAAGAGTTGCAGCCCCAGTCTTTTTCCAAATATGATTTCAGAGGTGGTTCAAGTACATTTCCTCAAGGAGAAGCAGCATGAGATGAGAAAGAATTCAATCAGTGTCCTTAAAAATCTATGAGAAGCCAGCTTTTTTGATTGTAATATCAAGTTAGTGCCTTAAAATAAATGGCAGAAGAAAATCACGAATATCCTGTGAATCATGAAGGAAGACCTTTCCTCTGGAAAAGTCTGTGTTTGCAGTCAGGCAGGCTCAGTGGTGACAGAACACTGTTAGCTGTAAGAAAGTTTCATGGACATGAGGGGTAAGGACAGTCCAGTGGCCATAATACAGTTGTCTGCCAACTCTGACTATCAGCCTTTGGTTCCTCTGCCACATATTCCTGGTACAATTAAGACTGAGATGTGTAAGTGCTGTAGTAATTCAGGGATGTAGTTAGTAGTGTTGCTGTTCTGATAACAAAAGGCCAAAGGAAGTGAGTTGCAAACCTCAATTGCCCTTTGCAGCCATACTTCATGTCTCCTTTTCTAAAGGCATTTCAGGATTCTCCTGACTGGTAGCCCAGAATTAGGGAGAATAGTTTTGGATCAAAAAAAAAAAAAAAAAAAGATAGAGGAAGAGCAAGGGATGGAATTGGAATAACACTAGGAAAAGGAGGAGCTGCCAGGTGGGATTTCAGATTGCATAAACTGTTTTGCCATGATGCATTCAGCTCTTGTTATGTGAAAATCCATGTGCTGACAACATCACGGAAGGGGAAGAGCTTTTGGAAGGAGGCATCAGTCTGACAACAGGGGGATGTGCCCTGACATCCCAGGGTGGTCAATGCCGTTGGTAAACAGGATGCAGAGAAGATAAAAAAAAGAAAGTAATTTTGGGGCCATCATTTCCACTTCTCCCATTACAAAAAAAATCATGAACAAGATGTGTTTTCAAGTAAAAATCAAGCAGCTGTATAATATTACTACAAAGTACCTGAAGGAAAGATCATGATAGAATTAAACTGAGAGAAAAGCAGTTATGGCTGTGAAAAAATAATCTTGGTTGTTTTCCTACTCAAATACAGGTATGCAGAGGAACATCACAGCATGGCAATGAGGTGATACTTGTCACTTGTGTGACAGAGACAAATTAGAATCCAGCCATCTCAGGGTGGGAATGATTTTCGTGAAAATTAATGACTTGATTATAAGGAGAAATGAAGCTTCTTCAAGGGGACATGCAAATAAAGGAGGAATCACTAAAACTGTCACCTGATGTAAAGCGAACATTACACAAAGAAAGATTGGTGGGATATTGTACAAAGACAAATTTGATGTGATATTAATCATATAGTGCCAGTGGGAGCAAAGAGGAGAGGGAGAGGAAGGATTCTGCATGGTATGTGTCTGATTTAGGGGAAGTGTTTGCTGCTGAAGTAGGGGATGAGTATCCCATTCCCAGGTGAGCTGGATGCATCCTCTGCACCCCCAGACTGGGGTACCTACCACTCTCCAGTGAGTTTTTCAGGTCCTGTATTTTTCTGGGTGATGCTTCTAGCCCAGTGGAAGAGACTTGCCTCCTTCAATCTAGAGGCAGGGGTAACAGACAACCATTAATTTTAACAAGTGCTTATAGTTTCCCAATGGCAAATCTGCAGAACGTGGTGGGGTCTGTATTGGGGGATTTCTGCCACCTTTGAGAAAGGCTAGGGCCACAAAGAACAAAATCCAGGGGCAATTAATTTCAAATTCAAGCCCAGCTTTACCTTCCTGGGGAAGAAACATGCTTGAGGACAAGCAAGGCAGCTGCACCAAAAGCAACACTTCTCTTAAGCAGGAGTATTTAGTGCATTAACGACTACAGACATGCAAGTAGCATGTTCTCACAAGGCCTTGGTTTGAGTTTGAGGGGTGCCTGAGAAGTTAGAGTAAGTTTTCTCTGAGTCCAAATAACCTGTAGGGTGTATATTTTTCTTCTGCTGTCTCATTTCCTTGGGCGTGGAGAGCCTCAGGCCCTTCAGCCTGATGTAGGTAACACAACAGGATGCAAAGCTGTTCATCAAACAGTTTTTTCTCATCCAGCACTACCAGTGGGAAGGAGACTGATGCCCAACTAGCTCTCTTGATTTTGTATTTTGCCAAACGCAAGTTTGGTGGGAACTTTTCATGGCAAAGTGAGGGATCTCGCAGATCCCTACGAGGAAATTAAAGGGTAGTGCCATGCTCTAGCTGCACCTGATAAAAGGAGATGCGAAGATGAGCTGGTGAGTTCATGATGTGGTGATCTCGACTTCCTTGGCTGCTGAGCCGTGGGCAGCACCGGTGGCATCGAGGCAGCTGTGCGCTCTCTGCATGGGGATGCTGGGGACAAGTAGGATAGATTTGTTCTGCTGGGAAGCATATTTTTGGCCCATGTATCTGCAGGCTCTGCTAGAAGCCCTGGAACAGTTTTCATACTTAGAGACACGTTTTTACCACATTATGGCTTAGGTTTTGTAAGTGATAAGGAAAGTGTATGTTAGGAGCATATGATAGCTTTCCCCTGGATGGTAGGGCACGGCTGAGGCGGGATTTGGGGCTCGTCTTAGGGGCAGGAGGAACCGTCTTTCATTTCCAGTTTTTGCCTACATGTTCTTAGTCTACATACTTTAGAAAATGCCATTTTTACTGTTGGTAAGGAAAATGACATACTTGGTTTTCTAGCTGCATCACACCTGTATCAGAACAGTCTCCAAACATACTCCCTCCGGGCCAAGCACTGCCACCTGCAATTCCGTCTGTCTGCAAGATGGCTGTACTATGTTCTCTTTTGCCAGGAAATAAATGTACTTTGCTAGTCCATACAGGACACTTGTTTTCCTGAGATGAGGGTGATGGCTTCGTGCAAAGCCACAAGAAACCTTGTGAAAATCAGTGTAAGAAGGTGTGTGCAGTTATCATTCTGAGTGTTGCAGGCGTCCCTGGAGCTGCTCAGTTTGCCTTGCACAAACACCCTCATAATGCTCACATTTAGCATGCAAGCTGGGTGCATGTTTCTGTGCTTTTCCATGCTTTCAAAGCCTGATCCTGTGTGGTCACTTTATCCTTTGTTGGTTTGTTTATCTTTAAGAAGACAAACAGCTGCCCCTCCAGGAGCCAGAAAATACTCTCTGTTAATAGCGGGGTCAACTAATTTTCCAGCTGAGACTTTCTCTTGATTTCCAGCAGAAAGTTTTGAAGCCTCCACCTTTTTCCTTTTGTTTGAAAGTAGTCACTGGGACTGTCTTCTTATTACCCATGTATATTTAAAGATAAATTACATCTGACTGCGGTGACACTAATTAAAGTGGAGGCACTCAGATGCAGCCCCCCTTGCGGGGAGTGCAGCCAATAACCCTGCCGTGACTGGCAGGTGTTTCGACCGCTTTAGACAACTGCAATTTCATAAAGTGTCCTTCTCCTTCTCCTCGACAAGGAGGGGACTGCCAGGCCCCCTCCAAGGCATCCGCCACCAAGCAGGGACCAGGTGGCTTCAGGGAGCACAGAGCTGGTACCCTGCAAGCCCACCAACCTGCTGGCATCTCACCCCACGGGTCTTTCCAAGGCTGTTGCCTCCCCTTTGCTGCAAACAGGGATTTCCTCCACCCCTTCCTAAAATAGGAAAGTATTTTATATTATCCCAGTGATTTTAAAATATCCCAGTGATGTGCTCCTGAGGTGTTTGACCAAATATTATTAAAACTCTCCAAGAGCTAATAATCCTGGAAGTAGCACAATGCCTTCTTGTGACATTGAAATAATTTAGTAATTTTACAGTACATTTGAATTTTGGCGTCACTCGGTTTCCATTAACTTTGCCTGGAATTTCTTATGTCCGTGCACACAAGCAAAAGCGTCAAGTTTCTCCTTCATGCTCCAAAACGCCACCTGAATCACGATTGTGCTGCAGCTAATTGTTATTAATTAAGCTGTTCCTAGCAGTCCTAGCTGGCTTTGTGCTTTTCTGTGGATGTAGTAAAAAGCGAATGCATTTGGTAAGCAGAGTATCGTGGAGAGGAAAGAGGGGAGCCCTGCTCCTGGGAATTTCTCTGCACCCTGCCAGGCGCTTTAGGGGTGGGTGTTTTTAAGGAGAGGGCCATCAGATCTGCGAGTGGTGCAGAGGCAGGCTCGTTACCATCAAATTAGCTTTGCTGACCTTCACTACCACTTACGAGTGAGGCAGCTCCAAGGACGTTTTGCAGCGGGTAAATTTGCTTTGAGCTGCTCCAGCTGCACGTGCTCCCGCATCACTTAAGCAGGCGGCCAAAGCCCCTGGCACAAGGCTTGGACGGGATCACATGCTGGGTGCCCTGTGCCCCCCGCTGGGGCTCCCCCTCCCACCTCCACCTCCTGCTCGTTTCCCAGGATCAACTGAACCGGATCATCTAGTGGAGTGAGCGAGAGAAAGGTATTAATGAAATGGGGACCCCGGGAGCAGCCTTCTTCCAGAGGGCTTGCATTGGGAAAATTGCTTCTTGGCTTTTGCTTCCTAATGAGGCTGCTGAGGACGTGCCTGTTGCTTTCTTCCCGGTGAGGAGGAGCAAGGCACCTGTCATTCATCTGCCTTCCTCTGTGTTTGTTTGTGAAATTAAAATCAGTTGAGGCCGTCTTTGGGCAGAAACGCTGTAATCTTTGTGTGAGAGGCAGGAGGAGGAAGCTGCTTTTGGTCTGTCATCCAAGTCTTCAAAAAAAGCAACCAGCTCTGTGCTGTGTCTTCTCTTTTTGTCCCCCTTGCCTTGGGTTAAGAACCAGAAAACAGATGATTTTGGCACATCACTGGGAAATGTTATTTTAACAGTGAGCTAATGGTTACCCTTTGCAGGATAAAGGTGCGCATAAATGTCCTCTTAAGAGGTCAGCAATAGTCTTGGGATTTTTCCAAGTCGAAAAGGATTGGGGAATGTCTTGTGTGCAGACATTAGAAAGAAGCCCAAGAGCACAGGCTGGTGGTTGCTCCAGACTGTTCAGCTGAAGCCCTTCTGGAGCAAGCAGCGTGAAAAGGGAATCCCTTGGAGAATCATCACGAGTGGTTGGGGTGGGAGTCTTCTGCACCACACTCAGTCTTGGAGAGATTTTTCTCCTGCAATCCTCTCCATATGCCACTGAACTGAGGCTTTAATCTGTCCATGGATACCCCTGGTGCTGCCAAGACTGTTCCTGGGGCAGCTCCAGTATTTTGCAAGGCATTGCCTTTCCTTGATCCCAAAAAATTCTTTGGCATTTTGCTGTTACATGTCTAGTCTGCTGGTAGTGTTGTTAGGAGGAAAATGACCCAATCTCAGATAGCAAGCCTGAGCTGGGAGCTGGGAGGTCAGTGAAAGGCTTTATGGCTGTGTGCAGGGTAAACCTACCTCAATCTGCTCTTCCAGAGTCTCTTACAACTTCATCCCAGGGCTGCTGGTATCATCATAGCCTCCTTGAACCCCAGAGGTGTTATGGCTGATGGATTTGGGCAGTTTGTTCCCCAAGTAAGGTTTGTTTCTCTTGCGTATTGCTGTCTTTTTGCTAAAGCACCTTTCTTGCCACGCCTGCAGAGGAGACCTGGCTGGTGGCTGGTGCATGCATGTGCGTATATAGGTGGGAATGGCTCTGTCTGATGGGTTTCTGTGATCCCCATAGCCAGCAGCAGGGAAAACCCGTGAGGTTTTGTGAGCTGGTGTGAGCACATTCGCTGCCTTTGCTTCCTCCTGCCTTCCCCGATTCCCTGCCAAGTGTGTGCAGGTTAGCCTGAATCCACAGTTGTTGAGGGGGAGGCAAGCTCCAGTTTTGATGGCTCAAATGATTAACCAGTCCTGCTGTTGCTGAGTGGAGGTTTCTAAACTAATGGTGCTTCTGCTCTGGGGATTTACCATTTGGAAGATACTTTATTGCTGTCTTGTGACATTTCCCTGCACTTTTATGCTCATTTATATAACTGTTTTCTTTGATTTATGGAAGGTTTTCTTCATGTATTACAGTGTCATAAATTGCATAGCCCTACTTTAAGTGGTCATGAATTTGAGATATTTACTAAACTGTGGGATGGGGGAAAGGGTGGAAGCCTTTTGAAAAGGCTTTTGATCCCAACCCCAAATGAAATAATCTGTCCTCAGTATAAATCTGAACCAAGCATCAAAATAAGTTGGCAGTCTGGTTTTTTTTTACTAACCAGCTGGTTGTGGCTTTTTTAGTGCAAAATGTAAGTTATTCATGTATGATAAAGGAATGCATGAGGCCAAACCCACACAGTGGTGACGTTTGCGTGGCAGTCCCTGGAGTTCTGTTTTATGAGGTTTGTAGAGACTTTCGGAGGAACAACAAATTAATGTTGTTTTTTTCATAAACCTCTCTCTTACTGTTCTCTCTCTCTTTATAAACCTGCCTCTTCAGATGTTATTTTTAAGACCCTCAAACGAGCTCAGATTTCCAAGGAGTGTTCAGTGGCCATCAGGGATCCAAAGCCTATCAAAGCCACTGGTCAGGCCTGTGAAATAAAGACCTTGGGTTTCGATTTTGTTGGATCTTGCTTTGTAAAGGAAGAGAAACAGCTCATTTAAAAATTACTTTCTGAGTTCAGCTGTCAGAGAAGCTTTCTGTTGACCTTTACAAATTGATATTGTTACAATCAATGGATAGAATTTTAAGGCCAGTCTCTGGGGATGGGGGGGCACGTATAAACCAAACATTTATAAAATATATATGAAGTGCATTTTAAAAATCCAACAGAAATAACAGCAAACATTAACAGGGAACATATTTGAGCAAACTGATCTATAAAGAATTTATAATATCGGATTTTTGACAAGTATGGTTTGTTAGAACTTACCCTTTGGGATGATTTCTGAAAGTACATGAAACTAAAAATAAAAAATAAATATGCCTTAGGTTAGTGCAATAGGTTGGTTGAGGAAAACAATTAGAGATTTTGAAGTTGCTTTGCCAGATTCAACTGCAGGGAAATTGTGTTTGAGGTGCAGCGTGGACTTCGCCGTGTCCCCTTGCAGCCTTGGGAATTGAAACTGTTTACAAAAGCTCGTTAGGAATTGTGTGAGGAGGGGCAAGTCAGTCTGCGATTTCAGCTGCTGGCTTGCTCATTTTTAAAGAATTGAGGAGATGCACTGAGAGGCTCATCAAACGCAGACATGCAGTTCTCCCCTCCCAGGTAAAACAGGCAGAAGCTTCAGCACTGCAGGCATTTGCCTTGAATATTCTGCTCATTTACAGTGAGGTTATAAATTCAAATGCAAGCCCTGCTTCTGCCCCATTTGTGCAATTTAATAGCAGCTTATGCCAACAGCCTCAGTGAGGTTAAAAGTGGTCCCTGTACTTTCTTAGCAATGGGAAAATCATCTTGGCATTAGAGTTATGGTCACTGTGCTGCTGTTCCCCAGAGCTGAAGCCCTCAGTGGCCTTGGAAGAATTTATTGGGTACTCAGGCTTTTATTTAGCTTTTAATTATTATTATGTTTAATTTAAATTGTATGGTCAAGGACTTGGTTCAAAACACGTGGGTTTGAGAAGGTGGGGGTTTGGTGTTCTCTTGTGCCTGCCCTCGTGAGCCTTCCCAGAGGCAAAGCCGTGCGTGCTCAGCATCCCACT
Organism: Manacus vitellinus; assembly: GCF_001715985.3. Taxonomy (NCBI): domain Eukaryota; kingdom Metazoa; phylum Chordata; class Aves; order Passeriformes; family Pipridae; genus Manacus; species Manacus vitellinus. The sequence continues at coordinate 2,623,684 of NW_021939471.1, read as the reverse complement.
GCTCATGTAAAACACGTGGCAGCTGCAGCAGGGTACTGGCTTAAGACTGGGCTGGATGTTTTTATGTGTAGCATATAGAAGGAAAAAAAGGCTCTTGTGTAGACTTTAGTTATTGAAAGTTTGTTTTTTCCTGCCTGTAAACTGGTACCTGAAAGCATGGGGTTTAATAACATGGGGTTTATTACACAGCATACCACAGCCGGCGGTTTAAGGAAGGTTTGTGTAAAAGAGCACTTTAAATTAGTTCTTTGACTTGATGACCGTAGCATATACAACCACCACAGACCTGAGGACATGTCCCTATTCCCACACCCAGTGTATTTTGGCTCCAGACAAGGTACAGTGTCCACCTGCAGGCCCAGACAGCCTCAGCACAGCCCCTGCCTCTCCTTCCAACTGCAGTGCCGTTCCCCTCATCTGCAATACTTACAGGTTTCTATAATTGCCATTTTGGCTGTCTTACACGAGCTGGATTCTGCCACCTGCTTGACAGTGTTATCGTGTTGCTTGAGAGCCTGTTATTTTCATCAATGGAAAATAAACTGTATGCATATTGGCTGAAATAGGGTATTTCTGTCGTCACGTTCTCCTACATTGCACAGTCACTTCGAACCATTTGGGCAAAGAAGCACCAAAATGTTGGGTCTGTTGCTGCCTTGTCATGGGGACACCCATGCACCAGCATGGCCATCTCAGGTGCTCCCCATGAGATGTTGGGTTTTCTTAATTCCCAAGTGTTTTTCCAGGTACCTTTTGTTTAAGCCCCTCTGCAGTTTTGTCTTGCTGGGATGCTAGAATCTGGGGAGGTTGTTCTCACCAAAGGAGTCCTTTTCTTTCGGTGTTTAAATTTTGTAGTTGTTTTAGTCATTTTTACTAGGTGGTATTTGGATTATGTGATAACTGCTAATGTAATGCAAGAGAGATTTCTGTGGGAGATCTTGGGGAAATACCTTTTATATGTCACAAGTGGCTTGTACTTATGCTGTAAGGACGTGGTTGTTGCTGTGTGCTTTAGTGGTGACTAATTACCCACAGTTACATTAGCAGATATAAAAGCACCTGTCCCACCTACCCTCTCTGAGCCACATCTTTTACATAAACGATGCTTAAATACTAGTAAGGAGGACCTGAGGGCTTGTGAGCTCCTTGCCAAGAGTATTTTAAATACAGTACAGGCAGTGAGGACTGCAATCCCGCTCCCACCGCAGCGGCTGCCAGTGCTCCCACTGGATTTCTTGGGCTGAAAATCAGGCAGAAGCTGAATGAATGCGCTCCCTTGTGCATGCACCAGCTCTGTGTGTTTGTACAATGTTAATTAAAATGCATTTAAGTTGAGTGAATGCTTACAGTATTCAGGGGCCCTGTGGGGAAGGGAAAAGCAGAAAGGAAGGCAGGCAGGCAAAGGCCCAGGGCTGTCACGGAGCTGTGTGAATCCCGGTGGAGCAGCAGGAGCTGCTGGGGAGAGCAGCCACCGCTGCAGCACCATGGCAGTGCTCTGTGCAAGCTGAACAGCCCTGGGCCTCTGGGAGAGCACTGCATGGGGGAAAGAGCACTTCATGTCCCCAGCAAAGCAGCCTGGTTTGTGAACTGGGAAATGATTTTGGGCCAACCTCACAGCAGATGTTACTGGCATCCCTCACCAAATTGGTATTTGTTGAATGCATGTGTACAAAAACCCGGTCCAAGTGCCTGGCTTCCCTTTGCTCCCCCTGCTCCCACCTGTGAATGTGTTCCCCTGGTGCTTGTGGTCTGTGCTTCATCATCTTCCAAACACTTCTTCCCCTGGCATTGAAAAAGCAACCCAAATCCTTCCCCACTGCTGAGAGCTTTGGAGATTTCCACCACTTTGCCCTGATAGGGAGCCAGGATACACTGTGATGAAGCAATGGAGGGAAACAGGCTGCATTGCTGCTGTACTGGAGCAGGACTTGGGACAAGTGAGGGCTGGAAAGTGGGGAGAGCAATATTTGTGCCCTCTTTGGCCTTGAACTTGACACTTGCCTCTGTGTTTAGCTGCCCAAGAACACGTGGCCTTGTATTACATTGATTTATCTGCAGACTTATTAGTCTTAGAAGGCACTGGAGATGGTTTGTGCTTTGGTGCTGTAGAGGGAAGGAGTTTGGTTCTTGGCATCAAGAGTTAGATTCACATGCTTAATTTTGGGTGCTGCACTGAAGTGACTGACCAGTGCAGTCTGTAATGGTCTTCAGCAGCAATAGGGAGAGCAATTCCTCTGTGTGACGTTTTGGAGCAACAGCAACATTTGTATGGACTAACTTGCACTCTGGAGTGGTGTTTCATTTCCTTGGGGAGGAAGCATAGGTCACTGGAAAAAGGGGTGCTGGTGATATTTTGATCATACTGGTAGCCCCAGTAGGGAGTCCAAACTGGAAGCCTGGTAGAAGGAAAAGGTCCTACTAGTACTCAGAAGCTGGAGGGTGGAGGAGACCAGCATTGCATTTCAGAGCTACTTGAAAAACTTTTTATTGTCTCCAAATGTGGCCTTACCTGGACTAAGCCAGATGCTGGAAGCAGAGACCTCTCAAATCTTCCTTAGATAATGTCTCTTAGTTCCTTCTTAAGGTTATGTACTTTGTTGAGAAGTAACTTGCAAATGCTGAAGATATTTCAGTAAATTATTTTTTGCATCCAGTGTGAAAACCCCACACTCTTCCTAAGCTACCATGCTGTGTAAGTGGCTGTAAAAGAAATCTTTTAATTTTAAATGTTTTTCTGTCACAACTTGAATGCTGGTAATTTGCCAGTGTGAACAATGGAGCCACGAGCACCTCCTCAAAGCTAGCCTGATGGGGATGGTGGTCAGCAGCGCGGTGCCACGTGTCACCCCCGTGTCACCTCCATCCCTCAGGTTCCCTGCCAGCTTGGAGGCTTATCTGCTGCCTCCTTGTCAGAGTGAGTGCTTCCAGATTCACAGCAAGACCTCAAGGAGAGCCAGATGATGGAGCAGATGGTAGATGACTAATTTGGCAAAGTTAGATGAGTGGAAATTGTTTGCTTTAATTGCTTGTCAAGTCCAGTACCTACATTATAGTTAAGAAGCAACTATTTATCCTCAAAATAGAATGAAATGAGGAAAGGAAGTGTGTGTGCGTGTGTGTGTGTCTGTGAAGAATAGGGAGAAAAAGGGAATGAGAAGTACCCAGAGAAAAAAAATTGGTACAAAGACCTGAGGGGGAAGAACCATTGGTAAAACATTTCATATTAATTTCTACCTTCTTTTAGTGATAGCTGTGCTCCTGCAGAACATTTTTCCTGTTTTTTTTCCTTTCCAGTTGCTGTATCATAGCAAATATGTGACAAAACTAAAAGAGAAACAATGCTGGAAGTACTGGCATAAAACCAGCTGATGATGGCAGCTTGACGTGGCCAGCACAGGCCATTATCCTTGAAGTTTTAGTGTGTAAATCTAGACAACATTTTGATGCCGCTTTTTGGTGGGTATGAACAGGAAGGTACATCAGTAAAACACACCGTGTAGCATCCACCAAAGAGATTTTGCGGAGTTCAGTGCAAGGAGAGGGTGCCATCAGCTGAGGAAGGTGTTACCACACATAGCTAATCCTCCTTGATGAAGTTACAATCACTGTCAGTCTTTACTGTGCCTAGCTGTGTTCCTGTTCATAAAACTGGGAATGAGCTTCTGTTTGTAGGTCTCACATGATCAGCCTCTGTTGGAGGTGGGACCACCCTGATTACATGTCCCTGTGTTATTTTTTTCTAGAAGTGCTAGGAAGCTTTTACAATGGTACATGAAATTATATTTGAGAATTTAGTGGGAAAATTTCAGGGAGTTAATGCTTCAGTTCCTGGTACTATCAACCCAAGGTCTGCTTCTTCATGCTGTGGAGAAGAAAGGCTATGGAAGGGCTTCAGTGTCCTTCTAATATTGTGAAGGAAAGTCTGGATGAAAATTTTAGTTAATTTTTTTGTTTGACTTGATTTAGCAGTTGTGGAGAGCTTAACTTGGAAATCAAAAAAAATAATATTAGAGCTAAGATGTTAGGAAGAAATTTTTCACTGTGAAGGTGTTGAGGTGCTGGGACAACTTGCCCAGAGAAGCTGTGGCTGCCTCATCCCTGGAGGTGTTCAGGGCCAGGTTGGATGGAACTTGGAGAAACCTGGTCTAGTAGAAGGTGTCCCTGCCCATGCCAGGGGATTGGAACTTAGATGGTCTTTAAGATCCCTTCCAACACAGACCATTCTATGGTTCTGTAATAGCACTACCAGGCTTGTGTTTCTGGGCCGTTTGGAATTTTGCATGCTGGTAGAAGGGATTAAAGCCATGATGGTGTGGCTCACAGCTGCCATGGGCCAACCTGTGCTGTGTCACCTCATCCCTGATGGACTGAACGGCTGCTGGATGGACATGCTGAGTGCTCCTGGCCATGTGGCTGTCCAGGGGTTCATGGCAGTCAGGTTGATTGCATGTAACTGGATTCAAATGGGATGATAATTTTCTAGTGTAGAGCAGACCTTGCAGAAGGAAAATGCTTGTGCTAGCTGAGTTTTTTTTTTAGGAGGACAGAGAAAATTTTGCTCTCCATCATTACAGTCTCCCACCTAGGGAAAGAAAGCCCCCAGTTTTAAAACACTCTCCAAAACCACTGGGTTTACAGGAAAAGCTGCTGGTGACCTCAAGGAGTGTTTTGCCTTCTCATGGGAAACATCTGCGAGACTGTAAGTGCAGGCAGCAGCCCTTGCTTCATTAGGGGACATGCCTAATTACAAGAAAATACAGGGCTTTTGCAGCTCATTCAAGGAGAGCTGTATGATAATAATGGAAGGATTAAAAGTATGTTTACCCCTTCTGTGTCTGTACTTGAGTGACAGGGTGCCTAGGCTGTTGCTGAGAGCAGGGAGCGTAAAGTAATGAATGGGGATTGCTGTGGCATTCCTGGTAATTAGCTGTTCCTTAAGGGGCTCGAGTATTCCCCCCCATCTGGGGGTCTTAACAAATTACCACGAGTGTTTGCAATTATTAATAAACAGTTCTGTTAGCTACCTTTCAAGAAACCCTGATGACGGTGCTGTCTGTAAAAACACAGCTAATTAAGTAAATAACTGGGAAGTACAGGAAAAGAATGTCTTAGAAAGAGATTCTGACTGTTGTTGGGATCCTTTCTGGAATGAAGGAATGTGTAATTCTCCTTTCATAAACACTCTCCTAAAACCAGTGAGTCCAAGGGTTTAAGCCTCCTCTTGTGTTTTTTACCCACTTGACAGACTGATTGACAAAGGGAGGTTGTGCTGTGTGCAGGTGGAGATGGGTGCAGGGCAAATGGGCTGCCTCCTGCATCCTTGCCAAAGAGATGATAGTAAATATTTTATTATTTGAAGGAAAATATGTTCAGATGCTTGATATTGCAGTTGATGATGAGGATGCCTCATTGCTGCTTCTCTGAATGTGCTTTTGGAGAGAAGTGAGACACTGGTATTTCAAGTGGGGGTGACCATGGTGGAGATACTGGGATTCACTCTCCTTGAGTATCTCCAGTTGTAGGCAAATCCAGAGAGGAGGAGTTGAATAAGAAATTAAACAAGTTGATCTCCTCCCAAAAGTTAGCTTCTCTGTTGAGATGGGAGGGTTATAAAATCCGTTAGTATTACAAGAAACAGAACTCAATGGAGTCAATTGTGACTTCTTAATTTAACGTATAGATTTGTCATCAACAGAGCATAGCAAAATAATGGGCTAAAAAGCAAAAGCTAACGGACATTTTTAAATGTCTCAATTATTTACAACCTTTGAGTGAGCATCCAAATGATTTGGCTTTGTTATTAAAAAAAAAGTCAATGGGAAATTAATTTCCAAGTCATGTGCATGAATATTGATGAAAAACATAAATTCAGTTCAATACAGATGATTATTACTGCTGTAATTGGGACCATTAGGAGCTGAAACTGTCACTTTATGTAGCTGGTAATAAGTAAACAACTGAACTTTAAGTATGAATGTGAGAGTAATGCCTGAAATTCACTTTTGTGATGGCCAAGCAGTGCTTTGCTCCTGCGCCCACCCAAAATTTCCCGTGTTTGGGGTGTAGATGAGAAGTACCCACGGGCTTGGCAGCCTGGCCGGTCGCAGTCACTGCTTTTTTGAGGCTTCCCAGATGGGAAGGTGCATGTCCTGCAACTTTGGGATAACATTAGTGGTGAGTGTGTCTGCACAGGTGCTCTCTGTGAGGCTTTGCAGAACGTGGAAAGAGCAGGAATGGCAAAGTGCGTGTTGCTGGAGTGATGTGTTTGAGAGCTTCATGGCATGCTGGTGACATGGTACAGACTGTCAGACTGAGGTTCCCCCCCCCCCAGACTTGGAGAAAACATAAGGGGGCATCTGATTTTCCTGGGTGTGCATTGAAACAAGCACTGATGCGTTTTCCTCATGGAGATGCCTCTGTAAGGCCTCCTGAGCAGATCAGAGTGTATGTGCCCAGAGATTCTCAACAGTGAGAAAAGCTGCAGGCTGGCAGCACATCTTAAGCTGCTACTCCTTGCTCTCTGTTAGAGTCAGGGAGTGAGTATTTTTTATTAACCAGGAAAGGTTGTGCTGCAGGAACAGGTAAAGCACACAACCTTTATTTTCTTGCCGCTCATCGGTTTCTGGGGCTATATAAAATAACACATCTAACAATATACAACAAAGTGCTTCGAAGAGAGTTTATGAAATATAGATCATAGTGGTTTTGCATGGCATGACAAGGAATTACATTCTGTCATGCTCGTGTTTATGCCGATATACAGCTGGAACATCCCTGCAAATATATATTATTTTGGCACTTAATTTTAAAGGCTTCTACAACACATAAATGCCTCTTGCTGTTTTAAGAGATGAGCCAGGAAGACGAGTGGGATATGTTTGTGCTCTGTGTTGAGCTCAGGGACAGAGGGACTGGGAATCCTGTGTGACTCCTGCTCAGCTCCCACTTTGAATGTGGTCACTTTAGTGCTTTTTAATTACCTTGGCAAATCAGACCCAGAACAATTATTTGTGCTGTGGAGCGGCTGGAAATTGCCACATGTGGCTCAAAATGGGGCATAAAACTTGTTAACTACCAGTTCACAGCCTGCTTTCTGGCCTGTGTCCCTTCCAGGTTTGGCTCCCCGTGGCATCTGTGGGCAAGCTGGAGCACCTTTGATTGTCCGTGGCAGCAGCATTTCTCCGTCATGGCAGGAGTGCCTTTTTACCCTGTTAGTTGTAATTTGCCTTAAAAAACTTGCCAAAAGCAGATGTAATCTCTCTGTCTTAAAGGACCCCCTGCAAAGGATGTGAGGTTCTGTCCCAGCCCTTCCCCCTGCCAGTGACGAATTATCTTACCCGCTTCTCTTAAATACTTTCATAGTTTCCTCTTTTGTATTTTGAATGTGGCATAATTATCAGATGTGTCAAAAAATACGTTGTAAAGCTGAAACTGTTTAATAACTTACTGTAATAATGGATTATTAATGATGCATGGTTATACCCACATTTACTTTGGGACTTCAGTTTGTTCTGCTGGTCAGGGCTCTCTCCCACTCCGAGTACTGTTTTGGCATCAACTGCTCTGCTGGTTGGGTACTGATGGAAAAAAACATGCACTTCAGCACCCTGCAGTCGATGTAGGATAATCACTTTTGGTATGTGACTTGATTTGAGGCAATTTGTAACCCAATTTTTTTGTTGTTGTTGAGGGGAGATGACCATTCTAGTCAGCCCGGAGCTGCAAAAGCCAGGCCAGGTCATGCAATGGTTTGGGAGGACTGACCCCAGGCAGTGACTTTCCCTGGTTTCCAAAATTTTGTGGCAGAGCAGGCTGGGAGGAGCTGGGTTGCATAGACTTTTTGCCACGTATTGAGCAGGCAGCAAAGGCCTAGGTGTGAGCTGGCACAATGAGGTGTTCTGTGTAACAGAGGACCAGAGGGGACTGCTTTTTTTAAGACAGACATGAAGTGCTTGAATTACTGGGAGAAAAATTTGAAGGATCAGCATGATTTATTTTAAATTTGCTTTAAAGGTTTTATTTATCCAAAAAGAATTGATTTCCATAGCTGGGAGTAGTTACTGCAGTGACTTGGTTGTACAAAATTAATCTCAGCTGAAGAAAACTCGTAGTTTCCCATCTGGGCTGGCTTCACCCCCGCTGAATCCTCTTGCAAGAGCCAGCCCCAGGTGTTCTGCCTCCTCACAGCAAACAAATGGCTGCATTAGCTTTCAGGAAACGTTTAATGGGTGTGCAACACGCAATACCAGTGTTGCAGTATATAGCTTTATTAGCTGAGCTGCTGGAATTGTTTTCTGAGCTATGTTGATCCTTAGCACCGATTGCAAAATGGAACAGAAATTATTTATTAGTCCTTGGGAGCCTTAAGACAGAATAATACTTATCTGCCTGGAAACGCGGTCAGTCTTGTTGTTATAGGTGCTGCTGTGTTTAAAGAAGAAGCAAACAAACCCATTTTATAGTTGGTAGTGCATTTTCAGATCTCCTGGCAGGGCCAGGTGTGTGTCTCCCTGAACGGTGGCCATGCTTGTAGGGCAGGTCTTGAGGTTGTTCTGAATAAAACTGTAAATATAAGCTAGGACAGGGCTTTGTATTTCAAAAAGAAAGATGTACTGTCTCCTAGTAGCAGTGGTTAATCCTTCCAGGTATTTCCAATACAACAAAACTATGTGAGGTCCCAGTTTGACCGTGTCTTTCCATCAAAATGGCTATTAAAAATATTATAAATAAACTCTTATTTAGATATAGTTTGCTTTAATTAGTAAGGTTTTACCAGAAAATATTCAGAATGGGAACGTTTGTGGTTTAAATTAAGCAAATGAGGAGGTAGTTGTTATTTTAGAACCTGAGCAAACCAAGCAGTTTTTTCTTCAATGCAGTATAATGAATGTATGTAAAATATTTCAAGTTTTTAAATTTAGTGAGAGCTTTGAAATTTTACTATTAGTAGATCATAGAGAGAAATAAAGTAATATGACCGTTTTTACTTTGGTTAGTAGATCAAATGTGTATTTGGAGAAGAAACCTTTGCAGTGCCTGCTCAGCTTTGGTCTGTGTTTAGCCACCAGAAACACAGAACCCAAAAACGATCTGATCGAGCCTTTGTCCTGTGAATGGTTTGCAATGAAACCAGCCCTTGCTTGCCCTCCCCGGTGGGGAGTTACAGTTCAGCAGGAACAGATTTCTGCTGCCATTTTTAGGGCAGAGGGAGTTTCCTTGGGAGTAAACTTTGAGCAGTTCATGGGTTTCTGCCTGCCTCCAGAAGCCCTTTGCCAAGAGGCTGCTTGAAGCTCGACTTGCCCTGGCACGAGAGCAGATTGCTCTGCAGCAGAGAGACCACAGTGGGAACAGAGATGAGAATTGTTCCCATTTCTATTAAAAAAAAAGGGGGGGGGATTGGGGGATGTAGTAAGCAAACAGTCAATAATAATAGCACTGCTCCAAAACCTAATTACTTTTGATATTTATAAAAAGGACCTGCATCATTCAGAAGTGCATATTTTCATCAATTTTACTGATTATGCCTCCAGTCATGGAGAGTTTTGTTTGTATTGATCTAATCCAGGAATGGGAATGGCTCCAGAAGTGCTATTCTGGTGAGGCTCCTGTTTTGCATAATATAATGCCCATTTCAAAAGTTTTGATGTACTCAGATTAATTTACTCACAGTTAAGAACAATCCACAAGCTGTTGATTAATAGGAAAAGTAAGTGCAAAAAAACTCCAAGCCAGCCCAGCCCCACGCTTGACCATTTAGGCAGCGTCGCAGACCCGGCAGGCTGAACACTGCATGAAAAGCTGCTATTCTAAAATGCTACTTCTGAGTTTCTTTCCCTCATTTATTTGGGCATTGTAGGATGTGTGACAGGACTAGTGGACTGAGCTGAGCTGGGATTCTCTGGTAGCTTTGAACTCGGCTTCAAAATGTAGAACAGAGTAGTATAATATTAAAGGTCATCCTTTGAAAACTGTGTTAAGATGGTATTTCTGTGCTTATCCAACACATCTCTGCTGTACATTCAGCCTGGGACTGAATGTGTTTGTCACTATTGTCTTTCTCCTATTTATTATTTATGGATTGCATAAAGCTGGGAAGAACTGGGGTCTTAAAGAAAGTGATGAGGAAAACAGTGTTGGATAGAAATCTGGTCAAGTTGCTCTCAGCTTGTCCAACAGACTGTTCAGAATAGGGAAAAAGTTGAATTATCCAGGTCAGCTTGGCTGCACAGGTCTCTCCAGCCTTACATCCTTCAGTCTGAGATTGGAGGGTCTCTGTCCAGTGTCTGATTCTGTCACTGGCAGGACTGGTAGGGATCTGCTGAGACCTGGGTTTGGCCCTTTAGGTGCTGAGGCCAAATGATTTTGCACTTTTCCTGCATTTCTGCATTTGATGGTAAATAACAGCACTTCATCCCATTTGGTGAGATGTGTTTAAATTGCTGAGATGATCACAGATCATATTTGTACCTTCCCATCTCTACTGCTGATATTCAAGTAATTTGTGCAGGGGTGTTTGTTGTGATTGCCTGTATTGCTGTATACAAACTATATTTCCTTCTCTGCTCCTGTGCCCCTCTCCCACACTCATCCTGATTGTTTGTCCTGTGATTTCTTGCAGTGTGTGCTGGCACTGAGAACAAGCTGAGCTCCCTGTCTGACCTGGAGCAGCAGTATCGAGCCCTGCGCAAGTACTATGAGAACTGCGAGGTAGTTATGGGCAACCTGGAGATCACCAGCATCGAGCACAACAGAGACCTCTCCTTCCTGAGGGTAAGCAAACTTCTGTTTTCCTTCTCTCTGCCTTCTGTGTTTAGGGGAGCAGCTATGGGTGCTGGGCTGGAGAAGGGCAGGTGTCCTTCCCACCAGGTCCAGTGTGATATAACAGGATGATAAAATGTCAGAGATGTGCAGAGAATAAGAACAACGTCAGTGTTGTGACAAGTGCTCTGAGTTATTTAGATTTAACCAGGTTTTGGGGGAGAAAGCTATGACACTGCACAGAAAGGTGTCATCTTGCAGGTCTCTCTCACTGTGTACAGCCCACAGGTACGGAACAGGTAAGGTGGAGCTTGGGAAGGTCAGAGAATTGTGCAGGTAACCACTGGAGGCTTGGAGAAGCTAATCCTAAGAAAATGCCAGATATGGACTGATTGTCAGACAAGCTAACATTGTTTGTGGAGCATTGTGATTGTATGAGACTGGAGTTATCAACCTAATTAAGTCTTCAGCATCCAGGGGAAATCTCTAATAGAAAAAGGCTGTCCTGCCACTATGGAACCTGGATTACACACTCCCTCAGTCCTCTTTACAACAAATTTTGAGTAAATGTCATGCTTTTGGGTTTATGAAGGAACATTTTGGTGTGGTTTGTACATTCCCTGTTACTGTGCTAGCAACCACAAGGAGGGAAAGGTGAATGCCAAATTAAAAGAATTTAAGCCCATTGTTATTTGACATTTCAAAGCTTATTATGTTTGAAGAAATATCCCAGTAAAGAAGTGATCCAGGTAGGCATCTGAGGTCGCTGCACACATGGAAGAACTGGTGTGCAGGTCTGAGGGCCACTGTAGCCAGGCAGCCCACAAGAGTGTTATTGCCATCTGTGCTGATTGTACTCTCCAACAGAAGAAGTTCAGCTGTGACACAGATAAGGGTTTACACTGCTCATATCACATGGTGTCACTCGCCTGTACTTCTGCAGAATGCTGATGTCGCATTGCAAGGTGCATGTCTGTATGTAAATGGCATTTTCATAAAAAGCACGTAGCGGGAGCGGTGGAGTTTAAATCTGGCAGCAGGAGAAGGCAGCAGAAGTCAACCTCAGCAGGTTGGGTTACACTCAGTCATTCAACTTGCTGGGTCTCGAGTGAACCAAGTGCTTAATTCCAGTTTGTAAAAATGTGAATTTTCCACTATGGGTTCTAACAAGGGCAAAACCAACTCCCCAGCAGCGTGTTTAGCTTTGCTTCACGTGGAATTTGTTGGGGATTTCACAGCACTGTCATTCTATGCATTGGCCTATTTTTACTCTAAGTGTACACCAGGCTGCTAAAAGATCTACAAGCAAAATTCAGCTACCAGATACGTCTGGAATAAAGTTTGGGGTGCTAATTGCACTCAGACTAACAGGTTGCTTGTTAATTTGAGCGATGAATGCCTCGGAAGTAAATGCTATCTATACATTTCACAGTTGTGACAGGTGGAGAAAACACATATGCTTGTGCTCTGAAATAGATACAGACTTGGTGCAGCTGGACCAGCGTTTCCCACCACATTAGACAGGTGGCAGATAGATGCCTCCTGCGAGGGCAGGGTCCCTGCACTGATTCAGGCACTGCTGCAGTTTCAGATGCCTCCCAAAACCCCTGACTGGGCCATCATGCATGGCTCAAATTCATCACAGACAGGTCTTCCACTGTGGCTTCCCGTCTTTGTTATGCTGCCTGCTGGTACGTAGGGAAAGCAAATTATTTGGAAATTAGGGAATTAACGTTCCTTGTGGAGAGCTGCTATAAGCAGAGTAAAATATTGGTGGAAAGACAGCAGTAAAATCAGCAAATGGGAACAAGAAGGAAGGGCCATGTGTAGTAAATGAAGGTGGTTTGGGCACTTGTGCTTTTCAGTGACAGCTACTATCACTGTTTTATTAGTTTTATTGCTTCTCTTACCTGCATCTGCCCTCTCACAGATGTCTCAGCAAAAAAAAGCAGAACTTTAAACAAAACTCAGCAAAATGGAAGTCTAGTTAATATGATAAATTGTAGTCATTAAAGTAGAAAACCAAACAGAGGAGAACATGTTCTTGGGGAGGCAAATAAATAAATAAATGTTGGCGCATTTACACCAATAATTCAACATTCATTAGTTAAGCAGTATTACTTGTTTTATCATATTAAAAATGGTTTTAATGGCCAAATGAAGGTGGCACATGGGAGATAACTAGGAGAAAGGCTGATTGTCTCTCTCAGACTTAAATATGGTCAACTTGTTGTGCAAGATGATGATCTTTCAGCCTGCTCCAGGTTTTTAGTCTCTGTTACAGTAATTGCCCTCTTCCTCTACAAAAAGAACTTCAGGTGTTGGAGCATCCCTGGTTTTTCTGCGTGCCCAGCTGATGAGTACCATGGCTCTGTGTGCTCACCTGCCTTCTCCTTAGTGCTCGGCTTAGCTGGGCAGCCTCTCACTCCAGGACAGAGGGAAGACCCAGCGAAGGCACGCTGAGCCTTTTTTATCATGCAGTAATAAACAAATAGCATAAATGAATTGAAGTGGAAAAACCCCATAATTTTATTTACCCTTCAGAGGAACATTAAAGATCAGCATTGCATCTCTCATATTTATTTAGACATTTATGCCCTAAGTTGATTTGCTTTATGTCTATGAGTTAACTCTCTGGATATCTGCTGATTAAGACTAAAAGGGGCTGTCTGTCACCTGATTGAAGTGCTCAGCCCCTTAAACTTCCAGGCCTGCCAGCTAGTGCATGGCTTTGAGACCATGAAGAGCTTCATTTCTGTAAGAAAGGATTGCATGTACCAGTGGTTTTTTTCCCAGCATTCTTGTATGTATGCAGAACAGGACTACAAATCTTCAGTGTTTATTTAATGTATTTTATTTGACTTTCTGGTTGTGTTGCAGTCTTGGTATTACTTGGCTGTGGGTGGCCAAAGCAGGGGTGAGCAATTGCAATATGAACTTGTGGTCTGTATGTGCTGCCCTCCAGCTCCATCAGCTCTGTCACTGCTACTTGGTGCTTCCCTGCAGTGTGGCCACAATGTGGGAGTCATGACAGAGGAAAGGAGCACTCAGTAGGAAGCGCAGAGGAAAAGTTTTGTCTAAGCATAAGTGTTGAGTAAGGCAAGATGTTTCTGACCTCGGGCTGATAGCCATCTCTCTTTGTCATTCGTTTTAGGCTTAAGGTAACCACAGAGAATGTACAAAGGGATTATTCAAGTCCTACTTCTGCCAGCTTTGGCAATGAAATGAGGCTTAGGTTAATGCAGCACATGGCTGTTGGAGTCCCACCTCCCTATCCTGGCCAAGGTGGGTTCACCACTGGCATAAATGCTGCAGTATGGAAAGGCACTTTTTGTTTCTAAGAGCATGATTGAACTGGGCAGGACAAATAATTGGGTGGAAGTCAGGCCCTTAGAGCTCTCTTGTCCCTGTCATGTGTCCAGGCTTACCCAGCAAGGCAGCAGTGACAGTGGGAAGGGGTCAGGCTCCATCTCCCACTGCTTCCCAACCCCCCAGCATCCTTTAACCAGTCGCATGGGCCAGGCTTCTACATTAGGATTTGCTCTGTAAAGATTTGCTCTAGATAAGCTGGTTGAGCTGGCTCGTGTCTTGAGTGAGCTGAGATTTCCTTCCCTGCTTTGGAATTGAGAAAAAAAATCTTGAGATAAGCTCAGATAGTGCACTCAGATCGTTCATATTGCAAGCGACTGTTTGGTTTCAGAAGTAGGAACCTATTATAGTTTCACTTGGTAAAGCTGACAGTTAGTATTGAGGGCAGTTCATATTTCTTAAAAGCATCTCCATATTCAATTTTAGAAATAAAATACACAATTAGTGTATCACAAAACAATCTTCTGCAAGCACTCTTGTCCTCTTAAACATATTTGCTAAATCTTTGACTAATCCCCTGTCTTTTAGTAATTGACAGTCAGTAAATTGTCTTCTTGTGCCTGAATTTTATTTAACCAATTCAGATTGTTTATTTTTGAAGACATGACCAAAGTTCTGTGCTGTTCCCTGCCATAACGCTCCCAAATGATTATGAAACTTATTTCTAACTGCATTCAACAGCCTTCAAAAATGATCTTGCACTGCTTTCTTTATAAATCCATTTTTCATTTACCTCAGTGGTCCTCGTGTAGCACCCTCAGGCACAGCTACAGTGGCAGCTGCCTGCCTGCCATCTAACAGGGTGGGCATTTCATAGTGGGCAGCTTTACAGCTGCTGCAGTTACTGCAGAGATGTAGAACCCCATCTCCCTCTGTCAGCACATGTTACCCTGTGCTCGGTGAGAACCTGGGCTGGCCCAAACTTAGCACTTATAGTCACATTTAGACTCTGTGTGGCAGATGGGATTTGGTGATTTGGGATTTATATTTTTTTGTTTCTGATTGTGTGGTATTCTTGGAGGAAGTTTTGGTGAGACAGACCCCTTTGAGGGTGGAGGACTGCCAGAGCACCCACAGGAAGAGCTGGTTGCAAAGTGTGCTGCCTGGCCCTGTGGCATTCAGAACTGCTTCTGATTAAAAAAACCATTACTAATTTTTTTTTTAAGGCTTTTTGGTCTTTTATAGTAAAACAGGGCTAAGCAGACCCTTTTGAAAGCTCTGGCAGCAGAGCTGAGTGGAGATGTTGGCACAGAGGGAGTCTGCAGTCTCAACAGACAAATCGGGAAGGGGAGCACAGAGACAGAAGGGTATTGCCTTGTCCAGTTCACTTGGCAGATCGCTGTGATGATGTGTGTGGCTCCCCAGGGCCTGGCAGCACAGCTCTGCATCCCCTTCTGCAGCAAAATGGTATCTTAGTGCCCATCTGATAGGCTTCAGTAAGGTCCCAGCTCAGCAGAAAGGAAGTGGGATGTGGAGTGTTGTGCCTATCAGAAGTTCCCTGAAGGACAGGCTGTGGAGTGGCTGTGTCTCTGTGGAGGGGAATTTTCCCTAGCAGTGGCAGGAAAGCATTGCAGTCTGGCCCTACCCCAGCAGAGGGATTTTTGGGAGGGTTGCTGGGCAAAGTGGCTCTGTAGCATTTGTTGCACGGTGAGTTGCATCACTTGCCAGCATGTGTTTTATTCTTGGCTGGCAAAAGGCAAAGTGCCCCCAGGTAATTACAGAGCTGGAAATCAAGTACATGTATTTATGTGTTTGTAATTGCCCTCCCAGGACCTTACCTGTTAAAAAACAAAACACAAAGAGCTGGATGGTGTGCCAGCAGTGGTGTGAGGGTCAGGCCTGTGCGTGCCACACAAATCCATGTGGAAAGAGGACACCTCCAGCTTGCTGTGTGAACCTGGGTAGAGCATCCTGTACTCATAGCAATGAATACAACTGCTGTGCTGGATGGGTTACAAGACACTGGTGACATGCCAGGCCATGCTTCTGTCGTGGACAGAATGTGTTACACAGGCTGTGATCAGCTGCCAGCTGTGCTGGGTGAACCTGAGCCAAGTTTAAAGTGAGCCGGATCCCAAAGTTGGAGGGTGGAATGGGAGCAAAGGCTAACTGCAAAAAGCATGTGTGCAAAAAGCTCTTCTCCAGAAGAACAGCTTCTTCTGCCATTTCCCATTGCTACTGTAGAATTAGTAGCTTAAAATAGTTACAGTGGTGTAAACTGATCTCAAAATGGCTAGGAAGTTTGGATTGCCGAGGTAGGGAATGGCACAGATTTGCGTGGTCTTCTAGGCCTGTCCTTGCTCAGAAGAGGGTATTGAAATGCTGTAGCCACAGTGAGTAGCTGAGTGCCAGGTGCTGTTGCAATAATTGGTGTTCTCATTGCCCTCATCCCTTTATATTGACAAATATCACACTCCATGTAGTCCCTATCGTAATGTTACCCATCTCCTTCCCAAACCCACCACTCCCAGGGCCTCTCAGCTAGTAGTTAAAAGCCATCCAGCACTTTCTGACCTAAATGTCTTTAGAGGTGTTACGTTATTTTTGTGCTTCAGTTGGTTGTCCCCCTCATGTTACACTGAGAGGAGATCACACGCATCTCCACAGTGTCTGCTCTCTTGTGCTGTCCCAGTCAGGTGTCTGTAATGCAGGTATGTCCTTGTAACTCCACAGACTGCCCTTAGAGGCCCCTGTGCTTTCCTTTCTTGGATGCTCAAAACCCTGTTTTCAACAGCCTATCTTGGTTTCAAGCCATTTTTTGTAGATACAGAACATTAACTGGTCACTTCAGGCCCCTGCCAAGGCCTCTAGTCTAAGCCTGTGGCTGCTGCTGCTGCTGGATGCAATTCAGCAGCATAGGGACCCTGCTCACACCTCCCCTTCCTTCTCCACCGAAATCTGGGTTCATGGTTGGACCTGATGATCTTAAAGGTTTTTTCCAACCTAAACAGTTCTATGATTCTATGAAAAGCTGCCTTGTGCAGCTTCCAGCCCCTCATCTGCCTCCTCCCTGCCTTTCCACCAGGATTTCTTCCTTGTGCCTGGCCACACTGCCTACGTGGGGACACGAACAATCCCATGTGGCAGACAGCTGCCCTGCTGTGGTGTCCCTGTGCCCTGACTGTGCCACCAGACCTCGGTGGAGCTGCAGAACATCAAGGGATGACCCTGAACCCCCTGCCACCTCCCACACCCCCCTTGCCCTGCTGTGACAGAGCCTCTCACCACTCGGCTATTCCTCTTTGGCTCTTGCTGAGCCTTTTTTGACATTTACAGACCTGACAGCTTTGTCTCTCACACAGCCAGTGCTTTCATTAGTTCCCAACAGCCGGATTTTAACTCGGGTTTTACGCTCCTGACAGCCTTATTCTTTTATTTTTATAGCTGTCCTGAGCATTGCAGCACGTAGAATAAGTGCTCTGCAAGACTCCGTTCTCTTCCGTACACAACACCGACCTCCTCTTCCTAAAATAAACAGAAAAACCCACTTGCACAACCTTTTTTCCTACTCTTTTCCCTCCCTACCACCAATGCAACAGCACCAAGCAGCCCAGATCAGCTCTGCAGTGGATTGGGCTTTGCTTTCAACTGAGATGAGATTCTGCAAGCAGTGCTCTTATACTTGAATGAAATTTGTAGCTTCAGCAAAACAAACAGAGAAGAGAATTAATATACAATTAATCCTCAAGCTGGGTTTGCCAAGCTGTAACCAAATATATGTACATTAGCTATTGCCCCATTAATTTAGCAATTATTTTTGGTGACTTTGTATGAAAGACACAGTTTGAAATAATCACTTCTGTTTAGAGGGAGAGTTGGGTGCTGTGGAAATGCAGGTTCCTGTTTTGGGCACTGGTGGCTACATTCCTTTGTGATCATGTCCCTGTGATTGATTTGTTATATAAAACACATGCATGGAGAGAGGAGTAGGTGTTGGCAGTCAGCCCTTCACTGAACAGCACCCCTGTGCTCATGAATGGGGCATTCTGAGAGGCTCCCCTGTCAGAGCTCTGGGTGGACGTGGGCATGGATCCCAACATGGGGCTTGCTTTCCCTCTTCTCATTGTTGGCAGTGGCCTACAGGAGAGCCCAGCTCTCCTGCAGCCTTTGCCTGTGTGTCCTTGGGTTAGGGGAGCATCCTTCAGCTGTATCATGGGGAGATGAGAGGTCAAGATTTGAATAATCCAGGATGATTAAGGAGTCTCTTTAAGTTGTCTTTTAGCATTTCCCTTTCAGCTCCTATTTTATGGGAGGTACCACATCTCCAACTGCCTGGGAAGCCTGTCTGATTCATGTGCAAGGCAGTGGTAGCAAGTCTGGAGCAGGAGAGAGATAAAAGAAACCTGGCTTAAATTATTCAGAGTAACCCAGACCCATGCACATGCTTGAGATCAGTAATATCCTTTTCACTCGCTATCCCATTTTCATGGTTGCAGCAAAGCTGCCCTTGGTTAGGCAGAGCAGAGCACTGGGGAGGTGATATGGGGTGACTCCCCCATGCCCAGGGTCTGCACCAGTCCTCCTTGTGATGTGAGGAGGGGGTCTGTCCTTCTCACTGGTCCTGCTGAACCTCATGAGCCCTTCTGGTAGCTTTTGGGTCCTGCATGGGATGCACAGTGTGGGAGTGCTCCTGCTTGGGTCAGCCATGGCTGCAAGTGATGTTTGCCATTCAACAGAATTGCCACCACCTTTCCAGCCCCCATGCTGGGAGATTTTGAGGTGTAAAAGACTCTAGTACCAAAAATATGGTCAGGAAGTGGGGATCACTGCTTCCCTTCCCATGGTGATCCAGGGTAGCTCCTGGACCAGCACTATCACCTACTTATGCACTGGATGACCTGCCTTTGCCTATGCATGGCCAGCCAAGTGTCTGACAAACTGCTTTTGCTTTCCATGTGGTCCTGGCACCCTGAATCTTAACCACCAACAAAAATACACACCCCGAGTCAAATATTTAACATGAACAAAAACAACTGTCTAGGCTTGTTAAATTTTATTTTTTTTTATTAAATACAGACTGTCAATTTATTTCTTTTCCAATTGTTTAGTGCCTCATCAAACTCTTCTTTCTGTCTGTCCATTAAGGAATCTGATCCCTGTGTGTCTACAAAATATGTGTGGCTAAGCCAGAACCCAGAAGTTGCTGTGATGAGTGCTATAAAAACGCTGGTAGTGGAGGGGAGGACATCACTAAAAATAAAACAGTGCAAACTTTCTTAATTAGGTGTTGTTTCTCTTCGAAGCTGATCTTCCCTCTAGGCCAATGAAACCAATTATACCCTCTCTTTCAACCACCTTATGTTGTTAATGATCTGACTCTTGTAAATGTAAACCTCTCCCCTACCGATGCCTTTGGAAATGCTGGCCTAATTGAAGCTGGAGAAAAGCAAACAATGGAGTAAAGCTAAACTAACCAACAGAGAAAAAAAACCGTAGTTGCAAATGCTTTTAAATTATAAATAGATTTGTTAGGTGGTAAAGCAAATGAGTAGTTTTCTTCCAGTCAGAGAAAGAAAGATTATGTGGTGTAAATGGTGAGTATAATGAGGTCTCAAGTCTTAACCTCACCTAGGAGATGGCATGAACTCCACCTTCTTCACACTGTTCACTGAAAGCTTTGCTTTATTTAAACCTTATTTATTCTCTTCTTTGTCTGCTCTCTAATCCTTCAGTGGAACAGAGGCTGGAATTGGGAGGCACAGATGAGGTATAGAGAGGAATATAGCTCATATAGCACATATGTACCTGGGGTATGGCAGCCTGTGGCAAGTGGAAGTGTGTTATACTTTCAGTAACATTCTCCTGTTTGTCTGAGCATTTAGGTGATATGTGGCAAATTTTTCCTCTGGCCTTCCCTCTTTCCAATCCCACTTTACTATGGAATAAACTGAAATTAGACAAACTGACTGTTAGAGAGCTGAATAATCTTGCATTGTAATACACTGACTCAGAGTCCTGGATCAATGGTCTTGAATTGCTGTTAAAATCCATATGAAAAGGAAAGCAAAGTCTTTTGCTGTAAGCTGTGTCAAGGGGTGGAGGAGCAGAGGGGTGGATTGAAGCTTAGCCAACAGTTTTTGTGCTAAACTGGATCAATTTTAAAGGTTTCCTCTGTAGATGCCTGCCGGAGGGCTTTTATAGTTCAGAAATGTCAGCACAATTGTGCAGATTGCAGCATTCAGCAAGAGCAGCTCCCACCTCAAACCTGATACCAGCACTGGCCCCACATTGCAGCCCCACATGTCACACAGACATCCTGTGTAGGTGCCCAGGATGGCTGGGAGAGGGGAGAAGTTGGCGTTCATGACCACCTGCCTCAAAAAGAACACGTCAAGGGAGGGTTTCAAGGATGTGTGTTGGTGAAAGCTGCTCCATTGTGTGGGGCTGCTCTCAGGAGCCAGAGAGACTGGAGCTGGCCAGCAGGGGATAGGATGGAAAGGTGGAATCAGAAGGTTTTGGTTACAGAGTCAAGTATGAGGATCAAGTTCAAGGCAGTATTTCCACAGGTGGTTAAGCACAATTGGTCTCATCAACTGGTACTCATGTTTGAAGTTAAGTAAAAGGGTAACAGTCCTGCACGCTGTATTGAATAGCACACAGTGTTTCTTTTCACACTTTAGTGGTCATTAGTCCTACCAGAGAGAAAGAATGAAGTGCTCTGAGGTAGTGTCTGAACATAATAAACTTGAAAATGTCAAAAGGCAAGGTAGAAATATCATGCTCGTTTTGACAAAGCTGCACTGTCTTGTGCAGGAAAAATAACGTCAATAGCTTAATGTTGTTCACTGAAAAGAGAAGTTATGCCAAAAATGCATTTTTTTTACCAGAGTTTATGCTCATGCTTTAAGAAAACAACCTTAATGAGCACAAGGTGGAGATGAGACCCTCAAAGTAAATGCTGTTCAGTTTGACCAGGATGAGAGAGATGTAGCCAAGTGGTCCAAGAGTTTGAATGGTGGTCAGAGCTTGATGTCACCACCTATTTTGATTTCTGATGTTTTGGCATGGATTCAGATTCTGAAGTGCCAGCAAAAAACCCTGTACAATATTATAAATCGGTCTTTAATTTTGGATAATGGTGTGATGGTGGAAGCATCTGTGTCTTGCTGCAGGGGACAACCTGGCAAGCTGACAAGGAAACCCAGTGACACCCATGGCTGCCTGCAGGTGTGTTGCTGCCTCCAAACAGGGGAGCTTGAGATATGCAACCTCCTTTTCTTATATTCTGTAAACCAAAACCAACAACCTGTGCAATACATGCCTCAGGAATGATAATGACAGTTTATCCCTCAGAAGTGTGTGGTGCAGAGTGAAGGCCTAAGAAAGCAAACTCTCTGCTGGATATCAGGGAATTAACGGCTGTCTCTGCAAAAGTGTGGAGCAACCTCTTCGGAAGCAAAAGATGTTACTGGATTGCTTTCAGACCTGCTGAGTGATCAACTAGCAGAAAATATATCCATTGTAACAAGATGTCTTACTTTGATATGGTGTGAAAAATCTGACCTAATAGGTCTTATAGATTGCTGTCATTTTTTGAAATACTGCTTTTAATTTCTTTGGAGTTTGGTGAACTTTCAGGTAAAAGGAAGAAGAGAGGAAGTGCACTCTGCAGATGGGTTACCCATGTTGGTGTTTCATCTGCTGTGCAATCTTAGTTATCTTCAGGTTATTTGGAAAAGGCTCCTGTAAGTTAAAAGCTCAGGAGATGATTAATGAGAAAGAAAAGGCAACTGCAAACCTGTGTCCTCCCTGCATTCCTGTCACATTTGTGTGATGTTCTTGTGAGCACATCATACCTTGCCTAAAATAGGGAAACCTATTAAAAACAGCCATTGCCCAAATCCCTATGGAAGGGCACTGCAGAAAGAGATGAGGTGAATTTCAGTTCTCAGTAATTTTCAGCAATGTGTCAGTAGAGAGAAATAAGAGGAAAATATTTGCAAATATTTATGCTGTGCTAAAACAACAGTAGAGAGCAAAGGCAGCTGCACAGCTTAAACCTACACCATTTTGCTGGCATTGATTGCAGTCACAGCTATTTGCCTGGTAGCTGGGTGTCCTCATTCCCCGCCTCCTCTGCCTATTTGTTTCCTGAAAATGCTGATATTTGGAATTGAGGCCAGGTGAGGTCCATCAATTTAGGAAATGGTGAGCTGATCCCAGCCATGCTGTCAATTAGCTCTAGTGCCTGGCATCAGCATGGCCGGAGGTTATGGCAGAGATGCCCAGTAATGACGGTGGGTGCTGGAATACGCTCCCTTGTCAGCTCATCATTTCAGTGCCTAAGTAATAATTTGATCTCAGCAGAACAGCTGGTTTTGAACTACAGATTATCCACTACTTCATCTCCTCACTTAACTGCAAAGCTGATTTGTTTCAGATAGAGATCAATTATATTCCAAAACAACGCTCAGTTTACTTGTATCATGTGGAATGAAGATAAAATGGGTTCCTGCACTAGCGATAGCTCTTCCATTACAGACTCTCTGTCCCTGCACATAAATACCCATCATGGGCGACTGAGCATTCGTTCCTGGAGTGAACTGTGCTCATTTCATTAGGATACAAATGAATTATTTCAGCAGACAATGAATATATAAGAATAAACTGTGCTTAAAAGGGCATTTATTTCTCACACTGCCTATAAGTGTCCCTGGTTGGAGGACACCAAAATCACTCAAAGTGATCAAATGCAAAGTCAAATACATCTGGTTAGAGCCTGTGGAGAAGAACTGCCTATTGTGTGCAAGGAGATCCAGTCATTACAAAGCAAGTGTTTTCCTTGATGTTACTGGCCTTTTGAGCAAAAATGTCTCTACTACTTGCCAGTGAAATTGAGATATTTTGCTTCATTTGCAATGAAGACCCCCTCACCTTGCAGGCTGATCTGGTGTGTGTGCTCAGCCGGCGCACGCTTGGGCTACACTAATGAATAGCAAAGTCCCCAAATCATGAAACAGCAGTATAGCTATAGGTGTTCCTAGTAGGCAAGCCAGCATTTCCTTGGGCAGAGGAGGTCCAGCACATGTAAATCTATACCAACATCGATATGTTTGCATCTTTCCCAGCAGTCCTGCCATCGCTTGCTTTGGGATCGATTCTGCTTGTGTCGGTGGACGTGCAGCTGAGGAGTGTAAGGCTAAATAGAGCTGGCTGCAAATATTCAGAAAGCAAATGCTGGTAAAATGTTAAAATACTGTTTTGCTTTGGCTTTGTAAGTGCAGTGTTTGACCAAAATGTGCTGTTTTTATTTACTAGAAGAGGTAATTAATAAGTGTGTTTTTCCCCTTGACGGATTGCAGCAGTGCAGCTGTCACATGCCAGTTATCCTTGGAAAGTTCCCTTTTGCACCCTTGTGCACCAGGGAGGAGTAAACTGCCTGGTATATGGTCTGAAAAAAGGATTTTTCAGGTGGCATTTGGAGCTACCTCTGTTGGGAAGTTTTCTTTCTCTCTTTAGGCAGAGTAGAGGGAGAGCAGAACACTGTAAGGGTTGTTTTTACAGCCCCTGATGGGAGGTGCAGAGCAGCTGTTTCTGAGACCTTAAAGCAGACCTTAAAGTCAGTATTCCTGGGGCTGGTGTTCTCAGCTCGATCAGCCTAACAATGTGAATTTGGAAATATCAGCGCGGAAAGGAAAGTGGTCCAAAGAAGGTGATCTGCACACACGTGAATAAATATGGAGCCAGCTAAGCCTGCACCCAGGACTTACGAAAATCCTATTTATTTAAATGACTTTGAATAGAGTTCACCCACTCCCTGATATTTCAGTTTAAAATGAAATTATTTTGGTTGTGTTTCTGCACCTCAGGTCCTCCCATAAAAGGTCACGTTTCTCCAAATGTGTCTTCAGATCATGAGGCATAGTCCTAGTTCTTCTTTTTCCCCTTTTAAAGTTTTAGTTGTTGGTTAAAGCCCTTGTTGAACTGCTGTACCTAGTGTTGGGTTGTAACTCTGACCTCTGGAAGGAAATTACATCTTTTTACATTTAGTAAGGCCTAGCATTTTGTTAGGTGAAGCAACTGGCAGTTTTACAATGTCTGCTGACTGTAACCGTCCCTGCAACTGTGAGAAGCCAAAACCTGACAGCTCCTTAAGCAATTTTCAATTTTTTTTTTCTCCCATGAAATTTTAATGCTGCATCATGGTATGAATTCATAGTGGATACAAATGTTTATCAGATCTGCTGCAGACAGCATCCGATGGATGTTAGTTTTCCAGAAGGATGAATCCCGTTGTGTGTGGCTAGCAGGGACTTCCCAGAAGCAAAAGGAGGCAGCCTTCATCTTGGCTTTCAGGAAAGCTCCCAGTAAGGGCTTCTCTTGTTTCCTTAAATAAACATCTTCAGCTCCATTCTCCAGAGGCGTCTCAGAGTGCCCCTATGGTGCTCTCACAAAACACAAAGGGCTCTTCTCAGCTAGCACTTTTAAGAGGCAATGATTTTTCTTAGCCCGCACTTCACCGGGGGTAATCGGCCATCATCTCGCTCAATACAAGGCTTTGTTTTTATTTGTTTATTTTTTAATTGAGCTTAATGCCTTGTCTTCATTCCCACTGTCTCTGATCTCTGCTGGAGAGAGCAAATCTTAGCAGTCTGGAACATCACACGTTTCTCTGATGGCTTTTGTCTCCCATATGCTCTGGTTCAGTAACAGTTTTGGCTGATCACTGTGAAAGCAAAACACCTTTTTTCTTTAAGCAACAGCTTTCTAGAAATATGTCTTTGGGCTTAATCAACATAACCTTCAGCAGTTCTTTGAAACCCAGGATCTAAAAGCCATGAATGTCAGAAACACTTTATGGCTTGTGGGAGTCTTTAGCGCTTCTGACAGATAAAAGTGGAGGAGGAAGCCATCAAAAAATACACCACATACAGGCTGGAATGGGATTTTGTTAGTAGCTGACACTTGGGCCCCTGCATTGGAAAGGAAAGGCTACTGAAGGAAAAACTTAGGACTAAGAGAGCAAAGGGTGATGTAGTGCTGATCATAACGTGCACTGGTTGGTTTTTATACAGTAAATGCTTTGCAAGACATCTGTGTGTGCCCACCTTAGGCACCCTTTGCTGGCAGAACAGTCCTCTGCCAAAAGGTCTTTCAAACATCGGAGCTGTCAGTTTATTATTAGGACAGTAGTAGTGTTGTTATTTTTAGGAAGAAGAGGAAAAAATGAGAATAAATTACAGTAAAATGTCAGCAAATGCTGAAAATAGAGGAGTAGCAACGGTGTCTCTCTGGCATTTTTGCAGCCAGGCAAGCACACGCAGCAGGAATAGTGCCAGTGTGCAATTTCCATCAGCTCCAATTACTACCTTCACTTGTTTTTAAATATTTAAAGTTTCATGTTTAATTTTGGATGATATTGAATAACAAGAATCAAAATATGGAAATTCACTACAGAGTAGTGTTCATGGTGAGCGGGTGTCGATAGCATAAGCTGGACGGGACTGAATGACCATGGTTTTCCAAGAAATCTTTTCCATTTCTCTTGTGTTCCCTGTCTAGACATGATTTATTAAACAATCCTCTGAAGGGAATGTCCTTCTCCACTATCTTTTATTATTGGTGGGAGCCAATTTGAGGCTTACTCTGTTGTGCGAGGGCCGGTTCCCTCCTGTGATTGATGAGCCGGATGGGAAGTGATTAGACTTTTACAAGCCCATGCTGCTTGAAACAATACTACCAAGGAAAAAAAAAAAAAGACTGTTCTTCAAATTTCAGATTCATTGCCTATTCCTTTTGAGCTTCAGGTTCTCTTTCTTCCTCTTTGACATCTCCTCACTTCTCTGGCTTGGTTTGCAAGATAAGGAGAGTGAGTGGAAGAGCTGCACCGTGCAGCCAATGGAGGCAACCATGGGAAGCAAAGCTGCCAGCTGTTGTGGGCAGTCTTGCTTTTTTCCTTTATTGTTATTTTCTATGAAGTCTGATTGCAATTTTCTCTTGAAGAGAAACCTTCCCCAGAGGTTTGCTGCCTTCGAAGAGAGGCAATAAACCAAGGCAAGCTGGGGAACAAGGAGGGACAAGTAAGACAGGTAGGGCATGCGTGTTGTTTCCCTAAATACAAGGGGGGGCAAGCCACAATCCCTTACACTGGGGCTGTCAGTGTGAAATCCCTTTGCTCTCTGCCAAAGAGCATTTGCTGGATTGCTCCATGTTTTGCATGCAGTGATGGTCAAGCAGAGACTTTTCTCCCAGGGAGTCCAGCAAACCTCGTGTCTGACTGTGCCTAACAGGCAGCTTTGCTCCTGCTCGTGGCTGGGGTCTGGAAAGCCTTTCTAGGGCAGAAATCTAGCTGTCCTCATCTTGTTCTGTCATCCAGCCACCCATTCCCCTTTAGCACATGGTTGTTTCATCTTATGTTAAGGTCTCTGCTCCTTCTCCTCTTATAGGTGCCTGGCAGAGTTTCAACATAAGGTTGTGCATAATCATCCTTGCCTCTAAGATTCCTAAATCACTTCCTCTTGTTTTCATTCATGGATTTTCACCTTTTCCTTTTTTTTCTTCATTTTTAAAGTCTTCCTCAGGAGACCTCTAAAACTTATGCACTGGAGCAATGGCAAATTGAAACCACATGACTCTTTTCCTTTAGCTCCTCTGAGGACTGCTGGTGCCTGCTGAAACACAGACACTATGCAGCAGGCAGGTATCACAGTGAGCAGGGGAATCCTGTTCCCCTGGTACAAGTCAAATGAATTATTCCATTTTAGCTTTAAACCTGAGCTCTTTATGCACATACCAGAGCCTCAGGGGACTGTCCCCTGTCAGAGTTGTTAGCTAGAAGTTGTCACTGAGCCAAACCAAGGTGATACCCAGCCCAGCCCAGCCCCTTGTGGGAAAAACATGCTGAAGAGACAAGTGTGAGCACTACTGCTCGTGGGTTCGTGGCATCTCAGTGATGTGATTTCATCTTGTTAAGTTGTAGTGGAGCTTGGGGTGTGGGTGCTCCTTTGTGGCATTGAAAGGATGTTTCATAAGTACCTGTCCAGCTGTAGGTGATGTTTCATAAATGAGAGACCTAATAGTCAACTAGGTGAGCTGCGTGTGAAAGGAGAATTTGTGCCCAAGAGAAGCAAACTTCTGTAAAAAGCCAGAGCCATAGAAATATTTGACACTTCAGCTTGGTGGCTGAACTGGAAAAGAATTAGAAAAGTCAATTGGGGTTGACCCAAGTGAGAAATCTTTTTATTTTCTGAAATATCTACAAAGTATTATTTTGTTCAACTCCAAGTTCTTAATTTGTTTTAAATAATGCATTCTGGTAATCTACAAAGGAATGAGCAATTGTGTCTTCCCTTCCCAGGTGGAGCTATTTGCCACATTCCAGATTAATATTCACTTCGCTTTGGTCAACCAAAAATTGATCTTTTTCCCCCTTGTGCTATGTTTATTCTTTGAAAACTTTCTCCAACCTAATAAGGATGGATTTTTTCGTGGCATTTTATCAAATCTTCCTTCTCTTTGCTGTACTAAAAAGAACTCTTGCCTCCATAAGAAATACAATAAATGAAACAAAATGAAGATCACAGATGTTGTAATAAAATTAGTAAATGTGCATAGCATTGAACTTCATTGAAATTATTGTAAATGCTGCTGTTACATTGTTTAATTATGTACAATTAGCCCAGGAATTGCTCAGTCCCTGCTGGAGCCTTTTCTCTTGGATTTACAATAGGTCATGGTAAAGTATTTTTCTCATTAGTGTCATGGAAGCAGTAATTGAACTGGATCTGATCTCCCACATTGACTAGTTTTATCCATAGAAGTATAATTTATTTACGTACAAATAGTTCTTCTTTGCCATATTTAACTGGAGCCTGGAGCAGGCATAGAAGAGATGGCAAAATTTATAGTCCATTAAGGCATTTTCCATCAAGTGTCATCTGTGAAAACTCATTTGGACATCTAAAGCAAGAACAAGATAAATGTAGTTTTGATAAGTCTCGAAAATGCTTATCTTGTGGTGTACAGGCAGCCAGGATGGTGAGGCTCTGGAGAGCTGTGCCAGAGTAGTCAGCAGTATTAGGGTTTTCCTACATACAAACATATATGCATGGAGAATCCCTCTCCAGAAAACTTGGGAAACACTATATTTTAGTTTTGCTTCCAGAAGGCTGTGTGATTTCTCTCAGAGAGCTGAGAGGAAGCTGGGACCTGCAAGGAGCAGCAGAGAGGTGTTGGTTTGCTAGATGAGCCCACGGGCAGAAGGCATGCAGGGCATTGGGCCCATGCTGAACTGATCTTGTTATGTCACCCGTGCAGGAAAGGTGGCAGAAAGCATGGGAGGTGGAAAAGCTCATCATTTATTTCCAAGCTGAAAATGCCCAAATGCCAGAGAAGAATCCAGTCCTTGCCAAGACTGATGTACTGATCTGCTGGATCCAAGGATTTTGCCTTGTTAAGCATCTCAGTACATTTGGGGGTTTCTCCATATTGATCATCCCAGCCAAAGCAGCTCAATAATATGATAAATAATTTATTTGCTGACACCTTGCCCAGCCTGTTCTCCATGCAGCTCACATAGGAATGCTGTGAGAGCTGCCCGTGCGCTTCCCAGGGCTTGGCTCTGCAGGCAGGGAGGGCAGCAAGAAACAAACACAAAGTTCAGCTGAAACCTTTCTTGTGAGCTCAGCTGCCTCAGGCATGTGCCAAGGAGAAGAGGATGGATCTGCTGCAGAGCCTGGAGAAGGCTTTGGGTGTTGGGGAGACCTGTTTTAGGGTAAGAGGTGCGTGTGCGGTGCTGTGCAAGGGTACCAACTCGTGCCTGGGCACAGCAGCTCTTTGTGCTTGAGCTTGAACCAGATGGGACTTCAGGTTTTAGGAAAAGCCAAACCCCTTGAACCGTTTCTCTGCCCACCTGTAAACACAGACTCACTGCAATTTAACCTGTGCCTGCGTGGAGGTCGACGGATATAAGGTACAACTGTGTCATGTCTCTGGGCCAGGAGATCTCTTTGCCTCAGCTCCTTAATCCACCCTCCACCTTGCTCCTAAAACACTAGGCATTGCATCAGATGGAATAACAGCTCACCAAAACTCAGGTTGGTGGTTTCTGGCAGGTGCAGTACCTGTGGATGCACTCGAGCTGTCTGCAAACACTGTGAGATGTGTGCAAGTTTATTCAAAACTGTTTCCGTCAACGGAGGAGTACATTATTTATGATTCCATTTTCTTCTCTGTTTGGAGAGCACTTATCAAATCAATCAGAGTATTAATTGGGTAATTATTATTTTTTCATTATTTGCCTAAGCCTTGGTGTATTTACCCCACACAAATAGAAAAGCCACTAGTAAATGGGATCAGGAGCTTGAAATACTTATTTTCTTTCCCATACTTCAGAAGAGGAGGCTGAGAGTGGCTCTGTAGTGTGACAGCTGGCAATGAAGTTGTGATTTATAAGAAGTGATGGGGCACTGTCGAGTGTCATTTGTCATCTATGGCCTGAACAAGACGGCCTCTGCTCTGTGCTGGTGGACACCCAGAGTCATTTTGTGCCCATTTCGTGTGCGCAAGTGAGGCACCAAGAAGTTATAAGTCAACATATGTGAAAGGCCCCAAGCAGCTGTGACCCCCCCCAGCTTAATGTTTTTTCACAGGTTCTGCTAAATCTTCATTAGTGTCTCCTCCCACATGGCATCTGGTGTCACCTCCACCATCTTCTGGTGTTGGTTGTGGTTGGACCTTCCCAGGGCAATACCAGCCACCATTCCTCTGCTCTTTCCTCAAAAATGGGATTTTTTTTTTTTTGTTCAGACTGACTCATTTGGTGATTTTGCCAAGGTCAGCCCAGTGGTGGGTGGCCTGGGTGGCTACTGGGCTTGGGGATCAGGAGCAGTGGGGACGATGCTATTCCTGGCACCACATTTTCCGTGGTGGTTATACCTCCTGGATTTCCAACCCCATGTCAGCACATGGTTTCTGTAGTTTGGGATTTTCTGCTCCCTGACCTGCAGTGACAGGGAGAGGACATGTTCCTGCAGGATGAGGTTATCTTGGGTGTACAGAGAGCTCCCTATTGAAGGGGGCCACCAAACGTGGTGCTTCCCATTTCCCAGTGTGTGGGAGCTGCTGGGCCAGATGCTGTGACTGGATGAGAGCAGGTGAGGATAAGGGCAACAGGGAAATTATAGCAGCACTTTATCAGGACTTAAACTGCTGTACAAAAAAAGAATCAGTTCCAAATGTGTTTCAGGAACATCCCAAGCTGAGGGGCCAGAGTGGGTCTGGGTTTCAGAGTATTTCCCAAGACACTGGACAACACAGGATAGGGAGATTGCTGGGAAGATGACACCATGTGACCCCTGTACCCCACCTCACCTACTGCATGGGGTTTATTTTCAAATAACTGTTCTTACCAGCTGCTTGCAGTGTTAATGAAAAAGCTTTGCAGTGCTGTTTTCCTCCAGGTGACCCAGCTATTCTGAAAAGCACTAAGGGCCACTGAACAAAAATGTATAATGTATAATTAATGCAATAATTGTATAATTTTATTCCCCTTTTCATCAAAGTTGCTGTACACAGTGCATGTATTAAATATGACTACAGTGCTGTTTCCCAAGACAACTGCTGAAGATGAGTTAGGAAGACCTCAATAGGCTATTCCATTTAAACATTTTCTTTGCAAAATAAATACAGGCTGTCTTGTGAATAAGAATGAGATTAGCTGAAGTCATTAATTAGTATGACTTTTTAAAAGGAAGCCGTAAATGGAATAATTTGCCACATAGAGCATCTTAATTTTCTTCACTGTGAAATAGTTCTCATTTTTCACTATTTATTCCCCACTGCTGTTAAAATGTTGCTGTTTAAAGCCTTTCCTAAGTTCCAAACTTTGTGTTTGGTGGGTCCTCTTTGTTGTTTTTGCTCCCCTGTCATCCCTCTCCTGGCTTTTGGACAGAGACAATACTATAATTGTGCCTGAACCATCTCTGCCTGCCTCTGGCCTCGTCCCTCTGAGAGTTTCCCGTCACCGTAGAGTTCAGCTTGGTGATCAGAGCTCAGCGCCCAAGGCAACAGGTGTTGACCTGGAGTTATCTAATAAATCAGAACAAGAGACTGCAGGGTTGGAGGTCCCTAAAGCAGGGAGAGAGGGGTATTGCCACTGATTTTCTGTTAGCACACGAGCATTGCTGATGTGCACCGTGTCATAGCGTCTGTTGTCGTAGGTCCTGGCAGCTATCTGGAGATCTGAAATCCTGCAGTGGGGCACAGAAAAGCTTATGGGTCCTTTGCCTTAGCGCGTTGACCTCGTGTTTGTTTGTTTTCATCATGTAGTTCAGTTTGTAAACTGTTAAAGTGCGTGTTGTAGGAAGGTTAAAATGATCCTCCGTCATGGATGGAGGGGGTTAAACTGAAATTAAAAGGAAAACTTTTGAGAGGTTGTTTCAGAAAGAAATTCAGAAGGACAAAATTAAGATGGTTTAGTCTCATAGCTTTTCCCTAAAGCTTGGAGCAATTTGTTTAAACATTGATTTTAACATTTATTTTCCTACTGCCTTTTTTTTTCCAGTGGCTTGATTTCCATTCCTTGTCTGTGCCTGTTAATTTTGCATGCTATCACAGGCCTAATTCTTCTCTGTTTCAAATGAATATCATATAAATTAATTGCCATATGATTACCATGTAATTACATCGTGACTCATGACAGTTTAGACAAAGTATCATAGCTACATTTTAAGAAGTGATAAATGTTTGACTAATGTGTCAGAAAAATGTAAATATATTGTGATTATTGTGGCATTGTTAAACACATTAATTCTCTCCCTAGTTTTTGCAAACTGTCAGTCATGCTGTGGTAAAGAACAGTCATTCTGAGTACCTAAATTTATCTGTGTTTAGGCAACGTTTATCATTTGGGAAGGTTTTTGTACCAAGGGCCAAGGAGGAGGTAGGTGGCCTGGGTGTCACCACAGGATCATGCATGACACTCTTGAGAGAGCTGTATCTTCCATGTAAGCTGCTTATTAAATAAATCTATCAAGTTCCTTATTAAGTTGAAAATTAGGACCTTTTTTCACCATATTGACTAAGTCACTATTCAGTATGTGTCGTGGTCAGTGTAAACAGGGGCAAACCTTTTTATCAGCTGTTGTGAGGTGTCAGGCAGGCTCCTACTGATCACAAAAACATGTTTAGAATTGCTTAAAATAGTGTCTTTAGTTTATACTGCTCTGAGGTCTTTAAAGGTATTAGGACACAGAACAGCCATGCCAAGGAAGTTACTGAAAGCCAGATAACGGGATGTTTGCTCTCAGTTATGAATGCCTTCACCACTGATCTTGCCTTATCACTTAGAGTGAAGTGTCCTTAGCAAGGCAGCAGGATTACAAAGGAGCACTTTGCTGTTTTTCGGCTTCCTTCCATGCCTGTGTGTCACCACCATATGATAAGCTCAGGATAAGGCACAGTTTTCTGGACCTACAGTGATGCAGAGAGCGTTTTGTCTGTGCAGGTTAGGGTTAGAACAGACTGTTGCAGGGATTTGGGCTGGGACCTCTCAAGTGCTTATCTTGTCCTCTTCTGCCTGCCCGTGGCTGCTGCTCTGCACTTGGTCCTGCCTTTGCAGGCTGCCCCTGTGTTATTTGAAGCACTGTTGAACGGGCTTCATGGGCAACTTCAGATAGGTACAGATCTGGTCATAGATCACCCCACCCTTGACTCTGTGCCCTAAGGTTTTGCCTGGATTAGCAGGGTAGTTGCTGCTGTTTTCCCAGCTAAATTAAGCAGCTATCAGTTGAAGTGACCCATCAAACTGAGCCAATGGGACAATGTCCTCTGGTTATTTAAGGACCTGCAAGACTAGTGGCAGTTGACAGCAAATAAACAGGCAAATCCATTAAAAAAAAAAGAAAAGTAAGTGGTGGAGTTGGTGAAAAGGGGTGAAGTAAGGGAGGTATTTCTAGTAGATTTACAAGCTAAAAATAATCAGCCATATGGTTTAGGATCCCCTTCCTTGATGTTAAATGACAACCAACTCTCTCATCTGCCTCTGGGCCTTGAAAGGGAGGGACTGCAGCAAGCCAGGCTGCAGGGAGCTACTGATGATCTAGGCATTTCCCAGCCACCTATTTGCAGCCACCTATTTGCAGCTGGAAAACAGTGTCCCAATCCCCTATGAACCCACCTCTAGAGAAATTGTTTCCAGTCTGTAGCAGCAGTAAAAATGAAAATTACCCTAATTCTGGGAGGTGTGAACTTCAAAAGCCTGCGCAGAGTTTGTTTCAATATTAACGCCGTTGAACATGGTTGGCTTCTTTCCCCTTCTTCCTTGCTCTCCTTTTATTAGCTGAGAAAAGTGGGGAAGAAAGTAAATTGAAAAACTTGGTTAATGCAATCTGTGACATTAGAAAATGCCTTAATAATGAAATGCATGATTAGACCAATTAGAGAGGTAGGATGGAAATAATGTGTGTGTAGGTAGTGCATGCTTAGCATACACAGCCCTTAAAAAAAGAGCTGATAACCATCAGGGAGGCAAGAAACAGATTCTGCGTTTCCTTAGCTCAGGAACTCTGGTTTGATGGCCTTTGCTGTGGCCAGAGCTGTGTCACCTTTGTCCTCCTGACTTTAATTTGTGCTAAGATTGCTAATTATCTTCTCTGTTATGCTATTTTCATCTAGTGTTTCATCCATTTCTTCCCCCTTGCAGTTTCCCCTCTGGTCCTTCCCCAGAGACCTGTCGGCGTCGCCCTCACACACTGGCACAGGGTGGTCTTGGAATTAAGATCCCAGTGTTCTTTCCAGAGGTGTGGCAGCTTTCTCAAAGGGAGCAGTCGCAGGGAAGCTACCAGGTGAAGCTGGAGGGGCAGCTCCTGGGCTGCTGTGGGTGAGCCCAGGCCCCTGATTTTCCCAAAAGCACATGGACTTGCTGTGGATGATCATCTGCAGGCTCCATTTCTCACAGGCTCATGGAATTTGATAATTTAGGTCATCTCCACTGCATGATGGGGAACGGGCAGAAGCTCTGTTTGCAATCTGGTGATGAATAACACTTTTCCAGGCGTCGTTCAATGTTGAAATCTTTATATTCACAGAGATTTTTAAGACGTATGGTATCGCATGACTTCTGGCATTAGTGCCAAGTGTCTTAAAGAGATTTCATTTAGATCAATTATCAGCCAGATATGAATAAGTAAGAAGCAATGAATCACGGCAAATCAGCTGTTCCAGCCAAATGGGTGTTTTCATATCTATGATATAGTCCAAAAGGAAAAATCTGGTTTGTTTTTCTAATTGAATGAGGTGATGCTAAGGTATAGTAAGAGACATAGGTTCCACAGTGTGTTTAATTACAGTTTTGTGAGATAAGTTTTAAATTAATTTTTATCTATACCTTTGAGAAAAGACTGTTTCAGTGAGTAGAGTGAAAAATGAGCATTTCCTAACAGTTACCAGTCTTTCCTTCTAAGTGTAGTGTATTGTATGACTTCTGGAAGGTTTAGACCATATCTTGTGGTTGATGCCATGGATATGTGATCACATATGTGCCTGAGGTATGTACAGCAATGGTTTGATTAGAAAAGCATTACTTAGAGAATATTTATGTGCATGTAGAGTGTATATATGTGAATCCTACTGGAAAGCATCTTATCTGTTCCACCCCTGTAGGATCACCCATCTCAGCAAATCTGTCCTTCAAAAAAAAAATCCTGGGGAGTTTTTTTGTCCTTACAAACTGATTTTTATTTACTTCTTTTTTTTTTTTTTAATTCCAAGGGGCTGAAAAATCAAAACTCTTTTCCAGCCAAGTCTAGTCACGTTACCTTGTATCAACACACAGCCCTAAGACCATGGTAAATGATGCTGAAATGCAAGAAGAGACTGTAAAAGTTAATTCAGTGAGCTCTGCTCGGAAGCTTTTTTTGATGTTGTTAGAGTGTGTGACACAAAAAACACCTATTTCTCACTATGAGGAAGACTACAAGTGGATGGCCAAGGAGGAGGGAAAATTGAAAATCTGGGGCAGTTTTTAACATATCCCTTTGTATTAAATTTGAATATTCAGAGTGTACAGCTATACATTTTTTACAGTGTTCCCTGAGACAGCATGTTTTCTGGGCTGCCATTTCTCAATGTCGTGCTTCTTAGCAGGTAGTCGTGGCTTCTGTGCAAATTTTGGTCTGGTGAGCTGAGAACCATATCAAGGTTTTGCTTACAGAGCTCTTTGTCCCCAGGAAAGCACAATCTTGGTCATCTTTGTCAGAAGCCCCACTCTCATGGCAAAGGCAGCATTTCTACTGTGCTTCTCGGGGAGCTAGTGTAGCATTTCAGATAGTTCCTATTGTTTTGTGATATTGAGCACTGTTTTCTACTATTTTGTTTTCTACTATTGCAGTTTCAATTACGAGTTGGTGTGTTCTACTTGAGGACTCTTCTGCAGATAGCTGGGGATTGTGCATAAGCAGGCATAAACAAAGATGCTGTATTGAGTAATATGATATTCAAGAGCTTAATTTCAGATTGATGATAACTGAAAGAAGGGTAACAGAACAGACCTGGGAGTCTGCTTATCCACAAGAAAATACTTGACTCAGTACAAAGTAGGGAATTAAAAGTAACAGTGCCTACCTCAAGTACAGTACTTTCTGCACAAGAGCTATCAATTGTTTAAACAGAGGGAATTTAAATTATACTGCCATTTGGCACAATAGGACTTAGTCTAATTTTATCAATTAGGGTATAAACCTGTCAGGAGGAATGCTGATTAGGGGCACAGGATGTGGCGCGATGTGTTCAAATAGGTGTTAAGTGCCTGGCTATTAGCTTTATTAAGTGGAATGTTTTGCTTATAACATTGCCCAAAGGCTTCCAGGTTTAAAGCAGGACTCCCCTCTGTGAGTCCACACACACACAATTTGCTCCAGGAGCTCCATGTAGGGGTTCAAGTCTGGAGATGCCAGAAGAAGGTGACCCTCTCATGTCTGTGGTATCATGCAATGCAATTCCTCCAGCACAGTTATTTTTCCTTTGTGCATGGACAATGTCAATGCGTACTAAGGTGAATCCTCAGTATTGCTGCCCTTCCTAATCTTCCATTGCCCAAGCTTCTGTCTAGCAATACTTTTGTCCAAGAAAATAGATGGATTTTGAAGGCAGGCATTTTTAATGCCTATTTCCCAGTTACACTGGTTCGTGTGGGAATTGCTGAGGATTTAGTCTGCCTTGTTATGGTGTGCTTTGCTGTGCACTGGCTTACAACATACCCACCTCCAGCTGTCTGTCCTGCCAGCAGAGTCCCCTCAGGCTCAGGCTGTAGCTACTGTGCTTTAGTGGCCAACATTTTAGTGCAGGCCCACCTCTGTTGGCAGCTGAAGTCAAGAGCCTGCCTTCTCCACCTGGGGTGTGTCTGGGCTGAGTGCCAGCCCCTGATCACCTTCTGCTGACGCCACTGCTGCAGGGCCGTGGCACAGACGGACTGGCTGGACACATCCAAAGCCTCAAAGCAACGCAGCAAGACTCACAAGGGACCATCTGTCACTGCCCAGAGCCCTTTTTCCCTGAACACAGAAGGAATTTAAAAAAATCAGAGGAGGTAATTGCTTTAGTTACTTTTCCAAGCTTCACCCAGCAGTCATTGCTCAGCCCAGTGTGTGCTGTCCTTGCATGGGGCTGGGCTTTTTCCAGTGACAGGGGTTCTTGTCCTGTGCTTCTGCTCCTTTCTCCATTTATCTGGGGTCTTTGTTTTCCCACACACATGCTGTCCCTCACTGTGCCAACAGACTTTCCCCCCACGCAGCCAAAACATGGGCATGCCTTTTGTTTCTGTGGCATCTGCCGTGCTCCAGTCACTGGCCCGGTTGCTTTTCCCAAAGAAGGGGCAGCGTCTGTCCCCACTGGTTTCAGCATTTACTGTCTTCAGGCCTCCTGCCTCCCCTGCAGTAGGAGCTGGAAGGTCCAGGGTTGGCCAAGATATGCTGCCATGCATTAAATGGTGGAGATGGAAAGAAATGCCCGACAGCTGCTTCTTTCTCCAGCTCTGCACAACCTCATAGACTGAGTGGGCAATGAATTCCTTTGCCTTGGAAAATAGCAATGTCTGACACGCTGGTGAGGCCTTGATCTTTGATTGAAATCATGCTAAACCTCAGCAGAGCTGTTTGTGTCAAGATGGTTGAGATTATTTCTGTTTTGTTTTGGTTTTGTTTTGGTTTTTTTTCCTGTAAAGAGTGACTTTTCTGCTTAATAGGACTATAGAAGTGTTGGTGTGCTGTGAAAAAAATTCCCTTTACATGGCAGATCTGAGGAATCCCTCGTTTTCCTATGTTGGTTTTTGAAAGGAATTATGCACGAAGAAGTAAACAGTGTCCCTGTCAATGATTTATCTTACTTTACTCTTCAGTTACAGGTTTACAATAAGAGGTAAAAGCTGCTTCAACGTGGCTTGTGTTTTTTCATGACAGAGCACATGAATACATGTGTGTAATCCTTGAAAACTGTATTAACCTATTTAATCTTGGAATGAGTCTGCCATGACACTGTCTTACTTGACCATAGCCTTTGTCAAAGAAACGGTGACATGACCAGGAATTCCAATAAGCTGTTACAGTCCTTCCAGATAAAAGAAGGAGTTGTAGGCAGGATGTAAAAGGAGAAAGTATTGGCACAAGGATGCATTTAATTTTACCATTTTTCACACCTTGTGTAATTGCCAGCTACACAGACCCCAGCCAGTCTAGTGTAGGTATTGCATCCAGGGTGAAACGCACAACAAGCCAAAAGCTGACTATTTTATCAAGATTCTTTTAGTATGAATCTCAAGAATTGAGTATTTTATAATTCTGTGTGGATATCTAACAACCTCATCCCCAATATGAGGCATATTAACTCCATCCAATCTAAATACTTTCAAGATCCACAAAAATACATATCCTGATTTTATTTGGATGTATTAAAACTCCTGACCTAATATCACTACTGGACATATAAGCTCTGTCCAAACTGAGTGATTTTTGGAATTTCCATAAATACCTTTAGGTGCTAAAGGCCGGATCTGCTGAGCTTGACTGATGATGTGCAAGGTTTTATCTGCTAAGCACCTGGTTTCTTGGGGTTGGGACCCCACAAAAGTAGCCATCAGTATGATTTCAGAGGGAACACAGTCCCTGTGCATCTGTGAGTATTGACAGTCTGCGCCCAAGTTTTTCCTAAGTGTTGTGTCAAAGGGTTAAGTAAATGCAGAGGAACATTTAATCCTACAACCTGTGTGTTTGAAGAGATCATCCTTGAAACTACCACCAAGTTCACCAGGAGCGAAATCCACAGCTTTGTGAAATTCAGTGGAAAATTGGCTTCAAGGAGCATTAACTCAGCTTCTCAGTGAATGTCTTTCTTCTTGATTAAGAGAGGGGAAACAAAAAAGCAAAAAGAGCACTTTTTAGGTACTAAAGTCACTTTTTTACTTTCCTTAAGACTTTGAATTTTGTCCACTACCTAGAGAATTTTCCTATTTTATTTATTGCTACTGAGACAGAACTAGATTTAGAACTGAATTCTAGGCTCCAGATGGTTTTTAGAAGGTGATCACTTTTATAGTCCTGAGATTTGTGCATGGCTGTTTCCTCCTCCATGCCTTACAGCTAAACCCTGCTTGCTCAGATGTGTGCTCCTGGAAATGCTTTATGGAATTTCACAGTTCCTGTGAAGGCAGAGACCTTTTTCTGCAGAGCCTTTGGCATGATTTCTGTGTGAGGTGGCAGTGTAATTCCTCCCAGCACCCAGGCACGCGTGCATGCCTTGGCTCACAGAGGGGTGATGGCCAGCTCTGCAGCCTGCTCTGACTTTGCCATGGGGGCTTTGGATAAGTGGAAGTTTTCATCCAGTCCTCCAAGGTCCTGTGGGGCCACAGTTCTCTCAAGCTGCCAGCGAGGTTGAGACACCCCCAGCACACCCAGCTGGGGGTTGGAAATGGGGAGTGGCACTGTTAAATCATTTGGCTTGTGTTTTATGAAATTATTCTGAATTATGTGATCTTAAGATGAGACTTTTTGCTGCTCTGGGTGTGTTCAGTATCAGAGGATCACGTGAAAACACAAAGGACCTTTTGTTTCCCCTCCTTGGGTCCTGGAGCCCCTGTGCTTGCTGCTTCTCCCACCCACCACAGTGTGGAAGAGGCGAGGTTTTTAGCTCCCTTTCTGCTCTGGATTGGACTTATATTGCATGTGATAATTTTATTTTAAACACCATAGTATGGCAGTGTTCTTTTGCATTGTGTTATCCACCCCGTGGCTTTCTCTTTTTGCTTTTTCTCTGCAAAGACAATCTATAAACCCAATTTCTGTAGTGAATGTAATGCAGGAATATCAGTGAAGTGCACCAAGGCAGGATTTACCCTTCCCATGCCCTGTTCCGTTAACCGACATCACAAAGGTGTGAAACCCTATTTTTCATTAGCAACTAGAAAAATCTATATTGTTCTAGGAAAAAAGTATACAGGAGCTGTTTGCTTGGAGAGAGGTATAGGCTACCAAGACTTCAGTGAGTGTGGGTACCAATGATGGAGAACAGTGTGAGGAAGCACATGTTCCGTCGTTCCTTTGTACACTTGCTTTTCAGCTCACTTGTGTTAAGCTTTTCAGTTTTTGCATCTGCTATATTATTTTGCTTTCATTTTTAAAGTGTTCTGTGCACAACTAAACCCCACATGAGGATGATCTGTTTTCTCCTTTTTGTTTCTTTCTAAGGCAATAAGACATCTGGCTGCTACTAGTGTGAATTATCAAGTTGCATCCTTTTAACCCTCCTCATCATTTTATTTGAAAGTGCTCACCCGCTGAGATACCAGGGGCCATGTGCAAACAAATTGAAACAGCACTGGGAAATAAATGGCACGGGCAAAAATGATGGGATGCTTTTTAAAGCCGAAAAAAGGGCACGTTGGGGAGGGGAAGAGAGGGGTCAGATCAGTCCAGCATCACTGCAAAGCTCAAAGCTGACCCTTCTTCCAAAAATTCGGCTCTTCATCCACAGGTGGTGATCCAAACAGGCACTGGGATGTACCCCTGAATCTTTTTCTGAATTTAACCAATGCTGTAAGAAAAACCATATCTCTGACCATTTGGGAGAGCAGGACCCCGGCACTGCTGGTGTGATGGTCATAAAGGGGGAGACTAGAAATCTTAAAAAAACTGAGTTTCCATCCTGGTTCAAGGCAAGGTTGGATGGAGCTCTGAGCAGCCTGCTCTAGTGGAAGGTGTCCCTGCCCATGGCAGGGGATTGGAATTACATGATCTTTAAGGTCCCTTTCAACCCCGGCCGCTCTGTAGTTCTGTGATTCTTCTGGAGGCAGCTAGTGAGGAGTCCTTTGCATGAAGGCACTGGGTGCCTTGGTGTTCAGGATGTACCTGTGCCAGCTCCCTGTGCTGGAGCAGTCCCTCTGGGAGCTCTGCTAAAAATGAAATTGTGGTACTAAAGCTTGTCTGTCCTGTATGTTCCTCATATGAAGTCCTTGGAGAAAGCCTAAGGATCCAGGCTAAGCAAACGAGCTGGCTGGCTATGTTTGGGTGCTCCATCTGCCAAATGGCTTTTTTAGGGAAGAGCACTGCCAAAAAAAGCCCAAAACAACCCTGTGTTGCCAAGATGTTGAACTTCTATCCCTGCTCCAGCAGACAGAGATATCTAGAAAGAAAAAGTGCTGCGCCGATCGCTGCCTGCTCGCGATGTTCGTGTTTTCCCTTATTCATGTAGGAGGCAGCTTGTAGGTGCCCAGATGGCAATATGAGCCTGTGGCTTCTTTGGGACTGGTATGGATGAGGGGACCTGGGTGTGCAGGCGTGGGACAATGGGGCAGATCAGAGGATGGGAAGACATCAGCCCGTGTGTTTCTTTTCAGCTCTGGTTGTTGTCTTGCAGCACTTTCTTGTGCTTTCACAGTATCTCTGCAAAGAACTTTGTGGAAAATATATAGGAGTTTTCATGGAAAATCAGAGGGTGATAACACATCATTGGTTTATATAATTTAAAAATAACAAATGCAGGAGAGTTGGCAGTAGATGAAAAGAAATGTTGAAAACTAATCACAGGTTTGAGTGGCCACAGGAGCTGAGCCATCAGTCCCTCTGTCCAGGATTAACTCAGTTTGTCCTGAGCACTGTGGGAAGCAGCAGTAGCATCAAAGAGGATAAGTGCTGTTTTTCCTGGTGCTTTTCCATCTGACAAAACCTTCAAAGTCTCACACTTCACACAGAAGTGTTAGGACTAGTGCAGGGAGGAGGTGAGCAAACTGCAGCCCTTCAGGAGAACAGATCTTTCGCATGGAAATCTGTGCCTGCCTCTGAGGGCAAAGAGCTGGGGTGGCAGGACCAGCCTTCAGGGGATGGATGCCTAACACCATTGAGTGCATCATTAGTAGTGAGGTGGGTGCAGGTGTTGCAGAGACAGGGAGCCTTCAGCAGA
Source organism: Manacus vitellinus (assembly GCF_001715985.3). Classification (NCBI taxonomy): domain Eukaryota; kingdom Metazoa; phylum Chordata; class Aves; order Passeriformes; family Pipridae; genus Manacus; species Manacus vitellinus. Next base: position 2,582,173 of record NW_021939471.1, on the reverse strand, counting down.
GTCAAAGCAAATTCTTCCATGCCAGCTTTCCATCCTCTGGATATTTATTCAGATGCCATACATTTTTAATGATCCTCACTGGGACAAATTTAGCCAGGTCTGTTAAGGTTTTCTTGGTTGGAGATGAAGGCAGGCACAGGCTTGAGCACTTCAAGGCCTGGTGCCTACAGGAAACGAGGAATTTTGCCCAGTAACAGCTTGAACCTGAAGTTGAGAAATTTGGCTTTGCTGTGTTAGATGGCAGAAGACTCAGTGATGAGGTCTGAAATGGAGGAATTTAATCAACATAGCAAATGATGGGTGTGATTTTAAACATTTGTCATTATCTTCAGATGGAAATGAAGGGTTTCTGGAACTAAGAAAAACCCCTGGGTAGGTAGGAAGATGGAAGGTAGGTGGTTGGAGAAAGTCTGTGCTATTTTTGATAGGCTGCTCCCCCAAATCTGGGGTTGGATTGCATCACCAGAGTCTACTCTGCCATTGTACCAAGGTGCTTTGCTCATATATCTGTGTTACTAAATCAAAACAACCCTTTGATTACCAAGTGTTGATTGAAGAGCAACAGCCACGACAGGGGAAAGTATGGCTGAAAGGAAGTCACAAATAATCCCAGAATGGAAACCAGGCAGCCCAGTGCCACCTAAAACTGGTGCATCTGATATTCCCTCTGATGCAGGGCTGGAGACATTTTACAACCACATTGGAAGGATTTTAGCCAGGAGAGCAAGAGGGGGAAGGCTGTACAGTAACATATAATTCACTTGCACTGGTGGAAAACCAAATGAACAATTTTTTAGCCACAAAAATCAAGTGAGAGGACAAAGCAAATGAGTCCTACAAGGCAGACGAATAATCAAGATAAGTGCTAGAGATAAAGTCTACACAGCACAGTGCACTGTGTACTGCACAGTGTTCATGGGGTGATTTCCTTTATACTGTGAGAATTTGCCAGTGCTGCTGTCTAGATGGAGTCAAATGTCTCAAATAGTTACACTGAGCTGATTATCTATGTATGTTTTCCTTTAGGGTGTTGAAGAAAAAAAGTGCAAAAATATTTATGATTTTTTTTCACTGAGGTATAAAGTAACGTGAATATGAGGATAAAACCATTTTTTTGGGGTTTAGCCAATTCCTCCCTGTTACCAAGATCCTATGATGTGACTGGAAGTGTTTTAAAGGGGCAATTAATAATTCATTTATTTTTTAAACAAATATTTCTCTGACACTAGGTAGCTCTAGATAGCTTTTGGAAAACAAAACCAGTTTGAGCTTGAGAGGAGAGAAGTTTAAAATATTTTAAACAAATTAACTTCTCCTAGGACCTTAACTGCCATGCTCTCTTAGAATTTTAAATGAAATCTATTTGAATAAAGTATACGAGGTCCTTTTTTTAAAATGGAGCAAAAAAACCCCACAGCCTCTGAAGCAAACCAGAGGAAAAAGGAGACAATAGCGCTTGGAAAGCAACCTCTTGGCAGAGAGGAACAAGAGCAGTGGAATAATTTAATTGCTCATCAGCTAATTATACGGTATTATAATGTTAATGTGTCTTCATCATGACAATGTAATAGGTATAGATTGAAGCATATGAAAAAGAAAGTGTTGATGCAGTAATTATAACTAAGAGCAGAGCTGTTAGAGTAATTATAACGCTTCATCAGGTAATTAACGTATTGTTCAACTTGAGATGGAGAATAAAGAGTGAAGAAGTTAAATATTGAAGGACATGCCTTCCCTGCTCCCCATCTCCCTGCCTTTGCCGCAGGAGCTGATACTCTGTATTGATACTGTTATTTCCTTATTTCCTTGTACATCTTTTATTGAGTGGGGAAAGTTGTCAGGGTGCATGCAACCAAATAGACCGGCAGCGTGGCAGTCGTTATTTTAAGCTATTTATGCTGAAAACCCTCTGGATCCACCTTGCCTGCAGAGGCAGTCGATATGCAGATGGGTATCTGGGACTAAAGACCCAGCAGATGCTGCTGCAAATTAACCTCTGGTCAAAGACACCTAGTTCAGCATGGGCAGAACTGATTCACAGAAATCTTGGAGCAAACCTGCCACCCGAAATCGAGCTGAGTTCCTCCTGCCTGCCCACACAACTGCTTTTGGGGCGCTGCCAGACACTGAGGGCATCCCTGCCAGGGCACAAATGGAGAGGTAGAGCTGGTGCCTAGCACTTGTGCTGCTCCTGTTCCTCTCACTCCTGCTACCCCATGGGGGAAAGCAGCACCAGCCAGCTTTTACTGCAAAGCTCCCAGGCTGGGGCTTGGGTGTAGTTGCATCAATTCTGCTCTGTGTCCAGCACTCTGGGCTCCGGCGGGGGTGGTGCTGGGCAGCTGCTCAAGGACTCATCAGTGGTTTCATATTGATGAGCCCCAGGGAGATGTGAGAACTATCCTGCCTGTGCAATTTGGCTCAGGCTGTAGTAAAAACCTGCTCAGGATTAGGGAACAGTGCTTGGGAGGGTGTGATGTATCTGGGTTTGATTTTTTCATTTGCTGGTGAAACAGGCGGAGAGTTGGTTTCAGCTTTGTACAAAACTAATAAAGAAGCCCTTGTATCTTGGGCAGCAAGTAATTGCAATGCAAACATTACTTTTAAATATCCAGCTCTGTGTTTGATCCTCACCTCCAAAAAAACCCCGGAGTTTCTTGCTGTCTCACTCAGGAATGAGGAGTGCTTTAAATGTCTAGATCAGAGGTGTAAACATGTGGATACACTTAATCATGAATGTATACTTCCATTTGTGTCTGTACTAACCTGTAAGATCTTATTCCCATCTCAGTGTGCAAATTTTGACAGAATCAATAATTTTTGTCAAAGTATCTCCCAGGCAAGTCTACCCTTAAACTGTGGCACGTGCTATTAGTACAGGGCAGGTTTGTTCCCTGTCCTTGATCCATCAGGACTCTGCTGTCCTCTGCCAGCCTGCAATCTGCACACCTCCTTGGAGAGCTGATGATACTGGTGGCAGCGCTTTTTTGGTTTTGGCCAAACTTCCCTCCTTCACCTCAGAACAGTTTTCTGTTGAAAATCAAACCACTTACGTTGATTGTCATCACCAAGAGCGTAATTTGTGATGAAATCAGGGCAACAGTGGGACTGGTTTGATCAGTTCATTTAGTAATGTGGTGATTTGCAGTACAGTTTTACGCCTTACTACTTTTTATTTAAGTGTTGCATCCTTTTGCACGCTCTACAGGCACAGTGTGTAGTGCCACGAGTACATACCCAGCTCAGGTGGTGAGTATTTCGTCAGTAAGAAACAAATAAAATTATAAAATATTTTCTTAAAGTAAATAATGTCATGCAGCAGGAAGGAGGATGTGATGCTTCTGGTGAAAGGTGTGGGAACAGATACTGTACAGTAACAGAAAGGTGGGATCAGTGTAAGCAAGTGGGATTTGGATAAGCTGAGCTAGTAGGAGCTTGCCTGCAAAGGTGGCCAGTGCAGAGCCCTCAGGAACATGAGTTGAAGTCACTTAAGTGCAGTAAAAAGAGGGCTGAAAGGAAATAAGATTGCTGGTGAGGAAGGAATAAACACAGAAGAATAAAAAGAAGTGTGATGGCTAAAAGGGCAGAGTTAGATAAGGGTGAACAGACCGAGTTTAGGTTAAAAAATGGTGTCGAGGTATCAGAGGGCAGAGGCTTTGGGGCATCCATCTAGTCATAAAGGTGAGGGGAGTTTCAGCACGGTGGTTGTTACATTTATAGGGGGGATAATGTGCTATAATGCCAGCAAGAGGAGGCTATTTCAGATGCTGCATTCAAAGGACCTCCTTCCACCTTGATCCAGAGCAACCTAAATGCACTCTGAGTGCAGTGTCTGGGGTTTTTTGGTAGGGCAAGAGAGAGGAGCTGGAGCTCTTGCAGCTTGCAGTGACCGTGCATCAGGTTGTGTGCGTGCATTAAGCTGATTCTGCCTTGGGAGCGAAGGAAATAAATATGATTAACGTATCTTAAATCTTCATCTGGAATGCCACTGTTTAGGGCCTCAATTCATTATTATTTAATAACATATACTAAGGCCATGTGTTAGCAACACGCTGCATTCCAGTGAATGTGTGCTGACCCAGCGCAGCGTGCTTTCTGCCTGAGCAGGAAGTTTAGATTAGAGTTTCACTTGCTCTTCCAAATGAATGAAAATCAGACACCTATGTCTTTTGAATATCTGTGAAAAGAATTAGCCTTAAAATACAGTTAAAATGACACATCCTATATACATGAATTATAGGCAAAACGGAATAAAGCTATTACATTTTTAAAAAAAAGCATTTTAATACACTTTAATATTTTTTTAGATTGAATTTGCCACGGTCTGCAGCAAAAACCTTTTATTGAGCAGAATGATATATTCTTTTGGTTGCCCTTTTCCTGTTAGAAGTTGGGGAAGTTTGTTTCCTGATAAAAAGCACATTTCTCTGTCTTGAAAGGATTTAATTGTATTTCCATGAGCGTCTCTGTCGCAGGCATAGAAAATATGTTCTCTTAACAAGTCTGTCTGTTTAGGCTGAGTGTGTAATAGCACTTTAGAAAAGTTCCTTTAAGCGAAACCAGGAGAGCTTAGTCTGTGAGTGTGAAGTAATAATGGATGGACAGAGAGTATCTTCTGCTGGATTGCTGCTGACACTGTGCAAATAGCTCAGGACTGAGCCAGCACCGTGTTTCTAAGTCATGGAATCTGGTTCTCTGAGGAAATTCGGGTCCCTCAAGAACTGCCACTGTTCATCTCAACTTGAGGAACTGCTCTGAGCCTTGGGGTCCAAAAATCCTAACAGGGTGAAGGTGGCTGCCATGGTGCAGCTGCTTCAGCTGGTACAAGTGTTCCTGTTAATCCGGAGTTGTTTGTCAGAACTTCAGTGGATTCTTTCTGGAGGGTTGAACATGTTTGGTTTTGGTTCTGGGCAGAACCTAGCAATTGAAATATGGAAATGTGAATAGGAGAGGTTGTTGTGGGGAACAGCAGGAGCAGCAGAGGAAAGGTGGTTCTTGAAGGGCTGCCAGCCCATTGAGCAGAGTCCATGGGGTCAGACCAGGCAGGAACCCATAGGTGTGCCATCAGAGCGTGGAGGCAGCAACTTCTTTCCCACAGCCAGAGCTCCTTCTCGGCCCTGATCACAGGTACAGCTCAGTACCCCAGGCCTGGGGATTGTATTTACAGCTTTAAAAGGTTGCTACTATACCTGAGAATACTCTGGTTATCTCCTCAGCTGTGGGACCCATACTGATACCCTTTCCTAAATGTATGAATTCAATGGTACTTTAGATTGGCAAGAGACACAGCTACCTGGGCATTGGAATTTATTTCTTATATCCATTTATCAGGTTTAATTTGAGGCTTTCACACCTTTTCAGTGTTGGTTATACATTTGAAGGGAGGCTGAACAGGATTTTGCAATTCATCTCCTCCCCACCACTTAGTCTTGGGAATATTTTTATCATTTCTCCTCTTCATTTCAGTGGTCACCCCTTTATTGTGGCTTGCTTTATTTTGGCTTTGGCCTTTCTAGTTCTGATCACAATGTCCCACATGGTTCTGGGCTGCCTATACATGTAGTGTGTTACAGCATCTCTCTGGTATTCACTTGCCCTTTAATCTTCAGAATATTTTGCATTCTGTTCTAATGCATTTAAATATGGGGTTATCCCTTTCCTAATAGTCAGGACTGCCCTATTCAGAAGTACTTGATCTCCATTTGCAAAAGGGTATTAAACCCCAGGTCAGTGTAGAGGCAGATGGGAAATCCTACCTGTCTCCTCTGTGAGCAACCTGGCAGCTCGTGCTGTGTGTGACCTTGCCCCTTTAGAAAATGTCATCCAGCATCCCCATGGCCCACTGCTTATGTCCTCCTCCCCAGCATCATACTCCTTTTTAATTTCTCTTCTTTTCTTGCAAGTCATCCATTCAGATTTCCTGGGAGTGGAAAAGAGAATTATTGACTGTCTTTTCATAAGCTGTCATGAAGCAGTAAATAGAAGGAAAAGACAAATGTAGCCACATACAGGGAAAGAAAAATCATAATTAATATTTCAGTAGAATAAAGTGTGTTTATAAGGGCAAGAGGGGAAATAAAAGGAGAAAGAGATTAGCTTGACATATATCAATGTTTTAGCTAGATTATATACATATATATTCACGTAAATCTCTATCTCAGTTATGCCTAATATGTGATCAACTAGTAGGGAGCATAAAGACAGTATAGAAATGAAGCCTTTGAATGAACTCTTAAAGAGCTTCCATCAGTTGCCAGAGATGGGGATAAATCTTGCATGTCAAAGTTGCAGGAGTCGTGGAATTGCATTTCCTTATGTTGTGGGTGCTGAGAGCATTTAACTAATTGCTATTAAAAATGTTATAAATCCAGTGTATTAAGTATATGTATATGTATGTATCACAGTGCAATAGGTAGCTGTGGTCCTCTTGGGAAGGGCTGTTTTTTGCAAAAAAGGATTGACATTGATATCAATAACGTAAGTGCCTGCATTTATGATGGGTGAGGCTGAAGGGGAGAGCTCAGCCTTCAGCACACTGGTTGAAGTATTTCTCTGGGAGGCACCAGGATAGCTGGGCCTGTTTCTGACTGGGGAGTGTGTAGAACATCCAGAATATCCACGTGGCATCTCTCACCCTTTCCTCGTGCTGCAGCTCCAACCATTTGTGGTTGCCCATCTGGGTTTTGGAGGTGGACACCGTGTTGCAGCTGTTGGCAGACATTGCTCAGTAGCATCTCACAATACTTCTGGAAGGAAGTGTCCTGGAAGCCACAGATTGCCATGCAGAGCTTGAGGTCTGCAAGGTGAGGAGGCACAGGATAAATCAAAAGCTGAAACATCTGCCCCCTTATTTATGTAGATAATTTGAAAGTGTAAGCCTGAGGCCAAGAACAGCTAAATTGCTTAGGCAGTATCCAATAAACTACAGCTGGTGTGTGACTTCTAGTAATTGTGGGGTCTTTTACAAGATCCTTGTCTTGCACAAATACAATTACTGTATTTTACAGCAGTCATTGCAAATCACACATTTCCATATTCCATACCAACGTAGTATCTGATTAGCACCAAATTCAATTTGTGTTAATAAGCCTAAGGCAAAATTAGCTTGATACAGTGTCATTTAGCAACATTTAGACATGAACAACAAGTTGTTTAGTTTTGCTTTACATAGGTGTACTGTAGTACAGCAAACAGGTGGATCCAGAGTGTTAAAGTGAAAGATTTTTCTGTCTTAAGAAAGATGGTCTGTGTCATCAGGGAGGCTGGAGGTGTGAATGTTGACATTACAGAGGGTGTGACAGTCACAAACTTAGACCTCTGAGCTTACAGGGAAGAGTTCAGATGGGAATAATATGAGAATATGAATTGATTTTTAGTTAGGAGTTCAAGAAGCATCTCATGCCCACGATACTCAGTAATAAATTTCTAAATGCCAGTGGTAGTTTCCTTTGTTGGGCTTAGGCACTTACAGCTTCATGTGATTTAGAAAATACCATCAAAGTGTAGCCCACAACACAAAGATGCTACAAGGAGCACTTTCCTACCTCTGTAGCCCAGCCAAATACTGCCTTTGATTGTACCTGTGAAATCCCTTTTATGTAGGTCATCATAGTTTTGTTTCACAAAGTCAACTGTTCCCAGCAGGACTAGCCATAAATGGACCTGTGTCCACTAATACTGTGTGAAATGCTTTTTTAAAGGGTAATATTAATCCCATTAGGGGCAATTTTCCTATGCAAATCCATTAGGAGCACACAAATCCCTTGGCTGTTTGTGAAACCTCAAGGCACTGAAGCGCTACTGTATTTTTTTCCTTTTCCCTTTGAGCTGCCCCTCCTGTCACTTCCTGGTTAATTGCTGCACCAAGGTTGATATTTTCCCTAAATCCACTGGAGGGTAAATGTATTTTACTTGAGCTAAGTCTTTGCTTGCCTTTCAGAAGCTTGAAGAAATAACTTTACATTGTGCATCTCTATTTATATATGCATTTAATTGAAGATAACACACTGTTACCTCCATATAAACTGTGAAGTGGCCCAAACTGGTTTTCCTGTGTAAATGAGGACACTGCTCTGCTTGTTTTACTAACTATCTGCTGATTTACACTTGCTGAGGATCCAGCCTGGACCTCCTTCCAGTCAGATGGGTGTGAAACTGCCTGCAGGACCTCGATTGTCAGTAAAAAGCCAATGTTAGCAATTTTCATCAGGCAGCATGGAAATTAATTAGTCCAATTTTATGGAAATTAGCTCATTATAAATAATTTTAGCTGGCCCATTCACAAAGCACTTTACACATTAGGGGGGGGAAAAAAAGGAAAAAGCAAAGCTCTGTGAATTGGATGCTGAAAAAACTCTTTCTAAAAACAAATGCACTTCAGCAGCTGTGCCATTGGCAGGGGAGGGGCGGCACCCACTGATTGAGCCTCTAGACTTCGCTTTTCCACTCAGCTCCTGAAAGAGCAACAGTGAGGGATTTGTTCAGGGCTGCAGATGTCCTTGCACAGCCTGAGGTTGCACATTCCGCTGCTGCTGCTGCTACCTTTGGGCTTGGCCAAGGGAGGAGGAGGAGGTGAGGAGAGTGGAGGTGGACATCTCCCTGTGGATGCTGGTCTTGTGGCTAAGAAGAAATAAAATAATTCAGACAAAATATGTAATTACAGGGGTGAGAGCAGGTCCAGGTGCTGTAGGAGCTCTGCCATCTCCTCCCTTTGACTTTTTAGACCCTAAGGTCTCACATAGCAGAGCAGGAAGGACACCTGAATGCTGAGAGGTTTTGTGTATTTGGGTGTCTGTTGCAGCTCCAGAAAGTATCCCTATGAAATCCTCAGACAGTCCAGGCCAGACAATCCTCAGGCTGCTTGTTTCAATCCCCATATTTTCTAAAGATTTCTTAGTTCTGAAGAACATCTAACATAACCTCTGTCTCCCGCTGCAATTTTTGCCCACTTCAATGCTTTTGCCAAAGGGGGGTTTTAATACAATCTGTGTTCAGACTAGTCATGCAGTACACAGGTCATGCAAGGGAAGAAACACCACTCCATGCTCAAACTCACTTCGCTTGAGGAGTTTTCAAGATTTACTATCTTTAAGGTGCGTAAAAGTTTGCTTAGGGCTCATAATTTTCCTCTTGATTTACAGAGCATCTCTGTCCAGCAGCCAGCGTGGCCTGATTAAAAAAAATGTTGTTTTTTTTTTCTTTCTTTAAGTGTTATCTCTCAGCCACAATTTCATTCCTTGCTCAGATCTCTATGTTTTTTGAAATCTTGCCTTCTCTCCCTTTGGCAAATGGCGTTCTTGAAACCCTGGAAAGAAGCTGGGGAAAAAACCTCCTTATTTATGGTACGATGTGTGCTGTGTTCCCAGTGAGTGAAATGTATGCAAAGTGCTCAGGTTTGTCGTTTTTCAGCCACAGACATGGCTGTTCATGTGCACAGTAACAGGATTGGATCACAGCATCGTGTCTTAGGAGATATATTCCCATTCCCTTTTGGTGTCTCTCTGTTTGGGCATCTCCCTGGGAATAGTTAGCATCCCACTGGGTTTTCTTTCCTTGCAGCCCCCTCCTTAGGTGTCTGGCATACCTCCTTTTGCAGGTGAGTGACAGAGGAAAGAACGGAATCACAGAATAATCTGAGTTGGAAGGGACCCCCAGGAATCATTGAGTCCGACTCTTAAGTGAATGGCCTGTACAGGGATCAAATCCCCAACCCTGACAATATTTAGAACTGTGCTCTAACCAACTGAGCTAATCTCAGGGTCTCATATTATGACCTGAGAGAAGAATTCCCAGATGAAACTATTTACAGACACTCTAAAACTTTCTGAGCACCCTGAAAGGCTCTTGGGCCAGTGCAGTTCAGGGTGTGGGAGGGGCACTACACGAGCAGTGTCCAGGGGAGCCCTGTGGACATCTTGAGGGGATGAAACATTTCCTGCATTTCAGAGTCTCTCCTGTCTCCCACCCCTGCCACAAATTCGTGGCAAATTCGCAAAATTCTTTTGAAAAATCGCTGTCTATTTTGCAAAAGCTCAAGCTGATGGGGGAAAGGGTGTGGGAGGTCTGGATAAATATACTCCGTCAAAAATTTTGTAGAGATGCCTATTTGTAGTCAGTTCTGCTGCAAAAGGGCAGATAGTGTATTTGAGAAAACAGTGCCAGAGTCCTGGGCAGTTCCTGGCTGGGCAGCTTTGAACACCAGTGGCTCCTTTCTCTACCAAGAGAAATGTTTTGTGCAGCCTCATGAGCATGTGATGCTGCACAAGGAGCAGTCCTTGCTATAATATGCATTTTCTCAACCCCACTGTTTAGAAGAAATTATGCCTCAAAAGATGCTGGTTTGTTTTAAAACATCAACTTTAAATAAATTGAAGCTGAAGGAATATTTTGGAGGTGAGAAAAATCTTTCTGGAAAGAGACAAGATCAGAATTATTAGTCCTCCACAATTTTGCTTAAGCAGCAACTATAAACAGCTTCTAATCAGGCTCCCTTGGTGCTTAGAGATATCTGTGGATTGATTTTAATTAGATTGGCACCTCTTTGTTAATTCTATAATGTTTGTTTGCTTATAAGTTAAGAGTATGTGGGTGCTGTGAAGCTGTTTAACTTCTTTAGTTAAATTCGAATTAGTGGGCTCTTAAACATGCTGTTATCTCTGCTAGTGGGGTTTTACAAGAAATAAGTGTGGGCTGTTTTTTTTAGCACCTCAACTGCAATTTGTTTTAAAGAACGTTAGACACCTCCTCTGAATTTACCAACATTGCCAAATGAAACATAGGAAATGGCACAGAAACAGAAAAAATGTCAGTGTTTGGCTGTCTTAATTTTTTGGTGCTTAATCCAGAGCAACAGGTTTTTATGGTATAAACAGTAATCACAGGATGGAAAAAATATTTGCAGGGTGTTTCAGGCCCAGAAATTCCCAGCCCTGAGTTTTATCTGGAGCACCTCAGTTCAGCTTTCTGTGAGCACCCAGCTGCTGCTGGAGCTGTAGAGCTTACCAAGCAATTTTGGTGTTTTATTCCAGACTTAGGAAGGGTTTAGATCTGTGTCAGCAGTGAAGATGCTGAGCCCACGTGAACTGAATTGAGGTTGGAAGGTTGGCAGTTGGTTTTTGATTTCCCTTCTTTCTTTCTTTAGTGTGAAATTGTTTCACTGCAATAATAGCTGATTATCTCTAATCTGCACCTTTTCTATTATGTTTTTTGTTGGTTTACCTTGATTTGAGTTTGTTTTTCATAGTTATTATGGATTTTAGCCTACTTCCCACAGGTTGTTGGAGCTCTTCCTATACTAAACCTGTTTCTGTCTGATTATATTAGGGTGCCCCTGATGTGATCCTGATGAAAAGTACGTGGGGGGCTTGTAAATTGAAAAATGAACCTTAAAGCAACCCCCCCCCAAAGGGAGAGTGTTCTCCATAAAAAGAACATTGAGCAATGAAATAACATTTGTACTGTACTCCTTTTATAAATTTGGGCTTGGGAAATGAGAGGGGGCATGTTTTATCACTGATGTTATCGGGTCTGTATAATTTGTTTCTGCAGCATCCTCTGTGCAACCAGGCTGAATTCGTTAGGCCAACAAAAAAAAATTACTTTGGAGTAAAGGCTGGACCAGAGAGAAAGCATTTGTGGGTTTGCAGCAAAGCAGTCACAATGAATGTGGTAACACAGAAGTATCTGTGGAGGAGCCCTAATTCCCCTGGGCCCTGAGCAGGGGCCACCCAAGGTGTGGCACAGGAGAGGGGCGAGAAGGGATTCCCAAAATGAAGTGGGACGGTGTGTCAGGATACCTGAGGGTCTAAGTCTCACCTCAAGGCCTGATTCATGGCAAAGTTTCCAAAAAGAAAAAGGTTGAGACTTGAATGAAAGCATTGCTTAGGATGAGCTTCTGAAGGATAAGGGAAGGCTGCATCTAGAAATCCCCCCAAACACTATAAACCTCCAGGTAGGATTAGGTATTAGACACAGGGGATGGTGGGCTCCATCCCAACACTGCACAACCAAGCCTCTGCCTCTTTCTGGTGTTTGTTTGCCTCCAGCACAAGGCACTGGAACCAAACCCAGCACCATGATTTCCTCCCAGCACCTTTACACAGTTATTGTAAACCTCCTTTGGGTTTCAATCCTTCATCTGGCATTTCTGCCTTTCATCCTAGAACATCTCATCTCTTCTTGATCTCAAATCTGATGACAAAAACAACCCAAACATTCTCTTGCTGCAACAAGTATTTATTTCAAAGGCTATTTGAAGATCAAGAGAAGAAATTTCACTTTTTGCTCAACTAGTTGGTCCAAGCAGCCAAAAAGTCTCAGTCCTTTCTTTTAAAAAATGGACTATAACAAACAAGAGGATTCTTATTGGATGGGAGAATCATTATTCTTATATTGAAAAAAAGGCAAATATAATACCTTGGGTCTACAAGTGTTTGTACAGTATTTGTATGATGACACAGTCCAAAAAGCCTCACCTGAGTATCATTACAGGAAACTTTATTTCAGAAGAGGGAGTTCTGCTCTGTGGTGTTTCAGTCCAAACAGTCCAGAGAGTTGAAAAAACTGTGAGGGTGGTGAGGCCCTGGCACAGGTTGCCCAGAGAGGCTGTGGCTGCCCCATCCCTGGAAGTGTTCCAAGCTACATTGGATGGGGCTTGGAGCAACCTGATCTAGTGGAAGGTGTCCCTGCCCATGGTGAGGGGTTGGAATCAGGTGATCTTTAAGGTCCTCTCCAATCCAAGGCATTCTATGATGATTCAGGATTAGGATGGGCAGGTACGTCCCCACTGAGGTACGATGCTGATTGTCTGGCTTAAAATCTCAGTGTTTTAGCCCAGAAGTGGTGTTGGTTATGGTTTCTATATGATGTGTCAAGCAGCAGCCAAGCCCCTGGTTCTGGGGAGGCTCCTATCCCATGTGCCTTTGCCTCCAATTTCTTTTTTCCAGTGGCAGATTTGATAGCACTTCCCTCTGCAACCTTTGCACTGAGCCATCAGCATGGTATTAGCATAAAAATCCAGTGCACTATTCCCCCATGGAAGCATTTGCATTTGATGTCCACCAGCTTTAATATTCACAGTACCTACATCACCAGTGAAGCTGAGCCCCCAGCCAGGATCTGAGCCACATATCTCATGTTTCACATGGGCTGAGCTCTCAGATGGGGTCATGTTAGCCATTGACTTCTAACTAGACACACAAAATCCTGCAGAGACTCGCAGTGCCTTGCTCCCATAAACTTCAGTGATTTCCAAGTCCTTCTCTTTGTGAAATCCCCATGGCAGTTTTTCCATGTGTTTCTGTGTCTGAGTTAAGTCCCTTGCCTTGACAGGAACAATGCCTGTGTTTACTGACTTACAGACTAAACTGATTATTCAGCAGCAGCCAGGGTTCTGTCTCACAGCAGCTGTATTGAGTGATGGTTAACAGCAGCGAGGGTCAGCAGGTGCACCTGTGTGTGGGACATATATCTTCCCTTCTACATGAGGAGATTACCTTAAAGACAGTTGTAATAGTCTGACTTACACCTCTAAATGCAATTAAATTCTGAGTAAAGCTTGAAAAATTTGACCTGACGTTTTGCCTTTGACTCATCCATTTTTGCGTTTCAGTATTACAGGGATAACGCTGTAATGGATCACACACTCCAAAGAGCCTGTTGGAAGAGCCAGGGTAAATTAGGGACAGCACATCAGGCTGGATTTTCAGTCTCAACCATCAGTTTCATTTTTGTAATGTGTCCTAACGCCTGACAGTTGAGTATGTATTTAATGAGACTTTAAAAACAACAGTTTTGATCTGTTAAAACAACATGCTTTGTGAGAAGGTGCCTGTGCTGCTGCATAGCTGAATGCTTTAGGAAAATTAACTCGCTCAAACACTAAATAAGGCTGAAAACCAGCTTGTTAGTGGGAGAGATGCCGTCTGCTCTGTCCCAGAGCATTGCCTCTGCTGAGGAGGGGACCTCAGCCTTTTTCAAAGTCTCAGAAATGTTTAATTAACCTCACTCTTCCCATTATTTTTCACTTTTTTTTACACTATGTAACCTGCAAATCTTTCCATCCAGATGTCCCTCAAATGCTGCCTCCCACCTGTTTAGTGGGAGGGCTTTTGATGAAAGCCTAGAAATCTGCGGTCTGGCCTTAATTCCAGCTCCCTTGAACATTCACTACCTGCAGAGCAATTCCCTCACCAAAGGGAAGCATGAGAATATTCTCTCCAGCTGATGGTGCTTTGCAGGTTCATCCCAGAGTTTTCTGTTTGCTTCTCACAAGAGATTGCTGCATCTCATGGTTTTCTCATGTCTTGGGAGTTTGGCCATCAGTTGCCCAAGGGAGGGAATTTCTCCTCTGGGTCAGTATTGCTCCCAGCCTCTACTGCAGTGCAGGCAATAACTAACATGCAGGAGAAATAGAGCACACAGCAACAGGCTGAAGTGGAGGATTGTTTTGTTTCATCTGCACCTGTCAAAAATACCAGGTATAGTAAAAAGTGTCAGAAGTACCAGAAATCTCTCAAAGATTGCTTGCAAAGAGCTTCTGCTGCAATCCATCAGACACAAGAGGCCACGGTAGTTCGGGTAAACACCTAAAACACAGGGATTTCTCTGAACTTTGAACCTGGCTGCAGTTCAGCTGTTATTCCTGTGGATCAGTCAACATCAGATTTCGGCAGAGTAAACTCATCTCTGCTGGAAGAGCGGTAGCTTAAAGCTGTTTCTTTCAAGCTGTCATTAGGCCCTGTATGCTGGAGATTTGCAGTTATTTCCAAAATCTGAGAGAATCTTAACTGCTAGCCTCCTCCTGTGTGGAAGAACATGATAAAGTCAGCTACAGAGCAGCTGAAGCGCAGTGCCTTGACTATCAGTTTCAATACGTATTTAGAGGAGCCAGAATAAAGGAGAGTGGGGAGCAAGGTGATATGCTGTTACTCCATCCCATTTCATGGTTGTGATAAGGGCTGGTGTGGCGCTTTCACCAGGGAAAAATGTGGCAGCACTGAAGCCATCCAGGGGAATTTCTCTATTAATTTCCATTGTGCCTTTAGATCTCTTTTCCTTTTCTGTACCTCTGCCAGTTAAAATTCGTTTACCCTTAGTGACGGGCTGGTATCTAAACAGACACCTGCATCCAGCCTGTTGCAGTTTGTTTTTTTTTTAAACTTCAACAGCAAATGTTTTTTTGGAAAACAATCGATAGAAGCAATGACGAGCTTCGAGCTGCCCGAGTTGTGCAGCAGTAATTGCAAGTGAACGGTAAATTGTATTGTCCTTCACCTGAAACACTGCCATCTTGGATAACTCCTGGTATTTTTCCTCTCCAACTGTTTGTGTATCTTTATTCATTCTGCTAAGGCTTGGAGTGAGATCTGAGCTCTTCCACTTGTGGGCTCGGGAGGGCTGTGAGCAGCCGCTTACCAAATGGCCACCCTGGCACCTACAGACAAGTGTGACAAGTGGGATTTCTCTTGCTTTATAAAACATTACTTTGTCAGGGTTGTGTCTCACAAAACAGTATAAAATGAAAGCCTAGTAATTGCAGAGAAGGTGTAATTTAAAATCTCATGTTTTTCCAAAGGCAGAGATGAGAGCTCTGTCGAGAACAGAAAAAACAGAGGTGTCATGTAATTGGATAATTGTCTTTTTCTTTTAAGCACTTAACTTGCCTTGGTGGGTAAGAAATATTTACTAAAAGCAATACATTTTAATTTTTTCTTAGATCCTCTGAGAGAAGAGCAAGTAGTCACAGAAAGGGGAGTCATTTAAAGGCTCAGAGGGTGGCAGATTAAGCAAGTGCAAGGTCTCTGCAGAGGATGCACTTTGATGCTGAACAGTTGGAAAAAAGTACTGTGGGTTTCATAGTGCAGGCAGCACTTTCCAATTTTTTTTTTATTTGATACAAAATGTTTTTCATGGTCCTCAGCTAAAGAATAGGGAGCAGCTTTCCACTTTCTCCCAGCTACAGGTCTCCCAGAGGTAGCAGGTCGGGTAGAAGGCAGCGCTGTCAAGTGCAGTGTGGCTCAACATCTCCAAAATAGTTCATTTCACATGCTTCAAGGCTGATCCAAGTGATCTTGGCTTAAATGACCAAAATTAAAATAAGGAGTATCTACTTGATCGTTTTTGGTTTGTTTTGTTTTTTTTTTTTCCTCCATATGTTTTCAATTAAACTTTTTTAAAAAAAAAAAAGGTTTTTTTTAAAAAAAAGGTTTTTAAAAAAAGTTCTTATAAAACTGCTGTTTTGGTTCAGATCTTGGTTTTGTTAAGAAAATACTTCAGCTTTCTTTTGAAGGTCTTTGCCATTTATAGTTTTGTGTGTTCTTTCTAAAACTGGCATTTCTTGGCCAGCTGTGTGTCTGGCAGTGTGTGTCTCTTTTTCTCTGGTAGGATATTGCTCTTACCCTTTTTTAAACCACATCCCATCGCTCACTGACATTTGCCAGGGTATGCTGAGTTTTGAAGTAGAGTAAATGACGGTTAGTTTTTGTTGCCTTTTCAGGAAATTACTCCAAAGTGTGTTTCTGTTAGGTTCTCCAGTTGCACTTTTTCCCAGAGAGTGTCCTGGTAACAGGCAGCACATAGGTGAGAAGAATCAGTGAGTTGGGTTTTGTTAGAAAGAACCTTGAATCTGACCAACTTCAGAAATGAAACTTTCTGTGGGTGCTGAGATTTTAAACTCTTCCTTCTTGCTATTTTCTTGTCAAAAGTGGAGGTGGGGCATAGGGATGGGAAAAAAAATGTGGTTTGTTATTTTTAGCATGTGCATCCTCCATTAACATGTGCATCCTGGTTAACTGTAGGAGGTGGAAGCCATGTAGGTGAGGGGATAGCCTGCTACCTGCACTCTGGGAGGGCAACCAGGTTTTGGCTCCTGGCACATCTGTGGAAAATCGCTATCCAGAGAGACATGAGGAAATTTTTCACACAGTAGGGTGAGGGATTTTCACTGATTCCTTCTAAAATTGCAGTGTTAGAAATTTTAATTCCCTTTAAGGGAATGTTAGGCTAGCGAGAGGCAGGGATCCCAGCCATTCCTTGGGCACAAAGTTCACAACACCTGAACTCAAACCTGCCTTCTTACATCTAGAAAAGTGTCTGTGCAGGATTTAATAAGCTTTAACTTAATTTTATAGGCTCTATGACTCTGTTTTTCCTTTCTTCAGTGTGTTTTTGTATTCAAACCTTAGTGGTAAAAAACCCCCTTGTTTATAGATGCTGACATTGTATCTCTGTATCAGATCCATAGAGAAGTTTCTGTTACAGGGTTTAGAAATAAGTTAGAAATGTGTCTGCTGAAGATATGGGCACTGAAGGAGTCTCTAAAGAGTCTGTCTTTGAAGTATCTGTCCCTATTGGTGTGGTGAGATCTCTGAGTTATAAAACAGTAGGACAGATTAGAACTTGTGTCGATTGTAGTGAATGGAGGCAGGATTTCGGGGTAATCAGTTAGTATCTGCAAAGTCCAAAAAGACCCCACAGCAAAAGCCTGGAAAAAAGTGTGAAAAGCAAAAACTTTACTGCTCAAATCTCCACTGTAACTTTATCCAGTGATTTTTTTTTTGGTCTTTTTGAAGTGGCCCAAAGTCCGTAATTTCCAAGGCAAGCAATATTTTCCTGGAGCATAATAAAAATGTTTATTCAAACCCCCTCTTTAGCTATGGGAAAAATTTTAATTGATGGGTTATTTTTAAACTCATTCAAAATTCTGTAAGCCTTACCTCAGTGTTTGTATCACATCTGTTGATGATTTTGTTGCAGAGGGTTCTGTGGCATCTGTTTTTGCCATGATGCCAAGAGAGTGAATGATACCAGCAACAGCAAATTCAGATGCTTACATGATGTTTCTGGGATAGGAGGTTGCATTCCTTCAGGGAAAGGTTCATACCAGCTGATTGTATTAGGCAGTTTGAATCTTTCAAAAATCCCCCCTTTCCTAGGGGATTTTATAATTTATTTTAATTTTTGTGATGTTTTTGAGCCCACTGCTACTTTAATTCACTCTCTAATCAATTCATGTACTTACTCAGAAATCTTATTCCAATGGACACCTATAGTGGAAAAGCTGCATTCCACAAGGGGGGATAAACCAGCCTATGAAAAAGAGAGCTATGGATTAAATCTCCTTTTCTTCTTTGATGTACGACTTCTTTGTGCATTAGATCTCCTACATCCCAGTTAAAAAACAAAACAAAACAACACAACAACAAAAAACCCACAAAAAAACCCCCAAACAAACAAACAAACCCCACCATTAAAAAACACTAAGAGCTTCCTTACCAAACCAACAGCAAATAGTTGCACGATGTGCTTTACTGTGCATAGAGTTTAGAGGTTATTTCTTGCCCAGTCTCAGAAGGCTTCTCTGCTCTGGTCAGTGCAGACCTAATCAAGGCAGCTGTGTTTTATGGGGGCCAAGCCAATTGTCAGCTCAGACACAGATCATGTCCCTGGAGTTTGGAGTCTTATGGGCTTGGGTTGTCAGAGCCACCAGCCACGTGTCAGAGTTCCAGTTTTCTATAAATTTGACAAAATGAGTTCTCAGACAGCTCTGGGGATGTGTCCTCAGCTTAAAACCACAGGACTGCTGGAGAGGGCACAGGCTGCGTTAGCTTGTGCTCTCTGTGGGGTCAATCCTACTGATCCATGGGCTTGGGCAACGTTTCAGGGCAGTTGTGTCTGAAGAGAGCAGTGCCCCTGGTTCTTAGGGAGCGGTGAACACTGGCTGAACCTACCAGTTGGTGGTGTTATTCTTGTTTCTCAGGTTCTGTGTGAAGGTGTGTGACTGCACACTTTGCACATTTTTGAAAACCTGCATTATTTTCCACTTACCATCACTGCTGTCTCTGCTAGCTTTTGGAGTACAAAAATAAGAGTATTCCTAGGCAGAGAAATTTCCCGTAAGGCTCACACAGGTACATCTTGTGCCTGTCCTGTGCCATGTCCTGCCTCACTGACCCCTCTGCCTGGTTAGCTTTAGTGACAACTTAGAGCTCAGCACAAGCTGCAGCCATCAGTTTTTCAGCATCCAAAATGCAGAATTTTAGGAAGGATTTCCATCTCGCTGACACTTTCCCTTTACCCGGGCAAGCAGTTGAACTGGCTTTGTATTTGGGCTAAAAGTCTCCAAAATGTGTTGTATTTTCACATACTCTGTAGGACTCAGTTGAACCTCTTTGCTTGTGGAAGCACAAGAGCTGCTTTTTGTTATTTGTGCTCTGAGCAGAGTAAATGGGGAAGAGCCTTCAAGAGGCCCATGGGGAGTTCTTAGCCACTCCAGAACCAGAACAAGGCTGAAAAAATGGCAGACAAGGAAAGGCCAGACCTTCCTAATTTGAACACAAGCCAAACTTCTCCAGGGGATCCTGAAAAGTGAGATTATTTACCCTTATTTACCTCTGTATTCTGGCAGTTGGAAATGACCCCCCAAGGTGAAAAGAAAACATCTGGTCATTTTTGCCCTTGTTTCACTTCTGTGAAAAGGACTTGAGACGTAGAGAAATTGTATGACTTTGAGCTTGGGATAAATCCCTGACTGCCATTGTTCATTTTTGTACTCTTGTAATAAGTAAACAAGGCCATGAACAAAATAAAATGCCATTACCCATGTTCATTTTGCAAACTAATGAAGAATTCAGGAGGCTGTGAGAAGTGGCAGTGAATCATGCAAAGACATGATTCAAAGTGATCAAAATCAAATCTGTTCTTTTTCAAAGAAAAGTGCCTCTGGACAGAGGCAAGACCCAGAGAAAAGATCTACGGTGCTGTGTCAGCAGTGGTTGGGCCGATTGTGGTGGGTCTTAGGTCAAGACTCTTTATAAATCAGTATAAATGAACCCAACTCTTACTTTTGGGTTATTTGTTGACTGGAGCTAATTTCTGGCACTTGAAGGGAATTTAGCCCTGAAGTGACTCTCGTTGTTCAGGAAAGCATACTCTTTCCCTAAAACTATATCAGGGGAAATCGGCTGCTCCTCAAGTGACCCGCTATGAAGTTTCATAAGGTACGTCCTGGGGAAGTCACTTCCAGTTTGATGTTCTCCGAGTGCCTCTCTTGCTGCACTGAGATAACCTTCAAGTAGTTGGAGTTTGAGGCATGGAGAAGATGATAACACTTAGCATGGATGATGCTTTCAAGTCACTCCAAAGAGATTTGGGCTTGGGGAGCCTTTGGATATTTCTTAAAAGAGTATGACAAGCTGAAGCTTTTCTGGTAGGATTTCATGGCTTGGGGGAAGACCACATATATCAAAAGCTTAACAGCAGTTATTGTGTCTTATATTCAAAGCTTTTTCTGATCAAATTTGGCTTTGAATCCATGCCAGCCTCCTAAATCTGGTTGTTGGTGTTTTCCCCTGCCCCAATAGTTAAAAATAAAGAAAAAATACAAAGACTTTCAAGCTGTGCTGTAATGACATGAATAAACGGTCTTTGTATACTTAATATCAAAACAGTTAAGAGCTTTCTTTTCCCATAGATAAAAAATTGCTAGAAAGGAAATTCATTGAGTAAATGTAGTGCCTTGAAATAATTCAAAGAACCCGCAGGCGGTGAACATTTCCCCTGTCTGTGCTGGTGACCCTTATGGTGCCTGAAGGAAATTATAGTGTTGAGAGCCACTTGGAGGCATTTACAATATGCTGTGGACTTAAATGATAGTCTCTACTGGTGTAAGTAGGTGGGACTGCATTCTTACTTGGAGATAGACCCTGTCCCGGAGATTTTGGGAATGTACAGTGTGGAACCATAATAGGCATTTTTAATACTATTCAAAATGAACATTTTAGTTCTGACAAGATACAGTACTTTTTTAGTCCCGTACTTATTTTTCTAGAGAACATGTCTACAGCAAGAAGCCTTGATGCTTAAACCTGCCTGCTGAAAGTTACTGACCTCTGTGAGGCTTCTTAGAATTCTTCACAAGATCCTTGCTCTGGACCAGGAGACCAAGGGAAATCACACTTTGTAAGGCTTGACATTGTATCATAGGCTTCAGCATACCTACCAAAGTACTGAAAAAGTAGAATTGAGGAAGGATTTTCCTGAGTCACAGTTCTTTTGGAAGTGGAAAGAGTTTTCCTGTTGCAACACGTGAACTGGCACGTGCAGCCATCAGCTCCCGCGTGTTGCTGGGACAAACTCCACAGATAAAGCATAGAACTTGTGGAGCTCTCAGGTTTTTAACTTCTGGAAGCACTCATTAATTGATCACAAATGCTTTCTGTCCACACAGGAGTTATATCACGTGGAGCTAAAGCTTCTGCCTGAATTATATGTAGCATAGAAAGGAGTGATGCAGTAGATTGTGTAGATCGCCAGGGACTTGTCCAATGAATTCGGTTCTTAAACACCATATTTGCATATTATCATCTTCTCTGAATGTGTTTGTCACTGTGTTGCTATCACTAATCATACCTGGAGTGCATTTGTAGGTGCATCAGCCATTCATTCCAATCTGGAGTCTGTGGCTGACCATCCAGCAAAGCTTTTTGACATCTCTTTAACTCAGATGATGTGGGTAGATGCCTTTTGCTTGCAGGACTTGAGTATATGCTTTACTGTGCTAAATAAAGATTAACTTTAAGTACTTGCTTATTTAAAGTAATCATTTTCTGATGGTTTGAGGTTTCTTCTCCTGATGTGGTTATCAGATTGCTGATGGCCAATTTCATATTCTTCACACACTTCTAGTATTTGCAAGAATTTGCCATCTACTGTACTTTGGAGAAATACTTCCCGTGCCGTGAGTTGGCAGAGAACTACTCTGAGGGATATTTTGCTAATTAGTTGTGTTCAATTGTACCAATTTTTGGTACTGTCTACATATGTAATCCTTAATAATTTATGATATCTTACTGGGTGACTGGAACTATTTCTAAAATGGTTTTCATGGATTGCTGGAGACAAATAATGTTTATTGTATGAATCATGAAATGGAGGTTCACGTGTGCTAAAACTCACGTAACTGTTAAATATGCAAATAATTCTTTTGGCATAATTCGAATTCTCCTAAAACTTGACTAAGTAAATGAAGGTGAATCAAATTCACAGTTATGATTCACAAAATTATGTGCGAACCTCACATTACATATTTAAACCGTGCACATTGCTAGGAATAGAAATCACAAAGCCAAGTTGCAAATTGGTTTCCAGAGACCAGGTTCTCTTGTGCTTTGCCCTTTCTGCAGCTCCCGTTCCCTGCCTCGGGAATCTGACGTTGCTCATCCGTTTATCAGAATTACTGACTGTACCTTCAGCGTGAACTCTGTCCCCATGTGGCTTTTATGTAGCTGTGCTTTGCAAAAGGTTTGTGGTTATGGACATTTACTGCCACGTAAATGCACTGATTTATTAATGTGGTCTGTGAGAGCCTGGTTCTTTGAGGAATCTGGTATGGATTTGGAACAGGTGTTGCAAAACAACTGAGAGACCTGAGTGCAGGGTTCGGTGATCAACTTAACACTTAGGCTGGAAAACAAGGGCACAGGAGATTGCTGTGTGCCAAGGGCGAAAACCTCAGGATGTTTTGCTGAGATCAGCCCAGCCAGGAGCAGAGTAGCCCATTGCCTTGCAGGGTTTCCCAGGTGCTTGTGAAGGATTTGGCAGGAAAAGGGGCTGGCTGGGGCTGCTGACCCCAGTGTGGCAGGAACGTGGCTTGGCACAGCCTTAGAGGGGGGCTCAAGGGAGCTGCTGTGGCTGGAGAAGCTCTGGCAGGGAGGGTGTTATGGGCTGCGAGGGCTGAGCTGAATTTGTGCAGGGCTGCCAGTTTGGGAATGGGTGTGGAAAGTCCCCTGTGGGAGAAAGGAGCCAGGACTGTGCCAGGGCCATGCACATACAGATATACTGCTATGCTGTAATTTCAGTATATGGATTTTAAGTGTGATATATATAAATACAGTGAATTATTCTTGCAGGACACTGTGAAGCACAAGTGTGGCCAGCCTGGTGTGGGCATGACCACCACTAGCAGTGCTCCCACAGGCTCACTGATCTTGAGCCTTGCATGTGAAATTCAGTAGTTTTTCCAGTTGTTCCAGTCCTTAAAATTTTGGTGACATTCTAGAACCTGTAAATGTAGATTTAAATACCTCGCATCATCTGCTGTATTACAGACCCTGTAATCTTGGTTACAAGTTTGTTATTTTTCCCCTAAAAGTGCTGTCACAATTAAGTTGTCCAAACTTTCTCTGTGAATCAATCTATTAATCTCTGTACTGAAGGGTGAGGTAAATAAATGCCTGGCATGCACTTGTTGCTGCTTGGTAATACTAAACCTAAATCGTAACTTTCAAAGGATGAATAAATTATGGACATGTTAATTTTGTGCTGTTTCCAGCTTGCTGGTAGCGATCCCGTCATCCTGCACAGCTGTTCTGCCTTTGTCTTGTTCCACCAATAGTGACATCCAGTGCCTTGGCTCGTTATCTTCCTTTCAATCTTTCTCCTTGCAGCCCTTTTTAATTATTTCAATCTATTTTGACTAGTCGTGCAAAATTTTGTCTTCCTTATGCACTCCCCTCTTTTAAGATGCGCTGTTCTTCTGCCAGTGCATGGTACAGGTTCAGGCATATCTACATGGCCCTTACCTAGGGCTCTCTGGTGACTTCACTAGGAGCCTTCTTGAAGGAGGATGGTGGACTAAGGCACAGGAATGGTAACTATGTCTGTAATAGATGTGTAAAACACATTTTTGGTGAGGAATCTGTTAGCTGGGGAGCTGTGTGAAAGGAGGAAGACAGAACATCCATGAAACTGTCACAGTTCCTTTTCTAATGCCATTTCTGCTTGATGGAAGGAGTCTAAAATCTGTTCATGTCCTGCAATCCCATTAAAGACTAATTTAGAAAACTGAAAAAGAAAATACTTTGGATCAGTCTGCCTTCAGTTAAAATAGTTGCAGTGGTTGAACTTACTAGAAACTCTCAATTTCTGCTGAGCTGATCAGAAGTTTCTGTTTCTGTATGTTTAGCAGTTGGGGGGAAGAAAGAGAGGAGACAAGATGGGAGTTATTATTCCTCCTGATATAATAAGGCCTTGATAATTCTTGCGTGAAGCAGATTTTATTTATCTCCTTGAGCATTTCATAGATTTTCTTTTATAAGGTTAGTAGAGGTACTTTTTCATCTTGTCACAGCTCATTCCTCCCACGATCACCTTGGTGTTGATTTTCAATAGCTGCAGGGTCAGTGAGTCCAAGTGGCTTTTTTCTTTCAACTCTTTGGTCATTCAATCTTGGCAGGGTTGTTTTTTTTTGGTTTTTTTTGTTTTTAAATTTTTATTTTAAGTATGCATAACCAAATGATTTTGGATAATGAGCTACTGAAGAGCAGCACAAGACTTCTCTGCTACCAGAAGCAATGTAAACCACTAGGCTAAATGCAGCACTTTATATTCCTGCCTTATGGGAAAGTTCTACTCCTTCAACATTTATGGTAATCCTGATTTGGGATGACAAGTTAAAGTATCCAGAAATTCGGCAGAATGAAATGCCCACACAGAAACCTATTGGCACTGACAGAGTGAATTGTACTGAGAGGAGTGATAGTACCAGCTCACCACAGTGTTTTCTGAGTTGCAAGTTCAGCTTAAAAATCAGCAAAACGATAAATCAGAAGTGCCATGAAGCAACACATTGGCAAGTTGAGGATGAACTGAACTGAAACAGGTTATTCCAGTCACTACTCAGAAATATTTCAGTCTGAGCTCAACAAAAGCATTATTTTTTCCTTTTGGATTTCCAAAATTACTGCAAAAGAAAAAAAAATTACAAAAAATATAATATCAATTAAATAAAAAAGGATAAAAGGAAGAGAAGAAGGCACTGCCAGGAAGCTGGGCTTGAGTCAGTGGAGCATTTCTGGCTCAAAGCTTGAAATACATCTCCCTTGCCTTTCCCTTCTTAAGGAAAGCTGTGACTGTCATTTCTGGGCTGACGAGCTGTGACGTGGTTGCTGCAGTTTCAGGGTATGACTATCATTCTTGTCCTATTTTACATAATCTGTAGCAAAGCAGGTATAGATTTTATTTATCCTACTTGTTCAGAGGAATAGTTAGGCAGAAGTCAAAACTGAGCAGAAACAAGTAAGAAATGGAAGGTGAGATCTTTCTTGGTTCCCCATCAAAAGGCCAAGAAACAAGCACAGTACCAGGCTCTGGGGCTTTTGTATGGCCTCCAAAGGGAGGTGATGGGAGTAATGAAATAATACAAAACTTGTGCAACAAAAGGCAAAGGTTTTTCTATGAAACTGCCTGCTTTTGTGGTGTCTTAGTTCAAATGTTCCCAAAATTCCGGGTTATGCCTATCACAAAATGTCAAGCAAATCATTTGGGCTGTGAATTCCTGTGTAATAAATCAGGGATTACTGACAAAGTCCTCCAAGGCAACTCTTCTGCAAATAAGAAGTGGTTTTCAGGAGTAGACAACCTTTTAAAAACATCTGTATGTCCAAGGGAGCTGGTTCCAGCTGCTGAACACTGGACACAAATGTAAGAGGCAAACATTGAGAAGAGCAGTCGAGAAGAAAATTTGCAATTCTGTGGAAAGAACTGAGCTGGTAGGAAAAGCAATTCCCAGAGCAATTATAATTCACCTTTGGGGTGTCAAAAGTTCACAACATTAGACAAAGACAGCTCTAGATCTTGGCAACAGATAGAAATATGTCTGTTGAAAATGAAACAGTAGCAGCTTGAAAACCAGCTTTTAGAATCTGCAAAATTTTATAATAATAAAGGTTAGTAAGGTAAAGCAGTTAAAAGGAAAGCATTTATAAATCTTTCTGATGTCCCAGCCCCAGGAAGTAAATCTGGCATTCGATTTCCTTTGCTTTCAGGTATCTACTTCATCATACAGGGCCAGGCCCATGATGTGCCTGGGTTCAGGTTTGGATGCTGTTGTTCATGTCACCTTCTTCAGTGCATTACTGACCTTAGAAGTGTTTCTGGTGTGATGCACAGGGATTCCGAGGTGGAAGGTTCTTGATGCTTTTCAGTAGTGTAGAAGATTACTCAGGGTGCATGGTTTTAGGCAGCAAAGGTGGTGTGGAGACTCATAGTAGCCTTCTAGTATCTGAAGGGGACACAAGAGAAGGGACTCTTCATCAGGAACTGTAGTGATAGAACAAGAACTAATGGACTCAAACTGAAAGAGGGAAAATTTAGGTTAAATATACAGAAGAAATTGTTCCCTGTGAGGGTGGTGAGGCTCTGACACAGCTTGCCCAGAAAAGTTGTGGATGCCCCATCCCTGGCAGTGATCAAGCTGGTCTAGTGGAAGGTTGGAACAGCACAAGCTTTAAGTTCCCTTCCAACCCAAACCATTCTATGATTCTAAAGGCTATAAAATCTGCTCTGCTCCACTTCACACCTACCAGCAGCAAAATCTCTCTCAGATGCTGCCTCAGAAAAAGATTCTGAAATGGAAAACTCACGATCCTTGAGCGCCTGCTGCGCTGGGGTCTGGCCCCTGTGTTTGACACTGCATTAAGAAGTGCTGTGTGCTTCTAAAGCAATTTACTTGCCCAGCATTCCTAGGCCATCTGTGCACTGGGGTCAGTGATCTCCAGCCTGTGGGACTGCCAGCACCGACAAAATGCCTTTTTGAATGTTCTTACGTCGAGCATCGTGCAGTGTGCGGGCACGTCTGCTCCTGCCCCGCTCCCCTGCCTCTGCGGATCCGTGAGATGTGCAGCTCCCAGCTTCAAAAGGAGTTAGGTTCTTGAGTTCAATTGGAAGCCAAAGGTTATTTGAGCTGTAATTAGGGAGTTCTCTCTGAAATAAGACATGAGGCCCCAGGTAGTTTTAGGTTTGTAGGAAGAAGTAAGCTCTTGACGTGAGTTTGTGAGAGTACTCTTTGGAGAAACCCCTGTGCTTTTCACAGGGATGTGTGTTTGATCCGAGGCTTACACTGTGTATGCCAACGTGGCAGGTCAGGAGACAGAGAGGTGCTGGGAATGGGAAAAAAATCACTTCATTTTATAGTGTATGTATGATGTTCTCAGTAGACAAATTATTACCATTTAAGACTAAAATTAAAATACAATGTCTTAGAATTTCCAGGGCAACATCTCCATGAAACACTTCACTATTTCTTGTAGGGACAGGATGGGTAACTTACATGGTGATCACTTGGTAGTGATTGGCCCCCCCATTTATTTGGGGCCAATGAAGGTGTGATCAGAATACCAAATCGGGTTTGCAGAGACACTGGGATGAGAGGAAAAGAGGTGCATTCTCTGTGGACATCTTGATGAAGAAACATTGCTGTTTTACCTCTCTTGCCCTAAAGGTATGGCTTCTGAGAGGCACAGAGTGACAGCTGGAGGGAAAATTAGATATGCTAATTACCAAAAAAATTAATTAATTACTATTAATTATTTTATCACAAAATCAATTAGTATTGTACTGCAAATCATTTTAATTAAAGGAGTCGATAAAAATCAGATAAACTGTAGACACAGCAAAATTATGGCAAAACTCCAAAGTTAGTCTCTAATAAGAAATGAAGCCCCAACAGTTCAGAACTGAGATTGAATTAGCTGTTATTTTTATTAATAAATAAAAGCCCATGGCAAAAACATGAAAGCTGAAGCTTCTTTGTGGAGGAGGAGAAAGCTTTTGGTGGTCGTTAATGAAGTTGAAAAGAACAGTATGGGTTTTTTGTAGCTATCTACGTATTTCTGAGATGATTTTCACCTTAATTAAAAAAAAAAAAATACTGTGTTCCAGTTTTTAGGTTATTGTACTTAAAGGGATGCTTGAAAGGAAATTGCTCTTGAATACCTCATCATCCCTTGAATAAAAACATGCTGTCTTTGTATTCTGCACTGCCAGTTAAACAGACTCTCAGTAGCTTTGGTCCTAATCTTGGAATGAACAGGTTTCTAAGGGTGAGAAAGTAAATGAAGAAGACTCGCTTTTCTGGAATTATCTGTATAGAAATGTGGTTGAAGGGATGGTGTGTAAAAATTCCGGGCCGGATCTTGTGGTGTCATAACCCGGCACTGCTCCATTGGCATTCCTAGAGTTTCTGCAGTGCATGGGATCAGCAGCCACAGCCATCCCCTGAAAGGCTTCTGTGAATTTAGGAATGCCAATCTTTCACAATTGGATAATGGGGAGAACAAAACCTGGAGAACATCACAGGCATAATTAATCTACTGCCTTTGCTTTTGAGTCATTATGTGGGGTATGTGGGTGGGTGGAAGTTTGCATTAGAAAGGAAGATGTTGTACTGCTGTCTAGAAAAGGACATGGATGTCTGGTGTGTGGCAAAAACATGCAGGTGTTTTGGATGCTGGTATTTTGGATGCTGGAATGATTTGCTGACTGGTTAATGATGGCAACCAGGAGAAATGTATACGGGCTTCCAGAGAACAGGTGGGTTTTGTGGGGAAATGCAAGAGTGCTGTAATGTGTGTGCCTATTAAAGCCACAAGAAAACACATTTTTGTTCTTACCTTTTCTTTTACAGCTTTTTTTTTTTTTCTTGTATCTGGCCTAAATTTTTCAAACTCACGAGCAGAATTTCCTGTTTGGGGCTTCACTGACTAACGAACGAGGCAATTTGAGTAATAAAAAGCTACTTTTTGTCAAGCAAAAGGAAGGCATTGATGGAAAAGCTAATTTATTTACTCTTTTAAGGAGAGTGCATGGTTTACCCAAGTTCCGAACTGATTGTGCAGCTACTGATGATTATTTCTGTTAATGGAAAAGGAAAATGGCTAATGAAAGGACTGCCACCCTCCCCATGTCTCTCTTTTGAGACTTGACAGTGCAGCTTTGCTGCACAGCTGTAAGGGAAGGGCTCATAAGTGTTCAGTGAGCATTTGGCACTGTTGTCATATGGTGAAAACTTGCATTTTTCAAGTATTTAGTGCCAGAAATAGCTTGTTTCAGAGCACGAAATGATAAAATAGCTGAAAGGCTTTGGTTACTCCTGACCCTGTTCTGGCTGTCTTCATCCCTTCCTTGCCCTCAGCCCTCTCCTAAAGCCCTCTGCGTGCCTGCTACAGCTCAAGCTCTTTCTAGAGGATTCGTGATCCACTGCTTAGGGGCAAAAGAAAATGTGCTCATTTTTTCCCTAGCTGACAGAGTCATTGCTGTAATTTACCATGTTCCACATCTCATAAGCAGTTCTGATACCATTACGTATTTGTAGGTCCCCATCTGATGTGCTGTTTAGGAGCACTTTGATTCCTGATTCCTGATTCTAGATATTTGTAAAATGTAGTTATGACCAGTTTAACACCCATGTGGGAATTACCAGGTGAGTTGCATACTTGAGCTGTCTAAACTCAAGTCCATCTTCCTCTCTAAAGCTGTGCCCATAACCTGATTACAACAGGCTGGTTGGCTGAGCACAGTAATGCTGTGTGTAACTGTCAGTGTAAAATCAGAGTACAAATCAGGAGTTTTGCTGAAGCTTGACTGAGGATCTGTGGTTTCACTCTTCTCTGTGCCACAGGTCTGCACTGAGATTTTAAGTTGCAGCTTTTGTGCAAAGCCATTGAATGGAAGATGTTCAAGGTCCTTTTGCTTAAGAGAAGGGAAATGCTGTTTGGAAGATGGAGAGAAGGGAAGGAGCTGATATTGGGGCAATTTAGTGTCTATTCTGACAAATGAATCTCCCTAATTAACAGAGATTTGAGTCCTCACCTGATCAACTCCAACCACCTTCTCATAGACTTGCTGTAACACATCCATGAGCTCTTGTTGCTATGCAGCTTAAATTCTATATGTGACAACAAGGGTATCACAGTCTACATTAAAAGGTATCAGCTTCATATAAGGACAGAGAGGTCTTTGAGTAAAAATCTTAAAAATCTGACCATTTTCTTCTGAAATCAGGGGGCGATTTGCCTGAGAAAACGTCAGGCTGTGGTCCTGTAAAATTAATCTCCCCCTGTACAAACTCCTACGACCACACAGAAATTGAATGCCAGCTAAACAGTGCTCACACACACACAAGTATGCTGAAATGGCACTAGTGCCTACAGTCTAAACTATGTCAGTCCCACAGACATTTTTGGTGGAACTGTATCACAGTAACCCTTGGTGAATTTGTGCAGACCTCTGCAGCAGGCTGCCCACACTGGAAAGCCACACTCATGTTTATTGTGGGGAAAGCCTGTCCGGACTCCTACACGCTGTGCAGTGCCAGGCAGCTGACTATGCTGAAGGGATTGAAGGAAAAATGTGTGAACATACCAGTGTAAAACATACCCATATAATTTTAATAACACAGTGTTTCTATTGAGCTCTTAAAAACAAGATTGCAATGTGAGCTGACTGGCATGAATTTTAGTGATGGGCCTTAAAACCAATAGCAAAACTGTGTTATTTTCAGTGCCTTTCTAATTCCACAGATCTTATAAAAAGACCAAAGGAAATCCTACCTGCCTACATCCCTGTCCCTTTTCCACTGCCAGGTGGAAAAGCCTGGACCAGCAGCAGCTGCTGTACCACAGTTCTCCTCATGTCCAGCAGGGCCATTGCACAGCAAGCAGCAGGCATAGGATGATGATATGTGTCTTCTTTCTTGTCCATCCTGAGATGGACCAGAGGCTGTTAATAAGCAGGTTAGTTTGGACTCACCCTTGGGTATCAACACAGTCTGTCACTTCATTGCTACCTCTGAGCTGAGATCAGAGAGCACCACACTGTACTCCTTGCTTACACAGGTTGTTTTTATGTCACTGACCCAGGAGTGGGAAACGTCTCCATATCTTGGTACCCTGAAAAAAAAAACCAAAACACCAAAACCCAAACAAAAAAAGGCAACAAAAAAACCCCAAAAGACAAAGCAACTTTTCAAGGAAAGTTATGTTTAGAGCTTTCTAATTTTGTTTTACACTTCACACTACGTTATTATTGATGTGTTGTTTTATCACTTAGTGTAGTGTGATGTAAGAGGATGAGTGCAGTAAGGTGCTCACTGTGTGGGTGGACAATCTGAAGAGATGGAGTGAGTTCTCTCTAACATGTGCTGGGCTTCAATTATGGATTTTTTTTTTAAAATTTTTTTTAATGCTTCAGTTTTTTCAAAGGTCAGTCTGTCTGCAGGAAAGTGACATTTCTGTGAGAGATGCAATTCAGTAGGCACGTGCAGCAAAAATAAAAAGCAGAGCACACCAAATCCTCCCTGTTAGTGTTCTTGAGTAAACACAGTCTTGAAAAATCTCCAAGTCACATTCCTGATGCAGGTGACAGTGGGTTGCTGCAGAGGAAACAGGATCCTGCTTGGCATGTACTGAAGCATCCCTCATCCAAGGGGCTTGGGTGTTAAGCAAAATTCTCACGTTACAGAGAGGAGATGGGCAGAGATTAAATGTTCTGACTAACCATTTGGTGAATGTAGGGCTATGAAGAACCACTTCAGCCTCCTGCCTTTCAGGCATTTTCTCACTTCAGTGTCTCAAAAATGTATGTCTGAACTAGCCTCCTCTGAAAAAAAGACTGTCCTTGTCTTTGATGGGTTTTTCATGATCTTTGTGCAGATGGTGACTCACGTCCAAAATACGAGCAGAACTGCTTACTACCAGGGCCTGTGTGTACTTCACAAAAGAATGTTTTCTCTATTTTCTTAAATATGGCAGAACTTCTCTTTATCCTTGAAAATGTTTGCTCAGAAATGGAAGATTCTTTCGAGAAAGCAGCTGGGGGACATAATAGGTTTTTTTCCTTATTATCAGAGCTTTACACAACATGACTGAGAGTCCTTACCATAGTTTTCTACATTAAGTCTAATTAGGTTTGAGAAAAGCAATCCAGGAAAGCTACAGGTGTTTTATCTCCCTTCAAAATAATGCTGAGTTGAAGCATGAGGCCACAGGCAGTGCTGCTGGGAGCTGAGGAGATGTGCTGGCTATTCTTTGGGTTTGGGAGAAGGGGGTATGACAGTGTGTGGTGCCCAGGGTAGGTACTCTTTGGACCTGCTATTTGTCTAGGGTTTAGCCGCTGCTTTTTGTGCGTGTGTGATCAAATAGTGGCTCTCAGAAATACCAGCATGTTTCCTGTAATCCCCAAGATCCTGGGCTTTGCATGTGCATTGTTGTAAATTATGGAAAAGCTGTGAGTGTTGATGCCACAGCCCCTGCGTAGTGGACCATGGTCACTGGCTGGAGGACATGTCTGCTGAGGGCATCCTGGTTTTGACAGTACAGCAAATATTCCTCTGCCTTCTGATTCCCACGTGGCTTTCAGAGTGGCCGTTCAGAAGGCTTCTGATCAGAGCTACCCAGCAAAACTGTTCTGTGTCTATCTCCTCTTGTTGCCTATGAAGGGGAATTTTTTTATGGAAACCTTATGGTTGGTCTGTTAGTCCAAGGGCCAAATGCTCTTCCCTGCCACGTGTTTGGGAGCAGTCTGAGAGCAGCAACAGGAGCTGAAAGGCTGTGCTTTGAGGTGGCTCAGCTGGCCAGTCTCGGGAGCTGCATTTATAAAGCACTTCCTAATGAAGGGAAAAGAAGCTGGAGAGATATTTTCTAAGAATAAAAATCCCTTTATGGTTTTTTGAAAACTACTTTACACTTTGCACAAATGATCGCTTAGCATCTGGCAGGCTGGGTTTTTGCCATGTGTGGCAGAGGATACAGTTTGTGTAGTTGCAAGCAATCTACTCAAAAAGCTTTTGTGTAGTCCTGGAGCCCAGGAACTTGTTAATTTTGAGCAGTCATTTTCCGCATTTAGCCCATTAGAGACTCTATTTTTGGTGACCTAGTTTGAGCTCTTTAAAAAATAATCAAGCAGCATTTTTCAGATCTGATTTGTAATGGGACTGTGGATTGGTTTTGCAACTTGAAATGAAAGTTAGGGGAGTGGGTAGAAGTTTTATCTGCCTGGTCCTTCAGAGCCAACATTTGCAATTGATTTTAGAGGGCCTCTAGGAGGGTTAATCTGACAAAGACTGTGGCTTGGCTTCACCACTTCAAGGGTTATTGTTTGCCTTGCCGCTGGGAAAATAATACAGAAGCCAGGTTTAAATAATACTTTCAGTGTGATAACCTCCAGGAGTGCTACCAAGTATTGCTGGGCATGATCCAAACACTGTTAGAGCCTGTGGATTTTCCTGCTCCCCAGTGCGTATGATGGGGTTTGGATTAGAAAGGAGCAATTGGAGCACGTGCCAAAATGTCTAGCCGTGGGTTATACAGGGACTCTGCTGCAGCAGAGCTGGGGTTAGGGCTCAGACCCAACTGGAACCCAAAGATCCTGTTTCCTTGCTCTAGCTCAGCTCTGGGAATTAATACCACGCACAGAACTCCCAGCCTTTGACTGCTTGTGACTGCAGGGGGAACCTGGGTGTCAACAGACCTTTAGTTCCTGAAGGAAGGATGCTCCCAACTGGGAGCAACCTGGGCCTGAGTGCCAGCTTGTTCAAGCGGGCATCTGGGAGCAATTCCAGGAAAATAAAAACAAAGAAAAATACCTGAAAATAAAATCTCAGTTTCTAACTTTATATATAAATAGTTTTTGCATTTTGTGGCAGTTTAAGTTTATATTCCCCCAAGTACCATGTTGCCTGGAGTGGCACTCCAGGGGAAGCATGCTATTTTTATTTACTTGTCCTTTGTTTTCTCTGGATACCCCTTCCCTTGCTGTGTCAGCAAGATGCTTTGCTGGGGGAGCATACCCCAGCTTCAGGCTCACTCCTGAGAGCAGGGAGAGTAGCCTGGGAAATATGGCATTGCAGGGAGAAGCACGGAGTCATCCTCTGGAGTCCCAAGAAGAATCTCTGTGATATTTCTAAGGATCTGCAAATCAGGGATTAAATCTGCCAATTCAGGAGGAAGGGAGAAGACAGCTCTCTCTCTAGGAGACACAACAGAGAGGGCAGTCTCTGGCATGGAAAGTCTCTCACAGGTTCTTGAGGTAACTATAGGAGAGATGTGCAGCAACCAGATGTCATGAATGTGTGCACCTCCTGGCCATCTTCCTTGGAAGATCCTTCAGTGGGGCACTTGGAGCGAGAGGAAGGGAGCTGAAACATGCAGAATTACAGCAAAGGTTTGGAGCAGCTGTGAGGCTCCCACTTGGGCCAGTTGAGCTTTCCTATTATTGAGGTCAAAACCAGACCTTTGTCCCTCTTGATCCCTGCTCAAGGCTCAGCTTGTGTGGGACTGACCCACAGAGCACAGCTCTGCTTCAGATTGGAGTTTCTTGCTGTTGGATGATTCGTGCCTCTCTTTCTCAGCATAAATACTCTTCCAGGGGCCGGGAATTGGCAAAGATGATAATATAATTCAATTGAGATCAGATTGTTTGTAATTAAAAATGTTTGGCCTATTAGAAATATGAGAATCCTATATTTAATTTATATTTGATTTTTAAAAAAAGAAGGAAATCAGTAATTTACCAGTTTCTATTGCCATTTTTCTGTTTCTGTAGCTCAAAAGTGTCTTGATCCAACAAACGAGATATGGCAAATGTTCTAAATAGTGTTTAATTTATTTTTTTTTACTGAAAAAATATGTAAATGCCTGAGAAATTATACTTTGAAAAGTGGCTACTGCAAATTAACAGCATTTCACATGGATCTTACTTTGCATTTTTAATGCCCATAATGCATGTCCCAAATTACATGATTTGCATTATAAACCAGAACAGCTCCTATGTCGCTGCTGCTGTCCAACAGTTGAATAACAAGGCTTTTCTTTCCAAACTGTATAAATACATATTTACCCAAATGATGCAATTTAGGGCTCTTTTATTTATGTTTTTCTGGTCAGTCAATCACGCTGACATTTTTTATAGTCATTGCTTTTTAAATGTATCTGAGTCTAGTGTTTGAGGAATGGAAGTGCCAGGCATAGACTGGAAGTGATCATTTGGTTATTGCATTGACATATTGGTTCCAAAGCTGGTGCCTTCTCTGTCTCCACCTTTGACTCCTGGAAAATGTTGGGTTCTTGTGTTGTGTCATCTTCAGCTGCAATGGTTTTATCTTTCCCTCCTGGGCCCATGGCCTTAAGTGAAGGACTGGGGACACTCTGAGTCCTTGGGCCACTCCTGTCCTAGGGTTTATTCTGTTTCATCAGAACCCAGGATACTGAAAGTATGTCCAGCCACTGTCCCTTCACTGCTCCAGAGCATGTTTAAGGCAGGGGCCTGTTGTCTTTGGAGTCTTCCTCCTCCTTGCTCTGCCTTGTTTCTCCAGCTTTCTGCTGTCTGAAGCCTCTGGAGAAAGAATTGGATGATCTTCATCATGTAATCTCATCACTATGAACATTGCCGATTGTTCAGTCCTGACTCGGGTCATCTACACCTGGTTTTGGTAGTTTTCCAGGATTGCTCATCCTCATTGTCCAAGGAGATTTGATTTAATGGTTCCTACATCATTAGTGTGGTGTCTGCAATGCTTAAAATTCACTCCAAGCTGGGGATCAGAATCATAAGTGAGCTTGAGTCAGCTAGTTCCAGTTGGCTTCTGGCTTGAATATGAGGAGGAAGGAGGTAAATGGGTAGATAAATTCACTGTTTCTTTAGTTCTGTCTCCCTTACTCAGTCCCTTCACAGACAGGTTTCTGTTACTCAGTCGCCTTCCTTTTCAGCTGTCATTTTCTGGTTTCAAGCAAACTTGAGTCAGGTACAGCTCTCCTTATCTGTCCTTTTGCCACTCAGGGAAGAGGCTAGTTGTGGCAGATGAGGGGAGTAATGTAAGGAGGGAAGCTTAAATATCTTGTTTAAATGAAATAAACGCCAGAGAAGGGTAGGATTTTTGCTTTGTGTTAGAGTACCTAGTAAACAACCATAATATCTACTGAAATGGGGAACCTGCAAGTTTAACTAGGAGTTATCTGAATCTGAGGACTCTGAGGAGTTGGATGTAGCTGTGTCGGCATCACTGACAACACTTGCTCCGGTGCTGCTCTGTGTGGAGGCTCCCTGTGATCTTGTACCTGCCTAGCAAGGAAATGATGAGTGCTGTTAGGAATTTCATCTTCCTGGCTCCTAAGACAGCCAAGTGTTGTGGTGACAGGTGTGTACTACCAGGCTGCAGGGTGTTGGGTGTGCCTTGCAAACCCAGCCCTGGGCAGCCCTGATCCCGACATTCAAGCTCACAGCGCTGTGTTAGAGTCAATGTTGAACTGCAGCTTGTGAGCTAATGTTCACTCACAGACAGGCTTCAGGAGGAGGGGCAAAGGCCAATGCCACAAAACTAGCAATAGCTGAAATGCCTAGGACTTGAACCTTTTCAGGGACAAGAAATATGATTATGATAAACGATGGAAGCAACAGCACTTTGTGCTGTTCTAATAACATGTAGCCAAGTGAAAAAAATCCAATAAATGCCTGTGGTTACCTGGCTGTGCAGGAGCTGTGACAGTGCCAGACAGTGTCAAACACAGCCCTTTCAGCTGTGTTTGATCAGGATTGGGGGTGAGAGCTGCTTGATGTGTTGGCTGCTCAGGGAATTATTTCCTGTGCAGGAACCGTGGATGGCAGAGCTCTGTCACAGGACCTACCTGGCACCAGTGTCTCGAGAGGGCTGGTGGAAAGCAGCTGGCTTGTGTCAGTGAGCAGCAACCTTTCTCCTCCATTAAGAGGATTGAGTGGTCCCTGAAAGGAAGCTGATACAATCCTCTTCTGGGTTTGTCGGAAGCTGCCGTGCTGAGATTTGGGAGAGTTGAAGGTGGTAGGAAGGGAGTTGTCACAGCTTGTGTGTGGTGTGAAGTGAGAGGTGTGCTGGACAGTGTCTCATCTGGGGATTGCCAGGGTAGCTGCCGACTTCAAAGGATGCTCACTATGGACACAGCAGAGGATCAAAGCAGGTTTTCCAGCACCTTCCCCCTGCTGATCACCTGCATTATGAAAACAAGCAGATTCTCAGCTCACTCTCAGTGAGCATCAGGGGGTTTTTTTGAGGAAGAGAAGTGATGTGCTGCTTTTAATCAACATTTTCACGACACCCTATTTCTTGTGCTGACTTCAGAGCAGCAGTGCAGACTGGAGGGATCTCGCTCCCTGGCTATCATTTGCTACTTCGATATTGCATGAGCATGACCTCCTCCTTTCCTTGTGCCCCACTCCCTGAACCGTGTTTGGCATCTTGCTGTAGTTACAGACCTCTAGTAAAAGGCTGTGTGCTGCATTTCATGCGTATGCAAAAGGCTGTGTCCTTCTGGAGTGTGTAATTAAACCCAGAGTTGCCAAAGTGGAACCATGTCATGGAGTCCCCACTAGTTATATCACTATTTTCAGGACTCTAGGAACCGTTCCTAGTCTCACATACTTTGTCCCCAGCCTGCATCCGTGGCTTGGTGAGCAGAAGCTTACCTGGTTAGTGATAGAGAAGAAAAGTACAAAGGAGCAGAGCTGTGTCAGTAGCAACACACGTGCACCTCTGAGATGAGGAGAGGTTGGGGATAGCAGCAGCGGGATACTGAGAAATTGGGAATTGGATATACATAACATAAACAGCTCTTTTGCCAGCTGAAAACCCAGCGGGATGATGATAAAGTGCACAGTGTTTATTGATATCTGAATGACTATTTGTTTCCAAAAAAATGCATTTTAGAATTTAGCATAAACTCAGTTATCTGATTCTAGCACAGCTTAGTATTTATTAGGAAATATATGGCTTTTTTATAGTCATTGTTCACCTTAGGGAGAAAATAAAAAAAGGGAGAGAGCCATTTTATTTTAATAGTACTGACTTCCTAATCTAAGTACTCTGTACAAGCAGCTTGGCTGCAGAGTGTTAAGAAATGGTGGATATTACCATTTATCCTTTGTTATGGAACACTATCACCTCTCTCTGTCTCCATCAGCAGAGCCAGGCAATAATTTACTTTGGTGGATGCTGAGGTGTATCAGCTCCCAGGCCGCTGCAGTTCAGGTAGTTTGTCATCATGAGTGTTCAAGAAGGAAAATTAAGTTGATTAAAGGGGGAAGATTTGTCATGTCAGCGTTTTTGCCCACCTAGAAGGCAGCACTCTTTCCCTCTCTCCTTACTCCACCCTGCCTTCCTTGTGCTGAGCTTTCTTGTGTACATAAGTAGTTTTGATGAAAAGTTGCTTTCTTTGCTGTGCCTCAGAAATAGCAAATGTTATATATATGGAAATGTAAATGATGCTGATTAACCAAGTGTTGTGGTTCAAGGAGAAAAGTTCAATCAGAACATGAAGAGCAGGAAGAGTATTTGTCTGCCATGTGTATGATGAGCCCTTCAGCAACTACTGGAGAGTTTTGTACTAAAGCTTGGAAAAACAGGGCAGAGGAAAGGCAGTCAGCAGCTGTAAAAGATGAAGACACATGCCTGGTGTTAACACTGTCTTTCTAAGAGTGTGTGTTCACGCTTGCTAAACCTCCTTGGCAGTTGCCAAATTATGTAGTTTGTCTCCAAAAATTCATGAACACACCAAATATGGCAAGCATAGGGAGCCAGGGAACAGAGAGCAATTTAGAATGCCAATCATCTACCACTGTCACCTGATGCTTAGTGATTAGGATGTTTAGAGAACTGAATGCTGTGCAGTAATTTCCAGAGCTGGTCATACTGTAGTCAGGCTCTGAACAAGCCTCCAAGGAAGAGCTTATGGCTCCATCAATTTATTAAGGCCTTGACCCATAGCAAAATTTCATCATCCATCCTGAACTGTTTCAGGGGCCTGTTTGGTTATGATCCCCCACAATGCAGTGTGCTATGCTGTGGATAATGTTTAGTTTCCAAACCCCTTGGTGACAGCCTCAGCTGGGGTCTCCAGGCTGTAGCTGGCCTTAATATGGTTCCTTGTCCTCCTGCCTGAACCAAGGCCGAGCCTCTGCTGAGGAAGATGGGCATCACTGAGGGGAAGGTGGCTACTGCTGTGATCAGCACGGCAAAGCTGATGGGGACATGAAAGGGAGTTCCTGATCTTCATGCTGCACTTCAGGAGCTCTCCAGATCAGTCCTGAGCCTGTTTGCTTTTCTGAAAAGAAAATATTTCCTTCTACTTGGCTTGTCACATAATTGCTAATATTGAAATAGACATTTCGTGTTGTTGGTACAGTTGAAATTAATCCCAGCATAACTTTCCTAGAAGGAAAATACCTGTTGTGAGGAGCTGTGCAAGTAGGCAGACCTTTTTGTCCATCCACCTGTTCTGTAGCCCTGCCCTCTGTGGGCACACCTGTGCAATCCCTTCATCTGTTCTAGCTGGTCCCATTCCTCAGGTGTCCTGCAGGCTGAAAAGGATGGCTTGCTGGCAAAGATAAGAGTGGGGGAATACTTTCAGTTCCGTGAAAGGACATACCACAAAGATAAGGAAATAAAACTATTGGGAGTTCTGTGAAGCAGCATGTGATTAAACGTAAGGATTTATTGTGGAACAATTAGGTGAATTTGGCCTCAGGTGTCTCCCCCCCCACTTTTTGGCCTGTTGGGGAGTGGGGGGGAATGAAATTCTGGTTTAGTGGATTCAGCTTTAGTTACAAATCTCGTCAAGAACAGCCAAAGCAAAGGACACATTAATTTGTAAGTGTCCTGTGAGTTAACTTTGACCGATAGAAAAGGAAAATGCAGTTTGGCTTGTTACTAGAAACACCAACACGTGAGGTGACATGAGAATAAGCTCCCAGATCTTCATCTCACACCTGTATCATCACTCTGATGCAGTGAGGATGGTAAAGGCCATGACAGTGAAGTTTCTCTGGCAAATGTTGTCCCTTAGACCCAATTCTACGTTGAGAGCCAGAGGATCAGTTTTCTGTTCCCTGAAGTTTGCTGTGACTTGCAGTCATTTGTGTTATTGGAGTCCCATGTAGTCATCGGTTCTGTTCTGGTCGATATTCTGGTAAAGGAAAGCATTAGAGTGCCACGACTGTGATGATCTGTAGAGACAGGGGAGTGCCTTCTGATATTTATGTGCTGGTGACACAGATTAATTTTAGTCTTTGGGCTAAAAAGTGAGCCAAAAGTGAATTGCTGGAAAGAAAAAAAATGGGTAGGCCAATGAATCTTCACTGGAAATGGCAGAATTGCTGTGGTGTGTAGTGCAGGTTGTGCAGACATTACCATCAGCTGTTTGAACGAGTGATTTGAAAGAAATGCTTACATAGAACAGCAACTTTTCAACTCTTTTGACTTAACTCTTAGCGTTGACTTGCAAAGATCATGTCTGTCTCTCTGTAACTGCTGATAATTTGTGTTTTACTCTTGACTTTTCAACTTCATTTCAGTTAAGAATTCCATTGCACAGTGTAAGGGCATTGTATGACACAGACCCTTCCTTCTTCTGGAAAACTTACAGCTTAAATGCACAGGAGAGGGGAAGAAAGCTAGCAATTTTATGAAGGCAAAGGAAAATTTGCTAAATCCTCTCTTGGGGACTAGCGAAGCAGAGAGATGAACTACTGAGCTGGTGGAAGGGGAATAGAGTCTCTAAAGAGGAGAGAAAAGAGCTGAGCTTGGCTTGTTTAATGTACAAAACAAAAGCTCAAATGGTCTATTAATTATTGTTGGTACCTGAGAGCAATTTGAACTAAAGGACAGTGCCAGCACACGCTTAAATGCCAAATAAAATAAAACCCCTTGGCTTTTCAAAAGACTTGGGCAGGTGACAGTTCCCTTCTTTCTCAAGCTCTGGTTCAACAGAAGCCAAAGCCCAAAGCTGTTGCAGTGTCAGGTCTTCTAACATTCACACCACCAAATGTAATTAAGCTCTGCAAGGGCTGCACTCCGGATAGAATTTATCTCTTGGTTTGTAATGCTTTAATTTAGTATCAAATATTCATGGGCTGGCAGGGTCAAGTAGGGATAGAAAAGTACTGTAACAGACATGGGGAAAGTAGGATGCTTAAAGAATTCAGCTGAAAGGTTAGTCATCCATGGAAACCCATTAGGAAAAATACTGTAAATATCTTCCTGCGTCTGTGACTCACAGATCTAAACATGAGCCACTTCTGCTGCTGGCCTGTGGGACTTGCAGAGCACAATGTGTGTGCTGTGTGTGCCAGCTCACACACACACACACACACACACACACAATATTCCAAGTGAGCAGACAACCCCAGGTGCCATTCCAAATGCTGAAGTATGTTTGGTGTGCTCTGCACTTAACAGGTCTGTTGCATCTCATGGGCTTAAGGGACAGAAAAGGCTGGTTTTGAGACATCCTGTAAACCCCTATGCAGGGTTGTTGTATGACCAAATGATTTTGGGGGGGGTGCATGCCCTACCCAATTAAGGACATGATTCAAAGCCTGGGAAATTATGCTTATTGACGTCAAAGGATCAGGACTTATACTGTCCAATTTATTGTTGACAAAACAAGTTTCTTCAGTAAGTGAAATTGTTGTATTAATGAAAGTGAATTGATTTATTCATTCAGTAAGATGTTTCTGAGGCCTGAAAGGTGTGTTTAGTGCATCTGACAGGGAATTCTCAGATCAGGAAGACTGGATCAGAAAGAAGGGCAAACAGAGCCCTCAACCTGTGGGACAGTGCAAGAAAGTAACTGAAATTCAGAGCAGCTGGGAATAATGAGCTGTTCCAAGTCCAAGTGTCTCTTCTGCTTAGTGTCAGGTGAGAAAAGAGGGAGGAGAAGAATTATTGGGTGAGCAGGCAGTGGAGCAATATAGAAGGAGTAGCTGTCTGGCTGCAGTATTTGGAAATGTGTGGAACTCCAGGAAACGTGTGGGTACGGGGGAGCTGACACCGAGTATGCAGGCTGTGTGCTCCATCTCCAGGAGGAAAATGCCCCTTGACCTGCTCTCTGCTGTTTTCCTGACTGGCTCTCAAAAGCACTGGTTGGTACACGTAGAAGAGAATTGGCTAAAAAGAAAAGTCCTTTGGAGCCAGAAATACCTGCAGCTTCAACCTGATGCTATACTTGCCAATCGAGCCTTCAAGTCAGGCTGGGTGCTGGGAGAATGAGAACTGGTTTTGCTCAGCTGAGAGAAACCTGTCATTTGAGCTAGAATTTTTGCCTTATCTCACTGCAGCATGCCACGAGGAAATAAATATCCAAAATATCCAAAGACAAGAAGTTCTGCAGAAATACAAACATGCACACACACTTTCTTGAAGCGTATGTGTGTATTTGTAAATATGTAAAAAGCTACATATAGCTACATGCACACCTAAAGACAAGAAATTCTGGAGGAATACAAACACACATGCACATACACCTTTTAAAAGCATATATGTGTATTTGTAAATGTGTGAAAAAGCTAGATGTAGCTATACTCACACATATATGTAGTTCAGAAGTTCTGAAATTTCTGAAAACTCGAGAGTAGCAAAACTTAATTCTGCAAAATCCTCGGGCACTTTTTACAGTTAAATTAATACTGGTGCAATTAAAATGGTAATACTATTTATTAAAAGAAGAGTACTTAAATAATTCATTTTCCTATTGGTTCTATGGAGTATGCTTAGGTTTAGCAATTATATGCTAAGTAAAAGCAGCCTCTCCTGTAACGATTTCATGATAATCTGACCTTTGAGGGTCCTGGCTCACAGCAGCTGGCACTTTTTGTAGGGT
Organism: Manacus vitellinus; assembly: GCF_001715985.3. Taxonomy (NCBI): domain Eukaryota; kingdom Metazoa; phylum Chordata; class Aves; order Passeriformes; family Pipridae; genus Manacus; species Manacus vitellinus. Next base: position 2,539,721 of record NW_021939471.1, on the reverse strand, counting down.
TTACAGACTGTAAAGTAATTAATATCTATGAAATACCATTGCTGGCCTTCTGAAGTAGTTGCATCCTTGAGCACTCCCTTTTCTCCCTCTCTTGAGCAGCCTTTTCTTTCCTTATATCTCTGAATATTGGGGGTCTGGCTAGTGGTCTGCTCCAGAGGGAGGGCACATCCTAGCTGAGGGGTGCACTGGTGACCACCTTCTCTCTGTTTAGGAGTTCAGAAGACATAACTGACAATCTGCCATGCTTAATTTTATTTAATATTAAGCACAATAATAGCTCTTGAAAAGCTGTCTTTCAGGGAAAGGTAATAAGGGTATTAATAAAAACAGGTGAGGAGAGAGGCCCCTTTTTTTAGCTTCCTGCATTATTTTATCACTGTCAATCAGCTCAGAACTCCTTTGAGATTATTCCTGTATAGTTAATAACATTGTTTCTGTGATGACTTTAATGACTGAACCTTTCTTCCATCCTTAGCTATGAAAATAATCACTCCGCTTTTTTTCCTTCAATAAGCTATTGTGTGGGGCTCAGTACATTAAGGAACATTATTAAATATAGAAGTTTCCTCTAATTAAGCTGTTGGCAAAAGATGGCTTGTCCAATCATTTGCTGGTGATGGGTACTGGAAGAAATTATATCTTGTACAGATACTTTTTCTGCCATACTCCCTCTAAAAAAAGAACAAAATGATATAAAAATAAAGCAGTAAGGTTGCAAACTCAGGCAGTCAGAAATTAGATAATGCCAGAATGATGGGTGCCTGGATCTGCCTTGTGTTAGGAGAGATGCATTCTGTCCTTCCCCGCTCCTGATCACAACCTTTTCGTCTTTTCTCTCTGATCTCTCGCCCTGTGCACTATCATTTCTTGTCACAAAATTACCATTTCTGCTAAAACCTTAATTCTTAACCTTTTTAGAATTTTATGTCAAGAGCAAACCGTATTTTATGGTTTTGTTCCTGGAAAAGAGAGAAATAATTCTCTGTACAACTTTTCCAACACCTCCCTCCATAAACCTCCATAAACTCTATAATTCAAAAGATGTTTGTGCACCTTGAGGAAACCACCATTTTTTCATTGGTGCAATATTTGCATGTAGGAACAATGGCCTGTTTAAGGTGTCTGTTCATTCTGGACATGACTAAAAAAGCTCTCATCTCCTGTAAGATTGTGCGTCCCCCTCAGTTCAGAAACCACACAGAAAATGCAATGAGTGGGAGGAGTTTTTAACATGCCCCGTTGAAGAAAAGTAGTGGAATTAATTCAGAGGAAAATCTTACTTTAGGGTTAGTTAGTCACTGCAGATGAAAGGTTGTTTTCCTAATTGCTGGCATTCTGCATAATCTTAAAATCTGGAGTTCACATGTCTTTCCTAAAGCATACCTCTGAATTTGAAAATCAGATGCATTTACTAATTGCTCACATCTTATAAATTATGAATCTCTCCTTGATGGAGACTTTAACAATCTATTAAACCCTGAATAACAGAGTTATTCTCCAGCTTCTAGATAAATAAATCAAAACCACAACTTTAAAAACAACAAAAAGCCTTTTAATTTTTTATTTTAATGGAAATAAACCTAATCAAAAGCCAGCAATTAATGAATCTCTCCAAGGTTTCTATTCTTGAAGAGATTAGAGTTACAAAGGCTGAAATAGTTTCAGTAGGTAGGCGTGATGTTGAGCTCAGATGTTGTATTTATATATGCTCAGCTAGAAATAAGAGTTTCTAAAATCCAATATTTGGATGGAAATTCTCCTCTTCAGTGAAACCAGAGAGTTAACAACAGCAATATTCACTAATTTCTATGTGCAAAAATGTCCTAGAGTGCCAATAAAGTTAGTTCCTCCCAGGAAATGCTTTGAAAATGCTCATTAAAGAGTGGTTGTTGCACATATGAAACAAACTGGAAGTCTGTTTTTAGGAAAGTATTTTCTCGGGAAAGAAAAGCAAAGCTCTCCAAAAATAAATAAACTGCTCTTTCAAGGTTAGATAGCCAGAGATTTGCTTCTTGTGAGAATGAAGACTGAGAATGTTGAGTTGAAATTTGGCAAGGTTAACATATTTTCAGTATGTGTAGTCAGTTCCTGCATCCAGAAATAGAAACAACCTTTTGCTTTCAGGAGTGGCCTGGCACCTTCACCTGCACTTTGAATAGAAAAATAGAAAAGTCCTGTTGTTCAGCTCCACCTCTGTAGCAGATCTCTGGGATGTTTAATTCATTCTGCATTGCTCTGAGGAATGGGAATTATACCAACTGAGGGCTCCCACTGCTTCCATAGGAGAGGGCGAAGAAATTTTAATTAACGCATTTAATTTATCTGACTATAGATTTTCCCATAATTCCTACCAACTAGCCTGGCTGTGTACTAGGAAAAAAGAAATCACAATGTCTGATGTACGAAGCCTGTTACTCATCATACATCAAATGAACAAATAAAACTTCATTCTTCTGTTAAATGACCACAAAACATTCCTAGGACCTTCACAGGCGGTTTGCTTACCATGGTTTGTAATTCTGGGCACCATTACAGCCTGCACTGCGTTTGTCATGTGTACTCTTCCATTTGACTTCTGATCAGATGTTTGATCTTTCATAACCACTATGGGAAAGGCATCCTTCTTTACCTCTCCTTTTTGTTTCCTGTGTATTTTGTTCCTCTTGATCCACTTGCTGTCTCACACTGCGTGCAAGCTGGAGAAGCTGGAAGTGCTTCTGAGCTGTGAGAGGCTGAGCATCAGTCTTCCTCCTCCACCTCTTTCTCCTCCTCTTGTCTTTCTTCCATTTTCTCTCCTTGGGAAGACTTGGACATGGATGGATGAGTTCCCTGATGTGCTCTAACCAGTCTCATGAACCAAAGGACCAAGTAACTAGCCTCCCAAGACTTAGTTCAGCTTAGACACAAGCAAAAATGTGATGGGGCTTTATCACAAATAGGAACAGCGAGGGATGGAATGCTCTTTTCTTCTTTGGTACGTGATATCTTGTTTTGCCAAAATAAATACACTGCTTTGATTCAGTCCACTGACATCTCAAGATGCCTGGGGCAGTGCAGCCAGCACTTTGTGTAAATATGACTGGTGAAGGTAACAACTCGAGTCACGGCTCCATGTGTTGTTAGGAGAGCACCTCTGCTCCAAGGACTCCGCTGTCTAACTATAAAAAAGAAATGTCGAAGCTGATATTGGATGCAGACATCCCATTGCAGACCTTGTGCTGCTGCTTGCCCACACTGCCTCTCTAAAGTGGTTTTGGGCATCAGTTTGACAAGACAGCCCTTGCTTGGACTTTCCTAGGGAAAGCATCCCAAGATGCGCTCACAGCTTCTCACGGGCTACGGCTGTCTGAGTGAAATTGGTAAAAGGGGATGTCTTTTTACATGGTTATTGCTTTTCTAAAATCCTTCCAGAGTGTTGATATTATTTAGTTTATGAAGTAGCAGTTTGTGCAATTTTATGTTGCCTAGAAAGAAACTATGATTTACTTGACTGAAGCTCCCAAAAGCAGAGAAAGTAAAAGGCATCAGTCTCTCCCGCTGGAAATTCTGTAACTGGGCAAGCTATAAGCTGATATGATTTGAGTGCCTGCAAAATGTAGCTACTACTAAACAGCCCAAATGCGAAAGCATTTTGTGACAGAATAATGCCCTCATTTTAGTCTTTCCAATCTAATTTACGACTAAGTTTTCCCTTGGGAGATGATACAATAAACTCTCCTGGAAACTACTCTGCAAATATGTTGAAGACCAATCAGGTATTACAGTGTAATGTCAAAATTCTTATTGACTTGCTAAACATGTACTCATCCATAGCTTTCGTCAGGACAGAGAGATGTTGGCTGTGAAGATTGTTAGAGAGTGCAGACTTTGTCCATGTCATCCTTGTGCTCAACATAAACACTTTAGGACTTATTGTGTGCACTCAGCCAGGCTGGGCACCTAAAAGTTTAAGCAAACACTTCTAAGCAGATACACAAACAAAAGAATTATGTTTTAGACTGAAAATATTGGGAAGACACTCAGATACTGATGTAAACCTGCTCAATTTCTCTCTTCAGACGATAATTTTAATGGAAAAGTAGGCATAGACATGTGGGGCAAGCTGACACCTGAGCTTAAGTCAAACTCAATCAACAGAAAGAATACTTGGGTACATCTTTAGAAACTATATTTCAAAATTTGAAAGCAAAATTTTTGGTCCTGTTATTTACCTATTTTTCTATTTAATGTTCACATTCCCACATTCTTTTATTATTTTGTTTATTATTATTTTGTTGTTCAAGACCCACATTGTTTTCCCAGCAATACTTTAGAAAATGAGTCAAGATATGCATTTCAAAGGCTCCCTGTGGTTTTTGTCCATCACCTTCCTTTCCAAATGCCAGATTTGGGCATTGATCTGCAGTTTAAAGGTTTCTAGACTGGCATTTGCTTTGCCTCCAAGCCCTCCCTAGACCCTACTGTAATGTGTATTAGCTTAGACACAGCCTAACTTACCTCATATATGCAACGGTGTGATTTGTACATCAAACTCCATAAAAAAATAACTGCACAGCTAATTCTCCTATTTTAATGTATGAAAATTCCCACTCTTGGAATAATAAAATGTAAAGACCAGCCATTCAGAAAACAAAGCTTTGGTTCAACAACTCCCGAGATGGGTTCTATAAATTATGTAGCAAAATCTTCATTTACAAATTTCCACCACCTTAAGAAAAGATGCATCTAACTGACTGCTGCTTCAGAGTTGAGGCAATTGAATGCTGTGTTCAATCCACTGGTCTGCTGCTCAGGATGTTATTAATGTTTTGTAAGCATATTACCAAAGAAGGCTGGAAGTCTGTGAGGACAAGTGTATGAGTTAAAGTTCCTACCAACTGTCTTAAATAACTGAATCACATTTTCATTCTGCAGCATGCAGCAGTGCAAGGCTCCTCAGGTACAGCTCTTGACAAAATCACATCCAAGCCCTTCCTTTGCTTTTAAAACATCTTAAAGCAAACTGAAAGACTACCAGAAATTCTTCTTTTTTTGATAACCAATTTGAATATAACCTGCAACTGTAATGTTTTGGACAATAAATTCTCTGCAGCTGCCAAGGCAGTTCTAGTTAGGATACACTGCTTCTGGATCAGGCCCTAGAAAAATGTTTTCTACAAGCTGTGTTCTGATATTGATCAGTGTGCTCAAACTTGAGGGATTTTTATTGAAGCTTGTGCAGAGTACCTGAAAAACCACTGATGCTCAGGAGGGCTTAACATCACAATTTCACAAGTGTTGACGTAATTAAAGGATGAACAGCATGGAAGGAGACAAGAGAGGAGATTGTTGTGGAACAAAATTCCATATGTGCGTGCTGTGTCAGCTTTGAGGTCCCTAAATGCAGTGTCCTCTCAGACATGAGAAATGTCAGTATGCACTACATATTTCTCATGGTTATGGATGGGGATTTGGGAGAAGCTGGCAACAGCCATGTGCCTGAATCCCATAAATAAGTCTGCTGAACTCCTTTGAAAATCTCAGTTTATCGTTGTCATTAAAAATTCATAACTCTGAATGAGCAATGCATGGAACAGCTAATTGAGCTCCATAAATTGCAATAGGCTTGCTATTTCTACATTTTGGATATTAATGTTTCCCTTAGAGTTAGAATTGCAAGTGCTGTAGCTGCTTAGAGGCCACTTTGTAGTTATTCAGTAAACATTAATTTTTTAATTATGACAGTGACAGGTGAATTGCATTGCATGGGTGAAAATGTATGAACAAGTAATGAAAATTAATTGATGGCTACCAGCACACTCGAAACATGCCCGATTGAGTTTTGTGAAGGTGGATATTATGATTGTCTTGAAAACTTATTTAAAGTTAAGCAAATGTTGACTTTGCTGTATTGTGGGTTTTTTTCCTCATAGTAAAAATTTGTTTCCTCTGGAAAAAGTTTTGGCCACTTGGATGTTGGGCAGTCCTCATCAGGTACCTTTTAATTGATCAAAAAGCAAAATGTGAAATGCTCTGTTCAAGTCGGCTTGAGATGTCAAGCTTCTGAAGGAGGTAACGTGGTGGTGCCTATTCATGTTTGTTATTGTAATGGTGACTTTGCTGCTGTTAACTTTTGTTAGGGAGGAAAGAAGGATGACGCACTTAGGAAATGTTTTCCCTTTGTAGCACTTAAAATCTGACTTTGTTAGGATTTAATGTAATGCAACAAAGCCCAGAGTTCATGATGGAGGGTCAGTCTGGCTCCTTGGATTGGAGTCAGGAGACGTCTGTTATCTGCTGGCAGCTGAGCCATGCAAGGAGCCACGCTGCTGCCTCGTGAAATGGATACCCCCTGAAAATAGAAATTACTGTATTTGCAACAGATGGGATGAAAAGCGTCCACTTGCCTTATTCCCTTTGTGTATTTAAAGTTCTTTGCCCTTTCTATATCCCTTCTTGTGGTGGAAGAAGGAGAAAACCCTTCCTTGTGGAAACTCCTGTGTGTGTCCCCCAGCTTTTCCCAGTAGCTGCCTTTCTTTGTAACCCTGGCATGGCACCTGGACTTCCCCTGGGCACTAAAGCACCTCTGTCTCTCTGTAAAATAGTGATGAAAAAGCAAAGGCTTTTGTCTTTGTCTCTCATGTGAATTTGTTGAATATATGTACTATTTTTTTTTAATGTTTGTGAATTAAACACACTTGTTCTTCAGGTGATCATCATCTCCTGCACTTGTGTTTATTGGTGCTTTCAAGTGAGTTTGAAGTAGATCAAAATGTTCATAGCTTTTATGGAAAAGGGGAAAATTACCCTAAAAGATAATTAATTGTCTGGGGTCCCACAAGTGTGAGCTGACCATTCTGGCAGGTTTCCATTGCCCTGATGCCATGCCAGGGACATGTGTCCGGTCAGCTGAGGCAGAAGGGCTTTACCAGATCAGGTTCAGCAACTGGATAAATAACGTTTGTGCAGCTAAAATAAAACCCACACTATAGCTCTCCTTGGTGCCTCCGCCACAGCCCAGCGTTCCCGATGGATGTTAAGAAGCCTTTGTAGTGTTTATGAGAAACATTGGCTTCCCTAATCATTCATTGATCTGTTGTTCTGGGCAGAATGATGAAGTTTTCACTGTTATTTTGCTCCACTTCACTCAGATTCGCTTGATTCGAACTGAGGGATGATTTAAGATGGAACAATCTTGCCATTTACTCCCAGCTGACAGGATAATTCTGGCTTTGCTGTTGGGAGCTTAAAGTGCTTCATGCTCAGCTAATATTAGTTGTAATTGAGGGAATGGGCTGTCTAGAGTTCATTCTTACAGTTCATCACCTGAAAAAGAACCTCTGAAAAAAAAGGTTCGGTTTTGGTGTCATTTTGGGGCCCAGTTTCTCCTGCACTCTCCATAGGACTGCCCGGCACAGCTGAGGGGAGCAGCGGCCGCCATCTTGGGACAGCACCTCAACTGGGTCTGTTCTCATCTCAGGGTAATTGTTTTTAGGTTTAAGAAAAAAAACATGGCTATGTTTGGGCTAGTAGAGGCTGTTAGGAGACTGTTTTATGGGCTGCCATGCCAAGGCTCTACTTTCTAAGGTGCAGAACAGTGCTGGACCCAGGGATAGCAAACCGTGGAGCACAAGTACTCGTCTCCTGTCCAAAAAGAGAGACAAAGAGGTTTTCTCTGGTAAATATATCAGACTTGAACCCTTTGGTTTGGTGGGATTTTAAAGCAGCTCATGAGGCCTTAGATTAATATTTTTTCCCCCCCTACACTCCTTTTGTTTCTTGCTGGAAGCTTGTCCTTTCTTATCCAGGGGCTAATGCTCAGGCTCACCTGTGGCTCTAGAATATTCAGAGGTGTCTCCTCGCCTGCTTTCAAACTGTCAGGTGTCTGCTTGGAGGGCTCAATGGGCAGTGTCCCTTTTCCTTTTGGCACAGGGAGCCTGTGAGGTGCTGCCTTTTCCTCCTTCAGATCTGTGTGTTCATTCCTGCTGTCATACCCAGCTTTGGGGAGCCCAAATACATCTAATAAAGCAGCAGCAGTGCTATGGGAGTCTGAGCCAGTTGCTGCCTCACTCGATGGCTTCTTCATGTAACAGGTCACATCTCAGGAGCTGGAGAGATGACAAGGAGAGGAGAGATCACATTGTCCAGGAATTCCCAGTCAAAATAATGCTGTAATGGGGCTAAGGGGGAATCTCACAAAATCACGGTGCTTTGGAGGTTAAAATCAAAAATTTTAGCTTTAAGTCTGTTGGTGATTAATCTACCTCTTTCTGTTCCAGTTGTAGGTGATGGGAATAAAATGCAGATATTTGCATCCTTGTCTCCTTTTTTCCTTTTCTGAGGGACAGACTCATGTGAAATGTGTTTTTGTGAGAGCCTCCAGCCCTAGCAGGAGAATCAGACTGGGAGGTGACACTCAAGCTACCACTGCTGTGAGTCACTTCACCTCCTTAGAACTCAGATTAATGCTGAAGCCAAAACAGCTCAAATAGAGCATTAGGATACCTGAATTCAGGATACCTGAAGAGGAAAGCCTTCAGCCTTGTATACAAAAGGATGAGAGGTTCACATCGTGCCTACCCTTGGCACAAGTTGCAGAGGAGGAGATCAGGCTGGCTGATCCCGTCTGGCGTGAGGATTTGTGAGTCAGCATGGAAGCCAACAGGCATCTTTGCAGGGCTTGGAGTGAGCTCCAAGTGGGCAGGTGTCCATTTTCAGTAAGAATCATATCAAAACTTGCAGTGACTGGCAAAATGACTGTGTTAGCCAGGAGTGGTCGAAACCTGAGATGCCTGCTGTGCTCCCAGTATGCTTTTTTTTAAGCTGGACCAGTCAGAAAACACACCAACCTGCAAAACAGGTTATCAGTCTGCATTTTTCATTCGTATTTGAATTTAAAACCAAAATTAAACCCTAACTTAATATATCAGACTACTAAATTTGGTCAGGTTTTTATGTTCCAGTAAATTAGAACCCCCTGGCTTATTTTCATAATTTTGTTTTGCAAGGATGAACATGGCAGTTTATCCAGCAAGTAAATAGGTGTTGCAAAATGATGGAAGTCATGGGAGTGGAAGGGATCCTCTGATTTGTCAAAATACTTGCCATAATTTGTTATTTCAGCTGGATAAACCAAACAAAGTGCAGGGCTTCTTAGGCAGTTCACAATTATCAACAGCAAAACTTTATAATTTTCTCTGTTTTTCGTCTTCTTTTTTTTTTCTTTTTTTTTCTTCTTTAAAGTTTGGAATGAAGATTTGCTGCTCTGTGTGTATGTGTCATTTCTGTACTGTGCTGAATTAGGGCCCTTTCAGGTGGACTTGCTGTTTGGCAGTAAATAAGACATATCCTAAAAATAGAAAACATGGTTACAAGTGACAACAATTGGCAGGGAGCACTTGTTCAGATGCAGTTTTGGAACTGCTTTTAAATTTTTTTCCACTCCATTCCAAGTTAAACATCTATTTAAATTAATTAGAGCAATCATAGTATTCCTGGAATATCAGAGCAGAAATTGAAACCATGAGTATAATTTAAATGTTTCCTGAATTCTGAAGAGAGGCTAAAAAAAGTTAACTTAAGGAAATTTTTGCATATGATGAAAAACAAATTCCTGACCAAACTGGCTAAGCTGAAATGTCAGAAGATGAAGAGCTATCATGAAAGTGCTGGAGAGCTTCTGATTATAATGGAATCAGTGTCCCAGGGTATAATGCAGGTCTACATTTAATACTGAGCTACTGAACCATACTTCTCAACCTAGCTCTGCTCACTGGGTTCTCATCAGAGTCCTGTAATGACACTGGGCTCTGTTTAGATGGCAAGTCTGGAAATAGCTCCAGAGCTATTTCAGCAGCTCCAGCTGAGTACAGGTGTTTGACTTCGCAAGGACAACTAGCACTAAATTTTGTGGCATAGAAATCATTCCTTATGTACACTATCACATGTGTTAATCATATTACAGACCTTTTATAAGCCTAATTAAAAGGCACACGTAAATCTGAAATCGTGGCAAAGCCCTGAACCAGCAAAGCAAAATCCTTTATTAATGAGACATACACAACACATTTAATTCGATGCCTGCTGTTGCTTGTTGGGTTGTTTTTATTACAATATTGACTGGAGTCAATATGTTTGTTATAGTCTGTGCATGTTACTCTAAGCAGAATTTTTCTTTCAGTGTTTTGTTTAAGGTATTGACTTTGCCAAAGGGAAGGAAAAAGTGCATACAGCCACTTAAGCACACAAGTAGTGATATCAATTTCTGTCCATTAAATATGCATACGCACATAAATATCTACGTGTACAGCCGTTGCAGGCTGTTGCGGGCGTGGGATTAGGTGAGCTTTGAAAAACATATCAACGTGGAGGTCCTGTTTTTGGGAGCACCTCTGAGCAGGGGCATTCCCCCCAGCATGTGTCAAGTCCTGCTAAGGATGGTGGGGTCTATGTGAGTGTTGAAATGGCACTTTTCAAAGGCATTTGCATATTTCTAGGCCATTTCTTTCAATTCCTTAGAGTGAAAACTTTATTTTCTCCAGGAGCACACTTTTCTCATTTGGGGTGCTTTTGTATGTTTTTTTTTTATTTTTTTTTTTGTTAATAACATCTTAGTTCTGTTAAGCTGTTGGGCTTTCAAAAAGCATTTCTAGTTATTGGGTTTTGGGGTCTTTTTTTCTCTTTATAACCCAGGCAATCAATTCCTGAATATGAGCAGGAGGGTTATTGAGCAGTTCCTCTAAAGGCAACAAAGGTCTCAACCTACCCAAAGATGCAGCAATGCTTTTGCTAAAAAGATTTGGATAGCAGTTTTGATCAAAGACTGGTATATAGTTCCAGCACTTCCAAATGAAACTTCAAGATTAATCTTTGCAAATACTCAGTGATCAATTCCACTTAAAAGTACAAAAATGTATGTTAATACATCTGTGCTTAGACTTTACCCTTCCGAACCTGCTCCCTGTCTGCCATTGTTCCTGTTCGATGATGGTGAGCTCTTCCAGAGGTGTCTTCCATGATGTGTCCCTTCAGTGCCACCCTGAAACATGCTGTACAGCACAGAGTTACTTGCAAACAGACAATCTCATCTGAACTATGGCATTTCCCCAGTGGATTTTGCTCATGTACTGCAGAGGCCTTTGACCTACTCTCTGCTTTGAGTTGTGCAAAGTCATCCTTTTGTGAATCTTTAATACCTTACAGTGAATTTCTACTCAAGTTTTACTAGACTGAGAAAAAGGAGTACCTCTCTATTTTCTACCTTTCCAACAATTATTTCTAACAAACTCACTAAAATTGAAACAGAAATGTGCTTGAAATCATAAATTGAAAATGAATTTTTTTTTTCAAAAATGGTTTTGGTGGTTTTTTTTTTTCCCTTGGGTAGCAGCATCTCCCACTAAAGCATCCACTATATGGGAAATTCAGGACAGTGAAAAATGGACCACGTCTAATGCGTTTGTTTCATTTTTGCCTTTCAGTCTATCCGAGAAGTGACAGGCTATGTTTTGGTGGCTTTGAACCAGTTTGAATACCTGCCACTGGAGAACCTGCGCATCGTTCGTGGGACCAAACTCTATGAAGAGCGGTATGCTCTGGCAATATTCCTTAACTACAGGAAGGATGGGAACTTTGGACTCAGGGAACTTGGACTGAAGAACTTGACAGGTAAGTGAAACTTGCAAATGTGATGGATTAGATGCAAGAAAAAAAAATGAGCTCATTGAGTTTTTACCTTCATGCCCTCAGTCACTTGGATTCTGCACCACGAGAGGCTGGCAGTTGTATGAGAGTTTCATCAGTGCTTCATTCTTTTCTTTTGTTCATGAACGTACTTTTCTCAATACTGGTCAAAGACTGTGCTTGGAAGTTATGCCAAGAGCCTATTTGAAACAAAAATAATTGCTGAAAGAGTAGGTGAAATTTTTTTCTGAGTTTTCATATCATGAGCATGTTGGTTTCCTTGTAATCCTTGATTATGGCACATGTGTTGCTTCTGGTGTAGGGTATTTTCTGCCAAGTTGTCTTAGTTTTGGCGTCTCCTGAACCTCTTCTCTTGCTGCTGTCTGTCACCATTGCTGCTCCACAGAGCTGTTGGGGAAAAAGTAGGGGATGAGAGAGAGAGACTGTATCTTTTGTGTATTTAATTTTAGAACGCCCTTTTCTAAGCAAAAATAGTGCATTACATATAGTGAGAGAAATGCTTATTTTCTTGAGCCAGAAATGTAAGCAAAGTCCATGGTTTTATGTTCATCTGTAAATTCATGGCTGGATCTTGTTGTGGGGTAGATCAACACTTCGTGTCTCCCATCTGAGGATCTACAGTCAGTGGTTTCAGAGATTAAAACTTGGCTAAATATCACTGGACTGTAACTTAACAAAGAGTAGGCAGAGGTAAACTCCTTTTATGGAATTCACCAGAAGTATTTTATTTATACCTAGTTCCTCATCAACTGTTGTAATTTCTACCCTAAGCTTTGGTTATTGTGAAATGGCCTTATTCCTGCTAGCAGCTAAAAGCTTCCTGAAAGTCACTGCCCTGAACTGGATGTGAAGATTGAACCTCAGTACAGAGAGGTGGGAACCTTCTGAACTCTATTCAGGCACCCTTCTCTCTCTGCTTTTTTTTTTGTCTCTCAATATTCAGGGTGACATACAAGTGCTTAGAGATCCCTGTTCAAGCCTTGCCAGGCTTTCAAAAACAGGAGGGAAAAGGAGGCCTGAAATACTTTACAAAATAAACCTGTTTGGGCTGACTCTTTCTGATCAGGTTCTTTCTTCTGGTCAAATTTTTTACAATTTTTAACAATTTCAGGGTGCTTCCCAAAGGTCTCTAAATCTCTACCATCTACTACTCTTCTTTCTGACTGTCATAACCTAATTTCCTTCTCTTCTGTTCCTGTTTATCTTCCCACCTTTCTGATTTAGGGAGTTCATTGTAACTGTCTAAGCCTTCACATAATACAGAGCCATAGCATTTGGTAATAATAGTTGTACCTCTTTCTTTGTGTATGTTTTCTGGTCTGTGAGTCTCAAAAATGCTTTGTAAAGGACACTAAGGCTGGGTGAAACTGAGAAAGAGAGGTGAGAGCAAGGCCAGAAAATGGCTGGAAGTCTTTCCTCTTGGGTCTGAGGCTGTTCTGCCAGGAGGAAAGAGTTGTACTCTTAAGGCTCATTTAGCTATTGCTTTGCTGCTCAGTAAGGTAAAAACCCCTTATTTTGTAGGCTTCTGCTCAGGATTTTTGTCTTGAACCAACTTCCCTGTGCTCATAGGCAGTTCCTGAGATTCCAGAGGTGCTCTCTGGAAGCCACTGTGATGTGATAGACACAGCACTAAAACTGTCCAGCAAATAGTTTCATTTTCTTTTTAAGTATCATAAGAAAACCTGCCTTAGCTTAGCCCCTGAATCTCTCCTAACATGAGATCATCACAGCCACTGCATCTGATTTAGGTGTTTAGAAAGGTCTCTGATGGGATTATTTGGCTCAAAATGTATTGTTGTCTCTTGGAAGAAAAGTGCTTTAATAACACTAACTTGTCTCTCTGGAGCACTTAAAATAGCTTCTGGGTGCTGAATATGAGCCAGTGTGTGCTTTCAAATACTCAATGTTTTCTAGATAGCATGTGCCAGGGCCTCATGAGTCTCTTCAGCAGCTGTTTGTTGACCGTTTTGTACACTGGCTAAGATGCCCCTGGCTATTTTAACCCATAACCTGCCTCTTGTTGCACATGCTCTTCCTGGAGCATATTCATACTTCATTTCTTTTCATAACACATCTTTAGCATTAGTAGCTGCATAAAAATAACTGGGGGATGTGGGAGTTGGTGGTGTTGCAAGGCTGTGATAGATCAACTGTGTCTGAACCTATTCTGTGTCTTCCCTGTGCTCTCTATATTTACATCAGAAACCACCAGTGAGTTATTAAATTGAAGAAGCAGCAGCCCTCGTGGGCTTGCATCCTTCAAGTCCACTGGAGATTTCAAGAGACTGTCTTTGAAAGCTCCATCTCTTCCACCTGAGTAAAATATAAACATGACTCTTGTCTTGTATGTGAAGAATTGTCATTCCAGTGCTTATGCCTTGTTCACAGAAGTTTGGGAAGTTCTGTTCTTATTTGTGCAGGGCAGGATGATGGGTTCCTGAGGGTATTTCTGCCCACTGCTGCACAATATGAAAACACCAGCACTACTCCTTGTGTTAAATAAATGAGGGAGCTGCTTTCACCTGCAAATTCTCCTCAGCCTTCACCACACACAGTGTTTCAGCTTCCTGTGCTGTACCATTGCAGTATTTTTGGTGTGTTGTTAACAGCTGTGTTTTTATTGCCAGATATGTCTATCAAGTTTTCATCTTTAAATGTAACTTTAAATGCTTGAATTTCCTCCCTTGTGCTATAAAAAAATGACAGCTGTGAAGGCAGTAAGTTTTATCTCACACAGAAAACATGATCCAATTTTCACTCATGATGTCTGTCAAAACACAGGAGAGTTTTGTTTGTATAGCTCAGGCCAGGACCACATCCTAAAATTTATGTGACACCTGCAAGAAATCTTAGCTATAAAATCCTTTTCTCACTTGTTATAAAAACTTAGTCAGTGGTTCCACAAACATGTCAAAACCGAACTGACATTGAACTAATGAAGTGGCTGCTGCCGTCTCAGCTGGACTCATCTCAGTTTGCAGATTCAGCTGCCAAGTAGCCTTACAGTAAAAAGCCAGGTTTGACATACTGAACATATTCTTCAGCCTGAGATGAGCAGAATAACTGATGCTGAGGAAGAAGGTTATGCCACCTTCTTCCAGTCATGGCCTGGGAGCTAGTGCAAATCATACCTGTCTTCCCCAGCTAGCCAGGCAGTCAACCTTAACTTATCCAGTGAAAGGGCATAATCATTTTTCACTCTTGGAGCACTCCAAATACAGAGAATACCTGATGGCTGCATTTCATTATGGCATTTATCTTTCAGGAGTGGGGAAAGAGGGATAACTCACAAGTTCTAAAACCACTTATGAAGTATCCCATATTTTCCTCTGTGGGAAGATGTGTAAGAGATTTACAGCAAATTATGTATCTTTGAGCAGTGTTAACCTTATCTTCCCCATTGGTCTTGGGGACGGAGGCTCCCCTGTGCCTGCCTGTACAACCCTTGGGTTCCTTGAATATATTAGATTGAAATGGATTTAGCAGGGATTAGTTCAGTAATGCAAAAAAAAAAAAAAAAAGGCAGAAAAATCTTTAGGTTTTTTGTTTGTTTATTTCTTTTACAGGAATCCAGTTGAATGATAAATTAAGATAACTGATGTTCAAATGGATATTGTATCCTAAAGTATTTGGTCAGTGATAGTCAAAGAAAGAAAATCTACTTTTATGGGCAGGAGAACCATAGACAAAGAACCATCTTCACTGGGTGTAGAAAGTGATCCATTGTAAATTCCCCCATCAACAGATTTCTGTAATTGGTTGTTTGATTTTTTTAAAATTTGATTAATTTTTTTTTTTAAATTTTTCTGCAAAGCAAACTTTTAAAGTTCTATGATTATTCCTATAAAGTTTTCAATATTATTTTTCCCCCCTCAAGAAATCAAAAATGCTAAAGGGTTCTTTGGAGGGGGAAGGAATGGCATCACTCATGAAAAAGGTTGCTTTTCAACCCTTCTGTTGCCAGTTTTTTGGCTTTTTTTCTTAACAAGCGCTGCTCATTTATTATAGTAATATTGCAGCCCAATCAGGTTGAAGGGAAGGGCTTGGGAGGAGTCAAATTTTCTTTCTGTTTTATTCACTGGGCATTTTTTTGGACATAAAATTCTTTGGGAAATCTTACTTAGATACCCACTGAAGACCTGAGCTCGTTTAGCTCTGCGTGTATGTCATTTTTTGCAGCAGGGGTTAAGGCCACCCCCGTTTTCATTGCCTTGATCACAAAGTGCTCGCCCTGTCTCAGCAAGACCTTTCCTTGGACCATGTTGTTCATGATGTTCAGAGATGTGAATGCCTGTGTGTGGCACCCCAGCCCAAGAAGACAGGATGGGGGTGTGCTGACTGGGGCACATTTTTTAATCTCCGTGGCTTCGTACTAGCAGGATGAGCTGTGAAGAAAGCAATATGTAGCTTGCCTCAGGCTTGCTATGCAACAGGTGGGCAAGGCATTGCCTCTTAACCTTGGAGAGGAGTTGCTAGGATACATGGAGGGATGTGGCATTGGTTTAAAAATCCCTGTGGTACCCTCTGTGTGCAGGGCTGCTGCAGTTCTCTGTCCTGTAGGAGAAGCTGCAGTGGCTCCGAGACTGCCCAGGTGTGCTCCTTTCCCTGAATCCTCAGAGCTGGGCTGACCACAGAGGCATTTGTATCCCTGCACATCTTTGTGACTAGCCAGCAGGTAGGAGAAAAGGGAGGAACACCTCCTTTCCCATGTCTGTGCTTCCCCTGAGAAAGGAGGGCTCTTTGTGGTGGCAGAGACCTTGGGGACACAGCACAGAACCAGCCATGCGTTCCCCTTGCTCATCTTGTCCCGGTGGAGAAAAGGAATGAGACTTGTGGCTGCCCCCACGCTCATAAATGCAAGTGTGCCTGCTAGCACGTCTGTCTCCTCTCTCCCAGGACACTCTTAGACTCTTTCCTTGGAAAAAAAATCACCCCGTTCCAGCTACTGCTCTCCTCGTTGTAGGTGTGATTTGACAGACAGGAAAGTCCAGAGCCCAGTCTCTGCTGGCAGTGTGTGTGCAGCCATCCTGTGCTCAGCATGGAGGCAGGCACTAGCATGGACTCGGGCTGCTCCCTGCCAGTTGGCATCAGTGCCTGGGAGTGCTTCCAGGCACTCCTCAGCTTACCACTGCAGATGTGGCCCAGAGGAATCCCAGATAAGGGACCTGCAGGCTGAGGAGCGACTGCCTCCAGCTAGCAGAAAATTGCTCACAGGTGTTATCAAGGCAAATAGATATATTGTATAGAGCCAGAAAGAAGTACTGATTTTGAGCCCTGTGAGATTTATACTTATTATACTTATTATGTCCAGTAACAAAGGTGGGACAGTGGTTTTTAAATTTCAGCAAGGCTCAAATATTGTAGTCACTTTAAAGGATTTGAATATGCTTTTGTCCTGCTAAATGGCATAGCTAATGTCTGTGATTCTTTGCAACTTGTTGATTAACAATTTATGCTCAATTTCCTTTATTTCAGAGCACTTTACTGTTTTCAAATCTATCTCTAGTGTAACAAATGTGCAACCTTGTTTGGAATGATTATGGCAAAGAATTAAGCAAAAAGCTCATCAGAATAACGATATGTTGGTAAATGGTTTTAGTTGGATCCCCTGTAAAGGTATTTGCTGGTGTCCCACTTCCCCCCAATATTTTCATATGAACTAGGAATCACATATATTGCAAATGGTCTAAACCAGTTTATTGACAGTAATACACAGAATTATTGATGTGAGTTTCTAATGTCATGCAGCAGGATAACTTTGTGTCACACAGCTTCTCCTGCAACAAAACAAGGCTTAAAATCATGGGGATGAGAAACCAGGCCAAATCCTTAGCTGGTGTAAATTGGCTTACTTGCTTTGACTTCATAATGAACTGAAATTTAAATTGCCCTTTACTTTCTTCAGTGGGTAATTTAATTCATGCTTTAATTTATAAGTTAACTAGTGCCTAACACCCACTTAAGCCCTTTTAAGGATGTTGTGTTGAGGGTGATCTGTCAGGATTAATACCAGCTAATGATAGCTGACTCAAGGCATGTCTACACCAAGCAGCCGAGCTCTGTACAGGGATGCTTAAGCCAGCATCCAGCCTAGCTAGCTTTGGAAATAGTGTTAACCACACCACTTGGGCCCTGTGCTTGGGCTAAATAACCTGGCAAGGTGGATGCAGATGGCTTCTGTCTTAACTACAGTCTCTGCAAACATAAGCATGTTGTTCTGGGCTTTCAGAACAACAGTTTCTTAGCTATGTGGCTGCTGGGTAAGGACTAGGGTCTAAAGTATATAGAGGAAATCCTTCCTAGCCCTGTGGTAATGTACACATCTGCTACTTTATTTTGTGAATCATACCACTTGTAAAACAGAGCCAATAATGCTTGCCGGCTTTAATTAGACTAATTTTGGAAGTGTCATTGAAAGTGCTATTCAGAGAGTATCTGGTGTGATGTGGAATTCACCTTTTAACACTGACAAATGTTAGTTTAAATGTCATTATAAAATGCATCCAGATATGATGCCATTGTTACCTGATAATGCCATTTAAAATAATAATATCATTCATGCTCTTTTTCCTTGGCAGTTTCTCTTTTTCACCTCTCTGCAGTAGTTCTCTCTATCTGTGCATTTTTCAATTACCAAGCAAGAAATTCTCTGTGTTCTAGAGGTGTGAAACACCCTTTAGCTGTTTAGAAATGTGGGCAATCAAGATAAATCCAGTAGTACTGAAGCCTTCTGGTAATGGAGTAGCTTTGCCTGACTTCCGTGACTTAAGAGCTTTAGCAGCACAGGGATTTTTCTGACCACATGCTTTGGAGGGAGTTAAACATCTGAACAGAGTAATCCCTCCATTTCAATCACACGGGTCAGGAATGGGTGACATTTCCAAACATCCAACTTTGGCAGACAGATCTGTGTTGAGCTACACTGTAACTTAAGTAAAATGCAATAAGCATTACAGTCAGGAGGATCGAACAGTTTATAGCAACATCACTACTGAGAAAATATATCCTGGCTCCCAGCCTGCTTGGGAAAGAAAGAAAGAAAGAGCGAGATGCAAGAGTTGTATTCCCCAGCCCAGGCCAAGTCTTGTCTGGGTGTTTTAGAAGCTAAAATCCTTGCTACTCCATTAGTATATCTTCTTCAGTTCAGATGAATGAAAGAAGTGGTAGTTTCAGTGTTTGTTGTTTGGGGTGGGGCTTTTTTCAGTTTTTTTTTCACCCTCTTTCTCTCTACGGTCTTCTGAACTCATTGATTTTCTTATTTCCTTCTGACAGGCTACAGCTGACAAGGAATTTAGTGCTTTTGTGAAGTAATTAAAGTCTTGTGTTACATGGGGGATGCGATCTATCGGCACTGCTTGGCAAAAGGCAAATTACTGAGCAAGATAGTCCAGTTGCCACTATCTGCAGTGTGGACATGAGCTGTGGACTTCTGCTGGGGCAGAGGGACCAGCCTCCAACAGTGTGGGGCTGCTGACATCTAGGGCTCAAAATGGCATGAAAGTCTGGGAATCAGGTGTCAAGTTCAGTGCCTTCATGAAAAGCTCAGCAGAGGAATCTCAGTGGCATTGCACATAGGTGTGGAGGGCAGTGTATGCCTACAAGTCAGTATATGCTTACAGACCTGGATTTAAACACAAATCCAAGAGTGAGCTCCTTATCCTAGCTTTTCTTGCCAGCCTATAGAAATTATGAGTTGGGTTTAGGACACCATTCATTGCAGACACAGAAGTCCCACTGAGTTCAAAGAAGGATGGATCAGATCCCTAGGTTTACAGAGTGGAAATAATTGGTGTTCCTAGGATATTTTCATGCCTGTTCATTTTCATGTCATTTACTGCAGAGAGAAATTCCCTCGAAACCCTGTATGGAGGGACTGGAGAGGCAATGAACCAAAAACTTTCATTTGCTCCATGTAGCTCCAGAAAAACCCCTACAGACAGAGGAGGCAGAGCAGCCCCCTAAAGGCTCAGCACAGGGGCAAGCATCATGTAACCTTCACTGCCTGCAGGCTGACAGAGGCAAGTGCTCCCACCTTCCGCTTGGCCAACTCCATCCCAGCCTGCTTTTTCCTTGCCTGCATAGGAACCTGTTTCTTTCAGTGTCACGAAGTCTCAGCCTGGCCAGTATGGGGACTGGTCTCATCAAAACCAGTGTGGGGTGGTTGTAACTTGAGTGGGTCTGCAGCAGCCTTGAGATGTGCAGCAGTGCAGGGCCAACAGGTCACTAAGAGATTATCTGAAACAGAGTTTGATCACACAAGCTTTGTCCACTGGGATGTGAAAGGGAAATGCTGCTGTTATGAGGACTGTGTTTTGTGTTAGTATATGAAAAGAGTTCCAACAGATTGAACCCATCTGCAGTGCTATGCTGGCAGATCCTGCCTGCAGTTTCCAGGGTGAGGAAATCTCTTGTTAGCTTCTGAATTGGCACACAGATAACAGCAGTCCCTGATGGGGAGCAAGGAGTTTACTGTCAGGAGCTTTTTTTATGTGACTGGGCAAAGTAAAAGGGACTGACAATTACAGTTGTCTCCAGAGACCCTTTCTGACCTGTCTTGTTTGCTCCCCTCTCCCTGCCCCACGGGAGTGGACATGCTGACTGGGATGCATCCAAGGGCAGCCATTCCATGCAGCTGGGTATGCTGTGTTTGTGAGTGTGCTTTGTAAACACTGAAACACACAGGCACCTGCACTGCATCCCTGCAAAGCTGCCGAGGCAAACCAGAGATGGGCAGGGCAAGGTAAGCTTGAGGGGAACATAAAAATAGAAATGCAGCCCTGTAGAAGGCAAATCACCACATGAGCAGAGGTAAGAAAGTGGGAAACACTCAAGCACTCAAACACACACAACACTCAACACTCAACATTCCACTGTTAGTTCCTCACGACTAACAGCGGAGCAGAAGTACTCAACTGGATGGTACCTGCATTTAAGATGAAGGAGCAGACAGGCTGCTCAGGACTGTGTCTGATACAGACCTGCTAGAGTTCTCTGGGACTCCAGGCTCCCTGTCAGCCCCACCTGGATTCAGCCATGTAAAATGAGCTGTGATTGGTCTGAAGTGCCAGTGTGAGGTAATCAGAGCGGGACACAGGTAATGCCTGTGGATGGGAGCTGTCTGTGGGCTGTAGGAGCCTTTTCTGTATCACTCAGAACGTGCCTGCGGGCGTGGAGTGGGGGAACAAAGGTATCAGATGAGGAGAACATGCTGGAGGCCTTTTTCTTTGATGTTTGGAAATCGCTCAAGGGGCTGTCTTCTCTGAAACCCCTTTGCATTGCCTTTTTTTCTTTTCTTTTTTTTTTTTTTTTCTTCTCCTTGGTGAAACTTTCATGGATGTACTCTCATTTCTTTAAGGTTTAGAAGTGAGAGCACATCCATCCATCCAGTCGTTGTACAAACGCTGTGCTCACGTTGGAGTTCCTCCGGGAGCTGACTTCTGCTTCTGCCAGTCAGAAATAGCAGAGCCACGTGCTTTGGGTTTGAAACTGCTGGGACTCTTGACGTGGGGGGCACAGAAGGAAGGGCAGCTTCAAAAACATCTCTCTCTGTGATGCTAGAGAGAAGAGAATTTGGTGTTGTTTTTTGGGTTTTGTGGGGGTTTTGGTGGGATTTTTTTGGTTTTGTTGTGTGTTTGGAGGGGGGGTTGTGTGTTTTTGGGATTTGCCCCCTTTTTTTTCGTGCTGATGGTTTTTAACTGGTGTAGGGACTGTAGGGTCAGTCACCTTCCAAAATGGCTCTGGGTGCAAGTACCTGAGGGCAGGATGCACCTCCACGTGTAGAGGTTCGAGATGTTCTTTCCAAGACCACTGCTCATCTGCTCCAACCTCCTGGGTGTAGACTTCCACTAGACTTCAGTTAGTGGAAGATTTTTGAGAACTTTTTTAAAATTGAAAAATGTCTGACAGGAAGGCTTTCTGTGAGAAAGGAATAGTTTTTGAAAAACAAGGGGAAAAGTGTTGAAATTGCCAGGCACCACCTTTTGTTTAAAAATGCAAGGCTTTGGCTTATGATTTTTAGCAGCTTTTCTTGCTTTCTCCTATAAGTTAATTTAATTTTCAACCAAACAAATTAAAATAATTTGTGTTAATTGAACAATAATAAATGAATCTGTTTTAGACTGAGTTTTGTTTTCTCTCAGATTTTAACTCACTGAAGTATCTGATCTTAGCTTCTTTGCCTGGTCTAGGAAATGAAAGGTCTTAAAAAAATCTTTAAAAGGGTTGAAAAGTTGTTTCTTGCTCATATTTTATCCCAGTATCAGTTATAAAATACTTGCTTTATTGTAGGAGTGTGCCCAATGGAAAACAGATACACAGAGCAGGTTGTAAATGAATCTACTCAGCTGCTGGTTGTGGTGCAGGTCTGTCAACATGGTTTGACATGAACAACCTGCTTCTTGACAGAGTAAATTGGTTTTTTTCAGGAGCTGCTTGCTGCTCATGTTTGAACTTCATCTACTATACTGGTGTCAGACTACTCTGGCTGTCCCTAGCACAGGCAGCAATCACTCTGAGGTTACACTGGATGCAGAGCCTGAACTTCTGTGTGTCTCTGCTCATTTTTAAGTGATATGACCAATTCTGGGCTCCCAGTATATCTCTCTATGGTTCTGGAGTGAAGAATTAGATGCAGGACAGCATTATGTCTTGGAGCGGTGCCCTTGGTTTAGTGTTGTTACAATTTGTTTTATAAAAGCATGATAGTTCTTTTTTTAAACCAAAATAACATGCACCTGAGTACAATGCACCTAAGTGCATCTGAACCAGTGGCAAGCTTTGCAGCAAGCTTTAGGTCATAACTTAGTTCATCCCCTGGCTTGAAGGCTCAGTTCAGATCCTACTGAAATTACTCTTTGCTAGCATTGTACAGGAAGAAGAGTGGATGTGCAGCCCGGGAGATGGCTTTCTCATCTCTAGTGGAGTTAACTGAGTTGCATTTCCAGGCAATAGTAATTATCTTCCCCTAATACTTGAATTCTTTACAGGCCTAAGCCAGTTAAAGATCCGTTATCCTGAGCACAGTGTAGCAAACACTAGTAAAAAATGTGTGATGTGTAAGTGTGTCAATAATTAATAACAATAAAAAGTTGTAATGCAGGAAAGAGTAAGACAGATAGAGGGAGGATGAAAGCAAAGCATGCTGTCCCCTCTGTGTTCAAGGGGGAAGCTGGGGTGCACACAGCTGCAGGTGTCCTAGGCTGTGGAAGAAGGCCACAGGGCTTGATAAGAGATTCCCTTGTGTCAAATCAAGAGGTACAAGGTATGTTTTGGGGGAGTTGGACGTTGACTGGCATTGGCAGGACATCTAAAGTCTGGAATATCCATAGCATTGGTGCTCCCTGGCTGTCTCACCAGGACTGAGTTTTGTTCTGAGACGGTGATACCAAGCTCCCTAATTTTTTTTTTCTTCCCCACCTTCTCCAGAAGGAAGCACACTGCTGGCTCTTCTTACATGTTGTGACTCTTGGGAATGGTCCTGGGCAGGGCTAAGAGTTGGACTCGATGACCCTTGTGGGTCCCTTCCAACTCAGCATATTCTGTGGTCAAAGTGTTGTTTATTTATTTCTTTAACTGGAAGCATCCAACTCTTTCAGTTGGATGTCAAAGCCCCCTTACCAAGGGTTGCCCCCAGCTGGTGTTTGCCAGGAATTCACAGGTGCAGCAGCCAGGCAGGACTGGTGCTGATGGCTTGGCACTACTGCCCAAGACCCCCTTGGAAGCTGTGCTGGGGGAACAGCAAAGGCAGTTGAAGGTGGAAGGGATCATTGTTCTGAATCCTTCAAGTACAACATGAACTGGACGGATCAGGACTTTTGTTATTTTTTATTTTTCTTTGCCTACAGAGGGCATGTAGAAGTTCTGAAATGATGCTGTTGTGGCCTCATGGCTGTGGTTTTCTTTGCTCCTGCTGAGGTAACTATTACTTGTGGCAGCCGTGCTTCAGGTGGTCACTCTTACGAGCTGATACAGGTGTGCACCACAGAGCTGCTGTCAGGTGAAGGTGGCAGTCGTGAAATGCTTCAGCAATGGCTGGACTCAGAGGCTCTTCTGCTTTAGACAGTGCTGATCTTTAAGTGATACTTGATTTTTTACAAGCAGGCACTGAGCTAAAATATGCATAGGGTGAGGTTGCAGGGGCAGCATCCTCCTCTTTGTGTGTCAAAGGAGAGCTGAGAGGGATGTTTTAATAGCTGTGAATGCATGACAGCTTAATCCCATGGGCTGTGCAGTTAGCCCCTTGTGAGCTCAGTAAATCTCAACGCAGCCCCCATTTCATCCAGGAGTAAGACTTCTAGATGTTCAGAGCTGAGTGGGTTTGATTTAATATTCAGAAGCATTCAGCTTCCCAAATAAAGATAATAGTTTTGCTAGTTGAGAGATTTATTAATATGTTAACATGGCCTTAGTTTTAGCCTTTTATTCCTCTCTTTCTAAAGAAATGCTTTGCCACAAACCAGCCTTGAAGTTTGGAAAAGTAATCAAAGCTCTGCTGAGCAAATTTGATGATACTGATGGTTGAATGAGTTGTGACCTCTGCTGGCCTCATTCTGCTCCATTTCCCCTTCAAGCTGGTAGCAGTGGCTGGAAGCAAATATTAATCTGCTAATTTAGCCTCTAGTATAAACAGAAAAAACATAAATTGCAATCACTCCTTTGTCAGGGGGCTTATCTAATCTCACTGCTTTTCTTCTGAGGAGGAAGAAGTGGCAGTGCTGCCTGTGTGCTTCTCTGCTCAGGGGACTTTCCATCCCATGGTGTCTGGGTGGGACAGATTATGTCTTGCTTGTCACAGCAGGAGGGCCAGGTGAGACACCTGCCACCTGGGCACATATCCTCCAACATCCCCATTTAATAACTGCTCTTCTTCCTTGCATCCTTCTCTGGAGACAGCTGCCCTCCATGTTATTTTTTTTTCTTTGGCTGTTTCTGAGAAGAGATAAAATCTGTCTGTATGGAGACAGGTTGTGTTAGGTTACCTTACTGTGCCAGTCCTAGGAAAGAACTGGAACATGGAAATAATATCCTGTTGCTGAGAAAGGGAGGCCTGGAAGGGACTACCTTCGCTCTGGTTGAGTTCAGGTAAGCATTATAGCATATGGAATCCTTTTACAACCTTCACAAGGGCCAGACATGATTTTATGCAGGGGAGGAGAGAGCTGGGCAAATGCAGCTGCAGCTTCCTTTCTTCTTTCCAGTGGGATGGTGAGTTTGCCTGATACATGGCACAGTGACAGCTGCATGGGCAGGTCAGGGCTGTGTCACCTGGCAAGCACTGACCTGCAAGCGGGTAGAGGGGTTGTTTACCTGTGCTGTACAGGGCCATTTCAAAACCCTTTCATGCCTGCCTGTTGTTGGTATCCAAACCAAGTCTGACATGCCTCCACGAGCAGCATCAGAAGGCTTCCTTGCTGCTTCTGGCTGGGCACAGGCAGAGCTTTGAAGACAGAGGCTGTGCTGTTTGCAGCATCTTAGAGGTTACTGGAGGAGGTCACTGGCTCTCCCTTGGCATTGGCACATGACTTTGGCATTGCATGACAGTGGATTCACTGACCCAGCAATGGGACGTTTATGATATGAGGTTCTGATGGCTGGTTTCATATCCATCTTCTGTGGGATCCGATGCAAGACTCAGTGAAGTCTGCTCCAAAATACATGAATGGGCTGCTTTCCTCTGTGCTTTCTTTTGTGGATAATTAGAGTCATAATGTAGGGTTTAAGGATAGCCAGCAAAGAAACCTTACTTGGTTTTAAATAAAATTGCTCCTTAACATAACTTAAATTGAAACAAACCCCACATGAATGTTCTTTTAAATCCATTTACAAGTGCCTTGTATTGATTTAGCCTACTTCAGTAACTCAGATGAGCTAAATTGATGTCTGTGCACTAAGTTAAGTGCATTCTCTTGGGATTTCATACCTGCTGAACTGACTTGACTTCAAAACTGATTTCAGTTAAACCAATGCAAGCTGTGTGTGAGGAACAGGCCTTTCTTATTTGTTGCTACTGGTTTGGCCAAGTGCAACATGACAGCTTACGGGAGAAGGTGTCTTTTGCCCTGCTGACTGTAATGCTGATGTGCCCTACTAACTTTGCCCCTGTTTTTGACCTTGCAAGTGATACTACCATTGCCTAAATACCTTAGTAGCAGCCTTCTTTCTGCAAGGCAGCTTTTTGAAAAAGACTATTTAGTCCTTTTGCTCCCAGGTGCACTGTTACCTGGTATCTGGAGAAGGGAGAAGAAACAAAAGGCTTACAGACCTACTTCTCTACCATCCTGCCAAATGTCCCCCAAGACAAACAAGAGCAGTTAAGAGCCCTAAAGCAAAGGTTTCTTTCGGTTTTCAAACAGTTTTCTTTCAGCTTTGGCTGAGCTTGGTGTCTCTTTGTGCTATACACCAGAGTTCCTTCAGCCATGAAGCTGACAGGCTCTTTTTATCTCAGCCACCTAGAGCTAATCTTAAGTGCCCAAACTAACACCTGTGACCAAATCTCTGCTCCACTGACAGTGTGGAAAATAGTTGAAGCCTAACCAATCATCATCTCTCACTGGGCCTGCAGTGAGGGCCATGGTTTCCCTTTATTTCTTGGGGAAGATAGGATTTGGGAGATGATTGCTATAGGTTCTAGATTTGGTGGTTCACTCAGCATTTGAGCGGTGATAACTGGTGATGTATAAGCTCTTTGAGCCCTGAATGAATTACAGGAATGTGGTTTGCCTGCTTTTTACATAGGATTGCTGGACTTGTTTCCAAAGTTTAGATGATGAGATGGTATTAAGCAGCAACAGCAAAATCTCCTCAATAAATATCGAGCTTTCTCTTACCTGTTGAGAAAAGTGTTTCTGCGTAGGCATTTCTAAATTTGGGGTTGTGTTCCTGTTTTAAGTAATGATTTTGCAAGTAAATATGAACTTTTGTAAATGGTAGTGGATAGACCTGAGCTACTCTTTTCTAGAACATAAGGATCATCACTTTACAGCAGACTCATCTGTAAGCAGCACTTCCCAGAAGTAGCTCAGAAACTCATAGGAGAAGAGTGAAAAAAATAGTCCCTGTGCTAAATAGCTCAGTGTGATTAAGACAGGAGGCCACATCGGACCCAATGAGGTAGGTAAAGCAGACAGAGGGAGACAGAACAGCTTCTCATGGAGCATCAGTTCTGCACATCCACAGCTCCCAAGGCAGCCAAGTTTCATTTCTATTTGAAGGCAAAGAGGGTTTGAGGGGAAGGATTGGAAAGGTCAATGAGATAACTTGCTGGATGTCCGCATCTTTGAGATACAGCACAGAAGAAAGAACAAAAGATGTTTGAAAATGTATCCTGTGTTTGATGAAAGGTGGCATGACAGGCCTATTGAAGGTGGGAGAAGGCATAAATAGTGTATGAGAGAACGATAGGCTCTGGAAGGTCCTGAAAGTGAATAAAATTTGCTTTTATTTGATGTGATGAGGAGACATGAGATGGGGAGAGAAGAAAAAGGATTGTTTTGAGTGGTGAGCTAGGGAAGTAGTCAGGCAGTGGAATTCGGAAGGAAACAGAGAAAGGTGAAATTGCTTCTTAAAGGAGAGATGCTGTTGTCAAGACATGAGAAGGGCCTGGACAGGAGCTGAGGGTTTAGGGACAGACAAAAAAGGCTATGTGACACTGAATGTGTCACATAAATTGAGACTCTGGAGAAGCAGTGACAGGAGAATGGACTCCAGGTCGTTGGAGCAGTAGGCAGCAGTGGCTGGGGCTGAAGGAGCATGGGCAGTGTGTGTGCGAGGGGAGGTGCAGCATTTGTTCTCTGTGACAACATTTGTGGAGTATCTATCCAGTGATTAGAAATGTGTTGTCTAATCTGCAGTCACCATCTCCAGGTGTATCTCCACATGCCAAGTACCTCCTAGGGTGTTTTGTCAGGAATGGCGGATGCTGAGCAGTTAGGGAGGATTGTCCAGCCTCCCAAAAAACTGTCATGCTCACAGATGTCACCAGGAAACAAATACTGTTTCTACTTCTCAGCACAGGCCCATTCCTGATGAGAGACACACATCCCAGAAGGGAGGGTTTCAATAAGTGCCCGAGGAAGCTGCAGCGGTTGAAGTTTATATTGTGTTTTTCTTGCTGTCACACTTGGTGTACTATCTAAAGAGATCTCTGAGTGAGGTGGTAAAACGGGGCTGTTTTAATTATACATTACCCAGCAAACTGATAAGGCAAACAAAGCAGGCAACCAAATAGCACAGGCACAAGCCACTTCAAAATAATAATGTAGCAAGAACAATAGGGGAGTAATTCACAGCTCCCTGAGAAATTTTTGCAGTTCAGAGGGGGTGAGATAGCAAGCAGCTATTGACTGTTTTCCTCTCATGTTTTCCACCTGTCTGCCATGCGATTGGGAAGTCTATTACCTGAACCCTTGTGGGATTTTTTTCAGTCTTAAAAGCCTCACTCTACAAGAAGCAGTCCTAATGGAAACTGAGATGCAGGTATGAAATGAATATAAGGAATGGAAGGAGAGTAACAACTAATTTAAATATAGTCAAAATCCTTTGTAACTTTACAGAAGCACAGCTCCAGCACTTCCCTGATCCCTCTGGGCTTTTCCAGCCCAGCATAGTGGGGTGAACTGGCAGATGTTATTTCCCTTTGGGGTCTCTCACCAGGCCAGGGGAAGGGCGAGAGTGGCAACCTCAGCATGTGAAGAATTTAGTAAATTCTGCAGCCTGAGAGTGCGAGGTGTTGGTGTGCTCTGCCTGGTGTGCACGAGTGCTGAAGTGCAGGTCTGCCCTACAGAAGCCAGGGATTTAAACCCCATCTGCCTGCCTGGCTCAGCTGCCCTTGGCAGAGGAGTGAGGGAACCCAGTATAGGCCACAAAGGCTTCCCCAGACACTAAGTAAACATTTGGGCTGCAGGCCAAAATTGTTCTCCATGCTACCAAAGTCACACTGTTCACAGTGCGAGATCTAAGTGGTCTGAAGCCAGCCCAGAACATCCACTTGAGATAGTGTGATTGCAATTTAGACATAACCTTTAAATGAAAACAGACATTGTGAAATCTGAATCTGCTTCAGACTTCTGTAGCAATTCACATTTGATCTGCAGTCGAAACTGTAGACAAAAAGAAAGCTTTCACAAACCTGTCTGTTGTTCTTTCAGCCTCATGGTGAATGAAGAACTAAAGGAATCAACCCACAGTTAAATTTCTTCTCCTTCAATTTTAGCAGTTTTCTTCAGAAAGGAGTGTTTACGTGCTGGAGAAATCTAGTAGAAATATTCATTGCAAATACCATAAGGCCTGGGGTGTGTTTTCAAATACTAAGTGAAGTAAGAATCCTGAGTGGCTGGTGTGTGTGTGTGTGAGGGCACACCTTTCTTGCTTGTGTCTTGTACCAGACCAAAGAGGACTGACTGCAAGACAAATCTATCACAGTCTGGGGTTGGTAAGGGTAAGCTGTGCTATTTGCCTAAATATTTTCCTATGCCTCTGTTCTTGAAAAGCTAAAAACTTCCTAATGTGTAACAAATTGTGCTTCTCCAAGTCTGCTTCAAGCACAGATAGAAATATACTTAATTGATGTAAATAAGAGGATGGGAAGAAGAATGTTTTCTCGTTTGTTACTTCTCTGCCCATGTCTGTCTGACCATCCCTTCAGCTTACCAGTTTTCTTCTGCTTTTTTGCTAATGTGGCAATATTTTAAGTATTACTTTCAAAAGCCAAAGATCTAAAATAATAAACCCTGTTTTTCAAAAGGTGGTGACAGCCGCATATTTAAAAATAGAGAAGGATCTCTAACTCAAATTAGTAGGACTTAGCCATCTAAGTACCTTTTAAAATGGTATGCACTCTTAAGAGCACAAGTCCAATTTGGAAAGGGTGGGACACACAATCCTGAAGTCTCAGGTTCCCGTGCTATTCTGAAAAAAGAGATTGAACATCTTAAATTACATAGACAGGTTTGTCAAAGTCCGTTTGAGGATTCTTCTGAAAACCTTAGGTGTTTTAAGTTTTGTGAGAATTTCAGCTTCCATTTAAAAACAAATCCATTTCCAACCATCACAAATGTAGAGCAAAAGTGAAAAATAAAAATCCTGAATTCTCATAAACCGTACTGCACATACAAAAAATAACATTGATTATTTTTAACATCTCGGCATTTTTTAGTTATGATGTCTCGAGGGCTGACTGAGACCCTGGAATGCTGGGGGCTGGCTTATCCCACTTTTGTAAAAATAGCACATGTCTAGCAAAGGCAAAAAAGCTGAAGAACTTTCCACACCACCTTTTATTTTGGTGCTTGCAGGGTGGGATAATGTAACATACTTTTACTTTATGCTTTACTTTTAGAAGGTCCTTATTGGGACTTATTGGCAATTGCACAAGCCATTTCTATTTCTGTGAATACAGTGTAGATGATGAAACTTTCTGTTGCTGGCCACTTTCCAGCCAGTACTATCTGCTTATTACAGACCGTGTGTGGGAATGGAGTCGTAAACAACCTCTTACTTTGGCAAAACCAGAACACTAATCACTTTTGTATTAGCTCCAATAAATCCTGAAAAATAACTGTTGTGGATTAAAAAGATAATAATGTGCTAATCCTTTCTGTGGTCACTGACCATTTTAAGCTGTTCCATCTCTCATGCCTGAAGAATAAATCCTGTGGCTCTTGATGAAAGGCTAGATAGTGAAGTATGTACACACATCAAACACCACACTTGTTATCAGCAAACGCATTTTTCTCACTACTGCAGATCAGTTTTGATCGACTTTTACCTTCAATCTGAGATCTTAGTTTTCCTCCCCCACCCCACCCTCTGGTCTTCTGTCACCAGGACTCAGTCATGGCACACTGATGAAGAGGGGGTCTTACAGAAAGACCTTCCTCAGCTCCTGGCTGGTGCTGGGGATTCAGAGCACTTTCTGGCAGAAACTGTCCTATATGGGAACAAATAGGTGGAATTCCTGTGGGGCCAAGGGAACTGATAGACTTGTAAAAGTCACATACAGGTCACTCATTTTATAGAATAAGTGAATTAAAAAATTAACAACATAGTGTTGTGAGCATACTCTGACACCACTTAAAGCCAAGGAAGAGGTTTTCCAGCTTTAAAGGGGCCATCTCCTCTGGGAAAGGAGTTGCCCTGTCCTGGAGCCAGAAGAGGGGGAGAGAAGAAAGCGATACAGCTAAAGGCTTGAAGGCGCTGCAAACAGTTTGCAAACTTTATTCCTTCTTTTAAAAAAGTGAAAACAAGCTTGAAAGACTTCTGACTCTAGGAAGTTCAGTAGCTGGTTGTAGCAGTTCCAGTTGCATGTGCCAAGCTGAGACATGAAGGTAAAAAAATTCTTCAGATCAGTTTCTGCTGCTAATCTCAAATAAATACTTTTAACAGGTGTATCAAACAAAGCCTCAGTAAGTGGCAGCATGGCCTGTAAGCCGTTAGTTACAGGATTGTTCACATTATACGGCAGTCAACACGCTTCTGATTTTTCATGTTTGGCACTGGAAGTGGTGTTTTTCCTTTGCAAAGTGGGTATTGTTCTTTACACAGAAATGCAGGAACCTCATAGTATGTGGAACAAGCAGTTGATTAAAGATTAGAATAGTAATGAATGTATTAAAGTGGAATGTACTCGAGTAATTGATTAATTGGTGCAGTCTAAGCTACTTGCAGAGCATTACATTCATTCTCCATTAAATCAATCTTTGTCTTCTGTCCAAGCCTTGTGACTGAGAGCTGAAAGGTATGAACAACTATTAAAGTCATCCAAATTGGTTCTACTGGAACAGGGGGAGCTGGGCAGTGCCCAGGATCCCTTTTGCAGCCCGTTGCTTGTGTTGGTTCTCACTCTTATATTTCAGTAGTATCACAGGATTGCAGGCAGGTGGAAGATGTAATTAGTAATGCTGTTATCTTCCCACAGCCCACTTTTGCATTTCTCCCACCTTGTTGTTGCATTTTTAAAATGAAAACTGTGGTCTCATGCAGAAAGAAATGGCACAGTGACATTTTAATTAATGTGTTTGTCCAAGGGAATATATGATCGTGGCGAAAAACTTCAGTCTGGGATAGGAACTAAGCATTCCTTAGCAACACAAGAATACTGGAAAGGACTCTTATTACAACTGAAAATCCCAGAGCACCCGAAAGCTGTAGTCTGGTTGCTTTGGGGTGACACCAGAGCAATAAACTCTGTGTTCAGGACTAGTTATTGGGGATCAGGGAGAAGAATGAGATGGGATAGGATAGACTTCCTAGGGTGCCTACATTATGAAAAGCTTCTGTTTCCTAATTTTAATAACTGTGTACCTATTGAAAAAGAATGACATTTAAGCTCCTTTCAGAGCCCAGTGGAAGAAGAGCATACAAGAAAGTCAGGGAAATGATGGAGCATATAAAACGGACAGCAGACTTTGTGCCTTCTGTGAGTTTTCTCTTGGGCTTTTCAAGGTCTGTGCTGCCTTCTGCTACTCTGTTGTATGTGTACCTACAGTGTGTGTTTAGAGGATATTAGGTGGCAGCTCCTCACTGATTTTGTTCTGTCAAATGTCCTAGAGAGGTGGGAAAGCCCCTGTTTAGGGAACTCTTCTCCTCTGATCTTCTTTCTGGCTGCAACACTGTGTGCCATCCTTCTCCTTGGTGGCTCTGTCCCAAATGGATGTTTCAGGCATCAAATCTGTTCATCCTTCTCACAGTTTATTGAAAACAAAAGTGAATCTTTTTGGAACATTTAACAAACACAGGCTAGAGGAAGGTGGACCTTTGTTTCATACGCAGGGCATAGACACATCCCCAGAGTAACAAGCATACTCTTGTTTTATTTCCTTCAGAGTATTTCAACAGGCCTGATAGAAAACTAAGTGCTGAAAGTGAAACACTGAAATACAATAGTAATTGGTAAATTAGTAAAATACTAATTTCCCAATTAGAGAAGCATGTGTATAAACATTTGCAGAATTAAGTCCTAGAGTGTTTTGTTTGTTTCTAAACCTTTCAAGTATGCAGTTGTTTGAATATGTCTATTATTTTGATGCCTAAATGTGCCCTTTTAAGAGCCTTCCTTCCTTTCAGCTGCTTCTTTAAAAAAGGTTTATATGTCTATCTTTTTATTTCTCATACAACCTAAACCTCTGCCAAAACCCAGTGATACTAAACATCAGCTACTGTTAGCATCCAAAAATTATGGCTCAGTTTCCCACCATGAATATTCAGAGTTGAGAGCCCCTAACACTGTAATATGATAAACTCCAAGGCTGCAGGCCACCGTGTTCACTTGCATAGGAACTGTGTATTATCAGCAAACATGGGTTTGACAACCACTTTGAGGCAACACTGCTCTGTATCAAATATCAACAGAATTAGCATGTGTTTTCATGTTAATTACTGCAGTGCACTGTGCTGTGTGATGGCCAGGGAATGCAACTGGGAGGTCTGAGCTTTGCCAGTCACTTACAATGTAGAATTCGGCTAATGTGAGTTTATTAGCTCTGAGGAGCAGCATTTAATGAGCTGCTAACCTCACTCTAGGCCTGCTTTCCAAATGGTTAATGGCACCTGCCAACTCATAGGCCATGTAGAGAGAGAAGGGCGACACAACGGGTTTCTGGTGTTCATTAAGCAGACCCACAGAAATCACAAGCAGCAAAGTGGGTGACCCTGTGGTAATCTCATAGAAATGGAAATAAAAGGCACATTCCTCTGACAGTTTCCTTGGTCAGGTATGCTCACAACGCTGTTAACCAAAATGTATGGGAAGGAAATGTAAACACCTTTGCTTTTAAGCTCCGGTTTTCTTCATCAGCCTTTGAAAACTTCATGGAGGTTCTGATTATTAATAGCACCATGAAAACAATTGTAAATTAATATATCAAGTATTCATGTTGATGCTGAATGTAATTGGAAAAGAAAAATCCTTGATGATCTGCTCTTCCCCATTAGTATGATGTAGATATGCTTAATAGTATCACTGTAAAACATCAATGCCAACAATACTTGATATAACATTTAGTGTAAACTGCTCCTTTCTTAGTGCTGCCGTTACTTTGATTTATTCCAAAGTATGGCTGCTAGTTTTGACAGGCATACCTGCTTCTCCACTCTCTTAATTGATCATTGTGTTAGTTTATTATTTTAATCAGGACTCTAAGCTGCACTGAAAAATGAAAAGGAGCCTGTTTTGCAGAGACAGACAGTAAAATCTCTTATCTCTGGTTTCTTTCAGTGACTGTCTGTAACAGTCTCTCTGATACTGCAACACTGATTGGCGAGAATAATTTACCACTAAGGCATAATAAGGGAAAATGTAATAAAATGTCACCAGGCATTGCTCATTTGCAGTTGTTTGGCTAAAAAATAGGTTTCATAAAACTTAGGTGAACTTGGAAATCACCTGAACGCATTGCTTCCTGGATTTATGGCTCAATAAGCCTGAATATATGCTCATAGCCACTTCAGAGTGCTGTGATGTTTCATCTCCCCTGCAGTCAAAAATGCTGCAGAGGGTTGCAATCAAATGTATCAGGGAGCATCTTCCAGGCAGCTGACACTGACCTGAGGCTCCAGAGGTGTGGCTGTGGGTACAGGCAGCCTATTGCCTTATGCTGTCCAGCCTTGTTCAGCTAATCGAATAAATTTAGCCTGTAAGTTACTAAAAGCACGTTTCCTGCGAGGCACTTCAGACAAACATGGGTACCAGCCTCATGTGAGCCTTGCCCATCCTCCTGTAGGGCAGGTGTTTAATGACAGTGGTATGTCTCTTATGGTACTCCTGAACTCATATTGCCATGCTTATTTCTTATACCCAGGTATAAGAGTTGTCTTCAGAATAGTCAGCAGTATACAAAACCTTCTTCAATTACCAAAATAAAAATAAATACTGCCCTGTCAAAGGGATTACAAACTCACAAACTGCTCAAAACTAGTTCAATCCAGTGTTGTCCTATGGCCCCACCTAATGTATTTTAATGTTGGTATCTCAGAGTGTGGACTTCAAAAGAGAGACAAAAGTAGCATCCTTACTGAGATAGTCTGCTTGGATTACTGCCATGAAAATAATTTCCTACGTGTCACCAGAGCTGAGCAGTTCACTCTGTCCCAGAATAGCACTGAAGTGGCTCCAAAGAAATTGAATTCACTTGCTTGTGTTGCAGTTTCAGACACCTGTAGCCACTATCCTTCAGCTGGCAGAGAGATTCCTTTCTCTTTTCTCATTCCTGTTCACTCATGAGCTCCTGGAGTGGGATGTTGTCCTGCCTGTTACAGGAGGAAGGCAATGGGAGTCCCTGACAGTGTTTCAAGGATAAGGAATGGATAAGGAATGAGCCCCACCTCAGTATTTCATTGTCATTACTGATTACAGAATTCGTGTTCAAGAGGAACTTGCTTTTCGACTTGCTTTCAGTAGGTATAAAGCAGACTGCTTGCATGCTTCCAGCCTGGCATTGCATGGATATAGAGAATGGAGGAGGCATTTTGTGGTCACAGATTTGATTTTCTTCTCCTGTCTTTAGGCAGACACTCTTCTAGACTGTTTCTGTGTTTAGTGTGGTAAAGCTGTATCTGGTTGCCCACAGCATTTCTGTATTCGAAGGACTTCCTCGCTTTCAAGATTCCTTGCATCTATTACTTTAAACTTCCCCCTGCTTTGTATAGGGTTCTTTATGTTTCAGCAGTCTTTGGAATTGTGTCCTGGAATACATATGAGCTCATTACCTTACAGGTTGCTGCACTTACAGTGGCTTTTCTTTAGAGAAACCAGTTTGAGCTGGGTTAGGTTTTGTGTCAGGAACCTGCTCACTTGCCAGCAAGTCTTGCCTATGAATGGCTCAAATCCAGTTGGAACTCCCTTCCATGAGACTTGGGCTGGGCCAGTTGCACCAACACTGCCCTGCCTGCTCCCTCTGCACAGAACTTACCCTCTGGTCCTTTGTTCATGGCAAGGCAGTTTGTTCTGAATCCGAGTGACACGTCTGAGATAAAGCCAACACAAAATTAAATCTTCCATGGCTTTTTCCATTGGCTTTGGATGAGACTTTTCATGATTAGTCTATGATGTATTTTAATTTTTAAATAGTTTTACATTTCCCATGACAAAACGATTTAAAATGAAGATGAGGGATTTCCTTGTGCAACATCATATCCTTCAGTGCTTTGCTCCATGAAAGTTGCACATTATTACAGCATGAATCAAGTCAGATGAACATTTACCCAAAAGAAAGGTTCATGTACCTGTGCCCACACTCAGACAGCCTAGAGCCATGGGTTTTGCTTTAAAGGTTTTTCCTTTTACTAATCATACTTAAATTAAAAGATGTGTATATGTTAAAAACATACATATGCTTTTAATGCACTATTTTCCCTTTTCAGTATATGTTATATCTGAAAACCACAGGTATATGACATGCAAGATACAGTTCTGCTTAGAAAGGGTGTCTGCCTGAAGTTTCCAAAGCTGGAGTGCCCCACAGCTACCTGGTGTCCCCACCACTTGCTGCTAATTTTTTCATCGTTTCTCTTGTGAGGAAGCTGCTTCCCCCATGTTTCTGGGTGCTGTGTGGGGCTGGGGTGGGAGCTGATGTGTGGGATGCTTCTGGCAATTTGGCACCTGCACGATGCCCCTGCCAACCACTCCACATGCCATGAAGCTGTGCCTCCCTTGGTGTTAGATCAAGCTTCTGAACCCTGTAGTTCAAAAAGGCCTTTCTAAAATCTGATCATAGGAAAGGAAGCATTTATTTGAGGCTATTCCTGGAAAAATATTTTAAATAGTCCCTCAGTGTATACCTCCATTATATTTAACATGAAGAGCCAGAAGGGCAGAGAAGACAGAGTGTTGGCCTGTAGTCACAGGCTCGGGTTGCTCACACAACAAGCTGAAGGGAGTTGGGTTTAACTGTTTGGTCAAGTGGTACCATGTGATTCTAACAGGAATTTCAGGAGTGTGAGGCTGGGAGATGCTTCCTTTTGGTTCCCAGCTTGGGCGGATGCACTTGTGTGTGTAACTGTACACAGTGAGCAGCTTGGCTGTAAATGTGATCTGTTATCTCGGAAGTAAAATTTTTCAGAACAGTGACCATGTGACTTGGAAAAGCTTTTAAATTCTTGGAGATAGAGTTGCATTAGGCTTGTATGATCATTTAAATTTCAGTAGGAAAGAAGTTTAATTAACAGATGAAAACTTTTCCTGATTTCTCAAATATCTAGTGAAAGACACTACATGTGTAGTCGTGTAAGACCATCCCAAGACATGCTGCTCTGGTGTGATTGCACCACCCTAAATTCATACCTTAGATGGAGCTAGTACAACATGTGTACACAAACCCTCAGTTAGGATGCTGCCCTTGCTAAATACACTGTGGTGCAGCTCCACTAAGTGTTAGTTTTTAAAGCAGATAATGCCTTCTGCTTGTAAACAGGGAATGCAAACAAATGGTTGGTGTAAAAGCCACAGCTTAAAGGAGCTGCAAAGTTAAATACGGGGTGAATGGAAGATCCTGTGGGCTTCAAACACCAGGACATTTTCTTGTTGTTCTATAAATACATGCAGTATGAGTGGTGGACCACTGCGTTGTTATAAGCTGGGATTTGATTCCAGGGCTCCGATGCTGGGATAGTTACTTGGTTGCAGACGACTCAAGGTTAGTTGGGGTGAGGAACTTCTAAAGTCACGTCACGTGGAGACATTACTGATCCCTTAATTCCTTTGTAGGATCTGCTAAATAATTGCCTTTTTTGATCTAGAAATAGCATTTGCAATCTGCTGCTGGTCAACGAACAGTTAAGCTTCCCTCCCGGGCTATTTTTGAAAGTGGCAACAACTGTTTTCAGTGTTTGTAATCTGTCCAGAAATAGATACCACTTAACAAGAACGCTAAGCAAAGAGAAGGGCCTTTTTCAGGAATTCCCACTCTTCACAGGCATTTAGTTTTCGAGATCACTTTCAGCCCAAGGACACTTGTGGCTTCTGGCAGTCAGGTTGGTGACCCCGGGTGCTGCTGCAACAGGAGCCACGGGCAAGAGCAGCACCTTCTGGAGCACAGGCTGAACCGCAGCGGGTCAGGGAAGGGACAGCACACAAACCTGCACTCACAGAAGCCAAGGGCTGTACAGATCAGGACAGGGAGTTCCCCCAAGGCCAACTGGAGCTAATCCAGCGTGGTCATGCTGCATGGACATCTCTGCCACTCCGGAGTGTACTTCTTGCTTGTAGTTTGTGTCTCCATCTTATCACTCATGACATGTTACCCTAATCACTTACCAGGCGATCCTAGTGTGAACAGTAGTTTTGTACTTCATTGACAGGTCCTGTTAAATTCAAACCAACCAAACCAAACTCGTTGTGTCAGGGAGAAGGAAAAAAATCTCCACAATTATAAGCAACTTTCTCACCTGCTTCAAAGCAGCTCATTCCTTGGGGAGGGGTGTGTGTGTGATGATATTTGCAGAAAATGCATCTGCCTTTCCTATTCCTCCTCACGTGTATTGGGTTATTCTTTATATTTTGTATACGCATGCAAGGCTGGATGAGGTGTGGATTTGAGTCTGAAAGTGGCATCAGCTGCCTTTGTAAAACCATGTAAGTATGGGAAGGTGCTTGAGTGTAAGTGAAGTGGAACTGAAGGGCGTGTTTATACAGCATGAAGGGAGCCTGGTAG
Source organism: Manacus vitellinus (assembly GCF_001715985.3). Classification (NCBI taxonomy): domain Eukaryota; kingdom Metazoa; phylum Chordata; class Aves; order Passeriformes; family Pipridae; genus Manacus; species Manacus vitellinus. The sequence continues at coordinate 2,501,397 of NW_021939471.1, read as the reverse complement.
GTTTTCAGGCTTTAAACTACAAAGAGCTAAGGTACCCATACATATGTCCCCAGGTAGACTATGAACCTAAATATTACAGGTGTGCTCTTGACTCGCTGAATCCAATATGCATTTTGCCTTTCTTGAGCAGGATTGAGCCCTTTAAGGTGTTATTTTCCCATTGGAAACTGGCAAGTTATTATTTTAAAGTAGAATAGAAAGCAGCTCAGTGTAGGCAAGCCATTGTAATTTACCAGAGACATACTGGCAAGAAGTAGTACTTTTAGTGGGAATTGAAAATGCGGTTTTCTGTGCCAGAGGTTGAAGATTATAGCTGTCTGTGATTTCTGTGTCTAATAGTTCTGAGCTGCGAAGGGAACAGTTCATTCTCAGCCAGCTCTGATATGTGAGAATCCTGGGATCTGGTTTTAGAATATCCCTGGAAGCTTAATTTGCAACACAAAAGTTATACCTTGTGAGCAGGTCAGCAGATACAACCAGACCTGAATTACACACATGCTACACAGGAGCTTTAACTGCTCTTAGTGGGAAGGCAAAGAAGTCACTTAGCAAAAACTGGTGACTTCCTTTTGATTAACCAGACTTGTATATAATAGTAATTAAATGATGAGTTTGTGACAGCATGTTTTTCCTTTATGTTGCCTGTCAGCATTCATCCCAGTGTTTTTTTTTAAATCATTAGATATTTAATAGAAGTGAAAAGACTGACTTTCAAATGAACTGGACTTGAAAACAAGGTTATGGAAAGTACCAGAGAGTGATAAGACATCTATGAACATAATGCACCTCTGCACTGAGGCTCTGTTTAAGAAAAGCAAAACATACAACCCTGCCAACTGTTCTGTTGAGGACAGAGATTTAAACCACAGGTGTGTGATGAAGATGACAGTGAGTGGCTGCATGTCAAAAAAGTGGAGGAAACGAGAAATGTTGAGGAAGCAGTTACAAATTCTAATTGTGGTAATAGAAAGCTATAAATTAGGTAATGATTTATTTTTCTTGTCTTTTCAGATTTATAATTTAATAAAAAGAATCGCTTGGGGATGGCACAAAGTTTTGGAGAGGAGTGTCACCCTGGCAAATTAGGGACCTGATTTGACCACCTGTCTGGTCCCTGCAAAGGGAGGTTTCCACACACAAGGCATGTGTCTGTGGTAGGGATCATGTGGTAGATCTGAAGCTTGAGACGTGGTCCTCACTTCATCTGTTTGTGCATCTGGGGAAATAGGCAGGCAAACTGGGGGTTCTTCTGTGGTGCTTCCCTGCAGTCCCTCTTGTTGCTGTAGTTAAGATGTAGTGAGGAAATGGGACACACACAAAAGTTTCATGGGGCTTTCCTACCCTGTGGATTCAGAGATTTAGCAGATTTGAAGGAGTTGCATAAGTACAAAGTTGTGCTTGATCACCATAACTAAAGATTTTTATTTGCACTGGCTGCAGAAACTGCATCTAGATAACTTGAGGTAAATTGCTTTTGACAGTTGCATGCAATTTGATTTCCCTTTATAAGGATGCCTGGACACTTTGGGACGATAATTTATGCCTCCTCTGGGATAGACCAACTAGTGATCCTTGTCTGAGGAAGACTTCCTCATTCCTGAGTGCTGCAGGCACCAGAAGGTATCTGAGGAGTGGCCTAAGTATTGTCCCCACTGGAAGTCATGAGATATATCTATATCATCTATATCTATATATATGTATCTACACACAAGACGTTTTAGCTAAGTATGTAGACGGAGATGAAAATCTAGCACCCCAAAGCTACAGGCTATTAAAGGGAGTTCACTTCAGCTATTTGCTGGCTCCAGCAAAAGGACTAAATAGTAAGTTGAGATGAAAAAATTACTTTTGTTAGGTCAATATGCTACACTATTCGTTTTTAATTAGGCCATGACAGCGAATCTCTGCCTGTCTTGCACTGATTGTATATTCAAAGCTCATCCAGGATATGCTAATGTAAGGCTTTTAGTATCCTTTTAGGGATACATTTAGCATATTAAAAGCATACTCTGTACATTAGCAAGACATACTGTACTGGTGGTTCACAGCCAGCCAGACCTGGAGTTTACTTAGGCCATGGTATGCTCTGTGTCCTGTAAATTATTACTGTGTATATTTTTTAAATTGAAAGCAGGTCACTGTTTTCCTTACTAATTAAGGCTGGAAGCTTTTTCCACTGTGCCCATCTGCTTTAATGTACTGCTCAATAAAATCTCTTTTCTTAACCCATTTATTCAAAGCATGTAGATGCTTCTTAGAATCTTGAGGTCTTTTCCATCAAGACCATCATGACTAAATAATCATAAATGGGTAAATTTATCATTTAGCTGCTGTTAGTCAGAATTAGGACTTTATAGAAATTCAGGCTGAAGGGAATCACTATGTCCACTGGTCTCTGGCTGCTGAGTGTGGGGCCTCTCCCAGTGAATAAGACCAATCATTCAGGATTGCAGCAGACTGGGGTATCCTCATTCATTTCTTCTCCTTCCCTGAAAGTAGTTAAGCATTTGCCCTCCTCTCTGAGTGAGTGGCATTCCATTAGGACTTCCATGGCTTCTCTGTGCTGCAGCAAGGACTCTCATCCTCTTTCAATCCTGCTTCACTGCTCTCCTAGAACAGGCCACCTTTGGATGAACAATGGCTAACAGCAAACCTATCTGAAATCAGGAGGAACCTTTGAAAGGATGTCCAAAGATTAATGATATGTAAACAGGAAATATTTTGTATCAGAAATGGCAAGAAATTTTGTACAGGTAGATCTCATCTGCATTATATTAACAAATTTCCTATGCACCTGCTCCTTGGGTACCTTTTGTGGAGTTGGCTATGAAATCTGATTGAGGAAAGTAGAGGAACAAACTTTTGTTGTTCACTGACTTCCAGTCCAAACTGGCAAATGGTGAATTTGGTTTTCCAGAGAAATTAGGACGTTAATGGAAAAAGGTGCAGAAAAAGAAATTGCTACTGTTTGAGACACTGTGCTACTGCATTGGGGGAGGGTTGTGTGAGGACAGCAGAGTCATGAGCCCCATGCTCTTCTGATCTCAGCATCCTTTACTATTCCTCTTCATTTCTCAAGTACTTCTGGACTCTCATGAGCAGATACTGCTTCCTGTCCCCTGGAAGTGCTTGGGGCTTCTTTGAAGAAGTGGATTTCCTTCTTTTCATGCTTCTGTGACATTGTGCAAGAAACAGTGTGGCAGGGCTGTTCCACCTTTTCATTCTTCACATCTCTGAAGGAGTGTTTCAAAGAGCCAACACAGAACAGGACACTAAAAACTGCAGGCATTTTGTAGAATTAAGTAATTTCAAAATTAACATAGCAATTTGCATGAATTTCTGTGTAATTGCTTTAATATATTTTCAGGCTCCCCAAGGCAATGTTTCCAGGCATGTTACATAGTAAAAGTGGGATGAAACGAATGAATGTTCATGCACCTAGGGCAGGATTTTCTAAACCAGTGTTGGTGGTTTACTGGCAGGATTTTGCTTCACTGAAGTCCTTGGTGAAAATCCTACCAGATCCCTGCTGAAACTCCAGCCCATTCTAGCGTGGGGCTGTGTAGGTGCTAAACCCAGTGAACCCTTCACAGTATGAGAACAGTCCAGTAAAGAGTTTGCCTCTAGGAGTAGGCCCATAGACTTTCACATAATTATTTTCATATTTCATTTGAAATGCTCAGACTCTTAGAGGACTAAGCCTCATTTGATCACACATTTTCCAAAGATCATCTCCTTGTGAAGCCTGAAAAGGGTATGTGATTATATAGTTACATCTCCTACGTGATCAGCCAAAAAAATGACCATTGATTCGTGTGTTCTGGCAATAGTCTGTCTGCTTTTTGAAGGAAGGCTTCCACAGAGGAGCTTTGCCTCAGCTCAGCCCATTTGCTGGGCTGTCCAGTACCTTTACCCACTTAGAGCACATGGAGTATTCTTTCCTGAATTTCTGTACTGTTATTTGTCATGTCCAGGATATTTGCCTGCTAGAGTGAAGAGCCTTTTCCTATCCAGTATCTGTTCTCTGTGTTGGTATGTGCAGATTGTGATAAGGTCAGCACTTTCTTTTCTGAAATAGAGCTATTTCAGAACAGAAAATAGATGGAGATTCAGAAGCCTTTCAGCATAAATCATGATTTCTAGTCATTATGGCTCATTTCTGACTCTTATTCAGTTCATTTCATTCAGATTTTGTCACTAAAACTGGGAACAGTGCTCCAGGATCCTGCTGGTGCCAAACACAGCACCTACTCCTCAGCCATTTTGGCTGAATCTGTGACCAGAGAGCCTGTGCTGGGCACCCGCTGGGAGAGCATGGCTCCCTGCAGCCCCCTGTGCACACAGAGCCCTGCTTCCTCACACTTTGACAGCTTTGGCATTATGAAAGTTGTTCACTGAATCATAATCCAGGTTTTAATGCAGACTGTTGGTTCTCCAGGTGGAGTTCAGTACTTTGCAGCCCCATAGTTTGTCATCTTCTGGTTATGCAAAAGTTTAGTGTCACTTTGGCAGAAAGAGAGTTCCTCGCAGTGTCTGTGCACTTGGTTGCTGCTGTGTCTGCCTGCGTCTTGTTTAAATTGTTCCTTTGGTGTGATTCAAGAAATGCATCTTGAGCATTGTAAAGAAGTTCCTGTAGGCAAAACTGTTTTGGAACAGATTTTGCTGTGCATCACAAGAGTTATTGAAGATGATCAAAGTCACACTTAAGCGTTAGAGCAGATAACAATAATTACTTCTTTATTTCATGTGTCAGTCTCTTATTGTTCTTTGTTCTAGCTGTCTTATTTTAAATCTGTACATTTTCAAAATGGTTCCACCGTTCTGTCACTAAACATTCAGTTTTTTTAGTGAACCATCAAAGAATCACTTCTTGACTGACTTTCTGTCTTGGCAGAAGAAGTGCTTACCTTTCAGCCGTGTAACAAATCTGCTTCATTTTTCCTTTTCTAGGCTTAAAAACAGTACAGTTTGGTAGGGCCTACTGGGCAGTAAATTAATTCCAGGCTGAAACTGAGAACACTTACCACAGGAAAGACATTTTAAGAGTAAGAGATACACATCTGTGTATGCACTTTTTTTTTTTAACAAAAATTAAGGCAGGCGTGAATTGGCCTCAAGATTACATGTTTATTTCTGTTGTAGTTTCAATAGAAATTTCTATAAAATAAACCTTATATGCACCCAGGAGTGCAGACACACACATGCACATGGTATGTACTTTAATGGATACTTACAAAAAGTCCTATTTAAGTTTAAAAGTGATCAGTGTAAAAGTGAGAAATGCATTTCTTTAGTGATTAGTAGATCTACTTTGAAATAATTGTTGTCTGAATTATATTTTAAATGCAGGTAGTGCATAGCTTGTTTTTTGACAATGGCTCATACAATTTGGGGTATTCTAAAGTAGATGCAACTTATAAAAAAACCCAGACCATTAAAATATCCATAGAAGAGCCATAGAAGTAATACAAGTTATGTAAGTACTTCTGTATTAAATAAATATTAATTCATTTGTATTAAATAAGTCCCCAACTGGAGAGAGCACTCGGGGGTGGAGTGAAACTTGAAAAAATCATCTGCAGATAATCAGGAGAGTATTGAAGCATTTCTGTAAATGCTTGGTTGGATCAGTGAGAACAACTCAGTATTTATATGTGGTAACCCAAAGGCTGCCAGGGGGAGCAGGTATCTTCTATGGATTGGGCATTGTGTGTGGCACTGCCACTATGTACATATATTTAAAGGATGTATTAAGTATCTTTCTTCTTCCTTCTGTTTCCTCCCTTTGCTGTATTTTTTGTGTAGCTTATGCTTGTTAATTAATTAATTGCCATGTCATTTCTGTTAGAAGACCTCAAAAATATTATTTGCTGCTTTTCTTCCTTGGATTACTTTTAAGTCTCATATACTATCTATGGACAAAATTTATATATTACCTTCAAAAGAAATAGATTTAGCTACTTGAATAATCTCATCTTTTTGTCAATCCATGAGAGAGTTACCACTTTGTGCAGCATTGAATTCAAGGTGAACTTTGCATATTGGTGAGGTGACTCCAGTCTCAATGATTTGTGCCAGGAAGTTTTGCTCAAATCCTCCCAGCAACCCTCCATTAACATCTACAGGCACTTCCATTCTTTTTCCAAACAAAATAGAGTAAGTGTGGGGGAGAATCAGAGAAGTAATTAAAATGCTGAAACATAGGAAGCAATAGACTTCATCATCATCAAAGCTTTATTTTATCGAATTCTTCAATTTACAGCTGGTGCTTGTGAAGGTATAACACCAAGGTAATTAAACTTGTTTTGTAGTTTGGTCACTTTGCTTCTTATCTTGCTTATTTGGGTGGTATTTTATTAATGATCTCTCAAGGGAAAACGACTGTAGCTGGGAAATTAATGAAATATTAATAACAACCAAAGTGATGCGTATGATTCCACTTTGGAGAAGCCTGACCTGAATGTGCTCTGCCCTTGCTGCGCTCTGTGAGCAGAGGAGTCGGTGCAGAGCGTGTGTGCCCCACGCTGCCTCGAGCGTGCTGAGTGTGGTGTTCCCAGGGGACACTTCTGGGTTAGCAAGCAGGAATCCACAGGTAAATCAGAGGCAGGGTTGGGCAGTGGAGCAAGATCTGCAAACCTGCTCAGCTGAAAATGCTAAAAACGAGCTAAAAGCGGCAAGATTAAACCTAAGTGAACAAAATCACCGTGGAGGTGTGGAGGGGACAGATCTGTAAACATGATTTGAGGAGGTGGAACTGGCAGGGAAGCCCATCTTGGTCCTGAGAGGACAGAACTATCCCAGTGCAGCAGATCTCTCTGCAAGCACCTTCCCTGATTTTTTTTAAAAATCCATCCCCTCTTGCTGTGAGGGTGAACAGTTGCTGTTCCACAGTAAGTGCCAAATCCCCCCTCCTTGATGTATTTATCATGGCACATCTTTGACTTGGGCCTCTTCAGGTAAGTTGAGGTGAAAGCTGTGTCTTGGACATGTTTTCCATTGGTAAGATCAGTTTATTTGCCCTGGTCATCATAAACACATGTTAAAAAATATGCAACTTTAGTGGAGTTGGCTTGAGGCAGAGGTGTACTATGATAACAGCTAGACCTGTTAGTTAAAATTTTTGTAAGGCCTATGGCAAAACTGGAGTTTTTTGGACTCATTCAATCTTACTAGCTCTCTAACTGTTTATATACCTCCATGTACATAAACCACAAACTGTTTAAAAATAACAGCATTTGGAGGATGGCCCAGATTTTTGAAGAATAACAAGTCATTTCCAATTCCTCTGAACCCTTTTCCTCTTTTCTTGAGTGTGCAGCATTTTCTTAGTTTAGAAGCTTTTTGATCATTTATGAAATTAACATTGCAGTGGGTTCTGAAGGGATGTGCTCATCAAGGAAACCAATTCAGATAACAAAAAGGCACAATTGTTAGTTGTCTCTATCATTATGGGGGGAAAAGAAGACCCTGCAAGCTGATCAGAGTCCTCTGTCGCTGCTGGTCCCAGATACTGCCTTCCTCCCTCTTCTTCCCACCCTCCTCTCCCCAGTAGCTCTATGAACAGCATCACCATGAAGATGCTTCCTTACTTCAAGGTGGCACACAATGGGAAACACAACGCTGCTCATTGCAGAGACACCTTGGGTTCCCTCATGGAAAAAAACCTTTGCTTCCAGCTGGTCAGATAGCTGTAGATGACAGTCTAAGAAAAGGAGAGGTCAGAAAGGGAAAAAATGTGCATGTTCTGGAGAGTTTTTCTGTGCTGAATGGTTATATAGGTAGATGAATAGATAGATGGATAGAGAAGTGAAAGGAATCATGCAGCCTAATAGGTTTTCCTTGGGAGATCTTGGGCTTACACCTTTCTTTTGACATGGGTAAATTATCCCTACTGTTTTTTCCTTATTTTCCTTTACTGTAAAGTAAAATTGTGGTAATCCTCTTAGGATTTTCCTTTTCTTTTTCAGTGGTGGTACTCCTCTTTGGATTTTCCTTTTCTTTTCCTTGTGCCTACACAAAATGGGGGGCAAAGGCTGTCTCTGCCTCAGGGTTCCTCCAGTGGCTGAAGCCTTGGATTGCTGTGTAATCAAAAATAGCCACAAGGTTGAGTTGTTGGTTTTTTCCCAGTTTTGTACATGAAGTCACAAGACAAAAGGCATTTTAGCAAGGCATGTATTTGTGCAGGTACTTGTGCACACCCCCCTATGAACACAGTAAGTGAAGCTGCTGAAAAATAAACCATTGCCAATATTGCCTTTTAACTTGTCTTACACCCAAGTGCACACAGCAGCTTTATTGACTGGTGATGTGGAAATGTTCTTTCAAACTAGGCATTCATAATTAAACTGAGATCAAATACTCAGCCTTCACTGTGGTGCTAATGATGTGTAATATCTTCCTTTTCTTGTATTATTTTTTCATGTTTGTCTCTGTGTGTGCGCATGTGTGTGTATTTTTGCAACGAGCTGGAAATTATATTTTTAGTCAAGAGGACTAATTAATAATTCATTCATGAATAATGATGAAAGTAGCTGATTAAAATGTATGTCTAGCTTCAAAAGGAATAATCTTCAGAAGTTATAAGGTTTATAAAGTCCATCTCAGCCCCCATCTTCTCTTCCCAGCCTCTGTGCAACAGCTGTTGCTATTCCCATTCACAGGTATCAGGTAGCAGTTATGCTGGGGATATGATCCAGAGTAATAAAGCCTAGTTTTCTGAGGAGGTGGGAGTTTTCCTTCTGAGGTAGGAAGCTGGACTGCATCTCCTGATGGCAGTACAATGTGGAGCTTCCAAGACAGATCCCCACAGTGGTGGGGTGTGTGCGTAGCATAGCAATCAGAAGTGCACACGGGCATTACGTGGGTTCACAGGTGGGCTTGCCTGAAGGTTTCCTAAGATGACCTTCAGTTAGGAGAGTCATTCTGCCAGTATTTTCAGCTATTCCTGACAGCACAAGACAGGGAGTGTTACAGTGCAATGGCAGGGACACGTCAGCATTGTGATTCCCCTGCGGGAGTTGCTCCTCTCTTCAGTGCCTTGTGGCCATCAAAGTACCACGTTGAAGGTTCTTGACCAACACGCAGGACTACAAATGACTCGCTGCAGTTACAAGAGGTGATGTGAGCAAAGTCAGCTGCAAACCTTCCTTTAGCTTCTCCTTCTTGGTTTATCAGGACTGTGTTGAATCATGTCCTGCCTATACTTCCTCCATGTCTTTTTTTTCCTCCTTTAATCTTCTGAAGGAAAAAAACAAACCCTGAAAACACAATACAAGGAAAAAAACTGAAAAGAGAAGAGGGATCAAAGTCTTTCGTGAATATAGTGTGTGTAAAGCCACCTGCAGGGGCAAATTTGTCATGGTACATTTTTGCAAAAATCATTAACTTGTCATGGCAAAATGGAAAAAGTAATAAAACAGCAGTAAAAACAAGTTAAATTCTGAGCCTGGAGGATCAGCTTATTTTTTAAAAAATGACAGTTTTTTAGGGGTCAGCTGTTACTTTCTCCCATCCTGTGCGACCATCGCCCTTTTCCTTTTAGCCTAGCCCTTTTCCAGGCCTCAATATTTCTGCACTGGTTTGTATTTGACATGTTGAAGAACACTCATTATTACCCTTTCCCCTCCAGATGATCTTTTTATTTTTCCATCCCGGTGATGTAGTGGTGACAGTACATAAAATTATAGCTAATTCCGCTGACCAAGTCCTTCCTGCTACTCTCAGCTTATATCCTCAGCTCAGAAGTACTTGAAAAAGTTCCAACGAGATTTTAGGCAAAAGAACATTTAGTGAGGCTCCTCCTGTTGGATCATGTCTTCTTGAACTGAGAGTCCATACTTTTCTTAGTGCAGATACGCTTATTACTCCTTGGGAAACAAAGTCACATTACATGCACAGTTGGCAGTGTTCAACTCCTAATAACTCATCTGTGTTTGCATTCTGAACTAAATGACCTGAAAAATTTTAGGTTTAAATGTAAGGGAGAAGAAGGGAGTAGACACATCAGAAAATGAAGAGAGGTTCAGGAATGCATTTAGAACTGAGAAATCTTAATTTTCCAGCCCATCTAAAACTGGAAAGCCATTGGAAGTGTAGGACTAGATGTTCATCTGGTGTAAATAGACATGGTTCACTGGTTATAAGGGAGCTGTGCAAATATCTATCTACTGAGGATACAACCCACAATTTAAAAAAGAAAGCATTTAGAAACCAAGGGAAGCGTAAGAGAGCTGTTTATTTCTCAGTAGCTGTGCCAGGTTCACCCGAGGTCAGCAGTGAGCAGAAGGTCAGTGCTCTGTGCTGGTTCCCTGCATCTTTACTGCCCTATTATCCAAATATCTGCATTAGCATTTGCTCCTGTAGGAAGCTGCCTGCTGGCATCACTTCGTGTTCAGGCTGACGGGTATCCAACTGCTGCCACAAACAACACCTTTTGTGGTAATCTCAGCTGGAAGAACCAAAGAAGTTACCATGGAAGTGGCAGTGGCATTGGTGCCAGTGGCTCTACACTCTTTTCTGCTCCTCAGCTTCTGTCTCACGTGCTCCATCCTTCATGGGACTCATTTCTTCCTCAAACTCATTAAAAAACATATGGAAAAAACGGCAGTGAGTAGTACTACAGGCATTTAGCTGGAGAGCTGGAGTAGCAAACCATTACAAGTTAGAGTTACTCTTGTTAAGTAATTGGCTGGTTTTTTTAAAGAAGTATAATAATTTCTGTTGGTGAGAGAGCAACAATCAGATACTGTGATATAATGGCAGAGTTGGTAACAAGCTCAACAGCCCATAGACATTAACACAGACAAAATCTATTGGCCATCTTTAGAAACAAAGATGTTTTTCTGGTTTGGTTTTTTTTCTTTTTTTTGCTAAATAGTGCCCCGAGGTGAAGCTCCAGCATGTACTCTTGCAGGTGTCAGTTCCACATCTCTGGAAATTCTATTGCAAAACTCCCCTTTGCTGCCCAAGGATTAAACGTTACCTCTCCATTTCTGTATTTAACCCCTCTGGTGCAATGACATCTATCTTGTGCATCACACTCTGTGTGTGATGTGACAGGCTGAATGGTTTTTGAAAATATATTGTGGTTTTAATCTACTGGAACCCTGAAGTGTATTAAAAAAGCTTTTTGAGGATCTCAGGAACAATAGAAATTTGTGTGCTGGGCTTTGGGGTTTTATTAGTCCATGTAAAGCAGTTTTCTTTGAACAAGGGACCTTTTCCTCATGGTTCCACAGCACCGTGGCAGCTGTCCTGGTAACGCAGGACAGGGTGAACACTCTTCTTCTTCAGGATGAGGAGCCTCACCAGGCTGAGATCTGACCTCACCAGAGACCTAAACGCTTATTTAGGACATGGGTGGGGGTATGCACATGCACACATACATTTTAAAATGCTAAGATGACATTACTGTGAGAGATGCCCTTTAGCACTGTAGGTGGGAATAAATTTGGGTATTTTTATTCAGGACCCTGAAATTCTGAAGCAAACCCTTAACTGATGAAAGCAGCACTTTACTGAAAGCAGTGGACTAATGTTTGACATCCATGTTAGCTGTTGTTTTTCTATTCCTACCTTGGTCATTTTTATTCTCTTCTTTGATTATCAGGCCTAGCATCGATCCTCTAGAGCCTCCTGCCCATCTCCTACTCCTTAAACCAGCTAATCTTAGCCCTCTGCCAGTTTTTCAATAAAGATAGTGCTGCTATATTTTCCAGCTCTGCACTGTTTTGGCTTTATCACCTCCGGCCCTTTAGGCACATGGACTTTTATTTTCATCTCTTCTTGATCTCACTAATGCAACAATCTTGGTTGCTGTAGTAGTTCAGTGTTGTATTTTGATCTGTCAGTCCAACATCTTTCTTAGTTAAAACCGTAACCTGCAATAATATATTGCAGTTTCTCTTACTGCATAATAAAGCATTTGTGAGTGCACCAAAAGAAAGACTGCCCTTATGGTTTAGAGTGTTTAAAGCAATAGTGAAGCATGCTTTGTATCAAATTAGCTCTTACGGTTCTTCAATCACGCTGCCAGATTTTTCTTTTATTACCTTGAAGGAATTTTCCCTCCCTTCTCAACTTCTCCACCCTTTTCATTTTCACAGCTGCTTCTGTTCAAGCTTCTATTCAAGCTCAAACTTCCCTTCTGTTCAGTGGTGATCCTTAGGTGGCCATAATATGGAAAAGGCTGCTATTGCTTGGCATTCTTTTAATTATTAATATTTCAGTTGTTAATATTCAACAGTAACTCATTATGCAAAGTTTATATCATCTTAAAGAACCACAGCATTAGCAGGGTCCAAAGCACCAGTTTTCTTCTGAGAAGATAAAAAATTATGATATTTACTGTCAATAAACTTGTAAGATAAAATTGTATCAGCAAGGGGGCAGAAAAGTAGGAAATTGCAGGCTAAGATGTTTGAAGAGCTTACAGAATAGAAGGGTTGTTTTCCTAAGATGAGCAGGACAGTGTAAAATCCACAGGTAACAGTAATTGGTGTGACTCATTCCGCATTTGCTTTCTTAGCACTTAAAGAGAGTAATCTTTTTTAATTGAGAATTGGACACAGATAAGCCGGTTCCATTAGTTTCACACAGAAAATAGAAAACAAAAAGTGATGAGCCCAGCTGTTTGTTCCAGGGAGGCTTCCTGCTTAACTCCTGCCCTCAAGATCTAATGGACACGATTCAGGTCTCACTTGGACCATCTGTGAATCACAACATTTCCCAGCCATCTCGGTAGATGTAAAACAGGAGGTGAGACCTTGCCTGGTCACTGTAGAGCCATCAGCAACCTGCCAAATGATCAGAAGGTAATTGAGGAAAAAAGTGTGATATTCATCAAGTCATGGAAGCGCTGGGAAAAGGAAGACACAATGCCTTTGTCCACAGCAATAAATCCACCAGCCCAAGATTCTTATTATCTGCAAAGGCTGCTGTTGACAGGATTGTGACATACAGCACCAATCGGTCTGTGGTTCCACATTAGCTGCAATGGGCATCCAAATTGTTTTTTGACAAATCCTTCGGAAGGCTGCCAGAAACCTTCTGGCATGCACTAACAAGTGGTTTATGGTCCTGCACAAATGTACAAACTCCTGATAGAGGTTAAATGTGCTGCATTAGAAATTGTATTCTGTTTTATCATATCGCAGAAGGAGAGATGTGATGATTTCATGATTCTCTTGAGAATAGTCTGAAAATATTGCAGACTTGACAGATGGCAAAAAGATAGCTTAGCAATGTTGCATTATTCCTATTATGATTTAGTTTTTAACACCTTTGCTTATTACATGTTAAAACAAAGGCAGTAGACCAGTACTTGGCATGGCCTATTTACCTGTTTGTCATAGACAGTTTCTCATTCTTCATTTCCATAGTAGAAATCACCATATTGTCTTTCCAGAACAAACAGGGAGTGCAAGCAGGATGTTCAAATCCACTGATTTCAAAGTGCCAAAAGAACCCAAGTACTGCTTGTTTTTTTTGTAGTCCACATAGCTGAAAGGAAAATGTGGGTGGTGGCACATGAAGCCAGTGTGTCTTGTAGCCCGTGTTTAGAAAAGGTCTTCCTACATCTTTTGATGTGGAAGGCTTTGAAGGTGTGCTGGGGTAACAAGGAGTCACATAACTGTGTGCTTTCTTGCAGAATCTCACCACAGAAGAGTAGTAAATATGTAAGTCTCATTGCAAACAGACTTTAAGTAGAACTGGCCCCAGTACAACCAGCGACAGAATTGAGGCTGGGGCACTGCTCTCAGCAGCCAGTGGGCTGGCTAGTAGTCCTGGTCTAAGTAGGAGTCTTTTCAGGGCAGCTTAGTCCCTTGGATGAGAGTCATGTGCCACTGGCTCACTCTCGGTCTCAGACAGCCTGGTGCCAAAACCAAGGAGGGGGAAAAAGGCCAGATGGTGTTGAACTATCTGTCCCAGTGCTGTTCCGTTCAAGGCTTTCTCACCTTCTGGGACCCCTTACCTACCTGTGCAGTTCAGCTGTGAACAGCAGAGGCAGAAAATGGACCCGAGAGGGAATGGTCTGGCTCCCACAACCACCAGTGAGCTGCTTTTGAACTCTCTTCATTCACGAGCGTGGAACTGGATGACACCTCTGGCAGATTCCCATTTCTAAAGTTAACAGTTTCTATAAGCTGTGTCACCATGCCTATCACGTTACATTTCAAGATCTGTCATTCATCTTTTCCTTTCTTTGCACTTAGTCTTGGTTTTGCCAAAGGAAACATTTTCTTTTCTTCCATCTGTGGAGTTTTTGCACTCTTTGCCTCCCTTTTTTAATTCTTTCCTCTTTCCATCATATGAGGCAATGCATGTAGTCTTTTCCATCTAAAAAATGAATCCAAAAATGGAAAAGAAAACATATTTTGAGGCTTTGTGTTATACATACATATTCTTCGGGACAAGCATATTTTATTCATTGAGGAGGAGAATAACTTTTACACTGTGACTTTCAAACTGTTGTGGGGTGATGGAACAAGCAGTTTCAGATGGCAAAATCATTCATGTGGAAAACGAAACTGTTAAATGGTGGAGGGCCACTGTTGTGGTGGCTGTGCCCTCTCATCTTTTTCAAATGGTGGGGAGTCAGATTCAGGGGCCTGATGGGAAAGGTGGTGTGAATCTGTCATTGTGTTGATAGTCAGAAAACCCCTGTCAGCTGTTGTGGGAAAATGGAAGGGGTCTGCTCTAGGGTGTATTTTATGGGCTCCAGGGAAAAAGGGAGATTTCCTTCTTTTTTGTTCTTGAACATATACCCTGTCTTCTGAAAGGCTGTGGTGATAGGAAGTAGGAGGTGATACTCTCAAGGTATTTTGGGTAATGGTGGGGTGTTATATGGTTTTCAGAGAAGAATGGCTCTATGTCATTTTCTATCTGGTGTTTCAGTGAAGAAGTGGTAGAGAATTAATCAGACAACTCCTTAGGAGGAGATCTGCTTACACTTCTAACTGCAGGGTGGCTGGATTTATGTCTACAGTCTTTTACAGGTCTGCATGAGTTTGCTTTGCTCATGCCTACAGCTGAGTCTGAGCTGAGCCTCCTCAGTAACGCTGTGCTGAGTTGTGCGTCAGAATACATTAGCCCAAGTCTAGCACTTGCTAAAGAATATATGTAGCTCTTAGGGGACTCAAAGCATGGGTAAAGCTTGCTCATCTGTGTCAGAGGAGTACCTACTTAGAAAGGTACCTAACTAGCTCAAAATGAACCGGCTTAGCTACCAAGCTCAGCCCATCTGTTGCAACACAGTGCACTGCTCCCTGTGAAATGCCGGCGTGTGCGACAGCTTGCCGGCTCACAGTGTCCATGAGCTGCTCCCTTCCCCTTCACTGCCAGCCCTTGGGAAAAGCTTGTGTTTCTGTGTTCAGGGACCACGGAATCTTTTCTGATGTTATGCAACAGAGAAGCATTTGGTCCATACTACACTGCTCTCTGCAGATACGTGAGATGGGTATTTGGGATGGGGGGGTTCAGATGTGTTTTGTTGGGTGTCTTTGAGAGGCTTGAGGGGGCTGCAGTTTAAGGCCTTGCTTTGTGCATCCAAAGACTGTGGCTCTGGCTGTGGTGTTCCTGCAGCTGCTCTGCCCTGCTATGTGATGCCCTTTTGTGCCTCCCTGCCTTTATTTCATCTGCCTTGTCCATCCTCTATACAACCTTCTTAGGGCAGAGACAGTCACGCATAACTCTGAGTGCAGGAACTATGTCTTTATGGAATGCAGAGGAGGTGATTTTATGCTATCGTTGATAATAAACAACTTCACAAGATAGCAACAGGTTGATTTCTTTTAATCATTTTGTCTTCTTCCCCAACTATTACGTGGGATTATTCTGTCTGTTAACCTTGCAGGCTGTGGTACTAATTTGATTTATTGCTTAAAAAACAACGTGAATTTTCCTGAGGCTGTTCCAGATATTGCTTGCTTTGTTATCAAAGGATCAACAATTCACTGAAGACATCTGAAGTTTTTTTACCCCAAGCTATTTTTAGAAGTATATATAGATGTGTATAAAGAAGAACTATTGAAGTAGTTTGGAAAGTACTGCTGCACCTGTAACAAGCTGTTCATGGTGCTGTGCAACAGTTGTACTATCCCAAAATGCTCACTCATCCCCAGAATGGTGTGTGTTGTCCCAGGCACCAATTACAAATCTTTGCATTTGTAGACTTCAGATTTGTATTTTTTTCCGTTTTACAATATAAACTGAGCAGACCCAAGAAAACAGTGCAGAGGGAGATTTCCAGTGAGAGTTGTTCGATTTAGCAATGGCACATCTGAGCAGACAGACTAATGCTCCCTGTAACTCTTCTTCATAGGTTTTCATCACACAGATGAGAAAGACTAGCACCATAAGCATGAAACAAGGAATAATAAATACATTTGTAGACAGCTGGCTGATTTGTGGAACTCCCTGGTGCAATACCTGCTGCAGTCAGGAGTGTAGTAGGCATGAGTAATGGGACAGCTGTTGGTGCAGGTAATACCAGCTTTCACCTTTATAGTGCTCTTCAGACCATGAGTCTGCTGCAACTCCTCATTGGTAGGAGTCCATTTTCCTTAAAAACAGGCACTTCTTTCAAACACTGTGTAAAAACACAAGAAGGAAGGCCATAAAAGAAAACCTAGTCTGAGCTCCGTTGACTCCTGCACTTCTCATGCTTTGTGATTAAAGTTTTTGCATTTAGCATTTTACCTTCTAAGAGAGCCCCTTTAACTCTGAAGCTAGGTTGTTTCCCAGATATAGCTGCAGGATCAATGTTTTGGATACAAGCTTTTCTTCCTGTCTTTAGATTTATGTAGATATAGAGTTTTTCTGCCATGAAACACTATCCAGGGTTCACTGAAGCCATGTTGTGATTAGTTCGTTTGTTTGACGTGATACTTTTAAACTACCTTCTGTGATAGCTGCACTGTGCAGTTGTCACCTGCTCAGGTCTGCTTTGGTTATGTTGCTCTTCTCTTCGTTCTCACTCATTTTTATGATTTAATTGGAATTCAGCAATGATCCTGATGGAAATGAAGAGAGGAATATAAGCAGGAGAAAGCAAGGTATGTGAAAATGAAGCACAGTGTAAAGGAAGCTTTTGTAAATTGGATGCCTCAGACAGTGAAATCTGAGAAAGTTAGTTTTCCTGGGAACATGTGATTTCATTCTTTATGTACTGTTCTTAACAAGTGTGATTGTTACTAACACTGAGGTATTTTGCATGACCCATTTTGTCTGTCATAATACCTCTGCCAGTGAAATGAGACTGTTGGAGACCAGCTTCCAGGAATCACCTTCCCCACCTGGACTTTGTGGCAAGAACAACTTGTTGGGTCAGGACTGCTACTATCCTGCACCTCATGCAGTGATTTTTGCTGGCAGTGAATTAAGCTAATGTGACTTAGTTTTGGGTTTAAGAACATTTTCCAGAGTGCAGGGGCCAAGGGTAACCACAGGAGTAGAGGGCAGTGAGTAACAGCTGTGGTGTGTGAAAGCTGACCTTGTGCCCATTTGGATCTCACTGAAATAAGTTTGAAGAGAGCCTGATGTGTTGCCCAATTGCCTGCTCCGTGGTCATTGTGGAAACACCTAATTAAGGGGTCAGGAAAGTGGAGCTCCTGATGGACCTTGATTGCCTCCTTATTGATGTCCCTGTAAATCAGCAGAGAAGGATATGGCACAGCCAAAGGGAAAAGGAAGCGAAGAGAACTTGCTGCATCATGTGGGGTTATGCAGGTGAACAGCGAAAGCTGCAGTGTGGGAAACATGCATATTGAAAGCATTTGTATTATCTAGGAGACAGGCAAGGTGGCACATGGGGTACTGGCACATTACCTCTCATGAACTCCAGCAAACACTTCCCTTCACTTGGCTCTGACATGAAATGTGCTCTTCTAGACTTTCCCTCTGCTTTGTGAGACTGACCAGAAGCCCCACTACAGGGGTTTGTTTCCATGATGAGAATCCTTGCATTTGAAGTGTTAGCTGTTCCAGGGCATCCTTGCCTCCCTGGAAAATTTAATGAAGATTTTGAATTTCTTGTGCTATATTAGTGATCCACCAGCCTAATCAAAGAGCCCTAATTTGATATTCATGTTTCTGACAGACTATTTTACATATGATTTGCAAAAGTCTATAATCTTGTTCAGTTAAATTCATGGAATGTTTTAATTTTTTAAATAAAAAAAAAATTACCTATTTTTGTAAGGGTATTTTTAGTAGTAATAAGTACTTTGCTGTGTCTATAAACCAGGAATAGGCCTTTCCATGTGCAGCAGTAATAACCCAGCAGCTGAGAAAAACCCTAAAATTTTCATCATAGGGGAAAGAAGTCAGGCTCTGAGCTATTGGTTTTAGCTAAGATTGCTTTATGCCTACTAGGAACCAGTTTATCAAAGAACTCTTTCTATATTTAACAGATTTCATTTTTTTATTATTTTACATTTATAAACATGTAGGAATATATATATATATTTCATACTATTTTTCCTGCATTTTGCTTGCACTGATCACTTTGTTGGAAAGCAAGCATCCTCCATCTTCTCTATGTATTTCAGCTAGGAAAAGATAAAAGTGTTTTTATTATGCTCCTTGTAGAGCTATTTGCTTGGAGACCTAAGTTTTCTTTCTGATTCTGTGTCTTTGCATCTTCTGGAGCAAACAAAAGGAAAAAAAGAAACACAGAAGAGAATTACAGAACAGCAGTAGTTTCTTTAACTGGAAGCAATGTACAAAATCTTCCATCTGGCTACATTGACACCTTATTATAGTTTATTGCTCATTTGGAAATGAGAGTCACAATTCCCTCATGCTCTCATTTTTCTCAACAGAAGAGCTGACAAGAGAGCCTGGGTCTCCCAGGGCTTTGGGGCAGCTCTGGGCTGGGCTGGCTCCTGTGTGTCCCTTCCCTGCAGCCAGGAGAGAAATGTGCCTGGGAACAAGATTCCACGGTGCCCCCACCAAAATTCTCAGTGTCATTAAGTAAAAATTTTATGTAGATTGGGATTGATGTTGTATTTCCTTCCTTTAACTGAAGGAACTGAGTTGTTGTCAACAAATATTTTAGGTTAAGAAAATGAACATCGCCCAAAATGACCCTTAGTTTCGAATAAGTTGTTATGGTAGAGGAAATGGAAATGCCAACACTCTTAATTCAAGTTAACAGAACACTTGGTATCATTATTTCAAAAAACATTATTTCAGAATTGATCTTCCAGTTGGCTTTAATCCCATTAATATGTATTTTTGGGAAACCTCTAAAATCTTCATGAATCTCTCTTCTGGTATTCCTAGTTGGTAGTGTGTTGCAGTAGCCAGCCCAGGAAGAGAATTGCAATTGTCTCAAGTGGAAGAGGGTGCATCAGTGTGCATCTGAGAAGTTGAAAATATGGCTCTGCAGGTTCTGAACAACCTTTAAGGATGCTGAGAACCTTTAAGGATGCTGATACTCTGTGCCTCAGAAATGGAAATGGGAACACTGCTGGTCAGTGTTGGAATAGAAGCAGTTTGGTGAAATGTGCTCAGACACAGCTGTTTCACAGAGTTCACAAACTCTCTTACTCAATGCCAAAGTGAAATATTACAGACACTGGGTTGTGACAGCTGTCAGTCAAACTCAGCTGAATGTCAGCTGGTAAAATACCACTATATTTGGCTGCATATAGCAGTACTGAATTTTGCCCAACTGTCATAAAAGATAGGAAATTTAAGGCTCTAACAGCATCACATCTTAATTTTCTAAAGAAATTTTGGAAGGGCAATGTATGGAGTTACCAAGGCTTTGCAGTTGATTGCCTCTGGACCGTGGTACAACTCAAATCATCATGGACTTCTTAATGTATTTGCAGGGGAACTCCACTCATGCTCTGCTTGGTGTTGTCCAAGCCAGTCATGAAAACACTAACCCTGTCTGGCCCAAAGCACTAAAGAGACTGATACACTGTTAATGAGATTAATTTCTGAGCCCTAATCTGCAGATTATCCAAATCATTAAGGCAGTGCCATCCCTGGCCTTCTCTGATTATGCACAGCAGGCTTGACCCTCTTTGTTAATGCCCTGAGCAGGAAAGGAGCTGCTGGAGTCTGCCAGCTGACATCTGGAGAGTGAAGACAGTCTTCTTAAACCTGAGAACTGCCCCTTCCTTCCCTGTGGCAGAAGGGTAGCCTGGGGGCTGTGACAGGAAGGAAAACCAGCCTTTTACTTGGAAGATCTTGGTTGTGCTTGAATGGTGAGGGAGTTGATTACTGGACAGGAAGGACTGTATGCTCAGTGCTGGAGGCCCTGCAAAGGGCTGATGGTGACAGCCTGCTGGGTATTCTTTTGTGCTTCATTTTTACTTCTCACTGGGAGGAGAAGAGAGATCTTGGGCTTTCATTGGGTTGTAGACTGAGAAAAGCTCAGCCTTTCTCGTAGGAATAATGGGAGGAACAGTGGG
This sequence comes from Manacus vitellinus, assembly GCF_001715985.3. Taxonomy (NCBI): domain Eukaryota; kingdom Metazoa; phylum Chordata; class Aves; order Passeriformes; family Pipridae; genus Manacus; species Manacus vitellinus. The sequence goes on along the minus strand of NW_021939471.1, from coordinate 2,480,971 downwards.
AGTGAAGGGGGATGTGTTGCTGTCCTTTACCCCAAACAGCTGATAGTTCAATGGCCCAGATGATGGTCTGGACATGGGACAACCTCCCTCCTCACTCTGTGTCAAAAGAGTGAGTCAAATCCCCCTCACACCCAAGCCTGAGCACAAACTGCTTGTGAAGAAGTTGACTGAATAGAGTGGGTCCCTCCCAAGTCTGGGATGGGTCTGTGACTTGTGAAGTAGCATTTTCACAAAAAGTTCTGGTTTAAACAAGTTGGCATTTCCCCAAGAAAAATCCATTGGGCTGGAAAATTTCCAGGTAGCTCTGTTGCAAAACAATGTGATTAATTTTCAGAACTTCTTTAAAACTGCAAGAGAGGGGGGGAATGCTCAGAGAGGTGCAGGCAGACACATGGATTTGCTTTGAAAATGGAGTTCAAGAAGGAACTCATTTGACAACTACTTATTAAAGCCATAAGAGCGGAATCTCAAATCCTGAAATTAGCCTCCCTGCTTCAGTAGAAATGTCTTTGCTCACTGTCTTACTTTGTCTCTTTCTTATATCTCCACTGGTGTGGTCTGGTGCAGGAATTTCTAACTGGCTATCTCCCCCTATGTTTTGTGCATGTTTTGGGCAAAGAAGACTTTAGCCTAGGGATCAGATGATTTACAGAGTGGAAAAACACTGCTTTATAATAAAAGGAGAATATTGAATAAACCCCAGATTTAATACCCAACCTAACAGAACACCCTGATGAATGTAATTGCATTTTAAGCATTCTGATTGAATTTTTGATCCATATTGCATTTGTTTTGCTTGTGAATCTTTTATGGGGAAAAAAGAAGTGACTGGAGATTAAAGGATTACCAAGTTCTTAAGAAGCCAAGGCAGCTGCTAAAGCATCTGAATACTCTTGCCTAAATTTGGTAGGAAAGCTATATTAATATTTTCTGTTCTAGCATGCAATGTATCTTAATCCCAAATAGCCCAGGGGCAGGGGGACAAGGGAGAAGAGCTGTAAGGGACAATTGCTTCTACAGGTGAACAAACTGCAGGGTATTAGCAAGAGCTGGAATGAAACAGTGGTGTAATTGAAATAAGAACTCATCTGAAATTATTATGGGGGAGGATGAGGCTTTTCTTTTTTCCTCTCTAATTTTCTAATGAGGTGGAAAGAGTGAGCAGTACCTTGCATACACTCAGATCATGAGAGTTAACTCATTTTTGTTCTCCCTTAGTGGCAAGGAGTGTGGGCAACATGCTGGAGCCTCTAGCCCCTAAAAGTGAGGTTCTTACAGGAGACATAGAGACAGCAACTGAGCTTGCAAAAAGGTTTTCAGCAGTGGAAGTAGGACTTCAGCAGCACATTCAGCACAGAGAGCGAGTGATAGGTTTACTCAGGGGAAGTGATTAAAGTCTTTCAGGGTCAGTGTGTGCCTTTAGGTGGGGCAGAGGGCCAGTGGCTCTGCTTTATACATACTGTGAAACTGCTACTGACCAGAAAACTCATTGTCTGATTGTGCAAAACACTGTTTATTATTAGGTCCAAATGACCATTGTATGTGCATGTGAAAAAGAAGCAAGTAACCTTCTTCTAGTTGGCTGCACACAGAGGCAAAGTCATCATCTCCCAAGACATGCAACACAGAAATCTAAAACCCACTACACCCAAGGACTGAAAAACCCCTGCCAAGCACTGCAAGATCCAGGGAGGTCTTTCAGGCTTAACAGGTTCTCCCGAATCTGTAGCGTGTTTTACCAAATGCTGGCTGCCTCTTGGAGTCTTCTCTTGGCTGAACAAAAAAAAGCAACTCTTAAGAAGTGACTTCCAGTTGGATCAGGGTACATGATAAGCAAAAGGCAAACTCAGCAGTGCTGATGGGGAATGGCTTTTGGCCAGTGGTTTTTGATGTGTGAGAGCAAGACATCACCACATCTGTTGAGGCTGAAATTTGTTAACAAAATAAAGTGTAATACTTTTGTTGCTCTGAAATGATACAAATAATGTTATTTTGTGTTCCAAAAACTGTAGATATAACATTTTATAGGTAGCACCACTTTAAAATATGCTTAGCATAATTTCTGTGACAATCAAAGCTTCAGAAACCATTAAAAGTGAGAACAGAATTAAAGAGCTGAACAACAAAAGCAACGTTGGGAAAAAATGACCAGGGAAAGAAATTTTTACTTTCTCCTGCTTTTGATTAGACACACAACATGGGGTTGGGGGAAGGTTTTTTCTCCAAGTCTGGAGTAGGTGGATGAGGTTTGCAGATATTTCTAAATGCCAGACTTTCCAAAATGATTGCAGGCAGGTAAATCCCCTGAGAACACTGTAAAGTCCAAAATGGTTTTTGTTCATGACAAAGAAACCCCTTAGACATGGGGGCAGGGATAAAAATCTACATTAGATCTAGAGAGCAGTGAAACATTTCAAGAGGAAAACTGATACCTCTGTGAAACCGGTGGCTTGGTTTAAAACCATACTGGAGTGAATCTTCTGCAGAGTTCATGTTAGGCACAATCCATAACCAGACCTGCAGGTTCATGTCTTTTCCTCCTTTTTTTCCTTTTTTTCTTAAAAATCCTGTAAGGTGTTTAGAGTTGGACTGAAGTTTGGACTTGTGTGCATAGTGGAGACATGTGAAGTAGTCATTCCACATACACTTACTTTTGGGCAAATTTTGTATCCCTAGGCATGTTGTTTAGGCTTGTTTGTCTTTTTCTGGCAGCAGAAGCGGAAAGATAGACTCTGAAAAAAGGGACTAGTTTGGTTGTAACTGGAACCTTAAATTTCTTTAATCATGTGACACTCTTGGTTTCAGTGGACTTTCCAAGCCAAAAAATGGCTTTCTGTGTGTCCTCTTAGTGTTGAACCAAGTTGAACCTGTGCTATGAACATGTTTCAGGTGTGGTTATGTCTAACCAGATGTCTTTGATTTGATAAAATGCTCTGGCACTTGGAGTTTTATCTGTTCTTTGTATACAGCAGAAAGTGATGGATGCCTTTGAAACTCCTCACAGCAAACCCTGCATCAAATGGAAAGAGTGAAAAGGCCTGGTGTGATCTGCCAGTCTCATCCACAGCCATAATGTCCAAGTGTAGGAGCTGCCATCTTCATAATCACATTTCTGCCATCTCAGCTTTGGAGATTGACCCTTTTCAGCTCCATTTGGATGTGCAGGGAGATCCAGTTCAGGAGCACTCTGGGTGGATCTATAGTCTTCTTTTTGGAGACTGTTGGTGGATGTAAGCAATCAACTCAGAAAACCTTGGGCTTCACATGGGAAGGTCAACAATTTTTAATGTTATTTGAGTGGAAAAAATGCCATTCCATCAAGGCAGTGGTAGCACCTGGACAATCCTACCTCTAGTCTCCTGCACCAGTATTTTCAGTGACTAAGTGGAGCAAAGTTTTTAAAAGGAAAAAAAAGATAGGGAAAAAAAAAAGTGGTAGCTTATTTAATTGGTTTTTTTTCCTCCTTATTATACATTCTCCTTCCAACACAGGGGCGAAGCTGTCTGGTTTTTACTGACCAGTATGCAAAGACAGGGCAATATGAAGTCAAAGCTCTACAAATCATTGAGAATGCAATTGAGGATAAACCACAGCCCTCTGCTAGGCTCTAATAATTCTTATTTGGATTTGCTTGTGTCTGTCATTGCTTTGCTTATGATGATAATGCTTATGGAGATGGGGCTTAGCATTTTTATTTTTTTGTTAGAAGAAAAGATTCTTAAGCCCCATGTATTTAAATGAACTCATGTAATTCATAGGAGCTAAAGGATGAAATAATACAGGATCATAATTATTTTTGCCCAGAAAAAAAAATCCATTAATCCTACCATCCTTTCATTGCTAGCACCAGTCACAAAAGCAAATCACTGAGGTCCTTCGGCAATAATTTTCTAGCGAGCTTTTTGCACTTCCTTGACCTCTGCTCTGCTGTGATGGGAAAGAAAGGGCAGAAATGAGAGATAACTGAGAGTGTTGCTCCATGCTGGGAAGTAAGTATGTGTGAACCGAGCTGTCATTGTCATGCTCGGAGCAAAGCCAGCCTTAGGAATCCCCCTTGCTTCCCCGGCTGCAGAGCCAGCCCGCTCTTCCACTTCGCCCTGTTTGCAGCGGCTGCGGGTAGGAAACAAACCCAGCAAATCGTCTGATTCTGATGGGTCAGACAGGTTTGCTTTTGAAATGGCCAATTCCCTCCGCGCCAATTTGCTGGTAATAAGCAATTTACATTGTGTAGTGGTCAAAGGAACTGTTTTTCCAGTCAAAAGAATTCTGCAGATCCTGTGGCGGATATTCCGTGCTGTGAGAAATAATCATGAATAGGTTCAGAATGCACTGTTAGCACTTTGACATCTATTAAAAATCAAGATGTGCCCAGGCTAATGTTCTAATGTTAAACTTTTTCTAAATATAATTAGATGTTTGTGTTAAGCCAACAAGTAAACCCAGTGTATAATTTGGAGTAGCAGGTCATTGAAGTCAGTGAATGCATTTTATTAATTTCATATGGAAACTTGAAGGTTGGGGGAAACAGCATGGGAAGGCTACCCAAATAATGCAGTTTTAAAACAGTATTCAAGTAAAGTTTGCTGTAAGAGAACTGTGAAGTTGGGTCTCAAAATAATTTGTGAAAACAGTCTCCCCTTACTTGTTGCCTTGACCCTGTGATTTTATGCAAGTATAAAATGGGGGGTTGGTCGTAGCAGTGAAGCCCAGGTGGCAGTCATGGGGCTCAAGTCATGATGCTCAGCTTTTGTATTAAAAGAAAGAGAAGGCTTTGTGGTGCTAAAAGAACAAAACAACATATATCTCAAAGGCTCGAAAACTAGGCAAGAAACAGAATCTCTTCAATGAAAAGACCGAGAAGAACAAAGCCAAACCCTTTGAATTTTTGAACCATTCTTGGGAGTTTGGGGGCCTTTTACACTGAAGAGTTCAGCTTAGCCTTGCTAACCCTGTTAATGGATGTTGTTGCTCCCTGTGCTTATCTTGTTTAGCAGGAAAGGAGGAAATGAAGCAGGCCAGAGGAGAAGCTCTGTAGGAAAAGGGACTGGAGCTATGGCCTCTCTAGGAAGGGAGGAGGTAGCAGTGCCTATCAGTTCTCTGCAGATTTGATGCCTACCCTCAAACGCAGTCTGAAAATTTCAAAATGTTAGCTTTGCAAAACAACCTTTCTCCAACTTTCCTTCTCCTCATCTGTGGCAGGCAATGCAGCATTTGTCCTTTTTATGTCTTTTTATATCACAAATTATAATACAGTTAGGGTGAAAAGAAGAAAGAACATTTAATTACTGGGAAATAATAAATGTCCAGGAATCAGAATATTTTAAGAGTCACAGACACTGTTTACAGGAAACTGTTTTTTCTTTGAAAGCCTTTGCTGCTTCATGTAGTTAGGATTAATCAGACATCTCACGTTCACGTTCCTTTTGCTTCTCTGATAGCTTGCTTCAATACAAAACGTGCCTCATAAGTAGCATATTTTAGTCCTAAAGGTAATTCAGTTTGCAGGAAGGATAAAAACCTGCTACAAGGAGAGGAGGTCTTGGATCTGAGCCCACATTTTCTGAGGAGATAGCCTTGATGCCCTAAAAGGGTTTATTGCAAACTGTTGAAAAGCAATTACTTGTGGGTAGGAAATCCTGTATGATTTGTTTCAGTTACTGTCCCTCAGTTGTATTGTAATATGGCCATATGCTGTAGGCTACTGCCCCACTTACCCTGAGGTTCCTTATTTACAGGAATGGTTACCAAAATCTGACTTTCAATATTCTTAGACCTGGAATATCAGCTGTTCATCATTCAGGATAGCAGTCAGGTTTGTAGAAGATTTCCCATCTTGTTTAAGCATTTATATAACAGTTATTCTTTTCAGAAATATTCCACAAACCTCCACTGTCACAAACCAGAAAATATGTCTTTTCAAATAGCTTAACACAACGACTTATTTTGGGCTTCTGTTTTCATAAGGTACTTCCATATTTGGAGGTCAGAGTTGTCATTCCTTAAAGTAGCTTGTTTTTCCAAGACCAGTGGTTATTTTCCCCACTAAAAATTAGTCCCTTTCTCAGTGTGTTGACTTACCCCCTTCTGTTACCATTTATCACCCCTGAAAATCTTGTCCCAATGGCATAAACAAGAATTTTTTTGAAACCTGGGCTCTAATTAAAGGTATTAAACAATCAGGAAATTTTTGCCTTAAGCTCTTCTGATCACAAAAGTGTTTAAAGGAAAACAAATTGACCAAGCAATAATAATTCATTTAAATTTTCATGAAGTTTGGGGAAGAAGACATCATTGCTGGTGGCTTTGAAAATTCCTCTTCTGTACTATAGTGCTGACAGTCCTCCTGCTGTTCACAGGCTGAACCGTTCTGAGCGTTGGTTTTGCTGAATAAGGTGTTGCACTTGGTACATTTAATAGTAAGGGATATGAGTTACAAACTGTAATTAATGCCCTCCTCCAACCTGTTGCTTGTCTCCTGGTTGTGCAGAGGTCCTGTCAGGATTGGCTGTCATTCTAGTTGCTAGTTGCCAAAAAGGCATTTGAAGGCTTTGACACAACAGACAAGAAAAGCTACCTTAGCTGTGCATACTTTGGTTTCCTTTGGTTGTCCATTTAGTTATGTCCAAGTACTTACAACTCTAGATAGAGCAAGAAGGAATGTGTTACCTGACTTTCCCAATCAGATTTATGCTCTTTTTTTTATAGATGGCAAGGTTCAGTGAATTTTGATCTTTTAATGGGTGAGGTTTCATTAATTGAAAGCACTGTTTTACCTCAGTTTTGCTTCATTTTAAGCTTGAGAGGATGGGAAGTTAAATGCTTCCCATCTCCAATGCACATCTCTTACCAGGCACTGCATCTCCTCAGCAACAAGTATTGATCTCCTGGATAGCAGAGGTGGCTGGTGAGCTGAGAAGGCATCTTGTACAGCGAACTAAGTGATCCTGGAAGGGTTGCACAGAGGAAATTGCTGTGCCAGCATTACAAATGAAAGCAGCTCTTACATCCCAGATAACTCCTCAAGGCAAGCTGGCATTGGTCCTTGTGCTTCACTTCTGAAGCCCTCCTCCCTGTGCTGTAGCTCGTTGCTCTGTGTCTATTCACCATGACCGGGGGAGGAGATTATTCCCTCCCTCTGTGCAGGAATGACTTTTATCACCTTCGTCTTGGATCCTCTTTTCCTTAGACCAAATCACCCCTTTTCTTTCTACCTGCCCATGTAGGTCCCTGCTCACCTCTCATTTGTTTTCTCTGGATTTTCCCAGTGGATCCCCCTCGTTTTGAAGTGCTCAGACTCAGCCAGTGCTTGAGCTGCCAACTTGCCGGGGCTGAGCAGCATGAAAGGATTATCTCAGACATTGCAGCCTCCGTGTGTCTCCGCACACTGCAGTGTGGTGTTCACCTCTTTTTGTGACAAGGTGTCACAGCTGGCTTGTGCTGATATCTTAGGGCTGAGGATCAAAATGTTTTCCTGAAGAACTCTCTCTCCTCTTTTCTCATTCAGTGTTTGTACAGTGGATTACTCCTGTTTAAGGATAGTCCCTAGTGCTTGTCCCTGTGAATTTTGTTCTTTTCAGACCATTTTTTTTTATTTGTCAGGACCATTTGAATTTTAATTTTATTCCCCTGTCTATTTGAGGTCCTTTACATTTCAACATTGTCTGAAAGCATATGAGCATACATTCTTTTCTGTCTCTGTAGTTGTAGAGAATTACACAGTGTCTTCATCATCACTTGCTGTTGGGCTTCCTTTTCACCTCAAGCCAGTGGTAGCTGTTCCCTGCATTGCAGTTACTCAACCAGCTTCTACCCATCCCCAAGTTTTCCCAAGACCATCTTTCTGTAGTTTGCTTATGAGATTAGGCAGGACAGCCTTATGTTCCATCTTAAATAGGAGAATGTATATTTGCTAAAAAGATGTTCATGTTTTTTAAAGTGCTGGCCTTCTGCAGTGAGCCAGGAGCTCCCACGGTGAGCATCTTTGTGATGTTCTGTGCTCTTCTGCCAGGCTTGGCTGGTGGGAGGCAGTGCTCCAGGCTCAGCAGCTCTTCCCACATGGATATGCAAAGAATAAAAACGTTTTAATCAGGGCTCAAGAAAGGAATCTGGAATTGGTGGTTCTGATCTTCCACAGAGCAGCCATCCTCATTGAGGTGGCAAGTGGGATTTGACAGACCTAATGCTCCTCAAAACGAGCTTGCGATTGCGAAGAGGCAAGCTACAGGTTTTAGGAGGCGTCTGCACAGGGAGGGACACACTGAACTGGACACCAGGCTTTTCCAAAGGGATTCTGCTGAGAGCCTTGAGGCACCCCTTCCTTCTGCTAGCATAGATCCAGACTGCAGCAGTCAGGGGTGCATAAACCCACCTATTTTTTTTCTCAGCAAAGGACGTGGTGTCTTCTCCAGAGTAAATGTATCATCATACAGGCTGTTTAAGAAGACAGTGAAGAAACACAAAATGAGAAACTGGCCAACCTCACAAGACCATAATGTGTACCAGAAAATCAAGATGCTGACTCTGCTTTAGAAATGGTACCACAAGCTGTGTAAACACAGAGAAGCAGGCTGTTATTGTGTTTAGTCCTTGTAAGAAAAATGGTCCATTTTGGAATGTATGGTACAGTGCTACTCTACCATCTGGGTATAACTATTAGAAAAAAAATATGTGTAGCTGAAAGTACTGGGTCTGTGGAACTCCTGCTTTTGCCAAGCATTTTCTTACTTTGACAGGGAAGTTCTCAGCACTGCATTCCTTTAGGAGAATAAAATACAGTGTTTCCCTACTTTAGGCCACATGAGGCTCCACCATTGCTGAGAGGTCTACATTAACACTGACCCTTTCCAGTACCTCCTGGTTGACAAACTTTTACAGGTGTGGGATTTGTGGTTCCCACGTGTCTGTATGCTGCATCCCTTTGTCCTGCTGGCATTGAGCTGTTATCTCCTGGAGAGCATCATTTGGTCACTTTTTGTGATACCTCCTGGAAATACCACGTGGTGTTCCCACAGGCACTGTAAGTCTCAGTATTGCTGCTGTATGCAGTCTGTGCCCCTCCTGAGTGTCATGTAAGTTCAGTTGCACACCCCAATATATTTGGCTTGGAGAACAACCCACCCCAGCGTGGACAAAGGTTAAACATGGAGGGATATGCTGAGCAGATGGGAAGGAGATGTGGACAGTTTTCATTTGGAAGAGTCAGAGCAGTTTAGCAAAAAAAACAGTCTGTTCCAAGAGCCATGGATTTTTCTCAGCATTGAATCCTGTGTATGGAAAGTGTTAGTTGTCAACAGCAGGTTAAGGAAACAGAACTTGGTGAGCTGCTGAACAACGAAACTGGAAGCTAGAGATGCAGATCAGACATTCACTAGAGCTTGCTGCCTCAAGTGTTTCTGTGCTCTGCCACTGCCATCTAAAATTGTTTATTTGCATAGCACACAATTATTCCAGTTGTTTGTTTTTTTATCCTTGGACCAGTAATTTCAAGGTCTGCAGCATCACATCCCTGGTGTTTAGGAAGCAGAGTGACTATTGCTTCTAGCCAGGTGCTGGTGAAGCTTTTTTCACTGAACATGTGGAGCTCTGCTGGGTGAGACAGTATAGGAGAGCTGTGCTGGAGAGGTGCCTCTCATGGATCACAGAGTGCTTCCAGACCCTACAGCGTTTGCTGCCTTGCCTTACTTGGTTCTGTCATGTTGAACTACATTTATCTGATGACCAACCTTGATTACTGAGGGTTTTTCCTTTTAAGGGGCACCCTCTGGGTGTTGCTAACACAATTAGAGATGGGCAAGACAAAGGTTCTGGCTGTGCAGGAGCAGGTGTTCCATGTGGATATGCTCCTATGGCACATACAGAGTATTTCATATATGCTGCTGGTAAGGAGTTGGAATAGAAGAAATATAGTGGGATTTTTTTTGTTTGAAAGGGATTTTGCTTCCCCTACATCTCATAACTCCTCCTCACTATGTCATGATGTTGGTAAATATGGTGAGAACCACTAGAGCAGTGCCCAGATTCCTGAAACACCAAGCTTTTACTAAAGCAGCAGGTATTGTACTGAGTTACAGCAAAAAGCAAGGGTGCTTTACTTTTGGATTTTATATAGAAACCTATTTCTAACCTTTTTGTTTTGTTTTGTTTTGGTTTTGTTTTGTTTTGTTTTGTTTTGCTTGGGTGGCTTTTCTTTCCTCTACAGTTTTGGGTTTTTTTTCAATTTTCTGTTTGTGTTTATTCTTGACTTTCTGAAAAAGCAGCAGAAGATTTTGTGTGTACAGCAGCAAAGTTAAAACAATCAAAACAGTAGGATTTAATTACAGGTTGGCAGGGCAATAATGTTATATATTATGCACACAATGTATGAGCAATTTTTATTTCTTAGTCAAGGTCTCTTTTCCTAGCTGTCTGAAAGTCATTCCTATATTTCTGAATTCTGGTTTAGCTCACTGATTTCAAGCTTGACAGTCTTTATTTAAAGGCTACACCAATATAGGACTTTTTGTTTCTTTTTTTTCTTTTATAGGCATGAAAATAATACTAAAAAACCCTTTTAGATTTACACTGTTAGGAGTGTTGGTACATTTCTTCTGTGAGAACTAGAGAAAAAAGAGAGAAGCATTAATTTCAAACTGTAGCCCCTAGGATAGCTATGGAGTATTGTCTTCGATTTAAGATAAAAAAGTTTTGAAATTCCCAAGGGAAGTTTCTGTATTTTTTGGACTGAATTATTGAAGTAGGATATCAGAGTCATCATTCTTTTTTCAAAAAATAGCTTAAAAGCTTCAACTAAGTAAAAAACCCTGTTAAATGTAGAAAAGAGTGGGGAATACTATAAACACAGCAGCTCTAATTTAAACCCAACTTTATAAAAGGAATATTTTCTTGTGTATTTTTATTCCATTACCTCTTGCTCCAGTAAATACTCCTGCATTTCTCCACATCTTGTAGGAAGGTCATCAGAAACCAAATGTTTATGCATATATCAGATTGCAGCCTGCTTTGAGGTGGAAATCAGCCTTTGAGAAAAACTGCCAAATGCTGAGTGTCTGTGTGGTGGAAGAAGCTAAAGGGGCCATTGCTTGTTAACTGAAAGTGCAAGAGGTGCATTATTTCTCATTTTTGGTATTGGCAAAGAGCTGTCTCTGCTGCTTTGTGGTAACTGTTTTTTGAAAGGTGATGACTGCTTTTTCTCCTTTGATTTTTTAAAATTTTAGAAACCATTTACCGAGAGTAAATATGTATTTAGTTTTGAAAGTATCCTACTGTTGAACTCTTCATACAGGCTCTGCACACAGATGAGTAATCAAGGTATTTTTTTAAAAAAACCCAGTGATTTTCCCATAATGGTAGTTAGCTTTAATCAAAACTTCATAACATTGATGTTATATTAAAAGCAATTGCATTTGCCTTCACAGAACAATGTGGGTATGAACAAACCAGTTTCTTAGGGAACTGAAGACAGCGAGATCCCTCACGGGGCAAGGAGCCAAGGTGCATATTAGTTGTGTAGCCAATGAGCAAACTTGCAAGTTAATAAGACAACTTAATAATTCTGTTTTAGTGCTGAATCTCTGTTGCACTTGTGGGAGCACCAAGGTCTCGAGACACTGCGGTACTAAAGGCCCTGCACTCTGAGGAATATACAGCAGGGAAGATGAAAGATCTTCCCCAGAGCCACTGTGACGTGCACTGCCAGAATGGAAACAATAAATAATTAGGAGGTGGTTCTTATATAAATATCGAAGTGCTTAATAAAGAGCAGGATTTTGTTCCCCCTGCCATCACACACAGAGTGAAGCATATTTCTTACTCCAGCTCCACAGTAGCCTGCAGAGCAGCCTTTCCCCAGCCAGACTGTGAAGGAGCACTTTATGACTTCAGGTTAAGATAATGTTCTTTGTTCTCCTGGCCCCGGGGAGCAGTCTTATGAATCTGACAAAGGATTTAAAATGGGAGCCTTCCAGACAAGGAGGTTGGTCCCAGCTTCCTGATGAAGCAGGTGTTATGTTTTTATGTGCTGGTTTGGGCTGATGGGCGGCCTCCTAGTTGTCAATGCCTGTAGTTGTACAGCATCCTCAGGATTCACAGACTAGCTGCTGTGTCTGTTGCACCAGTGGAGACCAGAACAGGGATGAGCTGCCCAAGGGAGCAGTAAATTTTGTGGCATAGCAAGAAAATTACACCTAGGTCTTCTGGGTCCAATATCTTGCTCCACCCACCAACAAACACTGCTGTCAAGAGTTATAGCTCTCCTCTCTTCTTGTAGCATGATGTCCAAAGTTAGTCTGCTACAAGGTGTGTAGGAAAGTAAATTAAAATGAAAAAATCAAAAGAGAACTGATGAGACCTAGAAATCAATAAACCAAAGAGATGATGGAAAACCTGGGGTTTTAACTTGGGAAAAGGGGTTCTCGTTGTGAAAAAAAGATGAGAGATGGTTTGGCTTTAGTAGATAAAGACCAGGAATGCAGGAAATATATATCTATTGGTTCTTTGAGAGATGCTCCATTATATACTTTATGCAGTACTTTTTCACAGGCAATTTAGTTGAACTCGACCATTTACAGCTGTAATTAAAAAGTAAACAGAATAGCACGTGGTTCTGGTCTTACCAAAGAAGACTGCTCTAGGATTACAGTAGGTACTGAGAAAGGCAGCTAAAATGATCAGGTGCACGGAACTGCTGCTTTATAAGGAGTGTCTGACAAATCTGAGACTTCACTTCAGAGAGCTGAAGGCTGGGTGGAGGGATGTGATTGTCATTTGCCAAATCAGGAAGGTGATGGATGAGTTGGATGTAGGATTATTGTTCACTAAATGCTGCAATACTAGAGCAAGGGGTGCTCGGTGAAATAAGTAGAAGATGGATTTGTAAGAGGTAGGTAAAAGAAATAGGTTTTTTGCACAGGAGGTGGTGAACACCAGGGCCTCACTGCCCTCTGAGTCTGGGAAGACAGTCACTGCCAGCAGGCTCGAAAGGATTTACACAAGCTCGTGGAGGACAGGTCCATAAATGGCTAGGAAGGGATGGGACATCCCCAAAGCAACAGCTGTGTGAAGAATGGGATGCTGGAGGAGAAGCCAGGCTACATCCTCTCCCTAAGGGCCAGCCCTTTTGCCATATAGAGAGACAAACTGGGCTGCTGAACCACTGGTGTGTCCCAGCAGGACATTTCTGGTACTTAATAGACACATTGGCAACCTTCCACAAGTGCCCAATTCATGTTAGTGTTGCACCACTGCCCGTTGAATCTTCTTTGTGGGATTGTTTTACAGTGGGAAGGAGATAGAAGATTCTACTTAGAATCCTGAAAGCTTTTCTATTTTCTGTGTAAATGATTATAGCTCACCCAGGAGACGTGTTGCCCATTAACCTGCTCTGGCAGAGGTGTTGCAGTTACCCAGGCAGGCAGCAAGAGGTACCACCAAATCTCTCAGGTGACTCCATCTGTTTTAGGTGGTACCAATTGTAGCTGCTGTTGTTTTGGTAAAAATGGAGGTTAATTTAGTGATGGTGAGAACAAGTTTTACTCTCTAAGTTATTAGAGACAAAATGGCATCATCACATTAGGAACTTTTCATAGCTGCCCTGACAGCTATTTTGGCTGTCTCCTTGAAAACTTGAACACTTGCTGTGTAAAATTGTTGTGTATTATCTTTAACAAGTGGCTTGGAATTTACTCAGAGTGAACATGCCAAACTTTCCAAAGATGGGAAAGTTTCAGGCAAATCTCATGAACAAAACCTTGAAAATAAGTATCACAAAATGCTGTCATCCCCTGTCTTAAAGACATTGGGAAACCCTTTCATGACCTTTCCTGTGAAAAGGTAATGAGGAAAACATATCTTGGCTTTTTATGCATTTCTAATCAAAATGATAATGTGAAAAAGGAGTTCACTCTCTTATGGTATGTTTTATTTCAGTTATCTTTGCTAGTTTTGTGCATCTGCTAATATCTCATTCATCATCATATTCTCTTGTCAAGATTTCAAGGCAGGAGGGAGCTGTCTAACAGGACAACCTTACTATTGCCTGGGGAACATATTTTTAGTTTCCCAAGATAATATACATTTTCTTTTTTAGATTCTGCATATTTTGAGACAAGATCTTAATTAGAATTAGTTCTGAACATGATGAAAATGTAAAATCTGTTCAGATTTCGTTCACTCTATTTTTTTGCAAGACATTGTGAGTACTGCAAACTAGCAAGAAAGAGCAGAAAATATTATTCTAATTAAGTGATATACTTAATACTGCCTTTGCAGTGGCCTGTTTTAGCAGTTATCTCTTTTTTCAGTCTCAGCTGGGAACATATTCTTCTGTTCTCCATCATGCCCTAGAGAATGTTTTGAGCCTAATTGGTGGAAGGACATATCATTTCAGGGCTTATCCTATGAGCTTTTTTAGTGCATGAGACATGTCTAAGTGGGACCCTGGCAAAGCTGCAATTGAGTCATGTTCAGTGGCATTATGTGCCTCTGTCAGAACTGGAATGATTTTGTAGGGGAGGCTGTTTCAGCAGAAGTTACTTTGGGGATTTCCTAACTCTCCCAGGACAGTTCTGCTGATGCACTCTTTCAGCTTTTTATTTGAAAAATATGTTTTGCTTTGAATATTTTCCTTTGTAATATATATTAAATTTTTCTAAGGGCAAATCAAAAGGAAATATTTACATTTGTTGAAATGAAATGCTTCAAGTAATCTGAGAAAGAGGTCTTTTTGCCAGAGGAATTTAAATTTTTGACTTTCAGTTAAAAGACAACGAAGTCAGACTTCAGAATTTCAAATCCCCTGAAAAAAGGTCTTGCAGTCTTCACGTAACATGGTTATGAAACCATTTCCCATGTTTTCTCTCTGTAGCAGCTCTACAGTTGGATTATTTTCTCATCTACAACAACACATCTTCACTTACTGGCTCTGGAAACTAGGACAGATAATACTAATGATTTAATCCCAAATCAAAATATCACTCATAAATTTATCTCCCTCCTGCAGCAATTCAGGCCTGTGCGGTGGAGATATTTCATTGGCCAAACTAGTTAGTGCAGAAAACAGCATTGGGCAAACAGAATTAACATAGCTATTTTGGCACTCTCTGGATGCAGCAGGACTCGTCAGAAGAGCTTGTAAATACATAGTAATGATAAAATCTCCCATTCCTTTGGGGCTGTTGTCATCATGCTGCACTGCTGAAGTTTGTTGGGGCTTTGGCCAAGCCCGTATCTCCTATGGTTTTTAAATTAGGTGAGCCCTGGGTAATTACACTCTGTTGGTTGTAGTAAAATTAACAAATACCCATATTTTTTGCTGGGGTGGCCAGCTTGGGAGTTCCTGGAAATGCTGTCTTATTTGCCTCCACCATTTTTGGGGTTTAGGAGAGACATTCTCTTCTAAGGGAGTATCTAGTTTTCTACATCCTTTTTTTCTCCTCGGTGCTGTAGTTGATTTCAGGAATTAATCGTCTCAAAGTGGCTTGTCATCAGAATGATTTGTTGGATTTGAGTTGTCTGTGATACAACATTGAAGAAGTTAATGAGGAGTTCATCCCAAATGTGCTCCCTCTGCCATGAGAAGGGAACATGCAAACTGCACAGTAATGGTAAAACCTCCCCTCCCATTGGGGTCTGCAGAACATGGTGAAGCACTGCAGTCTGGGGTGGCCTTGGACAGACCATCAGATCCAAGCCTGTGTCTCCTAATGCTTTGCAGGATTCTACTGAATTCCACAGGGATCCAAGAAAAGCATTTTCATGTTGCCAGGCCTGTGGCTTGTACCACAGCCTCTCCCACCCGCTTTCCTAGAGGAAGCTGCAGCTGGGCACAATACACACGATGCATGGTATTCTCAAGGGATGCTCATTAGTTGTTTTGATTCTCGAGTGGCCAAAACTCTGGCACTCTGCACAGACCCCTTCTACCTGCCACCTGAGTTCACCTTGGATTTCACCTTCTGGATTTCTTCCTGAACTCTGCAGGGACAGAGACTACATCGGTACAGCTTTCACTCTGCTTGGTCCAGGAGCTTGTTACAGCTGAAACATCCTGCAGCACTCAAATTAGGTATTTGTGATTACTTGACAGAAGCAATCTCTCTGCTGGTTTATTTCTGACACCATGTCATCAAAGCTCTTCTGAAACAATATGCACTCATGTGGGAACAGCAGTGTGTTCTCAACACATGGGCACACTTCTAGTCCTGACGTGCTGTGGGTTTTGTTCCGGCTTGTTATAAGAAACTACAAAGGAAGCAACCTGCCATTACAGAAATGGGGTGGCAGCAGGGAATATTAGTAAATGCTTCATGTTGGTAGGACTTTTGCAAGTAAAAAAGAACTCAGATTTGGAAGATCTTCAATTTTTCATGAAATACTGCAGAGAAGGGCTGTGAATGCCACAGCAATGAAAGCTTAGCTCCTTGCTTTGCTTTAATTCCAAAAGATGAAGCCCAGGCACAGGGAATGAGCTGTTACTAGAAGTAAAATGGGGCACAAAAAATTTTGGTAGGAATATTTTCCCAGTAATAATGCTGCAGACTTGAGAAGTATCAAAAATTATTTGTCCCAATTTACTTGAATTTGGCCCAGAGAAAGCTGTTGGGGAAGAGACTGTTTGGATTGTTTTGGAGGTGGCAATGTGCTGTGAACTCTGACTTCTAGATGACCTCTCTGTGCAACCCTGCATATGTAGCCTGTTCCAAAGAAGGAACTTTTCATGCTCAGTTATGCTGAAGAGTTAATGTTTGTGCTTTAGAAAAGTGCTTTCATGAACCAGTAGGTTGACACTTACTTTATGTAGCCCATTTGAGTCTAAAAAACGAGCTCCAGAAATCAAAAGCTCTGTTTCAAGCATAGTGCACTGAAAATAGTCCATGTGTTCAGCACTGCCTCTGATGTGCTCAGGGGTGGTGTCAGGCAGTTCTGCAGCAGAGTCTACTTCCAGAAGGAACGCTGGGACCATGCAGCATGAAAGCTGCTTTGTTACAAGTGTCTCTAAAGGGCAGTTGGCATTTATTCTGTTGGAGCATCTTTTTACTGAGTGGTGACTTGCGAGCTCTCACAGAGAAGGATGAGTACCTTGGAAGGCAAAAATAATGTGCCTAAAGAGCAAAGCTAAAGATGTAAGGCTGCATATGCAAATGCTGTAAATCAGCATGGCTCCTCAGACTGAAGTGCCACCCTCAGCTGTGCTGGGGCCTCAGAACTGATAAAATAAGGGCACTCGGGTTCTTTTGGTTTCAAAGATGCTCTGATTAAAGCTGCATGTTGATGGCCTCCAGTGGGCCAGGTGGGAGCCAAACCCTAGTGAGCCAACAACAGTTGTCTCCACAACTCTTTTCTCTGGTGATAACCTTTGGCAGCCCTATGGGAAGATGAACGGTAGGGCTGCCCTGGGGGCATTACACCACAGGAGGAATCCCTGTGAAAGAGGAATCTGGTATGAGATAACAACCTCCACTAGGACAGGCCTGGCAGCTACAAGTGTTTAAGGGCGCCCTAGACACAGAGCAGAAAGTGCTTAAAATAACTTTCTGGGCTTTGCAAGCCAAAGTTCATTGCTTCCCAACCTCATGGTGTCAAGACCACGAAGTGTCAACTTTAACTGATGTGTAAAAGCAGACTTTGAGGTTTGGAGAAAAAGTCAGTCTGTTACTGATTCTTAGTGACCCCTTTCCAATTTCAGAGGGTACCATCTTGGGGTATATGGGGAATGAGTAAGTGACGGGATCTTTGTTCTTTTTTATTTAAACTTCATTTTACATTGGAAAAAGTCAGTTTTAAATCCGGGCGTAATTTCTGGGAGAAACTTCACATCCCATGACCCTTGGAGGAATAGAAGCCTCAATTAGAATCAGTGATATCAACAGAGGAAATTGAGAATGCAGTATCACATCTTCCAAGTGGAAAAGCATTGAGAGCAGATGGCTTCAACTCAGTTTTACA
This sequence comes from Manacus vitellinus, assembly GCF_001715985.3. Lineage (NCBI taxonomy): Eukaryota > Metazoa > Chordata > Aves > Passeriformes > Pipridae > Manacus > Manacus vitellinus. Next base: position 2,463,031 of record NW_021939471.1, on the reverse strand, counting down.
AGTACTTACAAGAACATCTGGTTCCTTGAATGCATCAGCTGCTTCACCTCTTTCTGAGCTGCAATAAGTTACTCATTTCTTGTGTTGCCACCTCTTATACATGGTCCTATAAAAAGGCTAAAGTCAGTGTGCAATCCAGAACTATTTATGCCTGTGATTAATCAAGACATTTGACTCTTACAAGAAAAAAAATTGGCTTTATTTACTTCAGTCAGTGATGGCGTTAGGAAAATGTCGTACCTCACCTCTTGACAGAATTTGCCAAGGGTCTTGTTCTGATGAGGAGATGGGTTCTTGACTATGCACAGTCCCATATTCTTGGCACTTCTGACATTTCAGAATTAGACTTCTGGAGTATAAAATTCAATCTGAATTTTAGAGGGAGAAGTGAAATCATGTGTCGAAGCTATTTTCTGTAGATTTTGAGTGTTTTCTCATGATCTTGTGATCCTACAGCTCTGCCTTCTTAAATTGTTCATCGTGTATGGAATGAAAAGAATGCTGAAAGAACTTGTGGTGTTAGTAATTGCCTTGCACTGGTTCTTATCAGCAAAAGTTCATTCTTTATGGCCTTTGCACCAGAAATATCATGGGTACCTTGCCGCAAGTTTTGGTTTGTGACTTAGAAACCTCAGAAGTGTGTCAAAACCACTGTTGAGCAAAAAGCCTGACAGTGTAGGGTGCCATAGTTGTAGTTTTCCTGCTTTAAAGATGCTATTCTGGGTGATAATGGAATGGATTGAAGATCTTCCTGTGCCGAAAGGAGAACACACTCACTTTGCAGAATGAGTGTATACAAGATAAAAATGGAATATCTTATGGGTTTTGAGTTTTGTTTTGCTTCACTTTATTACCTAAAAACCTTTAGTCATTAATAAATAGGTATGGCATTTGATCCAGCCGTCTGTAGAAACTAGGAATCAATGTGAGCTTCATTCTGGAACTGCATCCAAGAGAGCTGTGAGGAGAGGTAGCAGTGTTTGCGTGGTGAGCTGAATGTGTGCTGTGTTACCAGCAGGGAAGGAGAAACTGGGTCTTTCAGTATTGACGGGATTATCGACTCCTGCATCTGGGTTGTGTTTCAGGGACATCAGATTTTATCTCAGCCTTTTAGAGCCAACACTCTGCATCAGTTGAGGAAAAGGCACCTTCCCCAAAACACACAGACTGCACACAGTGCTTCTGCATGAGTCAAGGGAGGTGGGTGCCTCAGTCATTTGGGTCTCTGCTCCCACTGCTGGAAATGTAGGGAGTGGCAGAAGGGCTTAAGCAACACAGCAAAGCTGGCTGAGTACCTCTTAGCTGGCATCTGGCAGCAGAGTGATGGCAAGAAAAGAAGCAAATGAGATCAAACAGCTGATTCTGTTGCATGTCCATATATTTATGGCAGATTACAGGAAGGGGAGGTGTCAGAGTTTAAATCCTTTGGGTTTTCCCTCTCCATGTAATATAAATGTAGAGTGTTTCAGAACTCCAAGGTACCTGCACAACTGCCCTTTTCTCTCCCTCTTTCATTTTGGTAGATGGGTGTTGTTTACACTTGCAGATATAAATAAACTGAAGAAAAGTGTAACAACTGATTTGAAAGGCTTAGTTGTCATATTTGATTTACATATTTGATAAAAGGCATGAGTTTGCATCCTTTGATGCAAACTTTTAGTAGGGCTTATGAAGTTTTGGGGTTTTTTGGGGGATTTTGGGGGGTTTTTTTTGAGCAGTGGTATTTACTCTCTGAATATAGCAGAGCACTAGGTTATGAATAGTTATGAATACAGCCAGGAATTGATCCAAAAATTTATGAAGGTAGCAACATAGGCATATATAAGTGCATTACTTTCATTCCAGCAATAGTGACATCTTAACCTGCAGAGGTTTTGGTGGAGGCTCCAAAACACTGGGTGTTTCTTCATTTTGTTGTGATTTCTCCATTAGTTTTTAATTACAACCTCTGGCACTTTGACAAATGCCTTCTGTTTGCTGCTCCAGAGAGCAGGCATGGCCCTCAAGATTTTGGCAACACAAGAAAAGGGACTTGTGACACATTCTAGAGCCAAGGGCATCATATCTGTACCAAGGTTATTACTACAATATGAATCCCATATAGAAGTAAAACTTTGGAAAAGGCCACTTGCCTGCTTTTACCAAAAATGGGCATTTAAGCCCATGACTTAGGCTGCTGTCCTAAATAAACTAGCACTTTTGTCTTCTCATGTCATTTTACATCCCCAACAACTTTTAAATTAGATCAAGTCCATTTATCTTTCTATTACTTGCTTAGAATTTTTAGAGGAATGATTTTTCATTCTTCTCAGACAGCTGAGTTGGAAATGGACTTTTGAAGGATGATGGTCCTGTCAGTGATGGAGAAATATGGAGTGTCAGGGTATGATGAAGTATCTTCTAGTTAGTCCGGCTTTCTCTGTGGGAAGCTGGCAAAAGGCCAATTGCAATAAGCCCTGGAAAAATTCCTGAGTGAGAGCCTGCAGCTCCACCAGTGCCCCTGAACATTCCCACTCCTGAGAAGGGGCACCGTGCTAGTGTGTCAGCAGGTGTGGCTTAAAACCCATCAGGAATGAAAATATTGCTGCTCTTCCAGAATTGTGGGTGTCCAAAGTGGTCAGAAACGTGCAATAAGAGAATTTGAAGTCACTGAGGAAAGGGGACAGTTTCCAGTGACCTCATTTTGACACATAAACCCATCAGTTTTCGTTTTCCATCTGTGCGGTTCTGAAACTCTGCTTTGCCAACTGATTGCCACAAAATAGTCAGCAACAGCTTTTATGGAGAGAGAACTGAAATCTTCTGAACTCTGTGGACTGATCATCAACCAAGTTGGCTTTTTAACTATTGTGTGTGTAAAGAGATGAAATCCCTATAAAATGAGCCACATTTAGTAAACAGAGACACAACTGAAATCAAAACAAATCAGCTCTTTTGTGGTGTAATAACATGCTACCTAGACCCTTTCTAGGTTTTCCTTCTTGATTATAGGCGTTATCTGCTTCATTAATTTAAGTACTGTTATTGTATCAATCAAGTACTTTGCCAGTTTCTAATTGCCAGGCTGGAAGCTGAGTCACAAAGTTATCTTGGCTAAGAAACAGTTTAGGAATGACAGTTATTTGGGTATTAATTTATTTTCCTGAAGGCTCTGATTACTTTAAAATCAGCATGAGTTTCTTTGGCTTTTTTGTGCATTTGATTGCCCTTTAAATAGGTCACTCCATTTTGTACTAGTAACTAATATATTAATAATATACATGAACACTGATACATTTCAGCAAATAAAGACTTCAGTGGTGATAGAAATATTTTTGAGCGACCCAACATTTTATATTTCTTTCCAATGAAAATATTATAAAGAGCATTTCAGTCAAATTAACACAATAGATATTTCTAGAGAAGGTATCGATAAAACCATTGCAGTGGAGTTAAATCTAGTTGTGATTTGAAGGATATGGTGACTGCTCCTCCTGATCATGGTCCTCGGTGGAAACTCTCGTAGGTCCAAATAGGCAGTGAGAGACATTTCAGGTCATCCACTTGGATTTTTCTGGTTTTAAGTAATAGGTAAGCTCTTTTTATGCAGGAATTCACATGTGCAAACAATCACAGCAAATAAGTGAAAACACTTGAGAGCTACAGCAAAACATGTTTGTAGCCTTTGAGAAATCTCGCTTGCATGGAGAGTGAAGAAATTCAAAGTCTAAAAGTTAATTTTTCGTGCAAGAGAACATGGGCAAGTTTCATTACAAGTTTCACCTCTTGCACATTACAATTACTTAGTACCACTCAAATGCCATACTCAGGCCTAAATATTTACTGTAATAATTTGTATAATTAGGCCAGGTTTTGGCTTTTATAGTTTTTAGTACAGTACTATGTAAGAGAATGGTATGTATTTTATTTAGAAAGGTGCTGACACATATGCAGGGTTTTCTAGCAATTCATCCAGTCATAAGCACAATGAAGCCACAAACAAATGTTTGTCCTGAAGTCAGTACATCCTTCTGCAAATACAGAGCCAGGTTAAAAGTTAAGACTTTTCTCTCTTTCCTATGTGTTTTTCAAGGATGAGAGAGGAACGTAGAAGACAAGCATGACATCATCCTGTCCAGTTTGTGCCACGCCTCCTGTCTATCCCAACAGCCTCTACCAAAGAGCCTGGAGATACATTCATCCTAAGCAGGGCTCGGTGTAACCCGTAGCAGTGGGAAGCTCATGAAAGCCCCCAGGGCAGGTCTGCACTATTCAAGGTTGCTTTTTAGTTCAGTGTCTTGCTTGCTCAGGCAAAGAGTATTGGTTATTTAATGAACAGATCAAAATTATCGGAAAAAGTTCTGAAGGAAAGAACAGCGTGTTTTTGGTATCCCTTATGTATCTGCTTCAGCTTTGCTGCATCCAGGATACTTGCACTGAATTAATTTCTGAGCTAGGTATTAGTGGAATAATAATAATACAGTCTGGTATACCTCAGAGGAAAAGAACCTCATCTTGAAGTTGCCTGTATGGAAAATAGTTCTGTATTTTGTGGAATAATGGCACATGCCGCTGATAAGCAAAACTCCCCTTCATCAGTGGGATGTGGGATCATAATTTTCTGATAGGCACAGTCAGTTTGTGTGTCTGTGTTCATAACTGATTGATAGCTACTATAACAGCTGTACCAAGGGAAATGCTTTTGCCTATGGTGGCTGTTCTTTATTGGATTTTTAAGTTACAAATTTAATAAATCTCAGTTTTAATTAACAAAGTAAATATAAAACTGAGTTATGAATTTAAGGGGAAAATGCACAGGACCCCCATGACTGCACAAAAGATCTGATTTTTTTTTTTTTTCAGCCTTAAGACATGTTTAGTCTTCTGTTTATTCTTGTCTGGCAAGAAACATTTCATATGCTAGGAAAGGTTAATTATTCCTGAAAAGAAATCAAAATCACCAAAGAAAAAAATCCTTAATTTTTAATTATAGGTAGTTGTTTATCATCCAAGGTTGTTCTCCTGCGTATTTGATGTGTGGCCATATTCTCCTTCTGTCTTATGGTAATTGAGTGTAGTGAGTACCTTTGTATTTTCTTCTTAGCTGAGTTTTCTTTAGCTGCCTCCAAGTCCCTAATATGCTGTATGGTAGGTTTAATTTTAATTTACAGTATGGGTGCTACTGTGGCCTGCTGGCACTGCCCTTTTGAAGGAGGTGAGTCCAAGTCTCCACAGAGCACACTGAGAGTTAGATGCAAATAAGAACTGCCAGGACTTCTGTTTTCTGTCTGGTCTGCAAGAGAAGTAAAGTAGAGGGTAATCCTCAGTAAGACACAGTTACTGATCACTGTGTGGTCCAGAGAGAGTGGGCAGCGTTCAGGAGGGTTCATTTGGCTGCAGTGCTTGTCTCCAGTGGAGTACATGCTGTACTTGGGTGAAGCAGCTGGTCTTTTAGTGTGTGCATTCCTCTGTTGAACCAGCTATGACCTCTGTGTCAGATTTAGGCAACTGAACAGAAAGTTAAGGTTCAAATTTGTTTGGATTTATATCAGCTCTTCCATAACTCAGCAGCAGGTGAAGAAGAGTAGGTGCAAGAGAGGTGTCAACACCTATGGCAGGATCCATGGGGTCTTAGAGCCAGCTCGGAGCTATCTTTTGCATCCTGGAATGGTAAAAGTGTGAATCCAGAGACCACAGAGTGGCTGCTGGAGCCTTGGGCACTTTGTCCCTCTTGTGACAAGTGCTGGCAGGCAGTCAAGGACATTTTCTCTTTTGTTGGTGTTGTGGGAAGGGGCAAGGCTGGAGCCAGCTCAGCCTGAGCTGACACTCACACTGGTGCAGTGCTTCACCGGGCTTGAGGAGGGAGAGGAGCCTGAGCTGAGTGTGATGATCCAAAGTCTTGCTGTTGCCCAATTCTTCCTTCCCCAGTGGTCCAGCCTACCCCCTCTGATAGTTTCACACAAGGCACATTCATAAGAGAGATGGATGCAGTGGGAGATGATGTTTTTCCGCTTTTACATGTCCTCAGCTGGGATCCTGCTCTGGTTCCAACCTGTGCAGTGCTGTGTGCTAGGCCTGAGCACTGAAACCCATCCTAAAGAATGGGCTTCTTCTTGTCAAACCATGGTATTTCCTTGGGAAAGGGGGAGGTGGAATTTTGCTTGTTACAAGCAAAAATTCCTTAGCAATCCTAAGCTCCCCTGGAAAGCATCTGGAAGCTTTTGAGTGAAAAATAACCAGACATCTAAAAACTGCAGACCAAAACTGGCAACACACATGCACCCTGTGCAGTGCCCTAGTGGGAGTTTTGTTGGACCATTGAAGGGTATTCAGTTAGAAGGGTGCTGAGACAGGCGACTGACACAGTTAAATAGCAGGAAAATTTTGCGTGCAAAAAAAGAAGTGCCTTAGAAAGCCCCAAACCTGTAATTAAGTCCGTAATTACCGTCATAGTTTTAAGCATATGTTGGTCCAATTCATCTGAGAGTACTCGCTCTTCCCAAAGTGCACACATACCACCAGCACTGTCATTTCCAGAGAGCAACTCAGGCACGTTTCTGGCCCTGCATGAGGTACCTCTTGCTCTGGAACGTCATCACAGCTTCGTAACATGTTACGAGTTTTAGTAATTTCCCACTTGGAAATTACTAAAGGAGAGGAGAGGAGTTTGTTTGGTTTGTTGCAGGCTGTGATTAGTGCTAATGAAGACCGAGGTGGAATTTTATCCTGTGATTTGTGGCGCCTTATTTACCTCCTTCCTCCCCTACTGGGTTAAGAGGCAGGGGGGCTGGAGATGGTCCTGCAAACTGCTGCAGGGTGGGAGTATGCCATGTGGCCTGTTGGTGGGGATGCCCAGTGGTGTTTTACCACCAGTCTTGGCTCCTGGTGGGATTTCTCCACAACAAATCTCTGCTTGTGTCTACAGAGATGCTGGGTGCTCAGGAGATTGGCCCTTCCTAGTGATATATGGATGTTTCCATTTGACATATGGATCATTCCTAGAACCTTTTTGTAAGAATTTAATTCTAAAATAGTGTAAAACTTGGGCAGAAAGGAAAGAGCAAGATTCTAATGTATGTTAAAAAATGAAGGACAGTGAATAATGGGCTTAAAACCCTGGATCAAATTTTGCTCATGCTGCAGCACTCAGCTCAGTTGCCCTTTCCCATCTCTTCCCTGCAGAGTACTCGGTGGAGTTACCTGCCTTCACTCTGTCCTCTTCTCTGATGTACTCTGTGGCACCAGGATTCCCCAAATTCCTGTGGGGCCCCTTGCCCTGCAGGAGTAGGAACCTTCATTTGAGTTTGCAGTGGGAACATGACAGCTTTTGATAGGGTAGGTGAGACATCAGTGATGGAGTTTAACAAACTGCAACACTGCTAGGCTTTGGCTGCCTTCTGCAGCCTAGAGAACAGGCAGTGATGGGCAAGGTGGGACTGGCAGGGAGGCCCTGAGTGAGCCCTGAAGCCAGGAGACAACCAGAAGAGAGCAGAGAGCTGACATACAGGGAGATATGGGATGGGAAAGAGGAAATCTTCTTAGAATGTAGGGAAGAACCAGGGAGCAGCTTGTTGTAACCACCTAAGTTTGTCAGACCTCTAGAGATGGGCTGAAAGAGGAGACCACCTTTGCTAGGAGAGAGCCTCTAAGAAGGTGTGGGGAGGAATGTTTGGGAGCCATTTCGTTTTCCTTTCCTGTCACTGTGTCTATGGAATCGGTTAGTTCATCTGAGCACCCACCCAGGCACTCTGTGGGTGGGGAGCTGTGTCTGGGAGACTGCCTAATAAATTCCACAGGCTTTTTATTTTCTTTATTTTCATTTAAACATTGACATCACATCTCATTACCTTCCTTTGGCTGTAATTAGCAATCCTGTGGAATTAAGAACCATTAAATTCCTTGAGACTTCAGCCTTGGGAATTTGCCCAGAGGCACAAAGCTTACAGGCCTTCACAAGGCTTGACTTTCCTGGAGTCTTTTCCCCCTCCCTGCTTCATCCAAGCCTTTGTAAGAAGGAACCATCTTTTCGATTTTACTAATTAATTGCTCTTGACAACCAACAGATGTTTTGTAGCCTTTGAAGACCAGGTATAGCCAGGTATATAACTTCTGCAGCCTTACAATGCCTGTCTATGTAATTTGAGCAAGGACACCTGAAGCTCAAGAGAAAGACAAACTATTAAAGCCAAATAAAGAGTTATAATAACTAAGAAGAATACCATCCCCCTATATTGGATAGGATGAATATACCCATCCTTTTACCAACATTTTTTCCAGTTCTGGGGCATAGCATTCAGTGGACTGAGAAAAAAATTATCATTTAGGGTATCTCTTATTATTATTTATTTATTTATTTACTGAGACATTGTGATCCTAAAAGGCAGTGGTTAGAAAAGCCACAAAGGTAACCATGGGCTATGCAGGGGCAGAGATTCAGGCTTGAACTGTACTGAGTCGAGCCCTTAAGCCAGGAGAACATCCGCTTTGGTTCACCCTCAGTAACTGTTTGCAGCCCATGAACTGTTTGAGTGATTTCCCTCCCTCCTGTAGGGTTTTGTTGGAAGTTCTTTGGCGAAAAAATTACAAAGACTTGTAAGAATAGCAGTTAGTACAGCAGAACTGGTGGGTCGGGGCACTTGCTCTTCCCTCCTGTTGTCTACATTATTAAAAACGATCTCACTGAAATAAATGCCATCAATCAGTGCCAGCTGCAGTTTAGCGAGAGCGTGGACAAGGACAAACTGCGCTTTCGCTGCCTGCAGACAGGAACTGTTTGGACCGGTTTAACTGCAGAGCTGGAAGCAAACTGATCCTTTTTCCAGGAAGAAAGTGTATTCTGCTATCAAATATGACAAGGAAGGCAACCCTCGCTCCTGCCAAGGTTGCATGGGTGCAGAGCAGAAACAGGTTAGGAAATGTGACGAGTGAGAGCCACGTGTGTCCTATAATGGAGATGGAGGTCTCACTGCAGTTTTACTTCCGTGTCACACCAGGCCACAGCGTCACTCCTGATATACTGGATCATAACTGGGAGCAGTTTGGGTCCAACGAACTTCATCAGCTGCAAAAAGAAAGAGGTGTTCTTGAGAGAATGTTTGCGACCATGTTGGTTACCATCAAAACATTGATTGAAAGAAAGAAGAGGATGTTTTCATTGTGGCTTTTAAAAAGCCACAATGTAGGATGAGATGATGTTAAAATTAGGATTGGTAGGAGATGAGAAGGGCTCGTATTTATAGTGTGCAGAACAACTGGGGAACACTTGAGGAGAGTGATGGTAGTGTTAAAACAGCAAGTGAACTAAACCATAACTACCTCTTCTGCTTAGGATCTTGTCACCCAGTGCTTTAGCTCCCACTATCCAAAGTGGTTATTTTGTCATGAATTCACACGTGCTTATTTGCCTCACCTACGCATCTGCTTTGAGGTAAATAGTTAGGGAAAATTGAACTGAATTCTGGATTTTTGGTACAGAGCAGCCACATTTTTAAGTTGTTGCTACTGTTTCACTATTAACTTGTGACAGATGCAAAGAAAACAGGCATAATTAAGGTCAAAAAGGTGTGGTCAAACATGGTGATCAGAGAAGGCATGTGAGTTTTGGAGATGGAGAACAGTTAGCAGGAATGTGCTAGCTGTGTTTCCACAGGGCCTGCAGCTCAGCAGCATGGACAGGTTCCCTGACATTCCATCAGATTTAAAACCTGATTTAAATGTGCGTGCAAAAGCAAGAAACTTTTGTCAGAAGAACTGACAGTGACCTCTTAGCAATTATAGTGGTTAAAATGGAAAAAAATATGAGTTGGGATAGTTGAAGCTCAGGTCTTATCAAACTCATGAATTTACAAAGAAGGCCTTACAGATTGCTGTGATTTAACATTGATGTTCCTCACTTTACAGGCCTTCTTTTGACTATCTGGCTGTTCCCAGCTACAGCACTAGGAGGGCAAATGCAGTCCAAGGTCCTTATGGCTCATAGGATCCACAGTCACTTCAGAAATTTCTGTGTGGGAGGAGGATTTTCAGCATGTCATTTGCACAGTTTCAGCACAGGAGAGCCAGGGAAAAGCAGAGGCACTTCCCACCTCAAGACAAATTTCAATTAAAATTCCCCTTCGAAGAGTTGACACTGTGTCTCAGGGGAGGTTAACAACGTGGCTTAGAAATGTGAGAGCACACTCGAACAGATCCCGTATAGAAATGTTAAGCTCAGCGGACACAGGCTCCTCTTTTGAGCCCAGAGAAAAGATTAGTTGGGTTATGCAATTGCTGGAGCTGGCATAAACCAGCTGCATGCCAATTACTAGCCTGTATGCAAATACTTGTACTGAAACTCAGGATGCAGCTGGACGTGGGTCTGGGCACCCTTCCAGGATTATTCCAAGCCACATTATGACAGTTTTGAAAGAGAAGGGCTCTATGGAGCCAGTAATTTTTTACAACCTTTCAGAAAATGGAGGAAATTACCACTACATCCAGATCTTAACTATTTTTTTCAAAGAGGGAAGGAATTTCTGCATGCTGATGCCAATCAGGATGTACTTGAGGCACTTGCACTCCAAGACAGAAGGCCATCAGTCTGTTTGCCAAGTTTAAGGCCTGAGTGCCAGATGTGCTTGGGATAGAAAGCAGGCTGCTTGGTTCATCAGTGGCTGTAGGAAAAGAATTGAAAAATACACCACCAGATAATGCCAGAGCTGAAGCTCCTGGGGATGCTGCAGGGAAGCCCTGCTGCATTCAGACACCCGTGGCCTGCCGAGGTTTCTGTTCCTATTGCTGCTTGACTTGCATGTGAAAAGCACACTTGGAAAGTGTGCAGCAGTGATGGCAAGGAAACTGCCATGCAACATTACTCTTATATGAAAAGCTGATGCCAGGAGAACGGGGACATTGTAGTCTCACAGTTACTTATCTCAGCAGATGGAAAAGATAAATTGAGAGCTGCCACCAGCAGACATGAAACATTACAAGTTTGATCAAAATATTATATAGTAAATGTTCTGACAAGGAGAGGGGTTTAAAATGCTTGCGTCTGTCTTGGCAACACAAAAGTGAATCAGTCAAAGTATATAGCCTCATCCTGTGTAGAGAAATGAGATGAATATCCTGTGAAGAGAGAACTTTGTAAAAACTTTAGGGGAAAAATAAAAATAAGTTCTCTCAATGCTGTTTCTCAAATTTGACCCACATAGATGATAGGAAATGTAAGATAGTCTTCAGTGGAGAGCTGGAATCCTTAAGGGTTCAGTTTGGCTCAGTGGACCATATACCTATTAGGTGGCTCTGAGCACCAGCTTCCACTTTTTCTTTCTTGGAGTAGGACTCTCTCTTTTTACTGCCTCCCCATATTTCTTCAGATTCCCTTGACTGTTGGCTGCCTGCCCTTGGTATCAGGGAAGGAAGAAAGTGGGATGAGTCCCTGTTGTAGCAGTGGGACAGTAAGGTGTAGGTCCCTGTGCCTTACACCAGGACTCTGAGGCAGCAAAACAACTGGTCAGAGGTGAAGGAGGATGGCTGAAGAATCCATCTGTGATCTGACCACCAGATGATGGTTCTCTGTAGAGTTTGTGGGTGAATCTGCAACCAGTGGAAGTGCCCTGGAGGTACTAGGAAACTCTTCTGGAAGCCACTCACTTTGCTATAGGGCTGGCAAATAAACATACTGCCCCTCAGGAGCAGAAACCATTCATCTGGAGAAATGCTTCAATCGCAGAAAACATTCTAGACAACTCATGAGGAAAAATGAACATTGAGCTATCATGATGAGTCAGGAATTGTTACTTGGTTGTGTATCAGCTATGTAACATGCTAAAGGGCATAGGTAGCATTTCAAGAGGGCAAAGTGACACCAAGGTCTGTTCAGTCTTCACTGAACAAATTTGGAAGATGCCTCATGCAGAAAACAAGGGCTGTGTTGTGAAAGACACGGGCAAGGCAAGCGCTGATACAGCTGCTTTGGGTCATTACACCAGATTGTGTCCTACAGGATGCTCATTATTAAAGATGCTCATTATTAAAGATAAACAGACAGCAGAAATAAATTCCTGTACTGGGGTATCCATCAGAATCTCCAGGCTTTCTGGGGCCTGCTGGGACACCAGGAGACTTTGCTCCATTGGTGCACCCAAGTGTGTGACACGTCATCTCCCCTTCTGCACCTTCTGTGAATGGGGCAGAGAAGAGATTTGTTTTGGATGCAGAAGTTTTAGTGACTTTTGTATAATCAGATGCTGTGCACTCTTGCTGAAATCCATACTCAGAGGTATGATTTTTTTGGAACAGCTGAAAGGTAAGACACTCCCAAGGTGTGCTGTAGGAGGACTCTCTGAAGAGGCACACACCAGCACCCTGCAGAAACAGCTCATCCCTTCATGAACACACCATCACTGGTAACTGGGATGTAGCCATTCCCAGCAGAGAGGCCTTTGATGCCTGAATATTAAGTCGTGGTTCCCATGAATGAAATGAATGCTCATTTCTGGCTGTTGGCTTATTGCTGCTCTTATTGAGTTCAAGGGTGTGTGTCTTCTGGGGTGAGCCAGCAATGTGTCACGCTCTCTTTAGACAGTAATTTGAAACTCATCAATGATTCATTGCAATGACTTAAATGAATACAATTTTCTTTTTGCTACCAAAAATCAAAAGATTGAAGGGCAGCAGTTTTTTTCATACTGAAAGCTGTAATGGTTCTTAGTCCAGACATCCCCTTTGCATGAAATGGGGGACAGAGAGAGTGAAATAGGTTCTGTATTTCAAATGCTGTAGCATTTCTTTATACATGCATGTGATGTGCTTTTAAATATGTTATCTTCCAGATATGTGTTTTATATTACCATTTATCAGTAGATAAAATTTTAAAATTAGGTATGCTTCCATAAAAATTTAGAGAATGAATTGCTTATGGAGTGTTGTAAGTGCTGTGGTAGTAGATGATTAATAATTGTAGGAGGACATAATAATTTGGGTTGCAAGGGATACCTGGAGGTCATCTTGGTCCAATCTTCTCTCAGAGCAGGACTAACTTCACACAAGGATCAGGTTGTTCATTGTTTATTAAAATCTCTAGCAGTGGAGATAGCACCAGTGTTCTGGTCAGTCTGCTTCTGTGCTTAACCACACTCTTGTTGTGAAGAATATTTTTCTGTGCACTTAGTCTGTGCACTTCCAAGAAGTCTGTGTTCCCCTCTAGTGTTCCTTTAGGTAGAGGCAGGCTGTGATTAGGGGTCCCCCCTCCTCGGTCAGCGCTTCTTCGGGCTAGACAAGCCCAGGTCCTCTCACCTCTCATGTGACAAGTCTTCCAGCCTCTACCATAGTGGTCCTTCTCTGGACTCTCTTGTAGTTTGGCAACAACTGTGTGGTGCTAGGGTGCCCAAAATGGACCCAGTGCTTCAGATGCATCTTCATGAGTACCCAGCAGTCACCTCCTCACCTGCTGGCTCTGCACCCACTGTGTAATCACCCTTCAGCACTGCGTGGGTGCACTGCTGATCCATGTCCACCTTAGCACCCACAAGGACAGCCACGACCTCTTCTGCCTCTCTTCTTGATTTGGAGAAACCCACAGGAAACCCCTTGGATTGCTACAATGTTAGGGTTTAAATCTGTTAATCTACCTGTCACTCCATAAATTCTATTCAGTAAACAGTAACTCAGGCACTTGGCTTCTAACACCGGGTTCAGAATTTGACTGGACAAAGTGAGGCAATTAGCATCTCCTCCTGAAAATTAATATCCCTGTAACAGAGCTAATATATTACAGGAAAGCTCCTCACGTGCAAAGTCAACAGGGTCAAACAGCTTTGAAAAGCCTGTGATGGGAAAAGAAGGAAACAAATGAGATGGGTAACTGTAAACAGGTACCACTGCTCCTGCAGTTAACCATCTGCAAAGGAAATGGTGGAGCTGAGGCTGGTCATACAGCATTGTGTCAACCCTGTTGTTATTTAACATCAAGATATGTAATACTGAAGGCAGATGTGTGGTTAACAAAAGCACAGTTGGTTGGAATCAGTGCACCTTTTTATCTTCCCTCATCAAAGCAGAGTAACTGTTGCAGAGCAGGAAGCCTCCTCCAGAGTGGAGGGGAAGGGGATGATTTAAATGCAAACGTGGGCCAACACACTTTGAGGAATAAAGATCCAAGTAGGCAGAATCTACTGTGGTCATTACAAGGTGGGTTAAATGGAGAAACCACTAAAACAAGTGAATCTAGCGGGATTAGGGAGAGAGACCATTTCCTTTAGCACAAGCCAAGTGTGTTAAGAAAATAAAACAATTATGCTTCAGAATAGGACTATTTCTGGTGAAAAGAAGCACACCTTAAATTGAGCTTATACCCAACTGTTTTCTTTCCTTTTAGATGGGTGAAGGAGTTTTGTGTTACTTGTTTGATTCAGCTGTTTCTACACTCTTCCACAGTATTTTGGATCACTTTCTCCATGCACTGAACCCTTTGGGACTTTGTAGCTGCATTTTGTGCCCAGTTGTCTCAGTAACTGCTCAGGATGCAGGGTGAAATGGGGCCCATTGCTCCAGAGTGTTCACCACAAAGGACTGGGATAATTTGCACTGTTGTTTGCTTTTATAAAGTAACCAGCTAAATGATTTGGTGTCTTATTTTAATAAGGTTGTGAGAAGGAGGAATTCAAGGCGTACACAGGCAGAGGAATAATCTGAACAGGTACATGCCTTCTTTGGGTTGGTTTAATGTGGCTGAACCTGTTCATGAAACAGATATTCCCTTTTGAGAGATGACTAAAAAAAGAGTGGCCTGGAGTCTGTTGTCCTTTGATGAAGGAGCTAAATGACTTGCAAGGACCCTGTGAGCCCATCTTCACACATATTTGTGGTGAAAAGAGTACCCCATTGAACTCAGTGAAAGGTAATCAAATGACACTGTTTTTATTTAAGCAGCAAAATAGGGAGCTAGGATTGGAAGATTTATGCTCAAGTTCTACAATCCAGTGCCATTAGTTATTGAGCAGTTAGAAGCACAGACCCACAGGCTGCACATAACACTGATTGCTTTTGATAGAAATAAAGAATATCTTGCTGTTACCATTGAGCCTTTAAACTGACTTCTAGCTAATGACCCAAATAATCTTTACTTGAAATTGTGTAATTGAGATCGAAGGCTGTCTGGGGCTTCTAGCTGGGACACGAATTCCACATCCATGAGCTTTTGAGTGTGGTCGTTGAGCTGAAATGGAGAAGGTTAAAACTCTCATTTTCATTACCCAACTCCCCTCATCTCCCAATACAAATGTGACATTTCAATTTTACACAGTCCAACTCTTCTTAAATCATCTGTATAAAAACTTGAGATCTTGATTGATGATGGATGAGCTATTGTCTCCTAAAGCACCCAGTTCTCATTACCCTTTAAGACAGAGCTTATTAATGATGGACCTGAAGTGCTTTCCCAGTGGGTCATCAGCAGTCAACTATTCAGAGAGATCAAAAGACTTTGTTTGGCATGAAATTTCCAGACCAAAGCTGTTTTTGGATAATGCATTCAGCATCTTGGGTGAAATACGAGAGTATTTTGGGAGTGCTACAGTGTGAGACAACAGATACCCATCACCTGGGTGCTGATAGTGAAGATGCAGCACTGTCACCCTGCAAAGGTGCTTCAGCTCTGATGAGGCTGACCTTGGTATCATTAAGGTATCATCAGCATGTGTTATAAAATACGTGTGTACAGGGTATACCTGTATGTGGTGTAGTATAAAGGACAGCTGTTTCCTTAGCAGTCAATCAGCTTGGAAGGTGTAAGATATCTTCTGGTTTGGTTTTGGAGTGGTTACAGTGGACAAGCCCAACAGTTTTTCCTAATTAACTCCCTCCCCCCTCTCTGCCCACTTCAGAGCTAGTTCTTTTCCCTCTCACTGTGCCTTCTTCCAGTTCATCATGCCAGCTGGCTTCATAGCACCAGAGAAGAGCTTTTAATTTGCAACCTTAAATAGCAATAGCCCTTTTATAACCAGTTTTATACCGATTTTAGAAACAGATTCTACAGCTAAATAGATGTTTACAGCCCCCATTGCATATAAACACAAACGAATAACTTTTACTTCAGGGTACATTGCAGAATGTGAACATGTTTTGCCAATATAATCCACATTAGAAGTTAGATAACAGACCATGAGGGATTACACTGTACACAAGAAAAAGTCAGCTGAAGAAAATGCCCTTTTAACAGATGGAAGAAGGAAAGTGGTTTCCATCTTGGATCTAAGCAGACACCACCCTTGCAGAACCAGTGTCCCTTTGCCTTATTTAGTGATCTTAAGCTTTGGTAGCTGATAAAGTGTTTTCACTGACTACAATCAAACTGATCCCAAGCCCCTCTTCGAACTTGACAGACTGAGTATAAATTGTGTGACATACCTATTTGTGTTCCCTGGCACTTTGTGGACAGTGGGAGATGCTTGTGTTTTTGGGTAGCAAGAGACTGTACGTTTCCATTTCTCCTGTTTTATTGTATGGTAGGTTACCCAAGTTCTGTGGGAATGGTTCATAAGGCTAATGAAAGTAAGAAAATAGCAGCTGTAACAAATAATATGCTTCTGATTTAGCTTTCTGAATCAATAACCCTTTAAGAGAATTTTAAAAATATGGAGATGTAAGTTCCCCACAATCATTTGACAGCAATAAGCAAAATGACAGGAGTCAGTGGGAAGTGCATTTGCTGATTTATTTTCGTATAACTTTGTTTACAGAATTATACTGCTTTTAAGCCAGTATAGCAGCTCTAATAAGGACGATCATAAGATTTTGCATTCCCTTCAGAATCAAATGGAGAAGACCTTGGTGCTGCTTCTTTGCTCAGGGCACCAGTGCAGCCCTGGAGCCGAAATGAGAGATAATGGTACTCTAAAGTGTGGCCATTGGTACCTTATAGGAAGGCATGCAAAGTTGTCTGACACCTTTAGGAACTTTTTTCCCACTGAAAGCTGGTGGGTCCTGTGCTTGAAAATGCCCTTTTGTAACTCTGTGTCCCTGAGCAATGAAGAAACCCAAAAGTGACACTTGCTGCCAGTGCAGGACTGACGGTGTTTCAGGCAGCAGTTGGTAGAGCCCAGTGTTCTGCCTGCTGTCCCAGGCAGGAGGGTTGTTTTGGAACTAGTGATTTTCCAGTGTCACAAAAAATTGTTTTAGAGGACAAAAATACTCTCCCCAGAAGGTATTTAAAATGTATTTCACTGTGAGCAGTCCTTTTTAGTGCTTCTTAGGCAGGAAGAGGCTTCTTCGCAAAATTCACTTCAGGACTTTTTGTTCTCTCTCCTTCTCCAGCCTCGGAAAAAGTTCACTAAAGAGGTACCTCAGGTGTTGCACACAGGAGAAGAAACCTCTTTCTGCCTGGCTTCCTTTGCTAGCTCTCCTGTGCAGGCGGAGATCCTTCCTTTCTTCTCTTGTTCATTGAGTAACTTTATCTCTCACTTTCAGGGCTGTAAATTAAAATGAGATGATGACTTTATGATGATGAGTTCATTATACAGTAACTCTATTGTATATTGATTACATTTGTGCTTCATTTGCTTAACATGTAACAGGGTTTATTAGGTCTTCCCAGGCATTGTTCTTGCTAAAAGAGGGCAGAGAAGTGCAAAATGCATTTGAGTTGAAGTCACTGAAGCCAATGCATCTGTGCTGATTTACACACACTGAGGAGTCAGCATAAAGAAAATTAGGATAGCAGGCTGGAACGGGAGGGTAGAATGGAAATGAGTCTGGATCCCAGAGAGCAGGACGAGTCAAGCACAAGTACTTTAAAAATCCTACTAAACTTTGAACTCAGGATTACTTAGTATCCACAAGAGCCCACCTTTGATATTGTTACTCGGGTTTCTTAGTGCCTCAGCACATGAATAGACCTGGAAACTTTAATCCCGTCCCCTGTGAAAAATGGTACAGTGCAAGGCAAATGGAGGTACTGCATCACATTTTTGGGAAAGAGCAGCAAGAACAACACTTATTATTCAGTGATGTGGCAAGGCAGAGCATTTTCTGTGTTTACTTCTAGTAAATCACAGTGAAAGCTGTCAGCTTCCCTTAAAGTACAGGGGGAACACTTTCTGGTTGACTTTTGTGCTGAAAAGTCTTTCTCCACAAATTGAAACTATTAGAATTACTTTCAGATTGAGGTCCTGCCTACTGTAAAAGAATGCATCAAAGTTACTAGCAGAAAGAAAACTTTGATAGTTACTGTCATGAGTGAATGCTCTGAAACCCAGAAATGATGCCAGCTTAGATGTACCAATTGATAGAGGAACCATGTGGAATCGTGTGCAAGTATTTAAGAAGCTACAAACACAGATTTTACAGATCTTCATGGCTTGTTAGATGTTATTTTTCATCAAAATCTAGGCCATAATAGATTAGCTAATCCAGTATAGCTGGAATAACAGAGAAAGCATCACTAGTCATGTTTTCAAGTGTTCTCTAAGTCCCACCTTTTCCCCAGAGCAGAATTGCTGACAGATGCTGTATGTTTTTTCAGGGATCATAAGAATATCATACAGACAGATCATTGCTATATCTCTAATCCAGATTCCTTTCTGTATGAGATTATTATTGTTGTTTTCATTTTAAGACCCTTTTCAATGAAAAGCCAAGCTTTTAAACCAGAGGTTTCTAAGAAATACTAATACTGTTTAATATGGTGGAAAGATGTATTTACAGATGACCCTTTATTTAATACATTCTTTGTTCAGGCTGCCTCCTCTACATGCTGTGGCCTGTAAGCCCCAAAATTTAAAAAAAAAAATAAATTAAATGCAGTATTCCTTCCTTGTTGTTTGTTAACATTAGCATTCCCACTACAGCTTTTAAAGGTTTTCCTGGGAGATGAGGGCTATCAGATGACCTTAGTCATTGCTACCCTAGTCAGGAATTATTCTTAATGTCTCTGTGAGCAGTGTGACACTCCTGGCTGTATAGCACCACTTAATGTCATTCTAAGGTGTCATTAGTAACTAACCTTCAACATTTCTTTGCTGAGGCTTGAATCTGTGACTAAGCGGTGCCAAAGGTTTTAGCTGCATAACTCCTGTTAGTTTTAATGAAAGTCACGTGGATTGTCCTCTGCTTTGTAAATGGGAGAGCCGGGTTAAGTAGAGAAATTGTGAATTTCAAAGAGTTTAGAGGGTAAAAAGCCAAGATATTGCTTCAGAGGAAACCCTGATGCTACAACCAACAACTGTAAGATCATTTTCATGTTGAGATTTGACAAATCAAGTCTTTAGAGACAGGGTAACAAAGCATTTTTTTAAACAAATTCATATAAACACAAATTTAAAAAAAAAACCCAAACAACCAAACAACAAAACACACAAAACCCCACAATGCAAAAAACCCCTCAAAGTTTCTATCTGCTCAGAAGCCATCTCCCTTCAACATAAAGCTTCCAGCAAGGCACCTCAATGGCAGTTTTGGGTCATAGTATTGAGGTGTGGATCATTGCTACTGTGTATTTGGGTATTTTGGATAAAGCAGCACAGGCTTTTCATTAAATATGCTTTTCCAGACATTGTGATGACTGGACCCTTCTCTTGTACTGTGGGTTCAGTGGAGGACATTATTATAAGTTGTAAGCATTTCTGTATATTTATTAAATACAGTATAGTGTGGTTGATTACTCATTTTTTTAAAGCGATTTGAGTGTTAAAGGTTATTTTACCCACAAAAAACAGAACTGTTCCATACATGATCACACTGGAACAACAGGTAAGCCCAGTTTAGCAACTGTATGACTTGTCTTCATCAGGTTTCTTTTGCATGTAAATAAAGGGTTCCTCTTTACAAATACTCTAAGCTACTTGCCCTCTAGTTTTTAGAGTATTAAGTGAGATTACAGTTAGAATTTTTTGCATTTAAATTTCACGTCCTCTCTCTCCAGCACACAGAGCAGCAATAGATTCGATCAGCTGACTGTCTAAAGCCTTACAAGTATCTTCTCTTGTTCTTTTATGCAGAAATACTGAATGGAGGGGTGTATGTTGGCCAGAACAAATTCCTTTGCTTCGCAGACACCATTCACTGGCAGGATATTGTGCGTAACCCCTGGGCCTCCAACTTCACCTTGGTTCCAACGAATGGCAGCTCAGGATGTAAGTACTCCTTTTATTCTTGACATTGTGATCTGCTCAGCATGAAACAGTATGGCCACAAGTTTTCCCTGATCCTCTGTTACAGAGAATTGTGTTTATAAATTTTCCCTTCATTGTTCCCTGCATTCTTCTATGTTTGTACACGGCTTGGAGGACCACTTAGTCTCATCTTAAAAACACTGTATCTGTAGAGAGTATTTGTGAACATCATAGGTCTTCTGAACTTTCTCTCATCTACTTCCTCTCTTCTGCATATTCTTTTTTTCTCTGTATTGCTAAAGCCACTGTGCTGCTGTGGAAGCACAGATGTTATTGTTTGCTTTGCATTTGTTCCTGCTGCTCAGGCTGGTCCTTGAATTGCAATGGTCTGTCTATGGCATGATAACTAGCTGCTGGAGTAAGCAGCTTGCTGGTACAAGCTCATCAATATTTTGACTTCAGATGAGAAATGAACCGCAAAGAAATAGTTATCCTGTTGTCTTGTGTGTATATCCCTGAAGAAAGAGAGAGAATTTGGAAAGGCTGTGGTGCTCTTCACAATATAGCCAATAAGTCTCTGGCTTTATTACATTCTCTTTATTTTAGTGCTTTCGATTCCAAACATGAAATATCTGTGTACTTTGATTAATTTGTTTGATCTGTTTATCTATTTCCCTTCCCTAGAGTTATTCACCTTCAGTAGTATTTTGATGATTCTTATGATTCTTGCAGCAATGCTGAATTCTAGTGAACGGTGGTGACAGTGATACAGAGCATTTAAGTAAAATGTTCTGTAATGTAGTAAAGTGCATTCAGAATGAATACCGTGCTATTAAACAGTACCCTCAGGATGTATCAACATTGAAATTCAGATATAGGCTAGGAAGAAGTTTATATCAGATGTCAGAAGTGACACCACAGCAGACATATTGTTCTGAGCATTTCCAATATAGGAGCATTCTGGATTGTTTACCATATGAGAAGGTGTCCCTCAAGGATGTTTAAATGATTGGTTGCCTCTTTAGCTTTCACTACAGCCAAGGAAAAGCTTGATTGTATGTTGGGAACTCATGAAAAATAAAAAAGGTTGAGAGACTGGGCAAAGACCATTAGACGAGTCCCCATAATTTCAAAGCAGCAATGTGTTTTTAGCCAGGTGATCTGTGTTGTAACAGATTTTATATAAGGCTGACTTGCTTTTGTATATCTTACCTGATACCCTCAAAACCAGAGCACAGCTACTTGAGATAAGGCTTCCTCCAGGAGCCTGCCAAACTGCACTGCTCCTTGATGTTCCAGCTTGGGATCTGAGGCTCATCTTGTCTGCCTTCTGGCTGGAAACTTGACACATTTGTAAATGCAGCCAGCTATCTTATTTGCATGTTAAAAAACCCTCATCACTGGTGATGATCAGTTCTAGGCAGAATTGATAAAACCTTTGAAGGTGAGGGGATGCCTGTATCCTTTTATGAGTCATTACTTCAAGGAAAATACTCAGTTCTTACTTGTTTGTTCTGTTCTTGGGTTTTCTTTTAACCTTTGCCAGTTCTTCAAGACAAATGCTTCTGCGACACCGAGGTAATAAGCTCTTTTAAAAAAAGCAACCAACATCAATGCTACCTTCTTGAGCTAATGAAAGTTTCACTGGTGACTCCAGAGGAACCAGAACTGAGTACTTTTGGAATCACACCCTGAAAACAAAGAAGGCAAATATTAGCTCCCAAGGATGTATGTACCCAAGTTCAGTTTTCTTCAAACATTTTTTGATTCCTTTTGAGTTGTTTTCAGACACAGGGAAGGAGCAATTCATACTTTACCATTTGTGCTTGATCAGCATGATAAACAGCATTATGTCAGTGATGATTGAAAGCTGCATCCCAAGGCAACTTTAGTAAGATAGCCACCCATATTTTTCCTTACTTGGGATGAAGTGGTGCACAGTTGGACTATATTTAATTTAGTAAACATAAGTCTCCTCCAAGAAACTGGATTCCATCTCAATATTACTCATGAGTCCTGTGAAATTTGATTAAATTAGCTAATCCAAACCATTTCTGTCTTCATAGCTTATGTAAGTGAAAATCTAAACCCCAGTATACAGAAAGCCAACCAATGGCTAAAATGGTTTAACAAGGCTTTGGGAAACAAAGAACCCACAATCTAAAATAGCCTATAATTGAATACCTGTCTGGGGGGGGGTGCACATGTGTTTTAGGCACACATATACAACTTGGAGAAATGAACATTGAATTATAACCTTAGAATGGAAATCAGTTTAGAATATAATTAAATGAGGTATATACTTCTCAATTTTGGCTCATATGTCAACTTTTCATAATCTGCTAGGCAGTGTGGGTGCTTGCTGTGCCCAGCCTTGCTAGTTTTCACTTTTTCACATTAAAATCAATGCTGCAAATGATGCCCACTGTGTAACAGTCTTTGGTTCCTTTCTGCATAGACTGTGACTCATGCTGTGATCCAGTATGTGTATGTATTTACTGTTTGAATCTCAGGTGTCTCCTATCCAGTGCAAATCTTGGTTAAGTCTCTGGATCTCCTCCCTGGGGTACCATTTCTGGTTTCATTTCCATCTGAGGGGCCATTTCCGACATTTGAATGTGGATAGGGAGGGGGAAACTCCAGCACCAGGGGTTTCCTCAGCCTGCGGGACTTTCCATGTCAGAATATTTTGAAAAGAATTTGTGGGTTTTACTTCTTATCTATAAGCCTTTACAGGAGAGGCTACATCAATCTGGCAATGTGAACCAACCAAACCTGCTACGTGAAGCTCAGCAAAGTCCATCCTAGTAGTAATTTAGGAAAGTCTGTGGAAGTGTGTGAGCATGGTAAGCCTTGTGCCTTGTGATTCTTGTGTGGTAGTGTGTGGTCATGTAAGGCATGGCACATCATGTGCCATGTTTAGCCATGACTGGCAGGACCTCAGGAGTAGCTTATGCTCTGGGAATTGTTAGGGCTGTTTCATTGAGACCACCTCAGTAGTGGTCCCTGGCAGAGAGTATTTCTGTGGACAAAGGCTGCAAACTGCCATGAATGTCAGAATCAGGTACTTCATTGTTCCAGCAGGTCCGACAGCCTAAAATGCAGTTTATTATTTTGGCATCACTGGCATCAGTAGCAGACATAAAATCTCCTCTAAAGTGTCTGTGTATCCAAAAGAGCAAAGGCCCAACTTTGGAGGAGAGCCCACCACTTGCTGGGTTTTGGGCAATGCCAGAGTGGCTCCAGCAGGATGATACAAGTGCAGTGTCACACTATGGGCACCTGTGCTTCACAGTGTGTGTCACTCCGGGCACAGCCACCATCCTTGTGAGGGAGCTGACAGGGCAAGCTGCTGGTGCTGCTCACCTCCCCAGCCAGCCAGAAAAGCTGGTAATGGTCCAACTTCAGGGATAATTTCACTTGCAACCCTCCCTGCTGCTCCAAGGCAATCAACAGAGGAGGAAGACAGAAGGGCAGAGTGAAAGGAAGATGCTTTGAAGGGAAATCAGTCCCCTGCCTCTGTGCCTATTTCACAGCTTGGATCTGCCAACTCTGGCAACCTTCTTCATTTACATCAGTGCTAGACAGGAGAGAAGATGGCTGGTGAACTCTAGGAATAAAGCTCTTCTGATTCCCTTCTTTGCAGGCTTTCATTGTCACATCAGTGTTAAGAAGCCAGTTGAAAAGGCCGTGGCATCTTAAACGCTGACAGAAATACTGGAGATGTGAATTCTAAGAGCTGCTTCTCCTTTTTTTCTGTTTCTTTAGCCTAAAATGCATTCTACCCATTGCTTCAAGTTCTGATCACATGAAAGCAGGAAAGCTCATGTTAGAGGCCTTTGAATGACATGGTGTTGCTGTTAGGATGCACAGAGCTGGTGGCTGCCAGCAGTGCAGCTGCAGTGGAATAAACAAACCTTGTACCAGGGACCACACATGTTCCAGCTTTCTGAGGACAGATCCTCTGTGCCTGGCATTTCGACTCACATGCTGAAATACAACTAGTATTTACTGTTTGCAGAGCCTTCCCATACTGGTATCTTGTAACTGAAGCTTTTGGAATTAATTGTAATTTGAAAGCAGCCTTCTCTCCCATCCACCTGAATTCGGCACTGTCAGCCTGGGGTTTTTAAGCTGGGCACCTTGCAGTGGGAGTATCAAAAGCACTTAACTCTCTAAGGAATAAAATTCTCCCTTTAGGTTTATGTCACTGAAATTGTTTCTGCAATGTTCAAAATTGTTTTCTCTCCTTCCAAAAATCATCCATGAATTCAAGCATTAGCTAAGCATGCTAAAGCCATGCTTTGCAAGAGCATATTCCCCTGTTAGCACATCCACTTGTTGGATTTAGTCCCTTAACTGAAGAACCAGAGCTAGAAACGCAAGGTGCAACTCCCAGTGATGGTGCAAGAAATAAAGCAGGAAATCAGGATTAGACTTCTCATCTAAAATGCCTCTAGATTAGTAGGCAACTGCTCTCTGACCAGCTGTTGGGAGAGTCCAGTGAAAACCTGGCTGCTTTGATTGGTGCCTTCAATGTTCTCCATGTTTTTGTTGTTAGCAGGAACTGGCCAAGCCCCAACTTGTGCCAGGTGAGCTCTTTTGCAGGATTTGACAAAGACAAAATCAGAATTTTCAGAGGAACTTTGCTTGAAGGCTCTGTTTCACAGAAAAACTTGTAAGGTTTGAATTGTTGTGTTGAGGTCACTTGCATAGCCAATAGCAAATGTTCAAATCAGTCAATAATGCATTTAAAAATACCGAATCTATATGGATACATGTTCATGATGGAGCTGGTAACTGTTTGGATAATAAAGATTAAAAAATTACTTTCCATTTCCAAGTTTAAAACAAATAAAAAAGCTGCTTTTCAAGGAATTATTCAAGAAAAATGCAAGACTGCGTGTTGGCATATGCTTGGAGTTGTGCAAACTAAATTCTATGAAAATTAAACCCATTTTAAAGTATTCTCCTGAACTGAAGTTTCTGCTCAGACTCTGAAATGAGATCTGTGGAAAAAATTCCCTTGATTGATCTGGCTTTTCAACTGAGCCCCTGTCAGCTGAGGAAAAAAGCTGGAATTTTTTGGCAATATACTTTTTTGGACAGAACAGCTTCAGTTACTCGCTCTTCATAATGTAGTACTCCTCAGTCATTGCTTTGTATCTAATTGCACCTGGTAATGTAAAAACATCCAAGTTCTGATCTGTGCAGAAGTACTGCTGCAGTGTTACATGATACACAGGGGAGAAAAACCTTGATCTTCAGTGATGTGCCTGTGATTCAATAAATCCCACGATGTATTCCAGGGAAACACCACTTTAAAACTTCACTCCATTTTACCTATTGATTCATAGATTTTTCAAGGGCAAAAGAAGCCTTGAAACATCATCAGCACTGATTTCCTGTATGTGGAGGCCCTGAAGTACCATCAACTTGCCTGTCATTGAGCTCAGTAACTTCCCCAACCGCAGCTTATCTTCTAACCCAGCTTTGAGTTTCAGCAGCAGTTCCAGCCCCAGTGAGGCTGGAGCTCCTGCAGCTGTGGGATGGGTGAGCACAAGGCTTTGGTCCTCTGCACACTATCCTGGCGCTGCTCCGAAGATTTGCAGAAGTGCAGCTGTCCCTCAAGAAGCTGGTTACTTCCTAGTATTAAAAGGAATAATACCAGCTTTATCTCTAATTCTCTGTTACCTTTAGCTCTAATTGGAACACAGTTTTAAATTGCAGATGTTGTTCCATCTTACGCTTCCTCCAGCTGACTCAAAGAGCTCTCATAGCCAGCATTTTCTCCCTGCAGAAATGGCATGTACCATGTAATCAGCTCACCTTCTGATCTTCTTCCATAAGCTAAGCAGGTAGGGGCTCTCATATCTCTCTCGGTGAGGAATTTCTTTCCAGCCCCAGAATAATTTTAGTTGCTTGTCAATGTAAACTATGTGTATTTTTCTATTTTCTTTTAGAAGGCAAAAACCTGAGTGAGTATAGCATTTTATTACAGATTTAACCAATATCCCATAGAAATAAAAATTGTAGCCTTTGTGTTTCAGCTTCACACAACAGCAAGACTGCCTGGTGTTCAGGCAGTTCTGAAATCTGTGTGATTTAGAAACTCCCTTTTCCCCCCACAAAATGTAACCTGTGTGTTCTGTTTTGAAATATGCAATCCTGTGTTTGGCTGTATAAAAGCCATTTGATGTGAGTGACTCCAGCTTACCCACCAGCTTGGCTCACTCTCTGATACTGGCTGCTCTTTACTGTAATTTGCTGGGATTTCACTCTTTCTGTCATCTGTACATTTTATTGCCTGGGATTTTCTAATAATTTCTAAACCTTTGGCTGGAATATTAAGAAGCATCAGTCCCTGAGGAACCACACCCCAATTGTATTATAATTGCTCATTTACAGCTACTTTTGGAGGGCCTCCAATTAGCTGGCTCTTAATGCATTTTTCATGTGTTTTATTAATATTGAAACATAGAGACAAATCTAATTAAATGTTTACCGTTTAGCCAGTGCTCTGTATTTTAATTAAAGGAGCAGAAAATGGACTTGCCAGCTGCACAGCTTCTTATGAAGTCAGCTCTCTGTTCTCCTGGTGCAGGCAATCCAGACTGTCATTGATCTTACCTGGGTGCAGGTGTGTTTGGAAGCATTACAGCTCAGTTTGACATACTTATCCCTGTCTGGTATGTATGTGGTTGATGTGAGCCTGTGCTGGCTCTGTATTCCTTTTTCTGGTTTTTTCTCTTTCTTCATTTTCTGTGTTACACTGTGTTTGTGAGTTGCTTTATTCAGGTTAAGCTGCTGCCCCATCAGCCCTGATAACTGAGTGTTTGCTGGGCTGTGTTCTGCTGCAAGTTTTCCACATGCTAGCAAAAGGGGTAATAGAGTTTCTAGAAAGATACTTCTTTGAAATATTGCAGAAATGGGAATAATTTGGTAGAAACTTAGTTTAGTAGAAATATCTCTTTATGTCACATTAGTTTAAGGCCAGAAGCTGCTTACATTTTTTAAACCAGTATAGAAGTAAATCAGCTACATGGATATATGTACATCCTTTTCAGCACACATTGTATATTCTCATACTGCGTTTCACAAAAAGTATGAGTTGATATTTCCATAGGATTCTGTACAGGTGATAAGAGTGATAAGCTTTATATTCTCCCTGGGGTGTTAACAGTCTCTGTTTGGAGTTGCTGGCAAGGAATGTAGGTGACTTTGTGTACAGCCATTTATTGCAGCTACAGAACAAGGTCTGACAGGTGGCCAGCCCCTTGATTTAATGTTCAGTAGTGACCTTGTAATTCTTCACAGAGCACATAACTCATTTTTTTGTACCAGTAGTTGCAATATTAGAAAAGAATCGTTTTATTTACACATAGTGACTTATCTGGAAATTTATACTCAGGTCAAACCATTGGGTATTTAACTCTGAAGTAATTATGTGATAGCTATGAAGCATAGGCATTCCTCAGATCCTTGCAGTCTCTCCCAAAAGTACCAACCTTCCACCAGTTCTCAGGTACACTGTGCCTAAACTGTCTGAAATGATACACATGTGCACACCAGTGTTTCCAGCTGGACCACCCAAAACAGAGTCCTGCATAGGACCAGCCCTGCTAACATCAGGAAGCCACACTGGTGACATGGGGAGTCTTGGATCAGAGCAGGAGGGATGATGGAGTCCTTTCCCTCAGGTGTAAAAAGCCACTGGTTAGTAAAGATTGAGGAGAGATGAATGCAGTGGAAATACAAGGAAAGCTTTTATTCAGACCAATAGATGCTACTGCAACAGGAGACAGTTACA
This sequence comes from Manacus vitellinus, assembly GCF_001715985.3. NCBI lineage: Eukaryota > Metazoa > Chordata > Aves > Passeriformes > Pipridae > Manacus > Manacus vitellinus. Next base: position 2,435,152 of record NW_021939471.1, on the reverse strand, counting down.
TTTAAATCACAATCTACACCCTAGGCCTCAGTAGCAGGACACAGGCAAGACAACCACATTTTCTCCAGTTACTTCTCCGAGGTATTTTGTGTTGTTTCAAAGCATTTTGTGTTTTTTCAAGGATTTTGCTCTGCAGGAGGCCGGAGTAACAGCAGTATATTTATGTATGCTGGCAAAAAGAAAAGAGGGAAGTGACTAATTCATGCTTAAAGCCACCTTTCAGAATAACTAGTGTATCATTTTTGGTGTACATCTAAATTGGAAACTACCTACGGAGAAAACGGCACTGCAGAAAGCGTACCCTGAAGACATTTGTTATTTCAGAGTTTGTTAAATTATAGCCTTTCGTTGAGGTTATTGCTTGAAGTTCAATTAACATTTTAAATGCATGTTTGGAGACCAGCAAACAGAGCTTCAGCAGATAGGTGGTCTCTGTACAGAAGGCGTTCCCTGCCACCGGTGTCACCGCGGCAAAGCCAGAAGGAGAAGCTGTTCTTTTTGATAAAAAGCCACAAATACCTAAAACGTTTTATGAAAGCTCCTGCCATGTGACACACACTTCATGGGCTTACAGCACTGCGCTTTAGCGGCAGTTAGGGTTCCAGGGATATCTCGGTTGGAAAAAAAATTTATATCACAGCTGAATATAGACAACCAGAAAGTCTCACAACTGCATTTTGTTCAGCCTACATGGAGGTTGCTTTTCCTTCTCTTAAGAAATCTGTGCTCAGGACAGAATTTATTTATTTACCTGGAATTGAAAGACAAATACAGTAACAGAAAAAATTGATTTTAAAGAACCGTTTTGCCAAGCGTATGTACCTGAAGATGGAGGAATCAGTGAAATCCAGTGGGTACGATGAACTTGTTTTGCATCAGAATGGCAAGCTGAACTGCTTGAAGTTGCCTGTAATGTTTTTCCTCAACTCAGAACAGTGTGTTTTGAATAAAGGGAATCAGTTTAGCTTTCTAATAATACCTTCAGCCAGCATTTTCAGAAGGGATTTTTCATTTGGTGACTGCCCTTGAAACAGATTTGAAAAGCAAGCAGACATGGCATTTAATGGATATACACCTCTAACAGTTGAGTAACTGAATAAAAAGTAGGTAACAAATGCAAATAGGAATAAATAATGCTGTGAGGGACAGAACTCCTTAGGCTGCCAGAGCCTAGTGCAGGGACCTAGCAAGGTAACTGCTACAAAGGTGGGGATCTTTAGGAGTTGTGGATACAAAAAGGAGGGCACTGAGAAAGCCAGCATTAACAGTTTCTGAAGAACCTCTGGCATGGGCATCTCTTGGCACTGAAAATTATATTTTGGGTAAAGATAAACAAAAAATCCCCAACTGCAAAACCAACTCCATCTCTGACAAAGTTCTGATCTCTTTTACTGAGTATCTTCCTTCCTTATTATTAGCAGTTGCAGGGTGAAAGTCACCCAGCAAGTGGCACAGGTTTCCATGCTGATGTATAAAAATATTACAAAGTGGCACTATGTCTGCAGCTACAGAATTTAAGTAGGCCTCCACGTAGTAGTGTGCCACAACTGTTGGTAAATGCTTATCTTTTAATGGCAACCTGTGTGTGTATAATGTATTACTGTAAACCACCTGTTTATAAGCAGATTGGTGTTTAAGCAGTGTACTGCACAAGGGAGAAGCTTTCAGGTTAAATTAAAGCATCCCTTTTCATTACAAGCAACTTTATCACAAACACCAGTGTTTCTTGAAAGTAGGAAATAAACCTGAAATACTGGGAATATTTAAAATAGTCTAATTGAATGGTAATTGTCAGATTTGTAGTGAGTGGGTGGGTGGGTGGGTGCAACTGGTCTTTCACAGCAAGCTTCAGCTGCTCTAGCGAGCTGCCTTTAAAGAGCTGCTTAGGGAAAGGGAAAGGAAAGAAAGAGTGTAAAATCAGCTGCCTAATTGTGTCTACTGGATCTCGAAGCTGCTGTGTGCCTCCCACCCTGTTGAAGCTTCTGTTGTTTGATCTGCACGATGCAAGTCCCAGCCACCCGTCAGAGTGGGCTTAGTTGGTGCTGCTGCACAAAGGTAGGTGTATCACAGGGGGTGGGTGCAGTGTTGGGACTACCCAGCTGCAACTGGTCTTTCACAGCAAGCTCCAGCTGCTCTAGCGAGCTGCCTTTAAAGAGCTGCTTAGGGAAAGGGAAAGGAAAGAAAGAGTGTAAAATCAGCTGCCTAATTGTGTCTACTGGATCTCGAAGCTGCTGTGTGCCTCCCACCCTGTTGAAGCTTCTGTTGTTTGATCTGCACGATGCAAGTCCCAGCCACCCGTCAGAGTGGGCTTAGTTGGTGCTGCTGCACAAAGGTAGGTGTATCACAGGGGGTGGGTGCAGTGTTGGGACTACCCAGCTGGCTTCTCCCAACAATCTCTTCTTTCTTGCATCAAACACAAAACCACTCCAAGCCTTTGTTGCTATTGTATCTGTATTTTTATAATGATTTTGTTACACATGCCTATTTTTGCAGAAATCCTCAGCCCTGTCACTAAAGTTCCTGTCCTGTGGACAGCCTGGCCGAAGGTCTCTGGCCCCTGGTCTGCTCAAACCCAGGGCAGCTTCAGGGTCTTCTTTCTGATCCCTTCACACATTCTGCATGGAGAAGGACCTTGCTGGGTCTTCATATGGAGCTTAGTGACTGGAAAAGAAATTTCTGTCTGCTAAACAATGTGTAGGAAGTAGTAAAGCAAAAAACAGGAGTGTATTTAATGCTCTTGCTGTGTCTCACGTGTGCCTGTGTTTAGGATCTCCACATTCTTATCTCCTTGGGCAGGTGTTCAAAGGAGCTTCCCATCTCAACAGTTTCTTTCTGGTCCTCTTGTAGGAGCTTGTAATTTACCTTCAAAAACTCATAAAAGCCATCATCAGTGAAATGTTCTGGCATAGGGGAAATGCTGGAAATATTTGCAGAGTAAAATACTTAATTCAGGGTTTTCACATTGTTATATATGAATTGCTACTTATTGTAGTGGGTTGACCCTGGCTGGACAGCAGGTACTCACTACAGCTGCTCTCTCACTTCTCTCTGCAACTGGACAGAGGAGAGAAAAAACAGTTAAGAGTTAAGATGTGGGAGAGGTCACTTACTGATCACCATCACGCGCAAAACAGACTCAAACTGGGGATATTAATTGAATTTATTACTAACAGGGTCAGAGTGAGAAGTAAAATGATCTTAAAAACACCTTCCCTCTGCCCCTCCTTCCTTCCATGTTCTCCCTCCAGCAGTGCAGGGGGATGGGGAATGGGGGTTACGGTCAGTTGTTGTTTCTGCCACAGCTCAGAGAGAGGAGTCATTCCCCTGCTCCCATGGGGTCCCTCCCACGGGAGACAGTCCTTGATGGACCTCTCCAGCGTGAGTCCATTGCTTGGACAGCAGTTCTTCCTAAACTGCTGTCCCATGGGTCACTCCTCCATGGAGTGCAGTCCTTCAGGAATGAGCTGTACCAGCATGGGTCCCCCATAGGGGCCACAAGTCCTACCTGGGAAAAACCTGCTCCAGCGTGGGCTTCCCTCTCCATGGGCTGCAGGTCTCCAGCAGGACCCCACTCCATCTTGGGCCTCCCATGAGGTCACAGCCTCCTTCAGATATCCATCTGCTCCAGCACGGGCTCCCCCATGGGCTGCAGGTGGGTCTCTGCACCCCAATGGTCCTCCATGGGCTGCAGGGGGGTCTCTGCACCCCGATGCTCCCCCATGGGCTGCAGGGGGGTCTCTGCACCCCAATGCTCCCCCATGGGCTGCAGGGGCACAGCTGCCCCATCATGGTCTGCACCACGGGCTGCAGGGGCCACAGCTCCGGCACCTGGAGCACCTCCTGCCCCTCCTTCTGCACTGACCTTGGTGTCTATCTTGTTGTTCCCATGTTCTCACTCCACTCTTCCCTGGTTGGAATTTTTCACTGCGCCACAACCGGTGCTGTTATTTAAGAACAACTGTTCTTAATTATGTTGTCACAGAGGCGTTACTGTCACTCCTAATTGGCTCGGCCTTGGCCAGTGGCAAGAGGCCTGTCCTGGATCCAGCTGGCATTGGCTCAACAAGACAGGGGAAGCTTCTGGCAGCTTCTAACCAAAGCCACCCCTGTAGCCCCCCCTGCTACCAAAACCTAACCACAGAAACCCACTACACTTATAAAAACAACTTCACATCAAATTCATCATATTACACCTACGTGATAGTCAGATAATGTCCACCTCTGAGCAGATCTCTGATAACTGAATATTATCCGGGAAATTGCAGTGTGAAATTTGTTTGTATGATTATTTTAGTTGAATATTTGTGTATAGCAAAGACTTAATCTAAATATTAGCGTATATGCCCAGGCATTATTTTCCAACAGAGAAAGGGCTTCTGTGGTCCAAGTATTTTGTAATAATCAGTTTTGTTTCAAATAGCCAAAGATATATTTTGAATAGGCCCATTATGATTCTTATTCCAACTTTCCCTAAAACTGGAGTCCAGATTTCATGGGAATGGAGAATTCCTCTCTACTATCTCCATCTAATTGAGTCAAAAGTCGGTGAAAACATTGGCACTCCTAAATACACCCAGCCAGACTCTAGGAATACTACATGGCATCAAGAAAGAGTAAAATGAATTTTAAAAGCCACTTAAATTTCAACTTCTCATTTCCTTTCTTTGAGGTTATTACTTTGTTTAAAAAATGAAAACTGTATGCCTCTCTGTTTGAACTTTATTACTGCTTTGGCTGCATTACAGGAACATTATAACAGGACATTATTTTGACTTATGTGGTTTAGACAGACTTGATCTGTTTGACAGTGGAGGAGTTGCTATTAAACAAGCACAAGAACACCCCCAGCTATAGCATTTAGTTTTCAGTGTGTCTTCAAGTTTGTTGAAAGCCTCCTTTGAAAATATTCTCTAACAGTGCAGGAATTTTTCTCTCAGCATTGCACATTATGTCCAAAAAAGCAACCTGTACCTGCATCCCTCGGTTCTCAGCCAAGTTATCCATCAGACAATAAGTGCTGCTGCTCCTAGGGACAGGTACCTGGCTCAAGATTTATTCCAGGCACTGCTGTGGGTGCCCATTTGATCACTGTGGTCAGTAGGAGTTGTTCCTGTTGACTTTTTTATATCGGTTTTGATTTCACCCGTTGTCACACCAAACAGAAACCCCAGCTGCTGTGAGCCAGAGTGAAAAGTGCCAGAGCAGTGTCCTTGGGGCAAGGAAGGATGTGGGTGTCAGCATTAGGCATTGCAGTAACTACTGCTTAGCTAGGAAATGTAGGCATTGCCAGACATCCCCATGCAAGGGGTAATACTGAGATGAATGCAAAGGCATAGAGCATGGTGGGGTTTTTTCTCTATCTGCTGGAATCTGCAGAGCCTTCCCCTCACAGACCTGTCTTCTACTTGCACTCAAATTTCCTCAGTCAGAAGGACTTTTTTCCCCTTTTATGCAACACATTAGAAGCTCTTGAGTTCTCCAGGATGTGGGGGAGCAGGGTTGAGTTTTCTACCTTGCATCAAGGCATTCCAATCTGTATGTCCTGTCTCCCACTTCCCTGTGGAAACTGCCCCAAGTTGATCTGAGCTGGGATTTTTTTCTACTTCTGTTGACATTCTGAGTATTAAGTAATCATCAGGTTAAATACAAAAATAGTCCTAGGGGTGCACTGATGCACAGCTCTCCAGTGAACACAGCCACTGTGCTGTGGGGCAAGAACCCAAGAATGGTTGCCTGCTGTGTCCAGCTCTCTCCCTTCAGGGCAGATGAGCTTCCTGTGTCATCAGAAGAGCTGTCTTCAGAAGGGATGGCTGCTCTGTGCTTTCCCCTTCCAGACAACAGCCTACAGACTGTTTCTTGGGTTGCTGACCTGGGAGGAGAGAGTCTTCATTGCAGCAAGCAAAGGAGAAAGTGGGATGCATAACCCTGCTTCCTAAGCGAGAGTTAACATACAGATGGTGGGATATCACCTTCTCCTTCTGCTCAGAGGAAAGGGAAAACGAGTTAACCCTGTATGTTGAAGGGGTCCAGGGTTGTGATTTGTGTACTTTGAGGATGGTCCATGTGAGGGAGGGTGTTCCATTTTGAGCCCAGTGTAAATCCCTGTTAGGCAGAGCCCAGGATGCTCTGCTGCTCAGGAACAGAGGCCCTGCTGTAGTGCGTGAGGATGGGCACTTAGCTATGGCTTACTGGAGGGGAGTATAATTTTTTAACAATAATGATTACAAGGAAAGATTCCTGAGGGCTTGTTGTTCTGGAGGAGCCTGCCAAGCAGCAGGTATGACTTGACCTATCGTTTTAGTCTTCCGGCTGTGTCTCCCCATTTGCTCAGGATCCCTGTGTGCATGTTCAGGAAGGCATTTCATGCTGATTGGAACTAATTCACCATCACAGTGGGGGGAATTCACTTACATTCCTCTGTGCTAACAGCTATAAGCAGTGATAATTAATAGCTCCTAATTGCTTAATCAGTGTAAAATTTTAGACTGTGTCATAGCTGAAGGTTTTTATTTTGTGTGGATGACTAAACCCCCAATTAATGCATCGAGTCACACAGCCTTAGCAGTGCTGTCTGTTCCAGACAGAGAAAAATAACCAGTGTCTTCATTACCCCCCTCAAGTCCCTTTCTATAGTCATTACTGTGGCCTGAAGACATTTTTCTGTAGCAGCTGCAGTAATGTTACAGTGAGCTTCCTATCAGCTCAGAGCTGTCAGCGATAGATATGAATCCACCAGCCCGAGCCCATTCAATGCTGCTGACATGCTCTTCTTGACTTTCCATTTATTCCTTTACCTCTGGTGGCCAATCTCTCTTAAAATCAAAACTGTCTGCCACCAGCGTATCCAGCAATACTCTGTAATTTCACAGTTCTCAACAGATGCCTGGTCCCTGTGCACACACAAGGGTTGTCTCCATCCCACATTACTCAAGGAAATGCATCCCTCTCTGGTATTCCGTTTTTGTTTTCTTCAGTGCTGGTTCAGTTTTATCTCTGTTCCCTCTCCCTTGCACTATCCCCGTATCTCTTTCCGTGCCTATCTTTCAGGGCATATCTCTTGGATTATTTTCATTTCCCAGACCTATTTCCCATGCCAGTTTCTTTTCAGTTGCCTGTGCCTGAGTCCCTCTCCATTTATGTGCATCTCTTTTCTTATCTACGGAGGAAGATGAGGGCAAGATAGAGGAGTTGAATGGCAGAGTTGAAAGTCCCTGTTGGAAGTGATTGTTAGCAAGAGTTTGCTTTCGCTGTTTCTGGGCCCCAGTGATCCCTGAACACTGGATGCATCCGTTAGGGGTGGGCACGAGGAAACTTTGACTTATGGTGAATGGATGGATCCATAGAAGGTGCTGTGCTTTTCCACAGTGTAAGTGCTTATTTGATGTGAATTTTAAATGCTATGTGAGTTTTCCCTGCAAAGGGATCCCGTTAATATTTGCGCAGGATATCTCTATTGGGCAAGAGACTTCAGGATGGAAGCAAAGATAAAGAGAGGAGAGAGAAAGGTCAGTTACAGTGCTGCCATTTACCACAATAAAAGTAACAATATCAGTGAGGGCGCAGCTTGTTAAAGAAAAGCCTGAATTTTATGGGACTAATACTATGTTGGAAAACTGGTTGGTGATACATCCCGAGGTGGATTCATCTGACATGAGTGAAAGCCACAGAGTTTGTTAGCAGTAGAGAAATTGGCCCTTTGATTTCTGTATCCCATAATGTTTCTACACAGAGGAAGAAAAAATAAGCACTAGATATTTCTATAAAACATTTTCTTCTTTTACAGTAAGTTTTACTTTCTCTTGCGACATGTGTCTCTCCTGCCATAAGGTAAAGAAATCCTGAGAAGTGTGAGACTCTGTTAGGTAATTAACTTTCAAATCAATAGGAGAGATCTGAAGGCTAGCACAGGGCAGGTAGGAAATGCAAAATGAATTTTACCTAACAAAGAAGTGTGAATGAATGAATGTGACAACGGGAATAGTTGGACAAGGACAGGGAAAGCATTACAGCCTGATAAAGACAGAACAATCCATCACAACAATAGTATCTTTAATTCCTGTTAATGCTATGCTGCAGTGTTTAAATTATATTTTGATTTTGTCATCTATTCATAGATAGAACTAAGGAGTTTAGCTGCCTAGAAAAACAACATGCAAGTGTATTTAAACTGTCTGTCCTACCTAAGCAATGCAAAGAATAGCCTGGGACTCTTACCAGTGTATACTTGGAATTTCTTGGACCTTGAGGCTGGTTATGTCTAGAAACATCTCCAACAGCTCTAGTGTTTTTACAGGTGTGAATTTTTTAGGTGAAGGATGAGTTTATAAGGAGCTTACAGAAGCTAATAAATGATTTATAGGTGTTTTTTTTAGCTAATCAATTATTTTAGACTATTAGGTTAGTAAAGAGGCTACTTCTCTACAATGGCTTGTAACCATCTCAGCAACTTTGTTTTGGCTGTGTTTATTTGCACTTCAGTAGCCATGTGTTGCTGATGCTAACATTGATTAATGATTTATTAACCTCATAGAAACCATCTGTAAATGCAAGCTTTGTGCAAAGTGGGACCATTTCTTCTCTTTTTTCTGCTTTCTTTCTCCTACCAAGAGAGGTCTGCTCGAGGCAGCTGGTATAGCTGGGGGGGAAGGAGCAGTGTTTCTTCTCTGTATGACACTGAGCTTAGAGCAAAGAGGAGGAATTCATTTTTCTTATCTTGTCAGTAACTTAATCCTTTGCAGTTTTATTGTTCCTGAAATAATAAAGTCAGTCTGGAGTCAAAGGAAAGCCCTTCTCAATTCACAGGAAAGCACAAGGGTGAAGTAACCTTGGTCTTTCCCAGGCTAGTGAGCAAACATTTTCTGCTGGTGACTTTCCCTGGCTGGGGAAGCAGAAGCATCTCCCACAAATAAAACTCTATCCTGGAAATTACTACAATGATGCTCTGCACCAGAGTCTGTAATGAAGATCTGTTGCAGTAGTTTTGGCCAAGGGAAGACAAGCCCAGGAGAGGAAACATTGGTTTCTGTGTGCAATTTGCCAAAGCAAAATTAATTCTCTCGTTCCAGTGGGAATCTACTCTTTCCTAACTTAGATTTCATAACAAAACCTGTAAAATCTATGAAAGCCTCTAAACTGTTATTGTGCATGCAAAACAATGCTACTATTCAGGAGCAGAAATCTACTCTAGCATCCCATCTCTAACCAGGGCAGGAGATTTTTCTAGGTTCTCTCCTTCCTTATCTCACTTGGAAAAGACAGTTTTTCCCTTATGTGCCTTCACTAACATGCAAGAATTGAGTGAATGGACCAAGGTAGTGCCTGGCAGATTTTTTTTTTTTTCAAATTCCAGCTAATTTTTGAATTCCTGTTTGATTGTAAATGGAGCCCACAGGTGAGTTGTTGCAGATGAACTGTTTTACTGTTGCTAAGAGTTCCTAGATTCTCCCAATTGCCACCAGAACCAGCAGAGGAAATCACAGGAAGGAGTTCTACCCTCTTTACTCTCTACTACATCAAAAGAAAAGGAAGAACACTTCTGCAGTTTTACTGTTTGCCATTTCTTTTAGCTCTTTCTGGTGTATGTTCACAGAATCACAGAATATGCTGAGTTGGAAGGGACCCCCAAGGGTCATCAAGTCCAACTCTTAGCCCTGCACAGGGCCAGTCCCGAGAGTCACACCCTGTGCCTGAGAGTGTCATCCAAATGCTTCTTGAACTCTGTCAGACTTGGTGCTGTGACCACCTCCCTGGGGAGCCTCTTCCTGTGCCCAACCACCCTCTGGGGGAAGAACTTCTTTCCAATATCCAACCTAAACCTCCCCTGACACAACTTCTGGCCATTCCCTCGGGTTCTGTACTGGTCACCACAGAGCAGAGATCAGTGCCTGCCCCTCCTCTTCCCCTCACAAGGAAGTTGTAACTGCAGTGAGGTCTCCCCTCAGTCTCCTCTTCTCCAGCTGAACAGACCAAGTGCCCTCAGTCGCTCCTCACATGGCTTCCCCTCAAGGCCCATCACCATCTTCGTTGCCCTCCTTTGGATGCTCTCTAATGGCTCAACATCTTTTTTATATTTCAGTGCCCAGAAGTGCCACAATATTCCAGGTGAGGCTGCCCCAGGTCAGAGCAGAGCAGGACAATCCCCTCCCTCGACCGACTGGCGATGCTTTGCCTGATGCCCCCCAGGGCATGGTTGGCCCTCCTGGCTGCCAGGGCACTGCTGACTCAGGGCCAACTGGCCATTGACCAGGACCCCCAGGTCCCTTCCTTGGCACTGCTTTCCAGCACCTCGTTCCCCAGTCTGTCCATACATCTGGGATTGTCCCATCCCTGATGCAGAATCCGGCCCTTCCCCTTGTTGAACTTCCCATGGTTGGTGATTGCCCAGCCCTCTAATTTGTTGAGGTCTCTCTGCAGGGCCTCCCTGCCTTCGAGGGAGTCAACAGCTCCTCCCAGTTTTGTGTCATCTGCAAACTTGCTCAGTGTCCCTTCCAGTCCTGCGTCCAAGTCATTTGTGAGATGCTGAAGAGCACAGGGCCCAAGATGGAGCCCTGCAGAACCCCACAGGGACAGGTGGCCAGTCTGATGTCACCCCAGTCACTATTACCCTCTGTGCTCGACCTGTGAGCCAATTGCTCACCCACCACATGATGTGTTTATCCAGCTCTGGGCTGGACATTTTGTGCAGAAGGATCCTGTGAGAGTCACTACTGAAAGCTTTACTGAAACCTCAAAAGATTACATCAACTGGCTTCCTGTGATCAGCTAGGTGGGTTACCTTGTCAGAGAAGGAAATCAGGTTTGATATGCAGGACTTTCATGAAGCCTTACTGGCTGTGACTGATGACAGTGTTGTCTTTCAGGTGTTTTTCAACACTTCCCAGAATAATCTTCTCCATAACTTTACCAGGCACTGACAGACCTGTAGTTTCCAGGGTCCTCCTTCTTGCCCTTCTTGAAAATCAGACCAATGTTTGCCAGCTTCCAGTCAGCTGGGACCTCTCTGGATTCCCAAGACTGCTCAAAAATCATTGTGAGAGCTTTTGTGATGAAGCAGCTCTTTGAGGATTGAAGAATCCCATCAGGCCCCCTAGATTTGTAGGGATCCAGCTTGAGCAGCAGATTCTGCATCAGATCAGGGAAGTGGTCAGAGCACCAAGCCTGACAGAGTTCAAGAAGCATTTGGATGATATTCTCAGGCACAAGGCATGAGGGCTGGTCCTGTGCAGGGCTAAGAGTTGGAGTTGATGATCCTTGTGGGTCCCTTCCAACCCAGCATAATCTGTTGCAGGGATTTAAAATATTTTAGACACAAGGAATAACAGGAATAATTTATTTTATGCCACAAATGGTTTCGTGATTATTTTATCTCAATTCTGTTGGCTCACTACAATCTCAAAATCTAAAGAAATACATGCAGGAATATCTGTGAGAAGTAGTATAATTCCTTCAAGGGCCTTGTCAATCTTAGGGCCAATACATTTATTATCGTTTAAGCCTGACATATAAATCTAATTGTGAGACCTGCTCCTCACACAAATGCTTGTTATGCTCCTGACTGCTTATGTTGACTTCCATGGGACTATTTCTGTCTTAGATTTGCAGAGCTGATTTTAATGGGTAGCAATCTGTCCTTATTACAGTGGGAAAACCAGGTGGAATACTGAGGGATGTGAGAGCAGAATCTGAACCAGTTCATACTGAGAGCAAAGGAAGTTATTTTTCTTTTTTAAACAACCAAACCAATACAGTCACATTATTTGGAGGGAGTTTGGGTTTTATTTTTAATTTTCAGTATATTTGACCTTCAAAAGGACACATAACAATTGAATTCAGAGGTGTGCTGACTACAAGCTCAGCTCCTCATTGTGTCTGTACAGCTGAGAAAAGTGAAAACAATGAAACAGACACTTTGAGTTCCCAGTGAGAAAAAGGGAAACTGGCAGCCTTTTCTTGCTTTATTGTTAAATATCTCTATTTAAATGCAAATCATCATCTGACACTGCCAAACAAAGTCATGTACCAGGCAGCAGGCATGCAAGTTAAAAAAAAAAATTGAAATTATATTTTGAAGATGCTGAATTGCTTTTATTTCCAGGAGGGATAGAGGTAGCTGAATAAATTTTTGGTTGTGTACCGAGTATCAGCTCAGCACCCAGGAGCTTCAAATATGAAGATTTGTATTTTAAGTGTAGCTTTGACAGAAGTGTGGGCACACTCTCTAGTTAGGGATCACCTAGAGGGATGTCGTGTTTCTTCTGTGTTATCCCACAACACATATTACAGTGGAAAGTCCAGTGCATACAGTAGGTTTTGGAAGGGAGTGGAATCCAGGGACAGAAAGGGGAAGAAGCAGCCAAACTGCTGCCTTACCCTGCCTCAGGAATGTGTGGTTACAAGTGATCAGTGCAGTGCTTTATGCTGTATCTAGCTGCAAGACTTCTGGCTTTATCCCTAAACTCCAGACCCCTGAAGCTAGAGGGGCATGAGACTGGATTGCAGGGAAGGATCGGGCATAAAACAGGGTCTTTCAGCAGGATACTCTGTTGTCTGTGGGTAGTGACTCCTCCCGAGCTGTCCCCAGCAGGGGTGCTCTGGCTCAGATGGAGACCAAGCACAGAGTGAGGGCTGTACCTTTTCTCTGTCCCGTTCTTGTTGATCAGGAATAGCTAGTTTATAAAACCCACTTCCTGGAGGTCATTTCTATTCTGTTGAGCAAGCACCAAAATGAACTAACAACCTGTATCTTATCAAACCTCATCTGTTAAAATTCTTCCTTTAATTTGCTGTTTACCTCACCTTCTTTTTAAACTTCCATTCTTATAAATTAATGTGGATGTATTTGCTTTCTGCGCAGGGTTCCAGTAGTCTCTTAATAATCATAATAATCATTATTACTGATTAAAGTTGCATTATTCATGCCAGATGGAGTGCCCTCCCTGTCAGCCAGAATGAGTTTGTGTTATGTAGATATAGTACATTTGTGATCTAAATAAACAGATGGTAGAATGTGACAGCCAATTATGTGCTGGTGATGTCAGCAACAATGTTTCCCAAGTATAATTGCTTTAAATGAACATGAATGCAACAAGGAGCTGGTAGCTTTAACAAGGTAGTTGGCATACAGTGTGGTAATTACCATAAAGCATCATCAATAGCGCCAAGAATGCTGAGAGGGGAAATTTAGTGACAGAAAGTCCAACTTCACTGGACTGTTACAGCGGGTTTGCTCGGCTCTATAACATCTCACAGGAATAAGCACACTGCTAGCAGAGGAGCAGTGTTTTCCTTTGAGGTGATCAAACCTCAGGTGAGAGACATTTTGCACTTTCTCCAGTACTGTCTCCCATCAGGCCGTGTGGGAATTCCCATAATAGCATCTCAGCAGTATTCAATGATGAATAAACGTTTATTCAAAGACAGGGTTAGGTTCATATGGTCAAAACTGCAGCATTAAGAACTGTTGTGTATAGTGTTCGATAATGTTTGTGTTGGGTTTCTTGGCTCATTCCTTCAAGTCTGGCTGGGGTAAAGGCTTAACTGTCTGCACCTCAGACCCTTCCACATCTGAGGCTCAGGGTGCAGTAAGACAGGCTCTGTTTGTGTGTTCTGGGAGCATTTGACATTCAGGAGGGAGAAGCACTAGGAGCAGGAGCATGACTGAGCTCTGGCCATGTTCAGATGGGAGCTGTGGAATGAGATCTCCCTTCATTCACAGCACAGACTGGTGTGGGACTCTCTGAATGTTCTCTCAAACGGTGTAAGATGCAGCCATAGGAGAATGTGCCAGCTCTTCTGTTTGCTTTCCAATTGCCATGATGTGGAGATGTGAACTCTGCTCCCTCTTCTGTCCAAGCAGATATCAGTCAGTAATTACTAGGTAGTTTCTAAAACCTACCATTGCTAACTCTTCCTCCTTCAGCTGTATTTTGTAGTGGAAGCACCCACGGTTCATTTTCTTGAGGGACTAAACCTGTCAGCATGTGGAAAGATGATGCAGAGCATCATGTTCAGGTTCAAACACAACTACAGGCAACTAAAGAAACAGCAGCCAGAAAACTATAAATCCTGTGAGCTAAGCTCACCGCTTAAGAGGTTGCACAGGGCACATTTCCCTTACCATAATATTGGACATGCAGACTATACAAACCTTTTGGGAAAAGGGGTAGCTTTCAGTCAAAGGCATTGAGTGTAGCACCCCATAGTTCAGATGACATTGGACAGGAGCTAGATAGCTGTATGTCCTTTCTAGCACAGCCATTTCTCTTGTGAAGGAATCAGCAGGTCTCACATAGGCTGTAGAAAGCAGCAGTGGGTGATGATATTGTTCCTCAGTCCTCCAGACTTGCTCATCTTTTTTTTTTTGTTTTGTTTTAAAATGTCCCAGTCATTATGCATAGCAAAGAGGCATTCAGAGTATAATTCACTTAGATAAGTAGCTGTATTTCACATATGTTTGACACCAGTTCTGGTTATTCAGCTGGCCCTTTTTTACAGGCACTGTTTCAACCTTGGGAAAACATAAAAACCTTCCAAAGGCAAGATGGACCCTCCTCTATGTCAGTTGCTGGATGTTAAAGGAATGAAAGGAAGCCACATTTCTAATCTCTGTCCTTCTCTCTGTTCTGCAGGTGGTCGCTGCCACAAGTCCTGCACAGGCCGATGCTGGGGACCCACAGAGAATCACTGCCAGACCTGTAAGTGTGTGAGCCTGAGAAAAAAGAGTCGGAAAATGATGTAGGAGAGATTCTACTTTTTTTTTTCCAGTTGTGAAAGGGTACTATAAATTCTGAGTTTAGTATAACTCTAAAATATATAAGATTTTTTTCCATATGTTTGTGCCTACAGACAATCTGCTTTTTTTTTTTTTACCCATGTGAATTATTTCTTTGTTTCCTCCCTTGTACTTTCTAAGACCACTTAAGCCAACTTGAATTTTCTTTTCGCTTCTTGTTGGCAACATGGAGCATGGCTCTTGAGAATATTGATGGTTATTTTGGAATACCCTGAAATGAATACTGCAGGAATAGAAAAAACTACAAGGCAGATTTGGAGATCTTTAATGAGGACCTGACACTGCGAAGTTCCTGATACCAAAATACTCTGTTAACTACTATTCCCAGGCTCCCACTGAAATTATCTCACAGAATTGTTCTTTTTATAATAACTTCAGAATGTATTTGAGTTGCACTGAAAGAGAGAATAATAGTTTTTTTGTGAAGGAAGTAACAAGTGAAGGATTGTTCACAATGTCTGTCTGTCCTATTTAATTTAGCGAGCGTTAAAATGAATTAAAAAAAAGAGAGTTTCTTCCTTGTGTGCTTTCAGCTTCTTCAGATAGGCACTAAAGAGCTAGAAGTGCAGTCACAATATTGGCAGATATTAAAGAGGAGAAAATTGAAAGCTGCCTTTTCCTACAGATTTTTTTCCTTTTTCCCCCTCACAAGAGGGTGGAAATCAGTTGTGTTTACTGGAGTCACTCTTCCTGGGAAATGAAATGGTTGCTGGTAGCTCCCCCAGAGAACACTGCTCCAGCTTGTGCTTGTTTCCTTGGCTGAGTTGTAGATAGGAGGAAGGGATTGTGCCAAATTAACAACTCTCAAGCGAGCACACTAACTAACTCTGAGCTGATGATGGCCCAATGTCATCTGCCTCTTTTGTGGGACATATTAGGAACAGTGTGGCTATGCTTTTTTTTTTTGACTACTTGGAGCAAGAGATAGGAGGAAATTACAAATTACAAATGGCAAACAGCTTGACATGAATGTTTTATGAGGGAGTAGGAGCAGACAATCCAAGCTGCCCTCCTGTCCGTGGCAACGCGAGGGGCACAGGTGACAGGGCTGCACACCTGCAGAGGCTCTGCTACCCTGCCTGGCGCTGCTTTTCCTTCAGGAGCATCAGCTGATGCTGCTGGCAAAGCTGGTGACAGTTACAGCTCTGCTAAAGTTAACATGTTAACATATTACTTTCATAGGGTGCCTTATCTGCAGGTGTGACTAAAAAAAACCTTCAGGACAGGTTGTAGGAATAACGGTGTAACAGTGATGCTAAGGAGCTTCTTTGTCTGAATGGAGCTAGGATGTCTCCTTCCTTTGCTGACGGTGTGTATGAAAGCCCCAAAGAAGTCAGTGCTCAGAAAGCACTCCTTACATTTGGGAGGCTGAAGTACATGCAAGGCTATGTGCTGAAGTAGATAATGGAAAGGGACTTAAACCCTAGCTGACCAAATTATTTTATATCATGGTTAGAAGCAATTAATGCTGGTTTTTTTCTCTGTCTTAATGAGAGGCCTGTTTGTCTATTTAAAGTAGTAACTTTGTAAGAAGCTGTGTGTTCCATCCAAACTTAAGGAGATTTATTCAGGCCTTATGTGGTTAGCTTATCCAAGAATAGTTTAAATCTTGGCAGTTATGATCCTGGCTCAGGCCTTGGCTTATGGCAAGTCTGACTGTGTAGCTGCAGAAGTCCACGTGGCAGGATCAGCTACTGTAGTCTCAGCCTCTACAAAGCACTGCTCTCAGATAAGTGAACTGATTTGATGGATTAATGTAGTAATACCAAAGAGAGAAAAACTTATCTGCAGTGCTGTGAAGTCAGAAGCTTAGTAGAGCTGCACGGAAGGTTTGCTCCAGGAGTGACAGCTATCTCTCCTTTCACAGTGACTGCCCTCTCAAATTCAAATAGTGAGGTCAGGCTAAGGCACAACATAGGTTTAAGGTAATAAACTATGGAAAGACATACGCCATTGGAGTTTCAGGGACATATGCAGATCACACATTTCTACTTGAAAGAGCCACTCTACAGCCTTTTACCTTCAAGCCCATTCTGCAGCCTCTGATTGTCAGGAGTTAGTTTTATATCATATACTTCCTCTTTGCCTCCATGACCTCACTGCACCTTGGGCAAACAGCAGGATTGAAGGGAAAGGCTGGCAAAGTACATTTCTTCTTTGTATTTGCTCACGATGTGTTTTTCTGCAAACCATGTGAAGCAAAGAATGAGAATACAAGTAGGGGCTCAAAACATAAAAATGCAAGTGGGGCTATGCTTTCACTGCCTTTGTTTCTGACTTGAAAAGACATGCCTGGCTTTCAAGCTCCTAAGTGGTGTTGTTAGATACAAGCTGGAGAGAGGATGAATGGTATCATAAACACAGTGTATACCTTAACCTCATCACCTTGGGAATGCACGTCTTTCAAACGTGTGTAGGAAAACACTTCAGCAGTATTGCATCCCAGTGTCAAACTGTTTCGTTCCTAGAAACAACTCAGAGGTGTGTCTGCATTTTAATAATTTCATTTTTTTCATTGAGTCACTGAGGCAAAGTATTCTAATGAGCCCTGTCCCAAGATAAGATTTAAATTGTTTTCCTGGGAAAGGATAAAAAATGAAAGATCTTAATCCATGTCTTTCATTTCAAATTACATATGGAAAAAAAATCAAAATCCTTTGTTTTTTTCATTAATATCATCTACCTAGGTGCTTATGTTGCCTTCCAGCAATGTGTCTGTGTTTCTAGCTCTGTCTGAAACACCACCTGCGTCTAACTCTGTCCTAGTGCCTCTCTAAATGTGATGAGAAAATTCATGTATTTAAGAAGACAGCTAATAGGAAATTTAAACTAAGCTCTTCTGTTAGGAAGATAGAATTTCAGGGTAATGTTTTACACAGTTAACAATCCATTTTGCTTTTATAATTAAAATATTAGTAAATGTTAGCATGGAGGATTTGAAAGCTAGGTGATATTATTTGTTTCAGTGTCAGGAAAGGATAATGTGAAAATACTTTGAATAAGAATCTGTTTTTCAAAGAATTTGGGGCACTCACTGAGTAGAATGTCAACCACTTTAAAAAAATCATGACAGCAAAAGCTTTCACAAGTTACTAATCAAATTTGAAAATCTGCGGTTATGTTGTTACTATTTTTGCTGTTGGTGTCTACTAAGAGTTTTAGGTGGAAAACTGAAACTTTTACAAATTGAGTACTTTATTAAAATGACAGATTATGCACTTAGTCCAAGAGGAATGTAACTGAAACAAAAGAGAAAAATATAAATTAAAATATAGACCCAACTGAGGAAAAAGACAAATAGCCTGTAAATAAAACCTGAAACATTAAACATTCAGCAAATGCAAAGTTCTCCATGACTCTCTGTGTGTACAGAAGTTTGGTTTGAGCATAATTGTATTTATACAGTCTTTGTTCAGCTGATGCTGCTGAGGAGAAGGTGCCAATGCAGTAAGTGCCCAATTAGAGCAGCAAAAGGTGAGTGAAAGTCTTGTGGGGCAGACAAAGAGCTGAACCAGCAGCTTGGATCAATCAGGGTAACCCAGCATTGCTGCTCGAAGCCAGCATCTTTAATTAAAACCCTTGTATTTCTCTAATAACTTTACATGTTCATAACACTACTTCATTGATTTCAGTTATTTCCTATTTTTTTCTTCATAGATTTATAGTGTCCTGACATAATTAAAGATTAAGGGAAACAATAAAGGAGACTGGTTATTTGCAGACATATATGAGGTGCTGCTCATTCCAACCCCAGCACAGCTTATTGCTATATTGCAGTGAAATACTGGTAGAGATTGAGTCTCCTACAGAAACCTCTCCCAATGCATGGAATGTTTTTTCAAGACCTTAATGTTTGTCCTTTGGTCCTGGCCCTGACTGTCACAGTTCTGTGCAGAACCCTCTGAATCTCTGGGATCCCACACAGGGTCAGTAGGCATCCAGGCAGGTAGTTGTGGTGATCCTCATAAAGTCTGATTTGAAACCTGGGCCCTCAGCTGTGAGGACCTTTTGGAAAGGTCTTAAGTCACAGCTATAAAAATCAATTGATTGCCTTTGGAGGAAAGTGTCTGGGGAAAAAAGCTTCTTGTCTTTTTAAACCAGAGCAGCTACACACATTTTCTGTGGGGTTACCCCATGGCAGTGATTGCAGGAAGCTGAACTGGCGAGTGATGTTTACGGACATCTGAGCAATCAGAGTGTTTCAGGACTTCAAACTATACATAGAATTGCCTTGTATTTGTTTTGTTTGGGGAAAAACCCTTCATTGCAGACTGTCTTAGATATGAGTCCTTAAGAATATTCAGAGCCCACTGAGCTCATTTCTGTCATGATGTGTGGTGCCACTGAAGATATACCTGACAGGTCTTCCTCAGTTCTGGACCCTCAATAGCAGTTACAGTGCACATATGGCATGCAGTGAACCAGAAGATAAATATGATACGTTGTAGCCTCTTCCTAGAATAAAATGTTGGCATTTCTGTTGGCATTGTTTCTTTCCCCAGCAAAACAGACAATTAAGGAGAAGAGCGACAGACCTTTGCTATAATTGTAAATTTTGCTTCAGGAAAATTCAGTGTTCCCTCTCCTGAGCAGCATGGTAGAGGTCCTCATTGAGCTGTGCCTCATCAGAAGCAGAATATGTTTTTTGAAGGCATCCTTCTCAAGTATTTTGCTGGCAAGGAGACCATGTTCCTCCAGACCAGCCCTGATGTGAGAGATGCTCTTGGTTCTTTTAGAAAGGAAAGAAGATGGAATTCCTCTAATAGTGCATAATTTTATTCTATAGATTATAAACAATCACTTCTTTTTGGTTATTTACATTTTTATGTCCTAAATAAATATTGTGCACAGCAAGAAGCTTTGGCATTACCTTAAGTATTTCTGGCAAGTAGTGGAGGGAATTTGGATTGGAAAGTACTTATAAAGGAGTTACCAATACATTAAATAGTAGAATTGAGCATAAAGTTGTATGGAATTTTGCATTCTCTTACTTCCTGTAAAGTGTTTTTTGTAGAGAAGTAATTAAATGCTTTTAACAGAATAGATGTTAAAAGTTAATTTCAGAAGCGTAACATCCCAGCTTTTCTCACAAGACAGCTGACAGCACAGCTTCTTGCCATTCTCTAGGTGGTGGTGGTTGGTATAGTCATTTGGATAATATTAATTTATTTTTTGTAAATTAAGATAGCAGCTATAGCTAAGTAAGGGAAGGAGGATGCTTCACTCCTAGACCATTGTTTGCACAAAACTAAGCCCTGAGGTACAATGGTGTAGTACTACAATCCAGTTGGTAGGTATAGTTATTTCCCTGTGAATGAAGATAGGATTGTGTTACATAGAATGGTAAGTGGTGTTTCCAAATGTGTTCCAAGGTTGTTGTCTGTTCTGTTACCATTTGTCAGACTCATTGCCATCAAGAGCAGCATTTGGCTCTGACATTGATGGCCCCACTCTGAATTTCACTCGTTTACTCAGCGTTGCAATTCTTCGTGGGGAAAACTCACGTGGAACTAGGCTCTTGTGTTTTGTGAGGGGGTTTTTGTATCCTGTTTACAAAAACTAATGATTTGAAAATACTATTCCACCTGACTTTCCAGGGATAAGAGCACACACTTTGAAAATACCTTCTCCACAGTCCTGGAACAACATGTAGTTCCTAAAGAGGGTATCATGTGGGTATCCTGGAGCATATGGGTGGCAAATACCACTGAAGCTGTTATCTTAAAACTCGAGGGTTTTTCCAGTCTGTGGTTTGTTGTTTTCCTCAGTGTGCAGTTAAAGAGCTCTCTGCTTAGCCCTGAACCTGACATGGTGATTTTTCCTGCCTCTCCCTAGTAACGAAGACAGTGTGTGCAGAGCAGTGTGATGGACGGTGCTACGGGCCCTACGTCAGCGACTGCTGCCACCGGGAGTGCGCGGGAGGCTGCTCCGGACCCAAGGACACCGACTGCTTTGTGCGTGTCTCACTCCTTGTTTGCTTCTTCCTGGCACTCACCCTGCAAGTTCTTTATGCTTCCATCCCTGAAAGGCACAGCTTTGTCCCTTTTAGTGTCCGGCATGCACACTTCCAGCTTCAGACTGCTGAATTTTAGCGTTTAATATTTTTCGTATTTATATTAACGTTACTTATCTACTTAATATTACCCATAACAGACTTATGAGATTTGTAAATACAGATTTGGAACCATTAATATGCTAATCTCTGTGATTTTTATCTTTTGCTTTTTCAAAATTAACTTTTAGAGGTGGTGGGAGATTTTTAGTGGTATTTATCACTACGTTTGAGCACTGCTTTTATTTATGCTATGTGTGCTTTTCATATGAAAGTCAAGAATACAGTTTAGCTTCTCTGTGAAAGGCATTCCCTGTTACTGCCAGATTTCATTCAAATTCAGCTTTTTTACCTGGCATCCTTCTTCATGGAGATGGAAGGGAAGTGGTTTCCAAAATGTTCTGCCTCAATTGCATGCTGCTACATGTACTTCAGATGGACAGAGGAAATGGGTAACTTTTTCCTGAAAGAAGCAGACAATCTGAACATAGAGGCCTTTAGAAAAATTTATCTTGTTTGTAGTCCGTTATTTGTAAGAGCAACTTTAAAACCCAACTCTGATCTCGAAAAATGTGTAGCTTGTCACCCTGGGTTGCAGAGACACATTTTGCTACTGTTTTCGGGGGAAGCAAACCTAAGTCTAAAGAAGCCTGGAGCTAGAACATGCACAGAGAACTGGATTTTCAAAGGTACTCACATGACTGAAGAGAAAAATATCTAGGGAATTGACTTTTCCAGATAGGACTGGGAGGAGAGTATGAAAAATTGCAAATGTTTTGAAACTGCGGGCGAGTGATAATGAACAAGCAAAAATGAATCTTTCTGTGGCTGGCCCTGAGACTTGCTCACTGTTCAGGTATCATTTGATAGTGGTAGGTGGTGTACTTCAAAACCACATTCTAAATGTTGTTTTTTGGCTCCTGATGGAATGCAGTGGTGGCCACTGTTAACAGGTTTTACTAAGGCTGCTCTCTGTGGCTTTGCATGAGTAGGTGTTCAGCACACGTGGTATGGCTGATCCAATGCTCACTGGAAGTTCTGTGTTGGCTTTGGACTGGAGAGATGGGAAAATAACATTCTTTCCCGTGTCACATACAATCTAAATAGGCAAAGGGAAGTGGAAAAATGCAGTTATTGTTCCCATATGAGTGTTGAGGAACATTCTGAAAGCTGATGTGTTGATGTATGCCCCTTTTCAAAGGTTAAGGACAAGTTATTGGCAGCGTAAGTTGTGTAGTACTGCAGCCTGCAACAAAAGGAGTTAGACTCCCTGAATTGTGGCAGTCATGGAAATATGTATGCTAAAGATCAACTAGCATGTTTGTTCTGATCCAGCAGAGATGCACCCAGGGCTTTATTCTCATTCAGTCCTGGCCCCAGAGCAATGTAAGAGAAATTCAGCAGGGGTCTGGCAATTTTCAGGACTAGTCATTACTTGCTTTGACACAGTGGGTGAAAAGTGTAGCCCTTTAGGCTATAGACAACTGTTCTTAGCTTTCAGCTGAGACACAGAACTTTGATTTTTCCCTGTGCATTTCCCTGTGCTTTTATTCACAAATTAGTGGTATTTAGCACAGAATGCTAGAAATTTGCATATATTACTGAAGCAATTATAAATGTATACAAAGAGTTTTAATAATAAATTAAAAGTTCCAAAATCTTCTAGATCAGTTTTTGCTGAGAATTGCCATCTCTCCAAAGAGTATTGGTGTGCTTTATGCATTTGCTAAACCGTTATCAGAGAATTGTTATGTAAATGATAGAGTACCTTTTAAGCCAATATGTAAGAAATGGGCTAAGGAAACAAACTAAATTAGTATATAAGCAAAAGTACAGTTTATGAAGCACTAAAAATATTTTAGTGTATTATGGCAGCTTGCAACAGGTTTTAATATTTATAGATAAAATTCATCCATCCTCCTCCATATGCTGCCATACAATCATTTGCATATTCAGTTCTAAAAGCAAGACAGTAATCATCAACTGACATAACTACAATCAAACATGCTCAAGCAAAGTTTTAAAGATGTTCTCGGATTCAAAACAGATCTAAAACTTGAAATGCATAGGAGGGCCTCATTGAGTGCCCAGTGGAACCAGAAAAGTAACACCTGTTGGTTGGGTGGACTTCCCATCCAGTTCTGAGTAAAGTAATTGACTGTATTTATCTTTGTAAGGAAAAAAAAAAAATCTGTTTCTGTGAAAAACTGGCAGGTTTTGCAATAGGCATTTTAAAGAACCAGAAAAGACAGAATCAGCAGTTTGGCTTAGCTTGCTTCAGACAGTACCTTCATCAAGGATTCCCCTGCTTGTCCTTTTCAGCAGCATATATTGTCCTTGGGTGCATTATTAGCCTCTCCCTTCTGAAATCTGACAGGACAAGTAATCTCCCTCAGTCGGAATGGAGATAAGAACTGTTAGTAAAAGCAACAGAACAGAGAAATCTTTTTCACTTTTCTCTCAGTCCCAGCCCTGGAGGGGAGGGAACAGGACACATGTGTTGGCATACTTGTTGACTCTTTAAAGATACAAAACAATCTGTATTTTTTAAAACCTGGAAAAGCACCAGAAGGATTCATTCCTAGACTTAACACTTCTGAAACAACCTGGAAGACAGGTTATTGAGGAACCATTATCGAGTAACAGTGGTTGCTTAAACTGCTAGAGGGATCCAAGCCAGGCTACAGCTTTCATATTCATATAAATGTGACATTCATGGTATGCTTTGTGAAAATTGCTCCAACTTTTTTTATAATCTGTGGTTAAAACCATAGACACGATAAGGAATGTCAAAATCAGTGGGGTTTTTTTCTATTACTAATTATCAACCTTGCATGATCAATTATTTTCCCTGCATACCATTACTTCCATTATCCACACACTTGCCTTTTCATTTGTCAGGGTCCTGTCCTCTGTCAGCTGTGCATGGCAGAGCTTGAATGCTAAGTGGTTCTAAGTCCTATTTTCTTTTCTCAGTGTGTGAAGCAACTGACCTTGTTAAACTTGCCACTTAGGGAAATGACCCCCTCCTGTGCTAGCTCAAAAGAAGTTCTTATCCCTCTTGCTTTCTAATTGGGAATTTTAGTTTTCAGCTGGATGATGGACTCATGCTGTAAGGAATCTAAAGGTTGGACCTCTGAAAAAGTCATTAGCATTTGTTTAGACTGACTATGATAAATAGCTGCTCACTCTTGGCAGTTTCAGAATGTGCTATCAAGTTGTGAATTAGTTGATTGCTAGTAGTAACAGTAGTTATGAAACAAACCACAGCGTTTTTTTGTTTTTGTAGGAAGTGTTGTAACAGTTAATGTTTCAAATTAAGGAGGCTCACTGAACCTGCTTAATTTGAAAAGTCATGTATTTGCCAAGATCCTAGCAAGAAATGTTAAGTAGCCAAAATGAAGGTTAGAAAACTATATATCACATGCCTTATGTTGCAGCAAGCCTGTCTTTTAAACCTAAAAAACCCTAAAACCAGCTATATGATTTAATTTAATATTGTTTGTCTCCCTTGTTTTGCAGGCCTGTATGAATTTCAATGACAGTGGGGCATGTGTCACGCAGTGCCCCCAGACTTTTGTATACAACCCTACAACCTTCCAGCTGGAGCACAATCACAATGCCAAGTACACCTATGGTGCTTTCTGCGTCAAAAAGTGCCCACGTAAGTGCTGTGTCACCTGCCTTCTCCTGTGGTGGGGGAAGTTTGAGTTGCATTTCAGGAGCCTTAAAAACAATGAGTGCATAGCACCAACCCTCAGATCCCTCCACATGTGCTCACAGCCTGTAATAACTCTGTCATGTGTTAACTAAAGGCAGTGATGTTCTGGGTTTCTGACACTTCCCTGGTATCCTATAGTGATTTTCCTAAAGAAAGGGGCTTCACTAGGTTTCTGTTTTCATGACCACTGCTTGTGACATTCATGGTGCAGATCAGTATTTTCAAATTTCAAAACAAACTGTTAAAATACTTAGTGGGATTGTGAAAGGGTAGAAATTTTTGTTTCAGGAAAATAACAATTCAGCACCTGGCACCAACTGCTTTCATGATACTGCTGCCCTTTTCTTAACTTGGAATAGTGATGGTTTGACAGAAAGCTACTCCAAGTATTTTCTGTACAGTTCTGTCCCAATCAGGAGTAAACACATAATACTGACAACAATGCAGTCTTAAAACTCCAGATTAAAATTAGAGGGGAATAGGGAGTTAAAAAAAGAATAATCCCATGCATTTGAAAAACACATGCTTCTGAGATACCAGCCAGCAAGTAACATTAAAAATTACAGGGTCATCGCTTACACCATCTTTGAATCTGCTGGTTTAGTTAGAAAGAAAAATAAAGGAAACAGTGTTCTTGCCATCCTTTTCATTCCTACCAAGGTTTACAGTTGTGTTGTGTGATCTGTAAATGGAACCATAATTCAACTCAAACCAAAATTCAAATTTTGAATATCTGTGAAGGAGTTCAGATTGACAGTAGGCTGAGGCTGTGTCTGTCAAGATTTAGTTCTGTCTGTAATAGTGGTGGATTATTTGAAGGAAGATTGGGGTTTTCATGAACCTGGTATACCATGCCAATAAGGGGTATAAAAATTCTTTGCTTAAATACTTCATTGAGCTTTTCCCATTTTTTTCCCTTTCTTAACAGCATTAAGCTTTTAATTAGGAAGGATCAGTCATGATATATCCCCTTTGACAGCTGGTTTATGTAGCAATTGTCTTGTACACTGGTTTATGTCAGATGTATAGATTTTTGTGTGTGTATGAAAAAGGGCACACCATCTTGTTTTGTTTCTCTCCAACGACTGTAGCTTTTTTTTACTACAAATAATAATAAAGCTAAACTGGGAGAGAAGGGGGGATCAGGCCTGACCATTCTGTGATTCACTCATTTTCTTAAGTCTACAAAAATGTGTCTTTGCTTACTTGTACGCTTCTGAAAACACTGAATGGTAAATGTTAATGTCAATGGAAAAGTGCTGAGGCAACAATATGCATTGACACAGAGTCCAAAAACTTGTGTCTCAGCACCACTATTCACTTTCTTTCAATATATCCTTTTTTTCTTTAGACAACTTTGTGGTAGATTCCAGCTCTTGTGTTCGTGCATGTCCAAGCTCCAAGATGGAGGTTGAAGAAAACGGTATTAAGATGTGCAAGCCCTGCACTGACATTTGTCCTAAAGGTAGGGAGCAGTTCGTAATCAATTTTCTTGAATGTAGCAGAGCAGGGTGTTATTTTGGCATGAAATACCCTTCATGAGTGCATTGTAGAATATTAACAGTCTTTCTTGAAAGTTTATTGAGTTGTAATGGTGATACAACCAAACTAATTACTTTTTATTAGATGCAAATGAAGGAGATTTCTCTGTTGGTTTTGGAGAAATCTGAAAGAATTCTTGATTACATTATTTTAAGGACAAATTTTTCCTGGAGGTGTTTTAGAGCTGTCCTTTTGTCATTCCAAAGGGAGCCATACAAAAAGCCCTGACTTTGATGTATGGTATGTCTCATACTTGTCAATACATTAGGTGTCCATATATTTCCTCTGTTTTTTAAAAATGTCTCTCTTTTCCCAGAATCTTCTACCTCCTTTCTAAGTGTCTAAAACATAGAGTAGTGATTCTGCTGTTGAGGAGACTGAAATCTGTAGGTTACTTTGCTGTCCTAGACTCCAGTAGGGAGACTTTTTGCTCCCTGCTTGAAGGTCTTCAGAGCAAAGCACCCTCATTTTTCCCATGTGGGCCTGTGCCACTTTTCAGTCCTAGTGGGCTTAATTGCAGTAAAGAACTTTTTTTTTTCCTGTTTGGATAGACAGTTTGATGCATGAAAATATATACATGTAGTGTTCCTTACTCTCTCACGAAGAAAGCTAAGTTATATGTTTATGGCTGGATTGAGTGGTATTTTGTGTGGTTGATACTTGCCTTTAGATCCCCCTGTGAAATACCTTAACCTGTGTGCCAGGGTGTCCTTCTGTGGCAGGTACTTTAGTTTATTGTTTGTTTTAGATTGACATGTGCTCCCTTGGGAATATGGGTCCCGGCTGCTGTTTGAACACCTCTGCTGAAAGAAATGAAGATTCGTGTCTATAAGGTCAATGTGTTTTGATTCAGTAATTGTTCTTCCTAGTTCTTTACATAAGCTCCTTGTTTTGGCAGCATGTGATGGCATTGGAACAGGAAGTTTAGTGTCAGCTCAGACGGTGGACTCCAGCAACATTGACAAGTTCATAAACTGTACCAAGATCAATGGCAACCTTATTTTCCTTGTTACTGGGATTCATGGGTAAGTGAGAAAATATGTCATGGTGCCAGCTGAAACCAATTGCATCCACCTCTTAATGATGCCTGCAAGCTTCTTTGATGGAATAGCAGATAAATTAGTTTTCTGCCTTCCATTATGAAGGAAACCATTGCCTTGATTCTAAAGATTCAACTTCCAGGAAAAGAAAGGATGAATCAGATTGTTTGCACTAAAAAAAGAAAAGACAACTATGATTTTTGGTTACTTTATGAGATCCTCAGTACTGGCTTACAATAATGGCTGGTTAGAGAACAGAAGGGAGAAAGGGAAGCTACCTTATGTGAGTTTGGTTTAAATCTTGCATGACCAGTAGTCTAATGTGCAGAATATGCAGAGAGGGAACCTTGCTTAGCATAACTAGTCATGGCCTGGGTGGCTGTCACTGCATATATGTACAAAGTATCCAAGTTTCAATTGCAGCCATACACAGAACTCACTGGTATTTAAATCCATTTTTTGGTTTAGATATGGCTGCATATTGAATAAGCCTTAGTAACGGTTGTAGATGTGGAGATAGAGAACCAGTGTTTTCAAGTCTCTCCGGTGTGTTCTTCTGGAGGAGAATACATCAGCCAGATAACTGGTGCCTTGCTGTTCAATTTGGTACAATGTGGGTTTGCCATTGTAGCAGAGGTGAATTCATGGGGCAAGTGCTGCAAGGGTGGGACGTGCCCAAGGAAGGCAGACATCCTCTGGTTTGATGTTCAGGTGAGGTCCAATGCAATGCCACTCCTTTTCATTGTATTCTTTCTGTCACTGAGAGAACACACATTCATTTGTATCTTCTTACTAATGCAAGACTTCATGTTGTAATCAGCCATGGTGGATTACATGTGAAACTTTGAGGTGTTTTTAGACCTATTAAAATGAACAAAATTGTCAGAATGCACAAGTATGATTAAACCCTCTTGTCCCTTTGTTGTGATAAGTATACAGATATTTTGTGGTACATTAACAGTATAAAATATTCAATTGCTTTTACCAGTGTGTAGGTTTCAAATTTTAGCTTGCTTTTTAGATTCCTCTGAGCTTTCAGCATTGCTTGCAACTAGTTGTCAAGAATTGATACCTGAAATGCAGTTCCCAAGCCAACTCCATGTTTGCAGCTTTATGGCATAACAAAAGTGTGATTAATTGAATGTCTGCAGATTGATCTGAAACAGAATTCTGTCATGAGTAGTGCCAGCAGATTTTCCTTTAGTCTTTCTATGGATTCTGATACGTTTAGATTATAATGAAGTGGCTGACACTAAGCTGGCTGGCTCAAAGTTCCCTACTAGGTGAGGTGGAAAGAAATTACTTGTTTCCTTGATTTGTTGCAGTGATTGGTTGTAATGCTTCACCTGCTACTTGACTGCAGCCCTGAGCAAGGCAGCTGACAGCCCACTTCAGTGGGGCCCTGCAGCTCACTAGTTCTCAAAAGGCCAAGAAAGGTGAACTTTGAGTCTGTAGCTGGTCTTCTCATCTCTTCAGCAGGGAGTGCAATGGGAAAGGTTAATGTAGCATAGGGAGGAAGAAGGACTTTCATTCAGGTGGTTTAAGGAAATGCTGCTTGGAACTTGCTGAAACCCTGGAGGAGGTAACACAGTAGTCTGCTCAGGCCATCACTTTCTGATCTGGCCAAAATGACTGGCCAGGAGGCTGATGTAAATCTGTTAGATCTCACAGGACAGGAAGAAATCAAGTAAATGCAAGGCAAGCAACTAGAGACTGTGAGAAATTTTGTGTGGATTAATTCAGTGCATTACATGAAATGTAATTTTGAGTATAAAAACTGCTTTTGTTGCAAAAGTTGTAGTAGCTGCAAAGTTATGAGACAAGTCTCACTAAAAAATCTGTCTAAATTAAAGGAATCAAACCCAGTCCTGAATAAAACTGTATTCACCTGAAAAATATCTAAATTTGAACTATAAGCAGAGGGCTAAAATAGTTTGTTCTATATTATAGAAGAATAGACCATGCAATGTTGAAACTGTGCAGCACTTAGTCTCCCATTCTTCATGAAGAAAACTCAAGTCAAAGTATGAGGACACTGAGTTCTGCAACCCTAAATTGTTCTACAGCATAAATTACAGTAGTATATATTAAAGGAAGAGAAGAAGATCAGAGAATGAATCTCATAGTAGCTATATTTCTGGAACAGGGGTTTTTTTAAGATTTCTGTTACATTTTGCAAATCAATAATATAAAAGGGAAATTTAAAAAATTACAATACCTGCAAAATTAGTTTATTATATAAATGGACAGTATAATACAACAGCAATCTTATATATTTCCTCTCCAACTTTCACTTAAATTCTTTTACAAATTTGTTTCCTCAGAGTGAACTGCAGCTTTTAGAAGGATGAATTTTTTTTTAGTTTTATACACAATTATTTATAATATTTTATATATAAATTTGATAATTATGAGTTGGCTTTACCAGTGGCCGGAAGTTAAGTGGGATGAAGGTGGACCTAAACTTTGCTGAGTCAGTAGTACTTTTCTGAGGCAATGTGTATGGATAAAGTGATCTTTATTAGGATACAGATCTACTGCCTGAGACAGAGACAGAAAAAACATTGACTGGAAAACGGGTAGGACCTGTATAGGTCAGATGCAGCTTTGTCTCCACTGTTTTCTTCTGGTTGGGGTGCTAAAAACTCCAACTGCCTTCTGCTTGTGTTCCTGCCTGTGACACGATGGGATATATCAAGGAGAGCTGTGATTTTAAGGGTGGACACCCCCAGCTCTAGCAGCAAATGCTACCTCCTCCTTCCCCCCACCTTGCAGCAGGAGCAATGAGCCCTCAGTGCTCACCAGCTTCTTATCTTCCCTTTAGTTCTCCATTTCCAGTTTCACGATGAGCTGGAACTAAGTTGATAAAACATATCAGACATTTACCTGTTTAAGGGGCTTAAGTGTTTATCTGCATTTTTAAAACTATTTTATCTTAGAATTTAGAGGTCCAATTCAGCAACCTCATGTTTATTACAGGCAAGGGTTTTCCTTTTTTGATGTTAATGCATTTTGAAAGCAAAGGTACTGTGTTTCTGTTAGGTAGTCAAAACTTGTTATTTAGTTTTCTGAGAGCCCCAAATTGTTAAAATTGAGCGTATTTGATGCTTCTGTGGTCCACTGGGCTTTATGCTGAGGTTCAAGAACTCATTTTGTTGCTGCTAGCCTGGAGTCACCTCCAGGATGGTTAGAAGTGACCCCATCAGTCTGTCATCACATAGACTTGTGAGGCCTCTCCCCAAAGACCCCCTAGCTGATTACCTGCATGTTTCAATTCCAAAAATGGTGTGTCCTGGAAAGCAGGAGGAGAAGGGGAAGTGCATGCTCCAAATTTACTGTGGATGTTTCTTACTCTCAGCAAACCCACAGAAATACCAACACATGACATTAAAGATTTTTTTTTTTAAAGGATTTTTGTTTGTTATGACCTTCTGATTGGCTTCTTAGGGGCCAAAGTTTTATTTACTAAGTGATGTCACTCTCAAAATCAAGGTCAACTTCATCTTTCTATGCTGTAGCATATCTAATTTTGAGATTTTAGGTTTTGGGGCTTATTTAATTTCTCTTGTGACAAACTTGCTTGGCAGAGATCTGTACTTTTTGACATTCCCTGTTCAACACGTTCTAAAAAGTGTGCCCTTTACATGCCATGTATCAGGAACTGCTGGCATGCTCTTAGCTTTGTTTTCATTATAGCTTGTCACTTGTTTGAGGAGAAGTTTTGTTAGTCCTGGTAGTGCAGTATTGCAGCTGTACCATTTCAGCTAGTATTCCCAGAAAAAACCATTGAAAATTCACTTTTTTTAGAGAGGTCACCCATGGTTGTTTCAAATTCCTTCATTTTCCATAGCATAAGTATTTGCCAAGACATTAATGATGTTAAGCACCATTATTTTCCTTCAAGATGACTTGGGAGAAGTTAGACACAGGTCTACAAGCACAATATGCTGAAGAAATCTGGCTCATATGCTTCCTAAAAGCAAAGTGTTGAGTACCTTAATGCTACTTTCTACACAGTATAGCTTTGAGAACCTAATCTTTTATTATTTAGAGCATCACATTATGTATTTTTAATCTTTCAGAGACCCATATCACACAATTGCTGCAATCAATCCAGAGAAATTAAATATCTTCCAAACAGTGAGAGAGATAACAGGTAAAACACTTCTGATTTCCTATAATGTGAACTTCTCATTTTGCATTTATGGCTGTCACTTGTTGGGTTTTTCTGAAGAACACAGGGTACTTTTTCTTTAAGCTCATCCTGCTGTCATTTTTATTTAAGTTTAATGCAGAACAACTTCAGTATTAGTTGACATTCACGAGTGTGTTGTCCTTTGCTCCTGAACACAGGATACCTGTTACATTTGGGGTACCAAGACCTTCCTGGCAAGTGGACAAGGGGTCTTGGTCCCATCTAGCAAAGCAGGACAAGTGTTGCAAGGGGGGACACCTAGTGAGGAAAATGGTGCTGAAATGTGGGAAACAATTGTCTTCACCTGAAAATATTTGAAATATGCCTTGGAAAAACAGACAAGCCAATCTGCTTTTAGAGCTACTTCCCTTGGTCTAACAGAAGATGCTGCTGCAAATTAGCTTCTGTAATTTATAGATAGATGTATAATGTGTGGAGTGGTAGTGCCTCCCATTTTTTGTGACTTTTCAGTGGGGTCATAGAACTAGAACTCAGTACTTTTGTTTTCTTGCATTTTGCTTCTTGTTGTTTCATTTGGGGGACAGGGAGGAAGATACTAGAGCTCTGAGTTCTTATTTGATTGCTGATTGTGCACAGATAGGGAAATGCAAAAAAATAATTCTATTACATGCACCAAAAAAAAATACCTTTGGGCACTACAGCTTGGTTGTAGCTGGGTAGAGCTCAACAAGTGTTAGGCATTTGAAACAAGTTCTCTCCCACATGCTTTACCTCTCAAAAGCAAACCAGTGTTTTTCAGCAAACCAATGGGATTAAAATGGAAAGCAGACTCTTTGTCTCCCCCTAATTAATGTCAAAGATAACCTGGCATCTGGATGGCTGTAATTTGCCATTCTTAAGAACAGTAATTAACAGTCTGAGTTCTGCTACTTAAGTGGAATTACCCCTGTGCTTAACTATGTACTGCATTTCAGTCCAGTAGAGCCAAAACCATCAGGAACTGCACTCTCTGGAAGTCTGTGTAGCACAAAACAAGTGGTCCAACACACCTGTGCAGAGAGTGCTCTGGTGATGAACAGTCCTCACCTCAGAAATTAATGCAAGTGCTTTGCTATAGGAAAGTCTTGCCATTTTTAATGAATCACGATGGAACTCTCGACTTCTGGCCTCAGTCTCTAGCACATTTTAGAATGGCATGGTGTTAATTCAGGCCAATCTTCATTTTACCTGCTGCTGCTGTTTACAGAAGGCTGGGAGGCCTTGCAAGGTTCCAGCCCATGTTTGGGTTCTCCCTCACTGTGGCTGCTGAAAGTGGATGCAATGCTGCTGTGAGCAGTCCTCCTGTGCTTTCTTGGAGGAGACAGTGGTGAGCAGCCTGGTAGTCTGCAGCATTCCTTATTCATTTCTTTGTCTCAAACCAGCACTGTCTTTCATTTATAGGCTAGGCCTGTCATAACTTGTGTATGTGGTAAAGCAGTCTTTATTGTTGAAATTATTGATGTTCATGTGTTCACCTTTTCCTCCTTCAGGATATTTGAACATACAGTCATGGCCTGAGAATATGACAGATTTCAGGGTGTTTTCTAACTTGGTTACCATTGGTGGAAGAGCTCTCTATAGGTAAGGTACTTCCTCTGTTGATGGAATGATTTTTTATTAGTATTCAATGATTCTTTGTTCAGTAGCACAGAATGCAGCATCCTGCATTCCTGAAAGGAAGGACATCATAAATTGATTTATTTTTTTCTTTGTTCATTACCAGTATCTTTGCTAATTGGTTGTTTATAATGGATGATACCTTCTGAACATAATTATTTTAAAAAAAAGTGTTGGTTCATGGCTGTAGCTATTAACTCATTGTCTGGAACTTACGTTTTATGGTTTAAAATACCTTGTGAAAAAATATAATTTAAAAGACATGAATAGTAGAACTTAGCCCCATTATTGGGAGTTTGTATGGTCACAGTTGGAAGTGCAGGCTCATGTGCCTGAAGAACAATGTGGTTTTGAGATAAAAGATCAGTACAAAGAAGAACACTCGAATCACTGAGGTACCTTGCAGGTGGGAGTGTATATGAGCTCTGTAGTGCTGTGTTTACCAGGGATGTTTCTGTCTGAAAACTCATATTGAGAAACTGGTTCAAAGAGAAGAAAATGTGGTGAGAAATAATGGGGGAAGCACAAGGTGGTACTTAAGTGATATATATATATATATAGATATATATATATATATATCTATATTTATAGATATATATATACAGCAACCCCTTGTTACGCATTGTGGAGATGAATAAATCAGGCACAGGATTCTGCTGGCATCTTAAACAGCAACCTGAACAGAATATGAATAGCAGTGAAACCTTGAGGTTGAATCACACAGCATTCTGTTTTGAAGCAGCAATTTTTATTTGGAACAGCTGGAAAACAATTACAGTCATTAAAATACAATAACTTAAAGGATGCCCAGAAACTGGATATTGTCTTCACTAATCTTCAGTCATAAAATATGTGCAGTCGTTTCCATGTTACACAGACAGTCATTTACTGTTCCTTTGATGAAAAAAAAGATGATAACCACATATTACAACAAAAGAAAAATGAAATGTAGAAAGTTGGCTGTAAAAATTTCCTTGAAAATAACAATTTCTTCCTGTATTACTTTAAATGACATTAATTTGATGCCTGTCAGAAGATGTTTGAATACATTTTGCATGACTTTGTCAGCTTCTCTGTAGCATATAAACAATCATAGTATTAATGCTGTTGAAAAAGAAATCTGAATTTTATTCATTTTTCCTAACAGCACTTAATCTCAAAAAATCTGTTAATGGAGGAGATGGAACTACGTGAGGAGTTCTGCTGGCCTCCTGGGCCTAGTGCTGTGAGCATCACAGCTTGTAGCATCTCAATTCTTACAGGACTCACCATTTTCTAGGCAGTAGAACCGGAGGTTGACTCACCCCAAAATAAAAGTCTTGTGACCAATTCTCAGTTTTTCCAGAAAGATCATCTTGCCACTAGGAACTAATTCCAGTGGGAAATTTCCAGCCAGCTGTAGTAAGTTCTGCCTTCTGGAGCTAATTCCTGTTCTCTTACTTTTGTTCTCATCACAGTGGCCTTTCCTTACTCATCCTAAAGCAACAGGGCATTACCTCTCTGCAGTTTCAGTCCTTGAAGCAAATCAGTGCTGGCAACATCTACATAACGGACAACAGCAATCTGTGCTACTACCACACTGTCAACTGGACCAGCCTGTTCAGCACACCCAGTCAGAAGACAGTGATCCATCGGAATAAGAGGGCAGAGAACTGCAGTAAGTACTGCTGCTCACAGCACATCATCTTCTCTGTGGCTGCCTCACCTGGGGCCAGAGGGGTTCGGTTACAGACAGGTTACAATGCAGAGAGCAGGTCAGCAACTCAGCTGGTGTCTTGTGGAGCTCCATGGGCATTAGTGGAGATGAGATCATTTACAGCGTTTAAGGATTTGGACCAGTCTGCCTCTGTAGGAAAAGGAAAATTTTTAAGGCATGAACAAATGAAAGGGAGCAGAGAGAGCCCACTGCTTCCTTACCATGATGTGAATTTTCCAGGGTAGTGATCCAGTTTCACAGACATGAATCATGAAGGCTCTGATTGGAGTGTTCATGACTTTACAGACTTTACAGACTCAAAAACTACAGCCCTTTCCTTATGAAGCGAGATTAGCATATTCTGCTTTCCCTACCCTGCCTCGTCCAAGTGGCCTTGTCTTAATCCAGAAAGGTCACTTTTGGGACTGACTTTGATCACTGACTTCCCCCTTTTTGTATTTGTCCTATCTGATAAAGAACAGTACTTTTAATTGGGCCTAATTGTCTGTCAGGAAAGCTCACATGCCAGTACCTGGGCTGAGATCATAGTACTGAAAAGCCAAAGAAACCTCTGTAGCAGAAGATTCAATTTGCTTATACAGAAAACAGGCAGTAAATTGCATTAATACAAGCATATTGTACCAGCAATACAGCTAATTTTAAGCATCTGTTAGACTGCTAGCAAGAGAGGAGATTCATTAAATTGCTGTATGCTTAAGTGGGTTTGCTTAAACTGCTTTGACCAGCCAAAAATGTTTTCTTTGGGTTTTTTTTTGAGGCTGTGATCCTACTTTAAACTTAAGCTTTTAGTTCTTTTGTTGTTGGTTTGTTTGGGTTTTTCCTTTTCTTTTTCCCTCCCCTCCCTTTCAAGTACTGTTCTGGTCTGCTTTGAAAGATTTTGTGACTGCACTCATCACTGCAGTACACCTTCAATGTTAGGTGAAACACAACAATAGCTTTGTCACTGCTGCTCAGTTACTTTACTAATCTCTTCTACCATGTATGAGCTACAGAAAGTACAAAGTCTTGTTTGGTAGGTCTCTGTGTGATTTTGTTGTGGGGTATTATTATTAATAATAATCTTATTATTAGGCTGTCTCTTTGCATGCAAGTTAAAAAATGCCACTTGCTTTCAATGTAGACAGTGTAATGTGATCAAAGAAGGCTCTATTTTCAACATACCCAACTTTATCTTGTTCTGATTTAGCTCAGTTGCCCAACATGGGTGAGCTTTGTATTGTTGTCTTAATGGCTTCCATTCTCTTATTTTTCGTTCTTTCCACCTCAAGGCTTTTTCTTTTCTTTGAGTTCTTTGGAGGGAGAAGAATATTTGAACATTGAATAAGGTCAGGCTTGCAAGGGGAAAGCATGTGTTTTCTGGAACATTCAAGTCCCTTGAAATTTGGAGGAAAGCTCCTGACTTCCCATGAATAACAAAGCCTTCAGTCTTGCCAACTGAAGCATTTAGGGATGGCTTGTAGTTCCAGCGTGCAGTCTGTTTTTTCCTGCCCCCAAACAGAAAGCCAGCTATGAAAAACAGTGTATTAATTGGCAAATGGAGATGCTGCCAAGAAAGAGGTGTGCTGCTGTGCTTTCCCCTGCAGAGTTACAGGATCAGTTGGTGAGGAACCACCTAGTTCTGTGCTAGCAGGCTAATAACAAGTATACTTTTTATGTCAGGAATGCAGAATTAGCCTTTTGAGATCTCCCATAAGGAATTCCTTGGACTGACAGAAGTCTGAAGAAGCACAAGGTCTTGATGACCATGTAAGAGTCACTAGGGTTATATTCCAAGATCCTGGTGGTCACATCTTGTGAGGAGATACATGAACTTGTGAACTTTCCATAGAGCACAAGTTTCCTCTCTGCCACAGGAAAAACTGCTGACCATGGGAGAAAAATTGTGCTCTTAGTGCCTGGAAAATCGCTCAGAGGTAAACTTTGTAAGGTGCTTTTTCCTTTCAAGGGAGAGTGTCCCAGTTGTTTAACTAGTTTTGAGAGCTTGGGGACGTAGCTGAACACATTAGTTTGGAAGATATTCTCATATTAATTGTCAGGACTCCTTTGGCAAATACCTCCTTGCCCTTTCCTGGGATACTCATTTTGAGTCCCTTTGAAGCTGCCACAATTACTGAAAGATGGGCTTCCAGGGCAAATGGAAACTTGGATGTGCTGTCTCACAGCCCTCACACTGTATGTTTTGTCACTAAATTTGCACACAAAGGGAAAATGTAAACTTTATTTCACTTCTAGCTTGTTGAGGATCTGTTATAATAAAGACTTGTCATTTTCCAGGAAGAAAAATAGTCCTAAAGAAAATTTAACAGATTTAACACCATGAGAATTTTAATGAGGAAAACAAATCTCATTCATTTCATTTTAAGAAGTCACGATGTCAGCTACAGTGCCAAGGGCCCTTTTAAAAGTGGACTCTAACTTGTGTTCATTAAACAGACTGTGTATAATGAACATAGACCAGGGGCCAAGTGACTCCAATCCAACTGCAAAGGCAGTGCAATCCTAACAGGGACCAGTGATTTCCTCTCTCTAGGCACATCTGTATGAATGAATTGATTAATGTTTTGTGGCCTCATGAGGGTCAGCATGAGCTGAGAAGAGCTCTCTTGCTGCTTCAGCTCTGCCTGTCTGTCAGCACCTCTCAAGGGTTCAGTAGGTTCTGCTGCAAGTTAGATGTCTAACTAAAATCTTCACAACTGCTTGGAGTAAGGCAGCGCTGTTCCTTAGCACCAGATGCATTCCTCCAGCATCCTTTGAAGCATCTGTCATTTCCAGGAGAGGCCAGCAGACCAGGGTTTAGGAGAGTTTTCCCTGCATCTTCCACTGCCTGAATGTCTGGGATCTGAGGGCAAGCCTCTAGGGTTTCCATTTCTGCCTCTCATATTTTGCCTGTTCTAGACACTGATTCTGCAGATGCTTGGGCATGTGCCCATGCCTCTTGAGTGACAAATAAGACTCATCCGAATGGGGAAGGGAAATGAGTAAGTAAATATTTGCAGGATCAGCAGCCATCCTCTGTGGCAGAAATACTGTCTGTTTGCTTGCATAGTACCTAGCAGGGTGTGACTTATTAGTAAAAATATCTAATTTTTTTTTCACATAGTTTCCAGTCAAGAAACCAGTCTATACCATGATAATTACTACTGCCACTTTCAGATACATTTATTGTTATTTCTTTGTATATTTTGAGTCACTGTCTGTTTGGGTTTGTTTTCCCCACTACCCAGTGATTGCTAATGGCTTAAAACAAGTTAGAGCAAATATTTTCTGTCCATGTGTAGCTTTTCTGAAAACTTACATAGGAGTTTCCAAGATTTTCTAGTCACCATCGTATTTAAGTGACTTTTATGATATATCCCAAGATGATGGTATTTTTTCATACCGTTTAATGCTGTGTTCAGCTGACTGTACATCAGTGAGGAAATACTGAAAAATTGCTGAGCGTGTCAAATTGTTGGGGGAAAATTTGGTCTATATTAGTGCTTCATCTTTGAGATAACACTGACATGGTAGAGTTTGGCAAAACTCTGATTCTGTTTTTTCGATGAAGCAGACAAAGACAATAGACTTCAGCCAGTGGAAATGTTACAAAATTATCCAGCACACAAAATATACTTTATTCTCCTGATGCCCTCAATTATTTAATCTTACTGTTTTTGCCACTTGTTAACTATGTTAAAATAGTCAAAAAATACTTCAGTGCCTCCAAGATGGCTTTTCCAAATGGTGGTTAAAAGCCTAGGGCAGACTTCCCTTTTTTTGTAGAATGTTGAAAATACAGGAGGAAAACATATGTGTGTGTTTTTAATAACAATAATAATAATAAATAATCCATAAACCCCAGGATGCTCTACTGCTTTGTGTTGTCTTTCTAACATTGTCCCATGCAGGGCCAGAAAGGTGGGGGTACCTGGAAAGGATGTGACCTCTCTCTTCTCCACCTTCCATACACACATTCAGGGATAGAAATATCAGTATCCAAGCTTGTGATCACCAGGGGGGTGGTCTGTGACCTCTGGGAGTCTTCTGAACTGTGTAGACCCTAAAAGACACTCAGGTTTGGGGACAGGTTGCAGGAGGAAACTTGAGGGCAAGGGACAAGTTGAGGCTTTAGTGGCCACTGCACCAGTGCAGTCTGATGGTGTCCCCCAAGGTTGTTTAAGTGTTCTCATGTCAAATGGGCATCTTCAAACTGATAAGCCAAATGCAGATTAATTGGAGAGCATTTATCTAAAATGCTCTCATCTAATGTAGGCTTTAACTGTCTGCTGCTATAAACTGTAATGTTAAACACTGTGCATAAAACTCACTTTGTTATGAACATTATTAATGTAGGATGAATGACTATAAAGTTATCTGCCAGAGAATGTGCTCTGGTAGTTAGATTTTACTCTTGCTCCTTGCTGAAGTGAAGAATATACCTTTTTTTTCCCAGCATGGGTTTTTTTATGGAATAGTCAGAGGTGGCTCATGTGAAATACGAGTGCACAAAAAATAAAAGTAGGAAAAAAAGTGTTCTTTTATACAAAGTTATTTAAATAATTCTTTCAGCTTTAGTATCACCTGCAGTGTAAGGTGAAACCTTTCTAGGCAAAGATTATTGTAAATGTGTTTGTTATGAATTATATCAATTTAGGCACCAATCAACAACTTGAATAAATTCATTAGCAGGCATGATACAAAGCTAATTGAAGTCTGCCAGAGTTTTTCTATTGAGTTCATAGGGCTTTGAATCTGACCCATACATGTACAGCCAAATAACAATAATTTTTCTTTTTTAGTAGCTAATTTTCCTGTGTTCTGTCTGGATTGGGGAAAAACTCTGAACCCTTCTGCGTCTAATCTGTGTGACCCCATTAATAAAGAATGATCCCTTCTTCTAAAACTCCTGATGAAAATGAGTTCCTGTCAGGAACATTATTGTTCTTTCCTTCCTCATATGGCTGTGTGATATGCTGCAGCTTCAGAACATGCTCAGCTCATGGAAATGCCAAATTACATGTCTAAAATGGAAGCATTTCTTTAGCCATTCTGATAATTGAAGAAGAGGAGGACAAGTGTAATGGGCTTTTATAAGCTGTCAAAACAACCACTCCCTTCTTGCCAAGATTCATTTGTGAAAACATTTCTGTGACTTAGAAATAAGCTAAAGGAAATAGTGGGTTTTTTTGTTTGTGTTGCTTTTTCGTAGACTACAGGCACCGTGTTAGCTAGATTTCAATGGGGTAATCATGATTTTTTTTTATTGAAAAGCTCCCTTTTTATTTGCATAAGGGTTACTCAGTATGTTTTCTGAGCTGTCTTGTAATGCTGTCACTTGCTGTTTGAAGGGATATTTTAGAGCAACACTGTGTGTGTGTAAATAAATCCCGATTAGTCTGAGTAGTCTGACAGCTGAGAACAATGAAAATAAAGGAAATCACTGGTAATAAATTTAGATTTACCAAAAAAAGGTGAGAAAGCAAATAGGAAACTGCCTTCACATGACAAGTGGGGAAAACAAAATAGAAAAATTACCAATATTCTTAAAATTTAAAATGAG
This sequence comes from Manacus vitellinus, assembly GCF_001715985.3. Lineage (NCBI taxonomy): Eukaryota > Metazoa > Chordata > Aves > Passeriformes > Pipridae > Manacus > Manacus vitellinus. The sequence goes on along the minus strand of NW_021939471.1, from coordinate 2,394,938 downwards.
AAGAAAGGGATCTCCAAACCAGGTTGGGCTTTTTTCGTTGCATGACAGGTACCTAAAGTGAGTAATTTTGTGTGCCAAACAAAATTATTCATATAAAAAGTTTGCTTGATTAGAACTGGGATAGTTTCTGGGTTTGGGTTTTTCCTTCTTTTTTTTTTTTTTATTTGCTGATAACAGTTTAAGGATGAAGCTGTGTGTGAATCCCAGGTGTCCCTGTTGAGGCAGGACTCGGTGTCAGTCACACATCACCATGAGACTGGATGAGTTCAAGGGAGATTGGCAGACCAGGCATGAAGGTGCTGGGGGGGAGCACTCAAGTGTGCTCTAAACCCTAAGGCATGATTGGGGCTCCTCTGAAATGACCAGCTTTTTCTGGGTGCTCCTGTAGTCAATGAACATGACAAAATTGCCCTTTAATACCAAGTCAGTGCCCCTCCTGAACTGTACTGCCCAAAGCCAGCGTGAGACTGAGATATGCATGAAATTTCTATAAAGTAGGTGCAAAAGGAAACTGTGGGCTACATGTGCAGCATTTGCTAAAGCAAAGTTTTTGCCTAATTCCTTTGATTTCTGTGAAATTCAGTCAGCAGCATAGTGGGACTACTGACACTTGATAGTTGCTATAAAAATGTTGCTATGCTTAAAAGAAATTAGTGTGAAGACAGTAATAAAAAGCTGAATTTTGTGTCTCTGCTCATGCTGGCTGTGCTGGTGTGGTTCCTTTGCAGCAGAAGGGCTGCTGGTTCACAGCAGAGCTCAGGGAAGGAGGATAAGGCATGTCTCTGAAATGCCATGCTGAGTAGCTCATGTCCCTCTTGCTGTGCTGGAATCTGTGATAATTAATACACTTTAAAGGATATTAAATGACCACCTGGAATAACTCCTAAACTTAATTATTTTCTGTTTGGCTGTACCTGATTTGAGCTTTGAGGCAAAAGAAGAACGAAAAAGATACTTCTGAATACCTTTTGGATGTTGGCTTTAAAAAAGTCTATCTGACATTAAAAGAAAAAGAAAATTAAATTCCAGCCTTGATAAAACGTGCACAGACTTTTCATGTGTGAGGTTATTTGTGGTGCATGAATAAGACAGTAATAATAATAACACTACTCCTCTGGCCATGAATTACATGTCTTGCACAGCAGAGCCGTGCAGGGTCAGTGGCAGTGCAGTACAGGTAGGAAGCATCCTGGTGGATCTCTTGTTCTTGGGTCAGTTTGCCTGCAAGGGCTGGAGGACATGAAATCTTTGATTGGTTCCTATGCTGCTTGTAAAAGTATAAAGGTGAAACGTCCTTTCTTGGCAGTGAATTATGAATATGTTGTAGGCAGCAAACCAAACAAGTAGGTGAGGATTTGCCATCTTCAATCCCAGTAAAGCAAAATGTCCTATTGCAAGAAGGAAGGAAATGCAGAGGAAGCTTTGCTCCTCTTGCTACGTGGGCTAGGAGAGAGACCATGCATACAATTATTGTGTATTTTTATCTAAGAACTGCTTTCTGACAAGTGCAGTGGTTAGAAAGCAGGGGGACAGGGCCAGGCCAGGCAGCGTGTGCCAAAGGGAAAGCACTATGCCAGTGTGAAAGTGGACTTCCTGCATGTCAGTGGGCAAAAGGAGGTGCAGGAATAGCCTGGTAGGAAATAGGAGAGGGCATGGGCCAGGCCTGCTATATAGATCAGGAAGATGTGTTTGACAAACAGAGTGCCAACATCCAACAGTGCTGTGTGCTGGAAAGCAGCAATGGAGGAACAGTTTGGGAGAGTTGCTGCCCAGAGTAGGGTGTGCTCCTGTACAGTCAGCTGCTGTGATAGGCACTGTGCTGCAATGGGGGACGTTATGTACTCTGGAGCACAGAATAACCAGTTTTAAAACATGCCTTGGACAGCAGAAAGCATCTTTCTGCTGGCTCTTCTGCGATTTAGAAGGGCTTTGTGCTTTTCAGGTGATAAAACTCAGTATACTCTTCAATTGTTCAGGTAGATTGTAATAGACGGTACCTACTCGCACTGTTCCAGCCTGCACAGGGGAGACAAAACCATCAAGTATCCTGAAAGGAAAAGAGGATTTGTTTTTTCCTGTCACCCAGCTGTGCTGATGCACTGAAGGAAGTGTAGAAAAATAGTTCATGAAGACCAACTGTCTTTTTATTTCATATAAACCTGCCAAAGGGTTTTTTGCATTTTGCAAAAAGATTCTCTGTTGGTTTTATTATTTCTTCTCTTTAAATGTGTGCTGGGCATGTACAATTGCTGTTTTATACGTGTATTCAGTGTGTGTGTGTTTGTTCCCAACTGTTCATCTTCCTGCTACAGCATTGGAGGGGGTGTTAAAATTCTCCCAGCACACCTACTTTTAATTTTTATTTGACACTTCCCTTAAGCTGTTTCCAATGTTTTAAAAAGCAAACAAGGGTCTATACTGTTGCCATCTCTGATATTTCAGATCTTTGGTGGTTTTAATTTACTCAGCACAATGTGTAATCCATTTGTGTAAAACATTTCATAGTGGAAAAATGAATGTGAAAATGTGAAAGTCCTTTCACATGCCAGAATTTGGCTGGAACTGCACCCTGGCTTTCTTCAGATGCTGGAGAGATAATGTGTTTTCTTTTGTTCTTTGCTCATTTTCTCCATCTGTCACATCATCTATATATTTACATAGAGAAGGATTTATATAAAATAAAAGTACAGTCTCTCGTTCTTCGAAATAAACTTTCCCTCTCACCCTTTGTTCATTGCTTATTTTGAGAGTTTTAATAGAAAGGCTCTTTGGCTCTTCAGCTCTTCAGGTGCTTTTTACAATAAATAATTTAAAAATCACAGTTAATGATGACTTTCCTTCAACTTTTTCCCCACCATCCATAAGTTTTATTTCAGGGAGTCCTCAATTCACAGGTAATGTTTTATATTTTAGTTTAATAGACCTTTTGTGGATTTGGACAATCGATTTTTCAAATCCTTTAAATTTTTGGCATTTACCATATTCTGTGTCAGGGAATTCTGCAGGTTGATCTATACTTTCTGTGGAGAAAAATCTCAGTTTTGAACCCTATTGGATTCCTGTCTCTTTGAATGCCCACGAGGGACTTGGAAGAAGCAGTGAACAATTGTTTCATGTTTACTTACCTCCTTGTCATTCAGGATTTTATAAGCCTTTATCGTGCCCTTTCTCAGCCATCTCTAAGGCTGCTTCTCTATTTATTCCTCATGTAGAGGCTCCTCTCTGGTTTCGATCATCCTTGCAGCAGTCTCTCAGATCTTTTCCTCATTCAATTTTCTTCTGAAAGGAGCAAACCAGAAGTGTGTACAGCACTCCAGCTGGGAGTGCACGGCGTGTTTCTGTGGTGGTGTGATGGTGATTTTCTGCTTCTTCTCTGTTCTGTGTCTAGAAAACCTGAACATCCAGTTTAGTTTTCCAAGTGTGGCGGAATGCTGATGGCATGTTTTCCTCTGGATTTTGGAGGACTATGTACATTAGTGACAGTATCCTCTCTCTCTGCAGCTGCTGATGGAATGGTGTGTAATGAGTTGTGCTCAAGTGATGGCTGCTGGGGGCCAGGGCCAGACCAATGTCTCTCCTGCAAGCGCTTCATCAGGGGAAGGACCTGCATAGACTCCTGTAACCTGTATGATGGGTAAGATATTCCCCCTTGCACTTTTCCTTGAAGTTGCTGATTATGTTCTTCAGGACTTTAATGAGTAAGTTATTTTGGGTTTATATTAATCAATATCTACTTCTGTTGCCAATATTGCTGATTTTGAGTGAAAGATGATGTGGGATAATATTTAAGGGTTTCTAAATCTGAACTTGTGTAGAAAGCTTTCCCTGGTATTCTGCTGACTAAAATTTTCATGCAACATCAGAAGTTTGTTGCATTGCTTGCTGGGCATGTGAACAATGTGATTTAGGTGAAGACTTACAAAAAAACTTACCATTTAGCCCTACTTGAATACTGACACCCCTTTTCAGAATCATGCCATTGTGGTCAGATGAGTTAGATTAGGCATGTGATAAAGAAATTCTCTGAATAAGAACTCCAGAGTAGGAAAACCCACTCTCTTTTCCATTATGCACTGTGTAATTGTACATGCAAATATAAATAAGAAAACCCAACATGAGTTCTTCCCCCTTTTCCCTCTGCTGCTTATACTGGGGGAATGCCTACACACAGCACAGCCAAGGTGGCTGAATCTGCCTTATGACAGAAAAGTAGAACTGAGCTGCCTATATTAGCTGAAGCAGCAGAAATTCATGATTAGGCTGCAAAGGGAAACGGGTGGAATTTCCCTTCCTGCGTAACAGTGCAGCAAGGTCCAACACTTTCAAAGTCAGGAGAAAACCCCTTAAATTATTTAAATTCTTTTTTTAAGCTCAGACTGTTAATTGAAAGTAACTCTGGGGTTTCATTCTCCTTTTTTTCCTGCCTTGGATGCCAACTCATGTGACTGTTAAGGAAAGAGTACTGGATGAACTCCCATAAGTACTCTTCTACCTGGAAAATGCATGCAAAAAATATCGTGCCAGAGTCCAGTTTTATATGCTTAAAAGCTCCTCTTCTCTCCTTCTCTCTTGCCCCCCAATAAAAAGAAGAGTTGCAAACCACATTGTATTCTCATATGCACTGGAATATACTGTTCCACCCTTTGTGGCTTGCTGCTGTGAAGCCTGTCACTGTAAGATCATGAGGAGACTCTCGTGACCAGCACTCAAGTCAGGATATTCTGCTCTGTATCGATCCGTGGATGGTATTTACACTCTCCACAGGCTCAGTTCTATCCTAAATATGTGGAAACATTTATAACCTGGGCTTGGGGAGAAGTTTATTGTTTGCATGAGAACTCTGCATATTCATGTCGTTGGGCAGCAGCATTTTACAGATTCAGACCTCAGTCTAGAATTGTTGTTGAAAACATTACAAGCCTTTTGGAGAATGGGCTCTAAAACACGAGTATTTCATCCATTCTCACATGTAATGAGTGGCAATTCTATGGAAGAAAATCGAGAAATGAGCTATTTTTTCCTGTTAATGAAGTCTGTATTTCTTAAGGAAAGAGAGGGGAAAAAACCACTAGGATTTTATACTGGCAAACAAGATGTCATCCTCTTCACCTGGCTGTGAATGAGGTGCCGATGGGCCTTGTTTCCAGGTGGCAGAAGCAGTGTGATGATGATGGTGGGATTGGTCTCAGCTGGCACAGCCTGCCGGCCCCTCAGCACACCTGAAATCAGTTCCCTCAGGTGAAGAGCAGCCATTTTGTCTCACTTTCAGTCTGAGGGTGGTTTTCGCCTGACCTGCCTGCAAAATGTTTTCCTAGGGAATTTCGAGAGTTTGCAAATGGTTCTGTCTGTGTGGAGTGTGATCCCCAGTGTGAAAAGATGGAAGAAAACATGATCACGTGCTATGGACCGGTAAGAACAAAATTTGTTATGCTACGTAGTAACTTGTAAAAGTGTGCTAAAGTACAAGTCTTTTCCGCTTACAGGCTTTAAAGCAGCTGTTGCAAATTAGTGTTAATGAAAGCAGAAAACAGGCATATTCTGCATGTAGAGAAAGAGCTCTTCTCATCTTAAATTGGTGCTGGGAGTAAATTTGCTTGCATCAGTCTCCTCTAGATCCAAGGAGATCCTTTTCTTTCTTTTCATGTGTTGTCCTTAATGCTTTACTGGTACAGATGCACAAAATTTTTACAGACAGAAAGCATGCAGTTTGATCTGAGTGCCCTCTTTTATCCCTGTTTTTGTTCTTCATACTCAGTTCTGTCCTGTTCTACTACAGCTGCAGCTGAGCATTTTTTTTTAGTTTTAAGTGTAGGAATTTGTCTCAATTTGAACAATATGCTTTGGTTAGGCTTTAAGTTCTTTTGATAGATAATGTATATCATGCATCCTGAATGTATGTTAACGGTGTTTCCCACCTTTATAATGGCAAGTAAATCTTCTTTCAAAGATTATTTCTCATTTGTGAGATAGAAGTTGTCTCTTTCTTTTAGTTTGCTGTTAATTGCCAAGATTACAAGTCACAAGGATCCTGGGAAAGAGTTGTGTTTTAGGCTCTTGGTCATTGAGAAAATTTAACCCATAATTGATTTGCTTATTTTTGTGACTTAGTAAATGGAAAAAAAAAGGCATCATCATTTCTGTTACAATACTGTGTTTTGTACAACACATCCATAAAGCAAGAAGCTAATGTTTCAAGTGTTCAACCTATGAGGGAAATTTGGATTTGTAGCAGGCTTATGGACATAAAATCCTAGACCAGTGCTCAACCTGAACACTGGATTTGGTTATACAATGCTTGTCATAACAGCTTTAATATTTTACTTTTACATTATCCAAGAGCCTTGGTTCACAGTTTGTAACAATTTAGTCTACATATGTAGAAGGAGACCTTGTAGTTCTTCAGTGTTTCTGTGACTAGATGCCACATGCAAGATGCAGTGTGGAAAATAGTTCTGGAGTGCAGAGGTAGGGGAAAGGCTATTGCAGTTGCTTTGCAAAAGTGGTTCTCTATTGAATAGTGTTGCAGGAAGTTTCTCAGAGTTAAAGTGGGCATGAAGTTCATTGTGTTAAGCACACCAATAATATTAAGAAACCTATTTAGGAGCTGGAATTTAATCTTGCTCTCTGCAGAATAAGTTAATGGTGGAAAGCACTGGAATTTATACATCTGTTGTTCCTTATCAGAGACTGGAACCATACAGGTAATTCACTGTTCCTTGGGAAAACATGCTATTACAATTGTTGCTGAGTGCGTTGTCAGTCTAGGACCTGCAATTTTAGTGCTACAGGTAAAGAGACAGTAACTTGAATGTACTGCTTTTCTTTCTTCCCCTCTCTCCAGGGACCTGACCATTGCACAAAGTGTTTCCATTTTAAGGATGGTCCAAATTGTGTGGAAAAATGTCCTGATGGCTTACAGGGGGCAAACAGCTTCATTTTCAAGTACGCTGATGAAGATCGTGAGTGCCATCCATGTCATCCAAACTGCACCCAAGGGTAAGTGCAAATTCTGTGCAGTGAGCCATCCTATTTACTGTTCATAGCACACCATGGTTTACATACAGTTTGGCTTAGTAAAGCACTTGTCCACTCCTGAAAACAGTGTGCAACAGCAATTTAATCTTCATTTTCAGGTCTCTCGTGACATTCAGGTTCTAGTCATGAATGCCCAGCAGCTTATCACAGAAAAGCTTACACCCTTTTTGAGAACCAGAACAACTGTTCACAGCAATGCCCTTAGCTTTCCTTGTAGTTACCCCTGGTTTGCAGCAAATGCTGTTATTTCACTTAATGTGGGCCTGCAAAATGACTTTATTTTTATTATTTCCTTGTTGACAGAATCTCTGCTCCTTGGTATTAGTGAATAAGCCAACAGCACTGCTGTGAGACAAAAGTGTTGCTTCTCTCTTTTTCCTACAGGAAATGATGCAAAGGGTTTGTCTGAAACCAGACTTTGTACAGGAGTCTGAGTCGGAGCGTGAATTTCTCAAATCTTGTCTATGTACCCAGAATAATTTGTTACATTTGGAATTACACAGCCCATCTATCTAAGTCAGAATTAAGAATCTCTGCAGCAAAAGAAGTAGTCACATACACACCTACGATTTTGCACCGACCACATAAGTTGTGAATGCCTTTTCCATGGGACAGTTGGTAGTGTCCAGCATACAAAGAAAGGGAGAGGCAGCCAGGGGAAAATAGAAAAAACATCAGCCAGCGAAATAATCTTCGACAAGAGGCTCTTATTGTTTAGCAGCTAAAATTAAACCAGTAAATTATTCAATGTAATCTTGATGTCAACAGCTGTTGCCATTCAAAATGAGACCTTTTGCTGGTTTTGCAAATCTAATTACAATAGAGCCATTAGGGAAATGAAAGGGGGATCTCAGAGACACAGCCAGGATCTGTTACAGATTTGTCTTCCGCTCCCCTCAGACCATTTAAATCAGTTATGCAATAAGAAAAATACTGCTACTGTGGAAGAAGAGTTTGAGAATTATATGAGAAGATGAGCACACCTCAGGAGCTCTGGTCCTGGCTTTCACAGATGGAAGAAATGCCAGTTCTGATCTAATCCTTCAAGCCCAGCTAAGTATGATGCATTTACTGTCCGCCCAGCATAGACAGGGCCTTGCAGCTCTGCTGGCTTCCGGGAAGCAACACCTCCCCATTCCCTCCTCATGTCTGAGGAGTTCTAACTGACCCAACCTTTTCTAGTGTTTGTGGCACAAGTGTGGTTCTCCTAGACCAGGAAGAGAGGAGAATGTTTTCCATGCCTTTCCAACTTCTCTGGATGTACCCGTATTTTGTAAGTGGTTGTTTTTCTCTCCCTGGATAGAACAGGGTCAAGAAGGGAGGCTTTTAAGTCTTGTGCTGAAAATCTGATATTCTAGTTCATAAACAAATAGCAAGGGCATTAGGCAGTTGTAGCTGACCTTGCCAGTATCCATTGGCAAGCCTTGGTGACAAGTCCTTTAATGCTGAGTTATGTTGTCATTTAATCATTGAACTTCCAGCTTTCTCTTTTTTTTTATTTTCCCCTGCTGAATAGGTTTCATTTAGCATTGTGTGCCAATCCCCAGAGAAAGAACAAGTAAAGGGGCCAAAGGTGTGGTTATCTCCCAAAAGAGGAGCTATCCCTCTTCCATGAGTCTATTACTCCTCATAGAAATCCTCATCCTCTTTATTAAAGAGTTAAATGTGTCTATTCCTAGGTATTTTATTACCCCTCATAAAAACAACACCCTCTTCCCTCAAGTCTGGGTAAGCATGGCTATTCTTTTCTAGTGTTCCTAAAGACTTTGGGGCATGTGATAATGTTATTGAAGCTGTTAATGACTGTCTAAGATGTTTGGGATTTATGGGTTGTCCATCCTCTTGTCGACATTATCAGGGGCTAAATATGCCCACAGAGGAAAGGGAAATCAGTTAATTTCTCTGGTTTTCTCCTTCAATGCTGAATTCTCTAGTTTCATATCCTTCCTTCAGAAATTAATATTTAAATTCCCCTCAGTCATGATTCTTCAGTGAAATAGGTTGTGATGGAAACACATCTGGATATTTGGCTCACAACTGAAAGGTAGAGATAAACCATAATTCTACTTCATCTATTATACCTGTTCTCCTTGCTGTCAGATCAAGTACTGGAATGAAGCCAGTGCCCTCTCAGTACAGCTTGGATACCCATCAAAAAGTGTTGAGCTGCTGCAGAGCAGTGCTCCCAGTGTGATATTAATCTCATTTGTTCGGTGCTGCTGTCTGTGAGTCAGTCTGCCTGACAAAATGGGTTGTTCTCATCCATTGTTTCTCCTCCTCCCCACCAGTTGTCACCAAGGAAGATATCTTCTGTCCCACCTCTGTTCCCTGTGATCCATAATTCCACCATGGCACTTGCAGAGGATTGCTTTACAGACTGGAGGATTAGCTTTGATAGCACCATTCTCCTCTCTTATTCAAGTGTAATGACTGCTTCTGTTAATGGGTGTGCCATTATCCAGCCCTGTTAATGATCTTGCATTGACCAAGAGAACTGTCAAACAGTGACTTCCTTGGATGCAACAACTGTGCTCTTGGCCTTGCATCCCCATGAAAACTGAAGCCAGTTTGGAGCAGATCTGAGACATGTGGGACACCTATCCTATTTGATTCAAGAGAGTTGGAAAGCATTTGGCATCTCTTCTTGCAGGGCTAGCCAAAATGGAACACTTCCACAGGAATAAAATACTAATTATGTAATAGCATGTGACAGTCTGCTTCCTTGCTGGGCAGGACACCAAATGGGAGATCTCACTGGACACCTCCCCTGATCATACAAATGCATTTTGTCACACAGCTTTTTGAAGGAAGTGCATTGCTCTTCACCAAAAAATTCTTTTCCTTCTAAACCAAGACCAGAGAAGCCATGGGAGCCTTAGCAGCACGGGTGTGGTCCTGAAGGGATTTGAAGGCACAAAGACTATTTTGCCCCTAAAGCTTAGGTGTATTTTTTAGGAAGAGATTATGAAATCCAGATGAAACAATTGTAAGACCCCAATCCCAAAGCCTCAAGCTTTACTGGGAGTGTTACTTTTATTTAAGGCTCTAAAATAATTTGAATTTTTGCAAAGCCTTTTAGTTCTTTAATACCTTGAGGTCCTTTAAGGAGAAAACACCACCCATGTTTCCCAAGAGATTTCTTTTAATTTAGTGAGAAAATAGGCATTTTAGCAAAAGGTTAAAAGGGGTGACATACAACCAAGACAGAATGTTTCACTGAAGTATCCACCACACACCAACTCCTAGTAAAATATAACCCATGAATTTGAAGTTACCCAAAATATTAAGAATACAAAAGAGTAAAGAAAGGAAAAGATTAAGAGAAGAAACAGGAGTAAAGAGAGAGAGAGGGAAGAAGAGAGAAAGAGTAAAGTAAAAGAGTAGAATAAAATAATTAAATAGCTACCACCAAAGAGCCTTATGGAAGTCTGGGGCTTCACATGGCAATGGCAGGTCCCAAGAAAAAAGGCAAGATGGTGCTCATGTGCTCCTGTATTTAAGGGCTTAGGCCACTGTGGTCACCCCTCCCAGGCCACTGGCCACTCAGTGCCCTCCAGCTGGATGACCACCACAACTAAGGTTTTCTCCTACTCAGAGAAAATCCATTTATGCCATTTAAAATCAGTTTTGTTTATTTCCCATGACAAAGATTTTTGAGAATTCGTCTGACTAGAAATGGCTTTGCTACTCCACATCTGTGCACAGCTAAGACCTCACCTTTCAGTCTTAAGGAAGTTGATGAAAGACAATATTTGGCAGAGGAAAAAAGGATTGTTTCAGGAAAAAAACAGTTGTTACTCCAGTTTTCAAAACTTGACATTTTAACTTACTGTTTTCTATCAGAGGTTGATTATCTGTAAAATTAGGATGAGCTCCAAGAGTAATTTTCTGTATAAGCTATATTGAACTGTTGTAAGGTACTGAATATATCATAAATAAATTGGCTTGTATCAGTTAACCAGTTCATTTTACAGAACGAACTTGGAAATGAAAATATCATCCAGACTCCAAGCAGAAGAAACCCTGGGAGAGAATGGGGTACCAGTGTGATTTATGTTTGTGTCATACATGTACTTATATGTGTCAAAAATCCTGAAAACAAGGAATTTCCTTCCAGAGGAAAAATAACGGATGGCTTGGTGGTGCAAAATACCCTGTTAATAGATATTGCCATGACTCACCCAGTGTTGTACTTCACTGCATGTAATCAGGACAGTCAGTCAGGGAGGAAAGGAAGCTGCTCAGCATGACTAGGAGTGATGCAAATTGCACCTGAACAGAGTTTTCTGTTTGGAAATGGGAAATTCACTGGAGAAGATTACAAGTTTAAATAAAAATCAATGGTACTTTAACTTGGACCGGGTGAGGTCCAAACAGCTCTCTCTTCTGGGATTCAAGTCCTGTCCTCCAGAGCAAGAGCAAATAAATGTGCAGTTGTGAAGTGACTTCAAGACAACAGGCTCTTGATGTTAGTCTGCCACTTATCTGATCTAGTAACAGGCACTCAGACCTTAATTTGAAGATGCCTTTCTTTTTATTTATAGCAGGAGTCTTAGCTCAGCTTTTCTTGACCTGCTAGTAAATGGAAGATCTGAACAACTTTTTTTCAGCCTCCTTCATTACTGAACTGGTTTTCTGCAAATTGCTGAGAATGCCATGAAAGGAAGAGAGATCAGATATGTCTGAGACAGGTTAGAATTCAGACAGTCCTGAATTCTGAAGTCCTGAAGCCCAGGACAGCTGAAATTTCAAAGAAGTCACATCAAGCGTTCTCTCTGTTAGGTTTTTTAACTGTGTTTAAATCATCCCCTTATGATTATACATTATCTGGTCATCCAGGTATTTAATGAATGCTTTTTATGTCTGCACAGTTGCTGGAGGAAACAATTGTTGAGGAAATCCTTACAGTTTCTGTTTGCATGTCAGAGTTCTTATGTAAAAATAAAAACTCAAGTAAACAAACAAGGGCCAGGGTTCACTCTGTCTGCCCTCCCTCTGCAGGTAAGGGGAAATTGAATTCACTGACTTTATTTTATAATGTCAGTGATAGGCAATTTAAATGCAGCAAAAACTGATGAGTGGCAAGTGATGGTGAAGTGGAAAGATCTCCTGGGAGCATATTTGAACTCCCTCAGATTTTTGACATGGATATCCCTCCATCAAAGCCAGTCTGAAAGCAGCAGACTTTAAAAGAGTTGGGGATCATACCTTAAATTTAAAGTGCCTCCACAGAAGTGAATTTCAGTCTACTGACGTGTCAGATCACTTGCTCCTGTACAGCCAAAGAGCCTGTTAGTGAAATAGCTCTGAAATCTTATTAAAGAGTTGAAGTAAGTGGTTTGGTTTCCTTAAAATGCCAAGGGCTAGATACTCCCCATGGCTGCCAAGGGCCTAGCTGGGCATGCAGCACTGAAGGGTATCAGGTTGTCTTTAACTCTAAAACCTGAGGTCTCTGAGAATCCTAACTGCTGTGTAAATGTGTTATTGACTTGCTTTTTGAATGCAGGGGACCTAGGACAGCACTTCAGTCCTGCTTTTCATGAGGGCAAGGGAAACCCACACATACCCATGTTTTTCAAACAAAACATAGTTGTGTTTTAGTGGTGCTGCATATAGTGGTTCCCTGCATTTCCACTGCCTCTGGTGAGCACCTCTTTGTGCAGGTGGAGGACTTCTAGCAGCATCTAAGGAAAGCAGAATAAAATGCCTCAATCAGCAGACACCGTTTTGCTCTGGTTTTTGTTGTTGGAAGTTGATCCTTGAGCTTCCCTGTCAAAGTATAGTCAGCTTCCAAAATATTTCTGCAGTTGCCCTGGCTAGCAGCTTAGAACAAAATGAACAATTGCATCAATTACAGAAAGAAAAACAAGCTCTGTGCTCCTGGAAGTCTCGTCTTGCAAATGAAGAGCTTTTGTGCAGTAATCACTGATTCGATGATTCAGAAAAACATCCAGAAGAAGCAACTCTGTTGTCAGGACTCCCACGGATGCAAGTGAAACCTGCCTTAAGTGTTGTTTAAGCCAAGATACGACCCGCCTTGGAGTGCTGTTGCTATTATTGTTCCTATTGCAAGCTTGGTTTTGTCACAGGCTATAATTTGGTGGGGACTCGGGTCTCTTGTGAGAGCTATAATTAAGAACACAAAGGGGATTCCTGCTCCTTGGACGTGTAAATAACAGATTTCTCTCTTTCTCTCCCTGTTTTCACTTTGGATTTGCTGCAGGTGCATAGGGCCGCATCTCGAGGACTGCATCGGCCTGATGGATAGGTACTTGCTGAGTAGTCGTTCCCTGTGTGTCTCCATCCTCCATGTGTGGACAAGGGCGCATGGTGTGCATGTCCTTGTGAATGGCAAATGACGTCTTCTGTTCTGTAATTGCCTGCAGGTGTAGAGGTCCCGCTAGTCATGACTGCATTTACTATCCATGGACGCGACAGTCCACTTTACCACAGCACGCTAGGTAACATCCACCACCTTTCCATTCTCTGTACACAGGGGCCTGCCCCTCTTGCCACAGGAATGTCATACTATTCAGTTTGTCCAGAAAAGCAGGGCAAATGCAATTCGCCCTTAAGTGAGATACGCCTCTCCACGTCCAAATTTACTTTTCCATTTGAAAGCAAATTAAGTATTTTGCTCCTTTAGGCCGATTAGAAAATGCCTTTTTTTTGTTGGAGTTTTTTTATTTGTTTCTAGGTAAAATTTTGTTAGAAGTAATTCTAACAAAATTCTAATTCTAAGTTTTCTTAGAATTTACTTGTTTTCTGTTGGTGTTTTTTGTTTAAGACAGAGTTTAAAATCAAATGAAACTTTTTCTTCCATACACCTTATCTTGAAAAAAGTAAATGTTTTAGCAAAACCCATTTTCTGCCTTAATTCACATAACACTATTACTTGGTTTTTTTTCATTTTCTGTCAAAAAAAAAAAATTTAACCTTGCAGCAATTTTATTTTTCAGTAATGACAATTAAAACAAATTAATGTAGGTTGTATTCTGCGTTCTTTTTCGTGAAAGCCCTTCATTGCCACTGAGTTTGTTTAATTTTAAATTCAAACTGGTTAGTATGATTTCCAGGCTTGGGGATTACTGTCCTGAGCTAAGACTAGACGAAAAATATATAATTTCAAACAAATTCACCTCATTATGGATTTTACTTTGGGTTTTTTTCTTGTCTTTTTAAAAAGATTTTAAGATTGCCTTTCCTTCCTAGTTGTGTACCTGTTGTGAATATTCCTATTTCTAGCTGTTGGGGGAGAACATATTTCCACTTGAAAAACAGCACTTTATAAATGCTATCAAATTATATACTTGTTTGTTAAATCAGGATCAGTTCCAACTTAATTCACGGACCAATTAATAAGCAACAAAAGATGACCGCATTTTTCAGTATTTCTATGTTTTGTTTTAATCTTTCTGATCTGGAATATCCAGTTTGAGATACTTCTGTGGGGATTCCTTTTCAGGTGCACTCATTTGAACAGGCTTGCCCAAAACAAGAAATCAGTTTTAAAAGTCTCCGTTTCATCAGCTCTACTCAAAGCACAAATACAGAAAATGTTTTGTTATTTGCTTAAGTTTAAGGACCTTACCAAACTACAAAGGATGAAGTTCTTAGGTAACCAATTTAAAAATACCATGTATTTCATCAATTGGATTTTTAATCACTTTTTGAGGGAAAATTGAGGGCTCTCTACTAGGAAGAACAACTTGTGGGCTGTAGTGTAGCTCTCCTGTAGCACTGCAGGCTGCTTGCTACCTTCCTCCATTAGCCCAACAGCCAGTCAAGTTTAATTCAAGTGGTGTAACTCCAAAACTTGCCTCTGCATTGAGAATGTTCAGGTAGCAGTAAATACACCTCTGGAGGTACTGCCAAACACCCAGAGAACTCGATGGGAAGGCTCCTGTTAATCACTGTGGATGTTAGATTGGGTCCTGTATTTCAAAGTGGAATTAATGGAGTGGAACCTCCAACATGATGATACAGCAGCCAAGAAAGTGTTTAGTGGTGTGCCAAGCTTAAGCTATGTCTTAGCAGGCAGTGTTTAATTTGGGGTTTGTGTTGTGTAAATTGCAGGTTTTGTCTCCTTGAATCCACTGTTAAGGTAGTAAAGCTAAGTATAAAGGGGGGGGTGTGTGGAAATTAAAGCAATTGTTTTATTCTGCTCAGCTGAATAATTTCCTACTCCATTCAGTTTGAGGGGGAAGACCCTCAAATGTTTCCTTTAGATCTGATGGCCTTTTTTTTGTTTGTTCCAACCTTGCTGAATTTATTTTAGGAAAACTACTGTGCTGTGTTTAAATGTCAGTATGTATTCTTTCACTTTCAAGACAAAGAAGGAAATTTCATACCTCCATATTAGATTAATGAAATTATGCTCTTTTTTTGTGTGTGAAAATGGTTCATTTTGTTTGGGTTAAAAACTGGCAAAACTGCATTGGCAAAGTGTTACTTTTTATTATGGTATCAGTGTAAATGAAAAATAAAAGCATTTAACTTTAGATAGAACCTTCTTTGTGACCCTTTAACAATTGTTAACAAACAATTGTTTGTTCTCCTGAGACTTATTGACTTTAAATTAATTAACAATTATTTTGCCCCTTATCCCTTGGCTTAAATTTGTTGCATTGCTGTGAATTAGTAGCGAGTTGAAGGGGGCGGAGTTCTCTGCTATTCAGGCAGCTGAAAGTGAGAGCAGGGCTTTAACCCAAACAACAAGATATTCCTCATCTTTTCCTATTTCCATTTTTATAGCAGTGTTGCTTTTCTTTCCAGTTTTGCAGTTTGCAAATTGTTTATGCCATGATCCATTGACTTGAAGGCTTTTGTAGGAGTCTGGTAGAATAGCAAAGGAATTCTTACTGTCGTGTTTAATAAAGATGAATCAGATGTGCATCACATGGCTTGTTTCCAAATGACTGGTGAAACTTCAGTTTTTCTGCTTATCTTTCGTCCCTTCAATTTTATGGGAAAAAAATGTTGCTTTTGGCAAGGTATGTCTTTCTGCATAGGTTTTTTGGTTTTTCTAAACCTTTAGGTTCAACAGAGTTCTGTCCAGAAGGATGCAATAAACTCTGTCTTTTCCTGGTTTCAGCTCAACGCCACATATTTGGGCTATTTGAACCCTTTTCCTCTGCCTACCTGAAAGATTTTTCAAATGACTGTAAGGTTACTTGCTGGATCTCATGTGCCTTTTTTTTCTGCTGTGAGGACCCATATTTATTTTCAGTGTGTTTAGTTTATCCTCAAGAAGGCTTTCATTGTATTCTGAGCTGCCAGAAAAAATTCAAACTGTAACTAAGTTAGAAGTCCTGGGAGAAATTAGTGTCCCTTCTGCTTGTGGCTAGTTGCAAATTCTGGTTATTGTCATTATAGCTTTTGAATTACTGTGGGCAAATCATACAGCAGGGAAAGCCTTCCCTCACATTTGTGAGCCATTTTGTCTATGTTTATACCGTGTTTAATTCATAACATCCCTATCATGGTGTTGGCTGACTGGAATTTGTGTGATTCACCAAGGCAGTTTGCTGAGCAGGTTTTCTCCCTGACCTTTTTGGGATGCTCAGGTGACGCAGAGGCCTGAAGGAATGGGACAGGCCTTGCCAGTAGAGAATTCCCCATGCAAGGTGGAGTCCTTAGGTGGCACATAACTAACTTCACTTGCTTCTGTGCCCTCCTTTCTGTCCCTTTCTGTCCTTCCCTGCTGTGCTGAACATCTCAGCCCAGGGAACAGAGAGAAAGCAAGAGCCTTGTGTCCTACCTTTCCTAGCTTCTCATAGTGCTTCCTGTTCTCTGCCTTTTGGGAGAGGAGTGAGTAGGCACTAGATTGTTGCTGCAAGGCTTCATTTTTGGTTCCGCCTTTCATGTCACCATTTCCTAGAAATCACCAAAGCTAGTGAAGGCTGGAATTTTCTAGGATGCCAAAGGAGTTATCCATCCTCTTTTCCTGCCCCTTTATTACAGTGACACTCCTCTTTTTGATACCTTCTGACAACTGCAGTCAGTGGTTTCTAAGGTTGGAATAACTTATAATAGTGTGTTCCAGCATATTCTCAAAGAAAGAGCAAAAAGAGGATTATGCTTGCTTCCAAGATTGGGATAATGGTTGCCTAAAAGGAAGATGCAAAATCTGTAAAAATAATGCTTTGCTGTTCGTTAAGAAAATACTCTAGGCAGTCAGGAAAGGTGATTCTCCTATACTGCCTTTCTCCCAAGTCCACCAGGAAAGTTTGGCTAAATCAGTTATTGAAGTGAGCCTGTGGACTCAGTTTTTACTTAAAGTATGAATTTTAGGTGAGTTCATTCTTCCCCTGACTCATTCAGCTTAATACTCAGAGAGGAGAGGTCATCAAAGGAGGAATGAAGTTTCTGTTTTCCAGTGCATGAGAGATTGTAAATCTAAAAATGTGATCAGAAGCACCTAGTTGATATGATAGGAAAGAACCAGGACCTTGATGTTACTGGTGTGAGTAAGCTGATGTCCCTGTTTATGCCCCAAGAAAATTTCATTCACATTTCCCTTTTAACTAACAGAAACTAATTAGCCAGGCTCACCATATTCAAGTGATTAAACAGAATGATGTGTAGATGTTAACTCCAATTACAATCCTAATGCTAGCTTCGTATCAAAAAAGAACATCCTCTCAACAAATCATCACTTCCTCAACAAAAGAAAAAAATCTGGTTCTATGTGCTGTGTGTGTCTACAAGAGCTAATTAACAGTAAACCCTCTGTAATGCAGGCAAATCCTTTCATAGCTCTTTTGGACCCTGGCATAGTATGACTTCAATAGAATTTCACAGCAGCTCTGAGTAGTTGTTGGGGAAGGGAAACCACTTCTAATAAACTGCTTATGTTCATTGCTTTCATGGTACTCTGTTCCACTGCTTGGAGGAAAGTGTTCCATATGCCCTGCATTTTTTAGAATAATTATAGTTCTGGAGGGGAAGAGGATCTCTGTATAAAATAAGAGGGAAGATAAGATCCGTGAGTACAAACTAAGCTATGTTACTTGATGGGTAAAAAATGCTACTCTTGAGAGACTTTTAGTATGGAGCTTTCTGATGCTGTATCAGAACAGAGCAGTTGAAGAAACAGGTTTATTTTTTATGAATCAAGACTGGAAAAACTAGCAGTTTCTGATCCTGCCTCTGTGGGTTGGATAGAGCTGTGATCTGTTTGGGACAGATTGATAGAGAAATCCCAGTTCTGTGTGAGAACTTGCCTCTACTGAATTGATTCTGAAGCCAGACCTTTGCTGAGAGCACTTTTATTGTTGCAACAGCATTTCTCTGCCTGGAGCTTTGGGAGGGATACATGTGGAGTACCCCTTTGACATGAATGAAAGAACTAATTCTCACACAACACTATTTAAAATCTGTTCTGTGGCTCCAGTAGTTTGAGGATCCTGTTGAGAGTGCCCAGGATAGAATAAGGCCAGAAATCTGTTGTTTCTGGTAGTTTGTTATACAAAGAATGGAATGTGAGCGAAAAACTTGCAGTATCTTGAGACTATTGATACTCGTTGACCAAGTTTCTCAGCAGCTGTGCTTGTTAGATGGGTTTGGGTAATATTCATGATTGCAGAGTGGTTGTGCCAAGCAGAGAAATGCCACAGAGAGGTTACAGAGATTGCCTCTTGGATAGAGGAGTGGCAGTCCTTACTGTCTCACTGGATGTGTCCCAGCCCTTGTGCTTCCCTCTGCTGCTGAGATCTGAAGAACTGTCAGTGCAGCACCCAGTCTTACAGAGCAAGCAAGCAGGTTTCTTGCAGAAACCTGCAGGGACTTGTAGCATGGGACAAGGTAGCATGAATAGAGTTTTGTCAGGTCCTAACCAAATTCTTTGCAGGGACATCTCAGTAAAAGCTTTGGTTTGATGTTTTGTGGGGGTTCCTTTGCTTTGCTACCACTGTTTGCAAAATGAATTTTCAAATACATTTAAAATAAGAAAATTCTTTGTTTGGAAAATGGACTAAATTATTTTCACTGAAACTATAGGCAGAAAAAATAAGAAGTGATTAGGCCAAACATGATAGGTTACTGTAGAAAGACAAGAAACATTGGGAAATTTGAATTGAATTAGAATGGAAAACAACACACAGCACGATCACAGAGGTTTCTGCTCTTGTTTCTCATCAGGCTAAATGGGCCTTGTGTTTTGTGTCTGTATTGGTTTGGCTACACGAATAATATACAATGCAGAAATAAAATTGTGCCATGAAGAAGTGACCTTATTATAAAGCAACAGTATATATCTGACCTCTGTCCAATGGTTTTCTTTCATGGCTGGAAATGAGGTTTTAATTTAGATTTAATATTGTTATTAATGAACTATCTATTATTAAATTTGAGGAGCTTTAGAAATATGTAAGTTGTAGAGTTGTTTAAACCTCAGGAATGGTTTCTTAATAATACATTAATATGTAACATATAATAAATCAGAACTAAACCTTGTGGTCTTGCTTCCAATCTACCTGTGTAATGTAGGATTTGTTACTCTTTCATAATTAGAAAATTTACATGATAAATGTATTTGAGTTGAGAGTCCAACCACCTAATTCTCTTCGTTCTGGCTTACTCAGTGACCTGTCAGGTGATAAAAGAGCTGCAATTCCAGCATTAAATGGGAAGCTCTTGGTTGGGTTTCTTTAGAGCACTACATCTGTAGTACTGTGCTGATGTTGTAAGCATCTATGCAGCTAAGTCTCCTTTATTAGATCTCTTCAGATCAAAGTTAGTGTGTCAAACCATGTAGGTGGAGGCTGTGTTTAGGTTTGTGACAGATTTACTCCTTTCTGGTATCTGTCAAGTAATCTTGCAAGAACTTCCCCCCGCCCTCCACTTTTCATTGCCTATTTGACACAAGATAGATATTTGCTGGAATGATGGAGTGCATTTTAAGTCTGCAATTGACATTACCTTTTTTTTTTAGTTTACATACAAAAATGTGTGTTCTACTTCTCAGTTAATTTGCAACAGTTTTTCTAGCATTGGATCAAAAATAGTGGATAACTTGTAAATGATGATAGTATGGTTGACAGTGAGTCTTTTTCATTTGTTTTTGCAGAAATGGAAATACCAGTTTTCAATTATTATTTTATCAGTGTCTAGCCTGCAAACACAATGGTAAACTAATTAAACAAACTATAGGATTTGAAGGAATGAACAAGCTTCTGTCCTTTGGTGCTATGTGTGGAAAGTTGTGCTGCAGCGCTTACCAAAGGTGGAAGCATTACCACAAATACCAGCAGCCATGCAGGAAGAGAACATTATCAAATTAAGCCATCAGACCAAATTACTTAATTTTACTATAATTTTTTTCTGTGCTGTAAAGTGAAATAACAGGATGGGAAAATGTCATATAACTTATCTGTACCTTTGGATAGTAGTTTCAAATAACTGCATTCAAATTCTAGTAGGAAAGGGGGACTAATACTAAATTAATTTCCTATGCCGTGCCCTCTCTCTGTTAGTTCAGCTTCCTTTACATCTCTTTTCTGTAAAGTAGAGATATTTTGCCTCTTTTCTACCTTGTTGCAGTGGTAGTGTGTAGAGTTGAACAAGAAGGTAAACCCTGTACCTTCAGAGAAGGTGACTGTTTTCTCAGTACTGTGTGTTAGAGAGGCTTTAGAGAAGAGCCAGGAATAGTACATTGTGCCTTGAAGTGAAGAAGTTTGGGAACTCAAATGTGAAAACTTTTTTTGGCTGAAAGTGAAAGAGCTGGATTATCCTCTAAGAGTAAACAAGTAAGGAGCAAAAGTTTGGTCAAGGATGGTGCCAGTCTAGAAGAGTGAAAAGGGGGGCAGGGTGTCTGTCTGTGAGGTAATGAAATGGATGAAACCTGAAAGGCATTCAGAGCAGCAAAATGCCAGTGCATTTCTAATGAGGGTTATTAATCCCTGGAATTATTCTTCCTAGTAGTGTTCTCTTCTCCAAGCGTGATGAGTTGATGAGTTTGTGCTGAGCCTGGAGGCTGTGCTGTACACATCCTTGGGGCAGAGGATTGTCCTGGTTCCTGCTGTCACTGCTCACAGTGTGACATAGCACTTCCATGTCTGTGACCATAGTTTCCAGCTCGTGGCTCATGCTCTAAGATTAGGACCTCCTTTGAATTTTGATTCCTAGCACTGAATTGGACACAGACAAGCAAGTCTAGCTGCAAAATCCTGGGCTTTGGTTCATGTCAGCTGTGATGAGGCACAGAGTGAGAGTTCCACGTGATTTTACACAAGATTTCTGTTACACTGACATATTCTTGTTCATTAGCAGTCTTTTTCTATGAGAGACCAGAAACTCATTCAGATCTTATCTGTACTTCTGTCAGAAAACTTCACGCTTTTTTTCAATCTGATGTAAATTTTTAATGACACCATCTTCACATGCTGGTGAACAAGCTCTTTTGCAGACATATTGGCTGTTTAATCAATAGGAGATAATGTAGAAACTCATTTCTGTAGTTATCTGAGATTGAGCAAATGATGAAACAGGCAAGGAAAGATTGTGGGATAACATGAAAAACAGGTGCTGGCTGGTTCTGATGGAGCTTTTCTTTGGCAAAGGGTTGTGAGGAGGTATTTGCATGTCGTGGTTCATCTCTTAGCAGATCTGGTAGTCTCATACTGGAGAGTTGTGGCAAGAACTCTGAGAACAAATACAACGTTACCATCATGACAACAGCCAAGCTTTGGTTAAACATGGTCCAGTCATGACGTAATCCCTGATTTGTCAATGATATGAAGTTTTTCTTGTAATACTTGAAGGAAAATTGTCTGAAATGCAATCAACCTTTTGAATAAGCAGTATGAACTGTTTCCTCAAACAATTTGTCTTAGACTCCCAATGCTCTTCCTGTGACACAGTGTGTCCTTTGGAAACACAGGACATCAAAGCAATACACCTGTGTGTTGTTTGCCTCTTAAAATACTCACTTGGATTTTTGTTACATGTTATTGTACTTGCTGTCCCATTTTAACTCATATTGCCTACTTGTAATAAACCTCATGATGTTTATATATGTCACTGAAATTAAGTAGCACGGAAGCTTAGAAGGCACAGAAGCTGTAAAGCACCCTAACATGAGTGAAAAGGAGAGGTGACAGTGGAAAAGTAGAAAAACAAAAGGGCAGAGGATGTGTTTTCAGTTTGTTGCCATTTTTTTTGCTCCAGCTAATGCTGCTAAGTTTCAACCAAGTTAGAATCTGTAGATCTGATGTCATTGGAGATCATACTGAAGAGGAGACAAGACACTGTGATGCCTACTTTTGGCAATATAGCATGTTCATCTGAAAATAATGCCAGGAGCATGGACCAGGATATACAGATCCTGTGGGTTGGTTTGTCAGCAGCAAAGAAACTGCATTGACTTGGCACACTGGAGGGAAGAGGACTAATTCCAGTCAGGCAGTTCACCAACATGTCAGTGGCCAAACCAGTCTCTCCAAATTCCCAGTAGGCTTGAATCAGCCATTGGGATATTTTCAGGTTATGTCAGTGGGCTCTGTATCAGTAAGCTTTGCTTTGCTTTGCTTGATTGAATAACCTTCCCAAAGAAATTGTGTGAATTTCAGAAGTGAATTACATCTTTCCCTGCCCCTCATGGGCCCATGGAGGGAAAAAAGACAAGGTAAAAAGTACTCCTGCTGTAAAATGGGCCACTAGTTGTTAATATGTGTAGTCTCAATCACAAGGATAATAGGATAATAGACAAAGAAAAGATTGAAAAAATAATATCCTTGCTTTAAAATAGTCCCATATCTGGTAGAAATGCTTTTCCCTCCCTCGTGGCAGTGATATCCTCTGCTTGTAAATAACTTGAATGCAGTCTAAGTTCAGTGCTATCTTACCATTTCAGCTTTGGGTGAGCTCTCTGTACTTTGATTTCCTGGGTCAACCAGTGGATCAGGCTACGAAAGCCAAACTTTGTGATGTTTGAGTCACCTTTTAATCAATGGATTTTTAAAATAAGGGAGCACTTTCCAGAAGAATTCCTGTAAGAAAAAGGGTACCCTTAAGAAAGCAAGCCAAAACCTATAGCTCTAGCAATATATTTGTGTGTACTCTCTAAAGGTTTCATCAGCCTTTTTGTGCTGTTGATGACTTAAATATTCCAAATACATTTTTGAAGTGGGATGGGAAGCATTCCTTCTCTTCCTTACAACAGAGGCAGGGGGAAAAAAAGTTGCCTTCTTTCTCCTTTTTCTCTTGAGCCCTAATGAGCTTCAAAAGCTCTTGAGACCTAAAATGCACAAAAGTCAGCATCTGTCAGACATCCAATGTCTGACAGAAAGGCTGGTACCTAAGTTTGGGGTCACAGGGAAAGGAAGGGGTTTGTGGCTGAAAAAGGAACAAGGTTTTTAAGCCAGATCACTGTTTTCCCAGATGCTTGGCCTTCTCTCTTCTGGGATTTGAGCAGCTGTTGAAAGATGAGGTTTTTAACATTTGGAAGCTGCCCAGATAAGGTAGAATCTTCAGTAAGTTCAGTAGTGTTCCATCATACAGAAATTTGGGAGAAGGAAGAGCTGTTTTACTAAATGATCATTTTCCTTTATGTCGACCATACTGTACTGCAAAATAATAATAATAAAACAGCTGTTGGAGAGTGTAGGTTACCCTGAGCAGTACCCTCAGCATGGACACAAGCTGCTTTTCCAATCAAGTCACATCTGTGACTATCGAGATGGTAGGAGGTTGCTGTGTACATAAACACAAAAAAAAATCAGCAGCAGAGCTGAGAATAGCTGATGAGGATGATACTCACAAAGGCTGGTTTCCCTTGGCTTGCTTTACAGACAGTGAAGTGGAAGAGATTCCTTGGGGTGGCTGTGGAAAGGGAGGAGAGGAGTGAAAGTGGGTGAGTTCAGAGCTTCTAAACTGAACTTTTCTTTTTGGAACAGCCTCTGGGGGAAGCGCTGGCAGTGGGATGATGACTAGAATTAAGAGGAGTTGCAAGATATTCCAGAGTTTCTCTCTGCTTCACTTGGTAATTTAAGAACTACTGGGAGATGGCTGATAAGTCATGGACATGGAAGAATTTTTCAGCATATTATCGTACAGGAGATAATCCTGTATAAGCCTATGTCAGAAAGAGAATATCAATTTTATGTGAGGGGTTTTTTTCCCAATAATCAAACGTGATTTTCTAATGATTGGTATAATTCTGTAGGATGTTTAGACAGTACACTATCTATATAAAATAATAGTGATAAATCCAAAAGCAGCATCAGGCATACTCAAAGAAATTCCTTATACCCTGCTCTTTATCTACCTTGGATTTTCCTCAATATTTATGGGCACTGGCTGCATTTATTCCCTGCACAAGGATATCACAAGGATATCACAAGGATAACTTCTGCATATTTAGAACTCAAATGATGAGTAGCTAAAACATATGTTGAAGTTAGCACTGTGGCCATTACTAGCATTCCAATAAATGTCTCAAATGATATATTTATAAATACATTTATGCCAGTGCAGAATGAAGTGTTATTATGTTGAAGTGTTAATATTTCGATTTCAATTTTGAAGGAAAGATTTTCAATTGTACATTTGTATGAATGTATGTAATACATGAATAATATATGGGTGTGTATTTACAAACACATCCTACTACAAGCCCTCTGTGCACTCTGATCTCAAACACAGGTCCAAAAGATGCTTTAGTGCCACCTCTTGTTAAAAAAACCTCAACTGAAACCCGTGTAAGCTCTTATTACAGAACGAATGATTGGATATGATAAAAAACTTCAGGATCAGGAACATAATGTGACAGTTCTGTTCTCATTAGTTTCTCATGTCCTGTTTTGTTTTCATAGAATCCCAGAAGTGACCTTAAGGATCACTTTGTTCCAATCACCTGCCACAGGCAGGGACACCTTCCACAAGGCCAGGTTGCTCAGAGTTCCATCCAACCTGACCTTGAACCCTTCCAGGGGTGGGGTGGCCACAGCCTCTCTGGGCAACCAGAGCCAGTGCCTCACCACCCTCAAAGTAAAGAACTTCTTCCATATATCTAACCTAAATTTCCCCTCTTTCAGTTTAGAGGTTTGAATTTTTTTCCCCTTTACCAATGTCAAGTGCTGCACTGACTGCTGCCTCATGTGCAGGGACTTGTTCCCCTTGGAGAGGAGGTCCAGCAGAGACTGGGGCTCGCTTTAAGGTGCAGAATTTTTTTCATAAAGAAGAAACATAAAGTTGTGAAAACTGCAGAGAAGAGAATCCAGGATAGAATGTCAGTCTTGGTCCCCAAATACAGTCCTTGAAGGTTCCCTACTGTGAAATACTCCTGGAGCTTGTGAAAGCAAATGCTTGTTACCCCATATAATTTGAAGCTGAAACAGGAAAGAGTCTAGGGGTCACAACCACTTAGAGAAAATATCTGCTCTGTGCTCTTTAAATCCTCTGAACAATTACTCTCAGGAAAGACTAGCATTCCAAAAAAGCAGTCAAAAGAGGCAGGTATAAAAATAGAGATCAATGCATTTGCAAAAGAAAGATTATGACTTGTGAAGTAAAGTAAAAATGAAGGGCATGAGGTAGAGAAAGCTTCCTCTTGCAACTCCTTAAAGGTGGACAATCCACCTATGCAGTCTACAGGTGTAGTCATGTATGGGTTTGGATATTTCTTATGCTGAATAGCTCAATTTCAGAAAACACTTAACTAGAACTGAAGCGAATTACAAGCACTTCCCACCAGTGGGATTAGGGAAGTGTTTAAAAAAAGTCACAGAAGGAAGAGCACCATATTCAAGTAGTTTTTCTCCTCATGTTGTTTTTTTGTTCAATCCTCCCGAACATTCATTCATATTCTCTATTCTTTATGGTTTGACCCAGCTTCCACTGAATGTTTTGCCTACTTACTGATTTAATGTGGGCACTACCAGGTATTTCTCAAGTGATGTAACATGCTCTGTGGTACTTCTGGATCTGACAGTGAATGAATAGCAAACAGTGCCACCAAAGTAGTTTGTTTCTATTTGAGAAAAGCATGTTTTCTTGATTAATTATTTCTTGATTAATTATTTCACGTACACAGACATGATGAACCAGTTGACTGCCACTGGTTGCAGAGAAGCAGGCGTAGCTGACTGATTCTAACTGCAATTCTTTATACAAAGAGAAATTCTTTGAGCTAACTTTGATAGTTTTGGTTTCAGAGCAGTCCATCCACGCCTGTAGTCATTACGGCTCTAGTTTCCTTTGTTTAAAGCAAAATATTTCCTTTGTTTAAAGCAAAATATATTCTTCCCAAAGAAGTTGGGCAATATGACAAGTTTATAAAGATGGTTGCTCTTTTACTTGATGAACTGGCTTCACCTGTGAGTCCGATCTAGGGGGTTTAACTGGCTTTGTGTCACAGACAAATCAGTCTACTTTATATGGGACCTGACCTGGCATATTTTAAAAAGAATGCTAATCAGTTTGCTTAAAGCACAGGCCTCAAAACAGAATAACTGTGCAAGTTCTTAAGAATAGCATTCCTTTTTTAAGTTGAGGCAGGAAAGAAAAATCTCAGCCTAAAAATTACAGGGAGTGCAAGAGTTGTTATTTGGGCTTTTCGGTTTTACAGGAGAGAAGCCCATAAAAAGCCTCCATATTGATGATGTAATTCCAGAGATTTCAGTAGTCATTCCCGTTCAGCTGTTAACAGGGAGTTAAAATGGAGAGTCCTTGGTCATTTATAGTGAAAACTGACAGTGGTTGTTCTGAATTACGCCATTCAGATTTAAAACTAGTTTTAAAGAAATCTATTTGCACTGTGTGTGCTTAATGATAATGAGATGTCTTAAATCTATAATCAATACATAATAATGTCTAGAATGCTAGGTTGTATTAATTTTCAAAGCTATACTTAATATTTTTTCTTTATCCTCATTTATTTTTCTGAGTGAAATGAGGACTCCTACCTTCTTAAAAAAAAAAAAGGCATGAGTAAGACATACTTTTACAATTTAAGGGATGCACATAATATGTTTGTGTGTTGTCGGTG
This sequence comes from Manacus vitellinus, assembly GCF_001715985.3. Taxonomy (NCBI): domain Eukaryota; kingdom Metazoa; phylum Chordata; class Aves; order Passeriformes; family Pipridae; genus Manacus; species Manacus vitellinus. The sequence continues at coordinate 2,367,916 of NW_021939471.1, read as the reverse complement.
TTATATTTTCAGTAAACAAAAATGTGTGAACAAAATACGTCTAAACCTTCAGTAAATGATGTCAACATATGTGAAACATTTTGATGTATCCTAACAGCACATCTTGGCTGGTGATATGCTAGAGGAGGAAGGTGTGTGCACTGTCACCTAGAGACTGCAAGTGTCTGTTCTGTACATGTTGTTCTCATTTGGCAAAAACGGTGAAAAACCTCGAGGCATACAGGTAACTTGATTGTAGTGATCTAGAAATGTCCTTAAAATGGTTGCTTGAGGAAGGCTTTGATATAGGAACCAGTGCGGGTAAGGAAAAAGCAATTTTGACAATAGATATCTGTTTGTCCACATTAGCCTTGGCTGAAATCAAAGCTGTGTGTGAAGTTTAGTGGTGTTTAACAGCTGAGTGGACCCAGACATAGACTGCAACTCTGAGGTCATTTTGCCTATTGAAAATTTGTGGCTAGTTGACAGTTTGCCCATCTCTGGATTAAATTGAAGTGGGTAATAATTGTGTAACTCTGAGATCAATTGTGAGTTAAAAGTTGTGTTAGCAGTAGATAAAAACTCCTAGTCTGTACATAAATAGTGACGTTTGTCAGTATTCAAATGCCCTCAGATTAGGTGGAGGGAGGGGGAAGGGAGCCTTGTTCTTGAAAAAAAGAAAAATAAAAAGCAAAGCACATCTTGATGTGAATAGCATTAGATGAATCCTTCCCACCCTGAGGAGCTGCGTTTCATGAACACCAGTCACTCTGGAAGCTGTGGTTGTAGATCTCTGCCAGGGTGTACTGCACAGCAGAGAGAAGCTATTAATATACACAAATTTGCTTCCCTGTCTGGTTGTTTATCTCATATGTTTTAAATACTCAGATTATCACTCCAGGATTAGCAGAATCTGTCAGATCTCTAAAAGGGCAGCTTCAAAGTCAGCTGAACTGATGGAAGGGGTGAGGAATGAAGAATGTGCGAATCGTCGATGAGGAAAAAATAATGCCTCGATAACAAAGATTTACAAGAAGGAACTACTTAGCAAATACTCAAGGTTGTAATGAGTCCTGTTTGGATATATAGATAAAAGCTCAAAGGAGGGAAGGTCGAGAGAGGAACTTAAAGCCCTTTAACAGTTTGACTTCAAAGCTAAATTTCTTTACATCTCATACTAGGTGGGTTAATGCCAAAGATATAGAAACAGGTGTTCTTTGTCAGCTTTACTCCATGGACCACAACTCAGTTTCCTTCCCTGCTTCTGCTGAACTCTCCAGTCAAAACTGTGAGATGGTGTACTCATGTAAGTCAGTAATTAGGCTTTAATACCTACCTCAAGGCACCATGGGGATTGCAGATGTTCTGATGTTTTGGAGTGGACAGAATGATATGAGCCCCACTGTTGAGCATCCTTATCTGTCTTGGAATACTAACTTTGAATGCAATCTCAGTTTTGGTTTGTGGGAGTGGGTGTTACATGTTTCTAAATATAAAAACACAGTACACATTGAAAAGGAAACAGATATTATTCATTTCTCGTAAGGGAATACCTGAATCTTACTTTCAACTTTTGGCCACAGATACACGGTTTCTAGTTTAAGATTTTTACATGGTGTGATTTTTTTTTTTTCCCTCCCACAGTCTCCCCTGCTGTTACCTTTTCCAGTTATTAATTGGGTATTCTGTCTTCAGCTGAGGGAGGTGTGGGGGATAGCAAATTAACTATATGCAGTTGAATTCTGATTCAGGGCCATATTTCTTGGACTGTTAATTCTGTTTTGATGAACATAAAAGTCCAGAAGCACCTAGCAGAGATTGTTTCCGTACTCTGGAGTAGATTTTCGGTGTATAAAAGAAAACAGTGGCTGTACCAGGAGTTCCTTGTTGGTGGGTTAGTGATGGAGCTTTGAGAAATGTGAGGTAGGATCAACTTTTGGCTGTCCATTAATTGTGCTGAACAGGCTGGACTGACATAGCTACCACTCCTTGCTTGAGTTTAGCTTTTCTGAGCCCTATCAGGCCTCCATGCTTTTAAAAATTACTCTTAACAGGATGGGAGTTTTTGATAGGGAATTGCAGGCACTGAGGTGGTGGTGAGACAGTAACGTAACAAAAATGTAAGTGGATTAAGCCCTTAATGCCATTAAAGATAAGGAGATTTGTGTGTCCAGCTGTCTGTGAAGCCGAACTGTTGGTTAAGTGCATATGCAAAAAAGGATTGGACTAAAAAAACAAAATGGGAGAAAGTTTTGTGCCTTCAGCAACATCTCTGATCAGTGCCACCTTGCAGGGACCCGTGTTGAACAGCTTTACCAAGCAGAAAGGTAAATAGCTGGTTAATGAAATTCAGTCAGGGTGTTAAATGTAATGATTTCGTGCTTGCACTGCAAGCATAAAAATAGTGGAGAAATGATGCAGGAGAACTGATAGTAGCAGCAGAAGAGAGAAAAAGCAAACTCAGCCTAATGAACATAAGTAAAAATGCTGTAGGTGACACCCCGAAAACCAGGCTTAGTAAATACTCTACCCGTGTTTGGAAGCAGTGGTGGTGTGCACTGCTGGTACCAGGAAGCTGTTATGGCAGAGACTGGTCGTTTGGTCCTGGAGCAAATAACCCACGGGGCTGTTGATTTTGGGGCTTAGCTCAGCAGCAGAGGATGGAGAAGCTGCTCAGTGTGCAATCACATCCATTCAGGGCTGGGATGTTTGGGTCTGAAAGCTTTTTGATGCAAAGGCAGTGGACTTCGGAGTGAAAGCAACTGATCACTATTTGAGTGGAAAATAGAATTTTTTCTGTATTTCACTTACTTATTTAGATTTAAATATGTTTACTCCTTTCACACTTCCTTTAAAAGCTTGCTTAATAGTGTGTTTAAATGGCGCCTCCTGAAAATTCAGGTATGATATTCAATTACAGCATATTTCACATAAAAGACTATAATGCTTGTTTGGTGAAATTATTGAAAATTATTTGCTTTTTTCAATTCCCTAGTAAAGATGATGAGATCATTCTTTAAAAGTCAGTGAGAGTTGACATGATGGATCATTAAGATCCATTTTGAGCCCCCCTTGTACTTTATAAAAAAATAAAAGGGCTGCAAGGAATGTGTAACTTCCTTTAATTTTCTTCACTAGTTATTATATCTCCTTTGGAACCATTTTCTTATTATGACCTATTATGTAAATAATATTTGGACCAATTTTAGTGTACACAGAATCATAAAACTAATTATTTGCTTTGACAGCCATTATGCTAGTTATTCATATGCACTTTAAAGGCAAGTTCTCCTGCCTCTTTTGTCAGTCTGTGGTTCAGTGATGTTTTTTAAAAATTATGTCATAGAATCATAGAATCAATAAGGTTGGAAAAGACCTCCAAGATCATCAAGTCCAACCCTTGATCCAACACCACCATGGTTACCAGACTGGCACTAAGTGCCACATCCAGTCTCATCTTAAAAACCTCCAGGGATGGTGAATCCACCACCTCCCTGGGCAGCTCATTCCAATGACTGATTACTCTCTCTGTAAACAATTTCTTCCTAATATCCAACCTAAACCTCCCCTGACAGAGTTTAAGACCGTGCCCTCTTGTCCTACTGCTGGTTGCCTGGGAGAAGATTCCAACCCCCACCTGGCTACAACCTCCTGTCAGGGAGTTGTAGAGAGTGAGGAGGTCTCCCCTGAGCCTCCTCTTCTCCAGGCTGAACAACCCCAGCTCCCTTAGCCTCTCCTCGTAGGACTTGTGCTCCAGTCCCTTCACCAGCCTAGTTGCCCTCCTCTGGACCTGCTCCTGAACTGAGGGGCTCAGAACTGGACACAGCACTCCAGGGGGGGCCTCACCAGTGCTGAGTACAGGGGAAGAATCACTTCCCTGATCCTGCTGCCACACTGTTCCTGATCCAGGCCAGGATACCATTGGCCTTCTTGGCCACCTGGGCACACTGCTGGCTCATGTTCAGCTTCCTGTCAGTCCACACTCCCAGGTCCCTCTCTGTCTGGCTGCTCTCCAGCCACTCTGTTCCCAGCCTGTAGCGCTGCATGGGGTTGTTGTGGCCAAAGTGCAGGACCCAGCACTTGGCCTTGTTGAACCTCATCCCACTGTAATCAGACCATCTCTCCAGCTTGTCCAGATCCCTCTGAAGAGCCCTCCAGCCTTCCAGCAGATCAACACTCCCCCCCCAGCTTGGTGTCATCTGCAAATTTGCTAATAGTGGACTCAATCCCCTCATCTAATCATCAGTAAAGATGTTAAACAGGACTGGGCCCAACACTGATCCCTGGGGGACACCACTAGTGACCAGCTGCCAACTGGATGCAGCACCATTCACCACCACTCTCTGGGCTCAGCCCTTCAGCCAGTTCCTAACCCAGCACAGAGTGCCCCTGTCCAAGCCATGGGCTGCAGCTTTTTCAGGAGAATGCTGTGGGAGACGGTGTCAAAGGCTTTGCTGAAGTCCAGGTAGACACATCCACAGCCATCCCCTCATCCAGCAGGTGGGTCACCTGGTCATAAAAGGAGATCAGGTTGGTCAGGCAGGACCTGCCCTTCCTAAACCTGTGCTGGCTGGGTCTGATCCAGTCTGTAGGTGCTGTGTGATTGCACTCAGGATGATCTGCTCCATAACCTTGCCAGGCACTGAGGTCAGGCTGACAGGCCTGTAGTTTCTTAGATCCTCCTTGCAGCCCTTTTTGTGGATTGGTGTGACATTTGCCAACTTCCAATCACCTGGGACCTCCCCAGTGAGCCAGGACTGTTGGTAGATGATGGAGAGCAGCTTGGCGAGCTCTTCCACCACCTCCCTCATCACCCTAGGGTGGATCCCATCTGGTCCCATAGACTTGTGAGGATCCAAGTGGCTCAGCAGGTCACTAACTGTTCCCTCCTGGATTACAGGGGGCTATTCAACTCCCTGTCTCTTCTATCAGCTCTGGAAGCCAGTTGTCCTGAGGACAACCTGCCTTACTGTTAAAAACTGAGGCAAAGAAGGTGTTAAGTAACTCAGCCTTTTCCTCCTCTTTAGTGACTATGATTGTTCATACAGTATAAAAGTGAATTAAAAAAATTCCTCTTCTCAAGAGTGTTAGTCAGTCAGTACAAGCTCCATAGAAGTCTTTTGATGTCCAGTGTTTTTCATAATTGCCTATTTAAGAGGTTATTGCGTCAGCAACATGGAAAGACAAGCAAATGAAGAGGAGCATTGTTCTGGATGGTTATGCCAGGTCCTTTAATGTGAGCTCTGCACTCAAAATCACACAGTAACCAGTGGGGTTAGAAAGGACCCTGTGTCTTAAGGCCAGACACGCTGAAGGAGGGATGTCTCTGCCAGGGGACTAAGTGGTACTGGACCTGTGCTTTGCAAACATCATAATCCATTTCCCAGCCAGACAACATTCAGCTTCTTTTATTTGCAGGTTTTAGAGTTTCCATCAAAAAGTGTTGTATACTGTCAATATGTTTTCCCTGGGAAAACATGGTAATGGTGCTTTAAGTATGATGCTTGAATACCTAGTTGTGGTAGTATGAGGCTTTCTCAGATGTAGACACATCTTCGTATACCAAACCAGGTTAGGTGGCACTGCTTCCCAGTGCTCTGCTTTGTGGAAAGTTGTAAAAACAAGAATAAAGGGTCAGATAAATCAATTTACTATTTCTGTGGAAGAGTCCTTTAAATTTTTAGTAGCTGTGTGGTACGTTTTTATTAATAGGCCATAATGTACCTTTCATCATCATGTGATATTTCCACAAGCTTGACGACAGTTAACCTGTTTCCTGTACTTACCAGACAGTGGTTTTGGCACTGTCTATACTCTGCAGTTGTCGTGCTGTCTCTTTTTACCCATCTTTCCAGCAACTGTTCTGCCATTGTTGGAGGGATATTAAATTCTCTGAGTGTGTTTTTGTTGGTATGCTGTGAAAATGCTTAATTTAAGGTATTGATTTGACTTTTTTTTTGCAGGGAGCCTGATTTCTCCACTGCCTGTGTAGGTGATCTGCAAGTGTAGGCACCTAAGACAGACTGACTCTCTAAGACAGTGCTTGTATAGTATCTACTGTGATGCCAGCCCTTTATATCTTATCACTATGGAAAAACAAATTAGTAACTGCAGCTCATGCTGCTCAAGAGCCTGGAAAGCTCAAAGGAGCTGAAGGAGTAGAAGAGGGACAACAGGTCTTGTGAAGAAGCTGAGCCTTGTTTGGCATTGTTCACAGGAGTTTTTTGGTTCCAACACACCAGTCTTTTGGTTTGGGATTTGGTTGTGTTGAAAAGCCACAGCAAAACTGCGTGGGTGCAATCATAACCCCTGACCAAAAATGTTTCTGTGTAGTAGTGATGAACCAGGAGTTCCAAGAGGGTGAGTGTTTCTCCTATGGATTATGTTGTTCAAATATAAATATCCTCTACGTGAGGAAGGTGTACAAGTACAATGCAACCAGATTTGTCTATGAAGTTCCCTCTGACTTCTTCCATACTCAGGAAGGCATATTATATTGGTATTGGGAATTTTTCATTAGTTTTCCCCTAAATTCACAAGCCTGTGAGTTAACGTAGGTGGAGCCAAAGAGTCAGCATAGTTAAAGCTCTTGCAGGAAAATGCAGCACCTGTATCCTCACTTTGCCATTGCAGATTTGCGTTTGCCATCAAAGTGCATGTTGTGTTTCCTTGTCCACACGACTCCTCACATGTGCATGGTGGTTTGAAAAAGAAGTTGAATTGGTATATTGATTAAAAACAAGCAGTCATACCATATATATTAATGTGTTTGCTCTGGCTTCCCATTTGGACTGGAATTCTGGTCATAAGGCAGCAAGCTTTCCAGGTGACTGTGTTTTATGTACCCAACCACTCTTTGGTCTCTCACCCTACCTAAAAATAAAATATCTGATTCTGATTGCTAGAACCCCTCTGATTGCCGCGGGAGTTATTGGTGGCCTCTTCATCATTGTCATTGTGGGCCTGACATTTGCCGTGTATGTTCGGCGCAAAAGCATTAAAAAGAAGAGAGCACTGCGAAGATTCCTGGAGACCGAGGTGAGAGCGCGCTGCTTTTCGCAGATTATTTGAAAAGATATGCAGGTCTGTTCTGCTTTTTTATTAAAGATGTTAAGGTCTTCAATCCAGTTACCAGAGAGATCTGTAAAAATCCTTTTGCTGACTTGTGCGGACTAAACTAATGGAAAGAATGAAGCTATTTCATTATTCTAGTTTTCTGTACATACATAGATTCATGGCTTTAGAAGACCAAAAGAAGTTCCCCATGATCACAAAGGCATGTTCCACCACATTCCTGAACTCCCATTCTGCTCTCAGCTGAACATCTGTCCTAGGTCATCAGTACATTAAATACTACAGGTTCTCATTCAGTATCTACTTAGGTCAATTTTTAAGACTAAAGTAAGTTCCCTCAGCAAGTTCTGGTACAAACTTAAGCTCATCAGGAATACTTAAATGCAGAGATTGTCACTTACCGTTGTTCCCAGTGCCTACAATGCTTTTGTGGTCCAGATTTTGCCAAGTCTGTAGTCATGATCAGTAATAATAATGTATTTTATTAAGACAAGATAATTCCTGGAGCTTAATCAATTGAAGTTCACAGTTCTACTGGCAAAAATATGCAGTGGAGCTATAGCAGAGTGCTGTGCCCACTTCATCCTGCTCTTTGAAACATCAGTAGTGGAAGGGCAATCTAGGAAGTATATTTAAACATAACGTTAAATTGTTATCTGTCAGCTACAGCAATGGTGATTGCTGCAAGTCTTCTCAGTGTCTCAGACCTTGAGACACTTTGCAAATTATAATTTTTAAAGTAGAGTCCCCTTTTGGAAGATAATAAAGTTTGGGAATACTGTTAGCTAGTGAATCTTGAGTAAGGCTTTATTAACAAGGCTGTTTGCAGTTCTTTTCCAAGGGTCCTGCTCCCACTCTTCTCTGGGAGCCTGGGAGTAAACGATTTATGCATCCCCAATCTGTTTGCATAAGTATCTTTATGCTTGGCTAGAATTTGTATTGCTTGGTAAATATTGTTCAGCTTATAAAAAGCTTAACAATATTCAATGCCTTTAGATATATAAATCTTGCCATTGTATCAGCTCCTACTTAAGCATAAATTATTTTAGCAGGTAGTTCTCACTGCATTTGGGAAGCATTGACTTTGAAGTCCAGCTATCATTCTCCGTTTTGTCAGATAAAAACTGTGGCTGACAATAGTCCTTAGGGACCAAGCCTCCTACTGAACATGTGGGGAAGCTGTTGTCTTGGCTCAGAAACTGAAGATTAAGTCAGGAGCAGCCCAAGATAAACACACAAGCAACATAGCTTCAGCTGAAGTCTCTCTCTCTAGCTGGAGGCTGTAATAGACCTATTCCTTATGTAGATCATTCTCCATAAAACTCTGTGAGCCTTTTGTAGATCTCCACAACACATCTCTGCTTCTCCCTGCCATACCTGTGTTGGTGGACTGTGGCACAAAAGTTCTTTTCATCCTTCACAAACTGAAACTACAGAAGTATGCTGCCAAACTGCCTAATTTTCTTTTACAGTAAGCCTTTCTTTTATGGTATAAGTACTGGACATCTAAAGTGGGAAGGAGGAGGGAAGAGAAATCACTCTAAAATCAAGTGCAGCTTGCAGATTATTTCTTTGATAACCTGACTTGTTGCTGTTTGGTTATGTTGTGTTTTCTTACCCCATTAATTTCTGAATACTGGTGTTTTTACCTGAACAAAACTAATTAATCTGATCAACTAATCAAGTAGTTCATTGTGCTCTAAGGCCATAAAAGTAGTTCTCAAACTGCAGAGCATGATGCATTTAGCCTTGTCAACAGGCAGCTTTGAAATGCTGCAATGGTTTCAAAACAATTTAAGTAGGAGTAGCCATGAATTATTTTCCTCATCGTGTAAAGGCAAAGGCTGTTTTTCATTGTTTGGAGTATTGTCCTTTTCATGTATTTTTAATTTATTTTTAAAGAAGCATTGTTTTTTTGGCAGAGATAGTGTAACACTGAGATCCGAGAGCATTTTTAACTGAATGTGCCATTGTGGCTCATTTACAAAGTTTCTTGAGACATCTTGAACAAATTGTTTAATTGCAGTAAATTAGTGGCTGTTATAAATTAGTGGTCTGCTATAACGTGTTTTCTCCTTAAAGCTGTCCTCCTCTGTGGTAAAACAGAAGTTCAAAAAAACTGTCCCTTGCCCAAAACAGAATAAGAATGTGATGAGCCATTAAGTCAGGGCTATTAAAAAGAAATATGGTCAACTTAAAAGACACTAAAATGGGAAAAAAATAGAATGTGGTGCATTGATAATAAATGCTATATTTCTGTCATGTAGAAAATATTTCTACTGCCTCCATTAGCAAAAGTCCTTGGGTGTGTTATTGTGACACCAATTCCATTTCCAGTTCATAATTCCATCATGCAATTTCTGGTGGAAATTATTACATGTTGGCTGAGGACTTGCTTTTATAGGTCTCTTGGTTTTGTAGCATTGCTCATTTGCTTTTGAAGGTGAGAAACCCCTCCACAAGTTGGCAGGTCAGTGGTCAACAGATCCCCACCACTGTCTTGTTCCAGCATTTATTTGGATTGGTCGTTTTCAGTATAAACCTCTGATGGGTCTTCACATTTACAAATATTTAAGATTGTTGGATTTTCCTTCATAGCTTGTGGAACCCTTGACTCCAAGTGGCACAGCACCCAACCAAGCACAGCTTAGAATCCTAAAGGAAACTGAGCTGAAGAGAGTCAAGGTTCTTGGCTCTGGAGCCTTTGGGACTGTATACAAGGTAAGAGTCTTAACTATACAGCAAAGACTTCCCTCATTTAACTTTGGAACAGTCAAGTTCTGCACTGCAGTGAAGCACCCCATCCCATGGATGGGTTCATGAGTCCTACATACCTGGGATAGACAGGATATTGGAATTATGTGGGAGGAGCGCATCTCCAGGCTCAGGTGTTGACTTAAGTTTTAATCAGACATGCAAACATTATTTCTTAGTGAGCAAAGGCATGTCAGCCACAATCATTCTTGTGTGCAGGAGGGCTACACAGGCAGGGCTGTCTTGCTGTTGAAGTGCAGTATCAGAGTTTGTCATTCTGTTCTTACATAGTGGCTTTGCAGTACACTTTTGGAAAGCTAAACTTTGTCTTTTGTTTCACAAGTGTCACGTCAGTCTTGTAATAGTAATAATACTTTGTAAAATGATATCATTAGCTAAACTGTAATACTTCCTGCTTCTTCCATTTAAATAGAAAAGATGAGTTTTGTAAATGCACCCTTTAAGCAGGATGTGAGCGCGGAACCCACAAGGGAAAAGTACTTCTGTTAGAGATTATTTATTTTTTAAGATCTGTTAGCGGTGTCCAAATCTCAGAGGCATGAAGTCGGGTTTATTGGGCAAGTCAAACCACTTACCCAATCCTTTGGGAGCAACCCACACCTGCCAAATCAGTGTGAGTGTCAGGTCAGAGTGCTGAAGGAGGACAGACACTCATCTGTCTTCAAACTGGGAGGAAAAGGAAGGAAGCACAGACCAGGTCACTGTAACTACAAGCTCATGGGAATAGATTTATGAATAATCAGTTTGAATATACTTAGATGATAATAGAGATGGGTACCTTGAGGCTGACAAGAACACAGCAGTAGTCAAGAAGGATGGAAAAGTAGCCAAGACATACACAATTTGTGAATTTTAATTTTAAAATTTCCTTTTTAAGTATCTGAGCTTTTAATTCTCTGGCATCAATTAATTAGAGAAATAGTCCCTAAATGTTTCACTCTAAATATATTGTTCTCAGGGTGTCCTGTTCCTGCATGATGTTGTGACCTGGTGATAATCAGTTTTGAAAGTTTCCAGATAGCTTCAGAGTTGAGCATCAGAATCCAGACAGAAAATCCAGATTTTTGTTCAATTTTATCTGAATCAGTAGTCAGTGGGAAAAGTACATCACTGACAATGCTGCCATTACTCTTTAGAAACCCTCTTTTGGAAGGAAAATCAAAGGGGCTTGATGAGGACTTTCACTGATACAGCATGGTTCATTTTACATCAGGGTTTACTTTTGGTGCAAGAAGTAGTTTTTTGGGATTTGTGTTATTTTTATAGCTTTGTGTATTCTCAGTTCTGAGGTTTGTAACCGATCTCCATAATGCATCAAAAGAATGCATCAAAAAGAACTGTAACTCCTAAATGAAGTTTCTGATTGTTGTCTCATAGTCTTCTCTCACCTTTCCTTCTTTTTCTAGGGTATCTGGGTCCCTGAGGGAGAGACCGTCAAGATTCCTGTAGCCATTAAGATCCTTAATGAGACCACTGGTCCGAAAGCCAATGTGGAGTTTATGGATGTAAGTAAGACATGATCAGTGTCTTGATGTTTGGCCAGGGTTGGTGGGTGGTGTCTTTCTGTAGTCCATGGAGATTAGAAAGAGGAATTCCTGACAGTTTTCTTTCCTTATGTTTAAATACCAGAAGGAGGCTTTTACACAGGACCTGTAAGGGCTGGGTTTTTGATTCCAAATGTCATGGACCCCCTCAGATATTTGGAGTCTTCTTATAAATGGTTTTCTGATTGGTGTAAGGCTGAAACTCCTCCGTCTCATGTGCCACATATTGTATGTTCCTGTAACAGAAAAGCTAGAGACACGAGAGAAGGAGTTGCAGGGGAGCATCTTTGCCATGCATGCAAGTATCTACTGGCACAGAACTCAAGGGAACATAAATTTATCTCAGCTCTCTTCTGCTTCACTGTTCTGATAACTAAACACCAAGAGTCCGAGCAACAAAGCATAACAGGGAAGAGGGGTAAAAACCTAAAATATGCTGGATTTAAAAGCCCTTTTGCTTTAGTAAGCTGCAATACCATTAATAAGAGGGCAAGATCATAATTTCCATGAATGTTCTGTGATCACAGTGACTGTGTACTCAGTTTTCAGCTCTGTGTCAAGATCAAGCCTCATTGACACCATGAATGTCTATATCCTATTCCGTGACAATTTTTTGACAAGTCACAGAAAGTTGTGCTTTTTTGTAAATCCCTCTTGTGAACTTGAAAATTACATAGGACTTTTAAGTCTTGCAGATCTGTTCAGTGTATAGACCTAATTGGGTTAGCATTAAAGAGACTGTAATCCACAAGGAGAATGTACAGTTATGGATTCAGCTGTTTCATGTGTGAGTTTATAGGCAGTTGAAGGAAGGCTGTATAGAGGAAGGGATTTCCTGTGCTTTTTACAGAGCACTGCACGTTTTTGTTGATTACATTCAGTTATCATTATGCACAATAATAAAAAAAAAGGCTGTTTCAACCCTATTTAAAAGCAATAAATTGCACTGAAGGGGTAATTAGTATCAGCAGTCAGTGATGTAGGTTCCAGCCTAAAGGTAAGAGAATGTTATTACTATATGAAAGTCAGTGGAACTGAGCACCTTGCACCAGCTGAGTCTGATCTGATAAAGTAATAGTAATATCTGCTGCTCTGATGCTGATTTACCTTGAAGTGCTCTACAAAGAAAACATAAGGTTAAAAGGCAGATTTGCTTGTCTGAGGTTTCATAGTTTAGCTTGTTCAGCGGACTTAGTTCAGCAGACCACAGTTCCCTCCAGTGTCCTAACACCTGATAAATGACTCAGAAATGATGAAGGGTTTTTGGCAGCTCTAGAGATTTGTAAGGTAGTTACACTAGGAAAGGTCTCTCTCTAAATTAGAAGTTTCTCATGAGCCTCTGACCCAGTGGTAACAAGGTGAGAGAAAAGTTAAAGTTGGTTTTAGTTCCTGAGGTTAAAAATAACCTTTAATTTGTTTTTAATCATAATAAAAGAGAATTGGACTTCAGAATTAGCTGACGCAAGTGACAATAAGAAGAAATAATAAGGTTTTGTATCAATGCTGGTTTTGATATATGTACAGTGGTCTGTAATCCTTTGCTGTACTGCATGGGTGAAGAAGATGATTTCATTTCCTTCTTTTGGCTAATTGTTCATCCAGTCCTGCCTTCCTTGCCTCCTAACCCAGTCATTTATTTCCTGAAACAAGCTACATTCTGAAAGAGAATGACCTAGATGCTGTTTATGGTTTTAATGTGACCACTCCTCCCTGTCCCAGAAAAGATATGTTAAATGTTTAAAAATTATAAGCCATTACAAGGAGATAACTTAAATATCTTTCAGTGAAGAGTACAAGTAGAAAAATGTGTTTGACTCATTCACACTCCAAGACTTTGGTCAGTACAGCTATCCTGATAAAACAGAATACAGTTTACTATCTTACTTTATGAGGAACATTTAAGTGTATGTATGGAAAAAAATACATCAGTTGTACTTCAGTAAGAAGAGTATTATGAATATGTTTTAAAGGTACATGGGTGGCTAAATGCTGTTATGAACATAGTGGGGTTAGGTCTTTCTCAAATAAGGGTCTGACATGTTGGTAGGGAATGGGAAGAGGAGATTAGTGGGAAGGAGGTGTCATTATATGAGTCACACCCTTGACTTTCATTTTTTTGTCCTTGTCAAGTACAGGTGTGCTTCTGTTAGCAATTACTTCTTCCCTGGATTGTGAATGTCCTTGTGCTTGCAAGTAAAAGTTACCATTCCTTTTAGAGAGGCTCTGGAAAATGGAAAACCTTTGGTAAACGGTGATTTGTGTACAGAGGGAGCACTTGGGACACTTGAGTGTCTACAGAAATAGCTGGTATAGATGCTAGTGCCACTACCCATAGCTCTGGTTAAAACTTCTGATGTTGGCAGAATGCAAGTCTAAAAGTGCTCTGTGAGCTCCTGAAATTCTGCTAAATGTTATGCTGAAAGAGTAAAGAACAACAATTTGGCTACTGGGCTGTCATTTGAGCACCCTGAACACCCGCTAATGGATCAGTAATGACTATAATGATATAATGCCTGATATTAGACCTACTAGGGCCAAATGCCTCCCACCCGTTCCCATCAGGGGATGATGAATTGACCATCATCAAAAAACACATCCCTTATTTGGAATTTTTCTTTGGGGAGTTGCAGCAAAGTCTTTTTTCCAGTCTTTCTCCACACATTCCCAGTCAGCTCTTTTCTTTTGCTCTGCTCCCTGCGTTCTTACATAGTTTTTATCACTGCAGCAGTCCATGTCTGTTACAACAATGCAACCTGGAGTCTGCAAAGGAACCCAGACTGCCTTCTCCAGGGCAGAACCAGAATGTACGTGTGGGCTTTTATGCATTTGTTTTCACCACGCTGAGGATGTTGTTACAGTTTTGTAAAATGTAGGTTTACATTTTTTCCACGTGTTTCTGAGTATGTATTATCTCTGGAATAATTTCGGAATCTAAAATACTTTCCCCTCGGGTGTTGAAATGGTTATGTGCTTAAACTGGAGGGTTATAGTTTCTCCTCCCTACTTGGCTGGTCACACCTCTTGTCCCCAGAAGGGGGCTGAAATTTGAATCCAGAGTGCAGGTGCTCTTGCTACTGGTCTGCCTGCAAGTGTGCCTGGGAGGGAGTCACCAGCAGACACAGGGGTATCAGGAGGGAACTACATCCTGCTCCTCACCCCAAGGCTGGTAACAGAATTTAAGAAGGGCCTGAGTTTTAGGCAGGGAAGACATGCTTGTACTGAGACAAAAAGGCAAATATGCAGCTAAGGGGCTACTTGACAGTGGAATAGGGACTTATTTTAAAGCCCTGGGTCAAAGCCACGAGCTGCCCAGCTGTTTTACTTATGTCTAAGAGTCCAAAGTAATTCAGCACGGAATATTTTGCAAAGCCTTGTAGTTCTTTAATACCTTGAATTTGCATAAAGAGAAGAAGCCACAGACTTTTCACAAGAGACTTCTTTTAATTTAGTAAGAAAATAAGCATTTTGGCAAAAGGTTCACAGAAGTAACATACAGCCAAGGAGAAGCATTTCACTAAAGCACCCAGCACATGACAACCACAACTTAAGTAAAATACAACCCATCAGTTTTAAGTTACCCACAAGAGACTAAGAAAAGAGTAAAGGAAGAAAAAAGATTAAGAAAATAAAGAAGGAGTAAAGAAAGAGGTTAGAATAAGAAAACTGTATAGCTGCCACTGAGAGGTCACATGATGATGGCAGAGAGTTGGCAGTTGCTATTACAATAAGCAAAAAACCAGGAGTTCTATCAATACAGAATCTCTGATCTATGCAGGGCACCATCTTCCACCTCGTGAGTCCTAAAACTGCAGGAAACCAGGACTCAGGGAAAGAGTTTGTGAAATGAGTCTGTCTGTTGCAGTGTTTAAAACAGTTCTTTCACCTTCATCTGTGAAAGAATTCTTCTTTGGTGAGGTGCAGCACTACTTCATAGATTCTTTGCTTATTTAATAACAACACATAACTTAAAAAAAACCACCGTCATCCCTCCCACCAACCAGATTTCAGGGTGCATTGTGAAAACAATTTCCTTTCCTCAGCCTCAATTTATTTGACTGTTATGATAAGTGATAAGTCAAGTAGCCATTGGCCTCATCAGATGGTTTAACATCAAGCCAGATGCCTGACTGGTAATGTAATAGATTCTAAAGTCATACTGCAGTTGGAGAGCATAGCAAACAGCCTTTGATGCTGAAAAAATAAACTTGTCTTGAGGAAACAGACAGCTGATGTCAGTCTTCCCTCTCTAGCCCTCTAAGACCGATGTTTCCAGCAAGTAATCCTGTGAGCTCTGATTCTGTCCAGGGTTTTGATCCACTTACAAGTTTAATCTATCCTCTCTGAACTTAAATGCTCCATTATCTGTTAGGAAATAATTAGAGGCTGCAAGCACAAGTCAGCATACATAGAGTTCCTTGGGAGTCCCTGAGCTCATTGAGATGAAGACAGTTTGACTGATGGTGGTCAGCTGATATTGGGCCAGGAGCTAATAATAGAAGGCAGCGCTGCTTAGCTAGGTGAGAAAGTTAACTTGGGAAAAATTAAACTGAAGGGTTTGGGATTTATGGTTGGAAATAAATTTCCCATTCTCATTTGTTTCCTGGTAAGAGAGCTTCAGAGGCAGTTATTTCTTCTATGGTTTTATAATTAAGATCTAGGGGCTTCTTGCCTTGGCCTGGACTCACTGCAGTTCCCTGCTGTCTGTAGGAGTAGTGTTCGGTATGCAGGAGAGAATTTGTCACACAAAGTGCAAATATGTGACAATGACCTCCACCAGGCATGCAGTAAACAAATTAAAGCTGCATATAAGGGGCTGATACCCACATCTTTTCTTTACATCTGGCCTAATTAACTAAATTAATAAAGCAGTCAGATGTGCTGCAGAAAGAAACAGCTTTTTCTAAATTGTCTTATAATAAAGACAAGTCCTTGACTTGAGGATATCAGTATCAAACTTATCTTCAGTTCAGAGGTTTCAAGAGAAAAAAAATCATATAGCCACCTAGCAAAAGAGAGTTTTATCTCCTGTTCAGCTGAAAACCCACAGAGATATGGATAGGTCTAGATGCTTTCTTTGTTTCTTCGGGTATGTCTAGATGCCATTGTGGGAAGTACACTGGAGGTACAGCTAGCTAGTCAGGTGGGGAAGGTGAGAGAAGACTTACCTTTCCTTGGTTTCCACCACTGGCATTAGACTTTGGGTTCTTTCCTTGGCCTGCAGTGGCATTCACAGAGCCCTTGAGGCTACAGACACACTCTGTGGTGTAGTTTCTCAGATGCAGATGCATTCTCAGACACAGATGCATTTGCACTCAGTCTCCTTGTAAGATGCTGCCTTACGTGACTATATAAGTGACTGGAGAAATATTTTTTCTGTCCCTTGATTATTTTTAATTCCCTGTACACATCTCATGCTACTACCTATCCAGGTGTTTGACTCAGATCAGACCATGTAGATGCTTCTGAAAGTCTGAAAAGATGTTAGTACTGACAGTAGCTGGATCCAGGCACCTCACAGTCATTCCACTGACTGCCTGGGCTACTTGGGAAATACCACCAAGTTCATCTTGAACCTCAGTTTAAAGGGCAACTGTAGGAACAAATGAAATCCTTTATGGCAGCAATGAGACCTTTTTCCTTATCTTCTTCTGCTGTCATTTATGTAAACATCCTCCTTTCCAAATGGCATTAAGGGTGTGTGTCAGAACTGCCTGGCACTGCGCTCCAGCTGCAATTGAAACAGGTTTTCACTCCATCACGTCAAGTTGCTGAGGGTGGGGGCAAGGGGTGACCTAACTCCTCTGATTGTAGGCTCCCTTTTGTGTAGCCTCCCCACTCCCACTTGCACACACTGTAAGTGTAAGTAGAGCCACTTAGGAGGGGGAGCTGTTTGCCTGTCAGTTCCAGGCATGGAAGCTCACTGTGATTGCAATTACAATTTCCAACTTGTCCAGAGATGCCAGAAATCAAGCTGTCCTTGAGAACGCTGCATGCCATGCACAGGCCCCGAGAGTGATCAGCCTCTACAGAAGCTGGAAATCTGATCACTGCTGAAGGTTAACTGCTTTTAGTCATCTGAAGATTAACTGTTTCAAGGCTACATTTCTGTTATTTCCATCTTAAATAATAATTTTCTCCTGTAACCTTTTATTTCAGTAATTTTTCCTTGCATAGAATGTGAGGGTAAAATGTGTGTGTATGTGCAGGGGGGATGTTAATTTTCCATGTGCAAGGGCAAGTGGCTGTATGGAGAAAATATAGACACAGAAAGGATGAAGTACAAGCATAGACAAACAAGCCAGGCCGTTTGGAAACAATTCTGCTGGCATAACACTCTAACTGGAAAATACAGTGAGTGAAAGTGAGTTGGCTTGCTACTGCTGATGGGGGAAATCTGAGCTCTAGTGAAACCTCTGAGAGCTGTGAATTTGCCAGTGAATTCAGCAGGGCCAGGACCTCACCTCTGGAGTAATCCTTCCAAGAAGTCTGCCACGGGTTTAAGGAAGAATCCCATGCTTTAGTGAATGACTGACAGTATGAGTTTTTCCTAAATGAGGTAGGAAGTATATTCAGATGCTTTTTGTTATGGCAATTGCAGAACTCCTTATTTCAAGTTTGTATTGTTCTATGACTTGGAACCCCTGCATGAGGTTGGATAAATCTGTGAGTGGGGAGAAGATCTGGTGGGAGTGTTACCTTATTCACTGAGAAATACAGCTGTGGATTCATTGAAACTATTTAAAATTCTAATCAAATTCAAGAATTAGTTTTGGCTGTAAAGTGTGTGTGTGTGTGTGTGTGTATGAAGAAAACATTTTGAGCTGATGTCCTGTATTACACTTTCTGTTTAAAGGTATAAGGTACCCCAATAACAGGGTTGATACTTGTTGCTTTGAAGTGCACTTTTGGCCTTGGTTACTGAAACATGAAGTCAGTTATTTGCTTGGCTGTATACATTAGTTTTACGAAGGTCAGGGTCCCATATTTGCCACTGTTTTATCGGGACACAGTAGAAGAGAGCTTTTTTGAAAACTACAAACCAAACAGGCAACAGATGAGAATATTAAAAAAAAAATAAGAGGGAGAGAAGTGGTGCTGTGAGTATCATAAGTGGTACACAATAGTTTAATTAATCAGATGTTTGTGGGATTTGTATTTCCAAGATGAGCTTTCTGTTACATACAGTACTGTGAGGGCTTGTTCTTGGCATTGTGCTGTGTGTTGCCACCCTTTACTATGGGTTAAATCTGGACCTGGACCAGAATGCTCTCCTCCAGCTTCATATTTTCCCAGGACTTATGTACTTGTATCTGAATTTGGGCTTTTAGGAGAGTAATCTTACACACTTCCATAAAAATTTCTGTTTGATGCTGTAAGGCCATGAATTCTGGGGACTCGTGTCCCAGGAGGATACTGCCTGCAGGTGTGGGTCTTTTCATCTGCACAACAAGTGAATGGTGTGATTTAAGGCAGAGGGGAAGATATACCTCTGTAAGCACAGATCTTGCTGGAGTGGAAGTCTGTAGCTGAAAGACTTGTCATTACAAACATGAGAAACAACCTTCCTTAAACATCAGCAGGAATACTGGAATGCTTCATACAGTCTTTCTGACATTCAGATGCAAAGTGCAGAAATAAAACTGACAAAACTTGGCAAAATGGAAAATGAGATTCTTGAACAATGCTTGATCTGTTGTGAGAGGAAGCTGACACAAATATCCAGTTTTAAAGAAGCATTTGGTGCTGACAACCAGGTGATTAGTACTGATTTACCACTAAAAGAAACTAAAAACCTGTATTTAAGAAAGATCCTGTTGCTTTGCATTCTTTCTTTGTGCCTCCAGCTCACATTAGCAATATAAAATAGGCACATGTTAATGTTTAAGTTCCCAAAGGGCAACGTGTATGCCAAAATGTTGCCACGCAGATAAAAAACGCAGATTTTTATGGGACCTCTGTTAATAAAAGAGAGGTACTGTTTCCACAGGCTTAACTGTAATACATCCCAAACAAACCATCAGTAGTTTGAGATTAAAGGTGAGTCTAATGAGGTTTGAGGGAAAGACTGAAGAAGAAATGTCTTGATATTTGTCAGAGGAGCTGGCTGTAAAACTGCATGAATATGCTGGCTAATCATTTTTGAAGCACACTTGTCTGTGATTTAGCTCAGTGCCAGATGGGCAGGCTATTCCATATCAGATTTGTCATGAAGGCAGGCTGATGGGGCTGGGTGAGCTCCAGCATGTGCTGCAATTCACAGATCAGCAACAACGCAGAAAGTAAGCAAGGGCAAAGGGCCCTGGAGGATCAATGCATTGTATTTGTCATACTTGGTTTTATGCTGCCAAAGTGCCAAGTCAAGTTAAAGTTAAGGGAGAACAAGGGTTACTGTGTTGTAGTGAGAAAAAAAAATCCAAGACTCATGCTGTGACCGTTTTTAATAGGAATGTAAGGGTACAGGAACTCAGGCTTACAGGAGCTGAATTTGAAGTATCACTGTTGAAATATATTTTACCTTCAGAATACTGTAGTTTGGAATACTTCTCCCTTAGTGCTTTGTTGCAGATAACCCTTCAAAAATTGTTTCCATGTCTCAGCACCGATCCAGACACCTCTGATACATCAGCAACTGTCACAGATTTATAAAAATAATTATAATCTGTTTATATTAATATTCCACATATTATTTACAACTGATAGTCAGCTGTCCCTGTTGCTACTTGTCCCATAATTGTAAGAGAAAAATAAGATGGAAATCTGGTACCTGACTGGCTTACTGATAATCTTTGTCATATTCTGCCAATACCTTTTAGGTACCACTGCAGTAACTGGAATAAAGGGATAGAGCCGAGGTCATGCTGGGGCTGGCAGTCCACAGAGCAGCAATTGCTGGTTTGAAATGCCTGGTCCTTCAATACTGAAACTGTAGTTCCAAAATTAAAAAGGTTTTGCAGAGCAACGTTTGCCATATTAACTTTCATGTTACTTTTTGTTGTAATATGCAGCAACTCTTGGACCTGTTGAAAATACAATGAGCTTGTCCCTGCCCTGAAAGGCATTCAATCCAGATAGACACAGCAGATAAAGGGCAGAGAAATGATTATTACTATAACAATTTATAAATGGGACTCTGGATTGCAACACATCTCCTAACCTCTAAGCGAATTACTTTATTTTTTTAATTAATTTGTAATTATGCTCTGGTTTTAAATTACCTCGGAATGTTTACTTAAACAAGCAAATACTGTATGAGGTGTTTCTTTCAGACAGTTTTTTTCAGCTATTTTGTCTACTTATCCACTGAGAATGTGTTTAAAATGTTCTTTTCAAACATCTCTTGTCATCAGTGCTGTCCCCCAGGTCACGTATTTTAAAGAAACTGGATGACACTTGATATATAAGGCAAATTGTGTATTAGCAGTAAGAGAGAGAGAATAGCTCTTAGTTACTTGCAAGGTGATTACAAGTGTGTCTTGAAGGTTTCTGCTTCGTATAGAATATTAGGCTTTTAATTACAGAGACAAATATGCATTGTACGAAATAGAATTACGTACGTTTCTGATAGACCAGGGCCTGGTTTTATCTTCATGCTTTACATGACAAATAATACAGAAATGTTTAAGAAGAGACTTTTGAGCTCTGTTGGCCAATTGCAGCTCTGTTGCATTTGCTCAATAAAAGCTTTGAAGACTTTCAATGATGGGCTTGCAGAGGGAGAATCTGTGATATGGAGCAGAGTCGATGCAAAGGTAGGCAACAGCTGAGGTACAGTCAAAGAACAGTTTATCTGATGGAAACGTAAGACCTCAGTTAAGTAGATGAACATGGAACAGGGTCTAGATAGGGGTAATTCTCTGGGCTTCCATTTACTGACTAATGTCAGTGCATAGGCAGCCCCCAGGCTGAATCTACTGGGAAACATTCCCTGGTGTTGAGGTGCTTCTGCTGTCTGTGCAGTGCCCTTTGATGGAGTTCAGTGGGATGATCTGTGTACATAAAAGCAGAATTTTGCTCTTTGTTTTCTGAACCTAAGCCAATAGTTTTTTGGGGTTTTTTAAAATGAATTCTGGTTGGCTTAGGTCAGTGCCCAGAGTCACCTGCTAAAGACACAAGTCCTCTGAGAAGTTATTTTAGTAATTAAAATGTTTGGGGGAAATGGTGTTTGCAATGAGGAGAGAAAATTAGTTTCATTGATGAATTGTTTTCTTGGCAAAATATTGAACAAATATTTCTTGGTGAAATATATTTATTCACTTGCTGAAACTAAAAGGAAGAGTTTCTGCTGAAGCTTTTCAGTGAGAGATATATTCCAGTGAGTTCCTCAGCTAGAAGATGTTTTTTTGAAATCTAATGGTGATTGAAGCACCTGTTTTTGTCATTTGCTGAATGAACTCTGGTGAATTTCTGTTTTCAATTGTTTTAAGAGTCAGACTATGTTTATTAGATAGGACTGTTGTCAAATCCAAATTGGAATATTAAACACTGTGCATGAAAGTAGGGAAGAAAATGTGGGAGGAAGAACTGTAGAAGCTGAGGAGAAAACCACAGGCAGAGTGATGTGGAAGCGCTGTGACACAGGGAATGTGAGGCAGCTTTTGAGGACTTTGTGGCTCACTGATGACGGCTTGGTCAGAAAAAAAATCTAACTGTGAACCAAATAGTCCAATGAAACTTTCCTTGTTTAAATAACATCCCTTTGCAGTACTTGAGTGCTGAGTGTGATGCTCTTGAGCAGCTGAATGCAGATGAGGGAAAGGTGGAGATGAGTCTGATTTGAATTCTCAGTAGTGAGAGGTGAAATACCTGCATTACAGGCAAAATGTATCTTTGATTAAAACAATTCTTAATGTTGATTACACACTTGATGAAATTAGGTTTTAATCTGATGCTATCCCTTTAAACTGATCCTGAAGAAGGAAGGAGCTTTGAGTGTGTGATTATAAAGTGAAGCTTTTCAGCAGTAACAGAAAATATCAGAGCAATGCCCGAAGACTCTTCAGAAAGGAGTGAGAACTTGATAGATTTTTTTTTTCTATCACTCATTCTTAAGACCTCGCCATCACTCACTTAAGTCAAAAATCCAAGCAATAACTCCCTCCTTCTGAAAGGAATCTGCAGCTGAGGCTAAATTTGTATATAAGCTGGTCAGGGACAAGATCTGTTTACCCTCGCATTCGAATACTTTGTTAGACTGTTAGGCTTTGTTAGACTGTACGGTTAAAACTTCAAGCATTTTTGCTAGTTGCATCAAAATAGTAAGAAATAAATCACTTTTGACAGACTGCTCTGAAATAGTGATGTATGTCACAAACTGTAAGTAAAACATTTGTCAGAATGATACAATATTTTTACTAAGAGGTGTTGTGTGCTCTTGAACCAGTAACACCTGATCTGCAAGGGGGAATCTCCAGCCTGAAACCCACTGTAACTTCTTATGATAACTTTCAGTGGGAACACTTCTAGTTGCTGAGATCCTGAACTCTTGGCTATTTATGAATAAAAGTGAACTGAAAATGGGCTTTCTCATCACCATAATCAGTGTTTTTGGGCAAGGTTCACAGAAAGGCTGGTGGGAGCTGTCCCCTGACCAAATGTTTGATGGAAAATCTTCACTTAGTTTGTTGCGCACTAGAGGTCTGTTCCTTTAGGCTTGAGATTCCTCCTCTGCTAACTCAGGCTCTGATGAATTGGGAGACTTAATTGGTACAAAGCAGGGAGAAGTAAGAAGTGTATAGTGTGTGGGTTCTACAAAATGTATCTCCTGTATTTTCGAGCATTTAAATATGTACTTAACTCTAAGCACCTGAGTCCTGCTGGAGTCAACATGGAGGTCCATGCCCTCAGTGTTTGCAAGACAGGGATCACTGGAGTGCTTTTTACTTTTTTTTTTTTTTCTAATTTATTTTATGTTGCTCCAAAATATATAGTGACCCAGACTTGCTTCTGTGAGCACATGAAGGTGTCTATTCCTGCATGAATAGGACCTTCTGCTTCCCAAAGGTGGGCAGATTTGACCCAGCAGTCTGTAAGCATCACCTTCAAGAGGAAGAGCTTTCAAATCCCTGAATTGTGCTAGTTTCAAGTGTTAGGAGGAAAGTGGGGCATCTCTCTGATGCATTTGAATCACATGGGGCAGTCGCTTGCCTTGGAATTCGGTGTCAACAATGCAGGCTGTGTCTCTGCAGCAAAGTCAGTCAGACTGTGTACTCTCTGCTGTGTGCAAGTGCTGTGACAGGCAGAGGAGTCTCGGAGGGTTTGCCTGCTCTGAGAAATGCAGCACATTTAGAGACACCACCTCCAGAAAAGGCCACGTACCCACTCAGCAGTGAGAGGCCAGCCAGGGACCAACCCTGCTCTTGGACAGTGGAGAGCACACTACTCCAGTGTTGTACCATGCCTTGCTCATCACCAGGCTTCAGCCTGAATGCAGTTTGGGACGCTGATCCAGAGCCACCTTCTCCTGATGGAACTAGTTTGATAGGAGCCAAGTGAGTGGCACTTGCCTTATGCTGTTTCCATCACATTTGTACCTGATGGACTACAGGGTGTGGTCCCTGATGTGGAATTTTATTTTGTTTTTCAGTTTTAGTTTTTATCCTAGAGAGTTCTTGGTGTAATGACAAACCTGACAGACCAATTTCCAGAACTTTCTGAAGAAATAAGTTAATCTCACCATTTAATGATGCAAAACACTTGTACTCCAGTCTAAGTATGCAGTGACTACACTTACTACACTTACTACCCAACAGACCTCTGCTTAAACTCCTTATTGAAAACCAAACACTAAAAAGTTCAAATCTCTTACATCCAAAAGATATGAAGTCCAAAAGCACCCATTCTAAATCTGTAGGCTCTTTAATCATAGGAGTTTGTCCTGGCTCTGAGGAAACACATGTAAACAAGACTCATACTGTTATCTTCTCTGTTTGGTCACATACAGCTTCTTTAACATGGCTTCCTAAAGCAAAACAAGCATGAAGGGAGTTTCACAGAGATGGTGGTTAGTGCAAAACTCTGGCTAACAGTTCATTAGACTTCTTTAGTGACAGGGCCTTGATTTAGACCTCTAGTTATTTCCTGCTGTGCCAGCCACACTCAGTGTTTCCCCACAGAAAAAGCAATTGGTGAGCGTTAACATAGAATTTGGACCTGGATGTGCACTGCTACACTTCAGTGCAACAACTGTTGATGAACCTGTACCTACTGTAAACATTCATCTTGCTTTATGCTTGGAGTATGGATGTGAATGTATAGAAAGATTATTTTTTTAAATACCTTTGTTCATTTGCTCCTGGGTCCTGCTTCTCCAGAGAGAAGTTGAGAGAATGTTGTACACAACCTGAGTGTTGTCACCATCTCCCACAAGGGCGCAGTCATAGAAACCTGTTTTCTCAGGACATGGGATGTGTTGCCATACTTGCACAAGCTCAGTCCTGCAGCAGTAACCTCAGGGCTGACTCTGCAGCATTCAAGTGTATTCACTGTATTACGTATTACACAGCAGTAAAATTGGTTATAGAAGCTGTTGCCAAGTCCCAAATAAGACTTTTGCCTGGAAGTGCCATATTAATGTGCTCATTCCTGATGACTATAAAAGAGTTCCTGGAAAACCAGCTATGGCAGTTTATTCTGTTACTGTCCTGCCTCTGTTTGCTACTGTTCCACTGTGGGACTCCGATATCCTTTGCTGGTCCCTATAGCTGCAACTCTCATTTCATTTTCAGAAGTGGCTGAGGCATTTCCACAGCAGCTTTCCAGAGAGTATCTGCCCGAGGGGTGAAATGTGCAGCCCAAGTGTTGAAGTATAGTAGTGCTCTAAGGCCAAGAAAACAGCATTTTGCATGGGGAATACAGGGGAAGTGTAGCAATGGATGTTATTGTCATACAATCAGTGTGGGCATGTGTATTGTTAGGTGTATATTTGT
This sequence comes from Manacus vitellinus, assembly GCF_001715985.3. NCBI lineage: Eukaryota > Metazoa > Chordata > Aves > Passeriformes > Pipridae > Manacus > Manacus vitellinus. Next base: position 2,342,619 of record NW_021939471.1, on the reverse strand, counting down.
GCTATCTCGTGGCTTAAGTAGTTGTGCAGACTCCATAGGCTATGTCAGCTATAACCTGAAAAAAATTGTAAGACCTAGCAGACAAACAAAAGGCATTGAAATATATGTTGGACTGTAATTGGATGTGCCCTGCAGCAGGTCAGACATGCGTTCGAGACAGGTGTTTGTCCCAGCCATTAAAAGAAATGTAAAATTAATGTGAAAAGCAGTGTGTTCAATGTAATCTCTCTCCTGTTACCACAGCACAGCTGTGCTTTCAGAAAAATGCACAGCACGGTATGAAGTCAGCTTTTAAGTACATTTATTTACTCGACACTGATTAGGAAAAACAGCTGGGTTGTTCTTTTCTGGCTTTCTTTGTTTTGCTTTATTTGAGGGCATTTTATGGCAAGAACATTTAGAAGCAGAAGGTTAGGAAATCAGAGATTTTTCAGACTTTGTCTGTGCTAACTGAATTCTTTGTCAGATGGATGTCTTCATGTGACTCAAGAGAAACAATAGATCAGGAAACAGTTTTGTGTGGGATTTTCCAATTGCAATTGCACCTCCTCAGAGCCCTGTTGACATAGCTCTGCTGACAGAAAGCAGTCATAGATCTGGTCACTGGCACCTAGAAACTCCCCCTTCTTTGGGATGTGCTCTTGTGCACATGGGAGGCAGATCTATGTGAACCATTAAAATAACATTTATGTCATGGTTTAATTTAGTTGTTTAATGTAGGCTTGTGTATATAAATCACAGGAGTTGAGCTTAATGGAGCAATAATACAACCACATTCAAAAGGGGCTGAAGAGAGAAATGATCAACATGATGTGATTTCTTTATTCAAAAGAGCATATCTGAGAAGTGTAATGCTGACTTGAATATGGAAGGCTCAACTCAGCTCACCTAACGGTGAGGCGGGGGGACACAAACAGTGGTCCTGCCAAGCTGCCTGCAATAAAGTCTTTCTTTGCCAGCCTTCCTCTCAGATACACTGACACTGCAAGCACTGCTGCAAAGAAGGAAAGCCTTGTTTTTAAGTAACTTGTTTGAGACCTTGAAGTACCTGAGCCTCAGCTGGTCAGGGCTCACCACAGACCTGCATCTTGGAGGTAAAGGCAGGCTGAGCTCCAGAGCTGCTCCCTGTGTCTGAGCTGGCTGGCTTACAGCTGTGCTGCAGCAAGTAATACCTGAGCAGCAACAGCACACAGAAACTCCAGAAGGGGATTTGCTCTGGCTGGAGAGTTACTCCTGTGATAAACTTCCTACTCTTGCAGACAGACGAAGAAGGGTGCCTGATGTCCAACAGGAGCCTTTCAAAACTGTCACTGCTCCTGCCATGTCTCAGATGCCAGTGTTACAAAGACTCTGACTCCCAGGGGAAAGATGAAGTACCATATCTTAATCATTTCTCTCCCCTCCATCCCTTTTATATTTCAACTGTCAAAGGAATTTTTTCAGGAAAGAAAAGCTAAAATGATCTGGGACACTGTTCCCACTTCTGCTTCAGACTTCCCATGTGACCGTGGATAGTAGGTTGCGCTTTTCTCTACCTCAGTTTCCTCTCCATTAAATTAGAATAGGCACAATTTGAAACTCATTCATGTAATTGTGCCAATTGAGTGTAGATACAAGATCTGCAGACACACAGCTACCAAAAGATTCAGAAAACTGCAGAGGTTGGTTTTGAAAGATGTCAGTGCCACCCAGCTGAGTTTGTGAGTTTAGGTGTCTTACCTGATTAAATATTTTAGAAAATATGTAGAAAACACTCAGCAGAGTACCCAAGTGCCACAGAAACTGTAGCTGCAGGGTCGTTAGTGTCCAAACAGATTTTGAAATGGGAATTCATATTCCTTATTTGCTGAACAGATTTTTAAAATGCTGCTAAGTCGTAATGTTTCTGTTGTTGTTTGTCTGTTTTGTCTAATTAGGCTCCAGCAGAACAATTGCAATCTCTTTTACTTTGTGTGTGTGCTGTGCTGGATAGACATAGCCCTGAGTTTAGTTCTCCTGTAGATGCAAGTTCCAGAAAAACACCAGTAGTTTTACTAATGAGAAAAACTATGTAAAGCCAAAATTCATGCGAAATTGGTATCTGTTAGTGGCTTAGATCTATAATGAAGGTTTCCTTGCTCTCTGTTGTGTGTCTCAATTCATTATTGAGCAGTCCATAATGTTTTATTAACAACATTTTTTTTTCTGGAACTGTTCTCCAAAAGTATGTGCTTTCCCGTAACATCAGAACAAGACAAATGGCACTGTTTGCTTTTTTTATTGTGCAGAAGTGTCTTTCCTTTGGACTCAGACAGACTTGGAAATGGTGAGTTGCTGGAGAGTAAGGGAGCACATGCTTCAAAGTCTTGTCTGGTTCCTTGGTAGGCAAACAGAATATCTTGTCTCTGTTCTAATCAGTCCTCATTATAAAGAAAAGTATTCCAGGTCTCCATTCTGGGGAAACTCTTACCTTTAGTCAGAGAGGGAGTAGGCAACAAGTACAATCTCCTTATGCATCTGCAGGAGATAAATGAATGGGGTGAAAAGAAAAAAATGAGGCAGAGGAATTTTGTGCTCTGAAACTGGATACTGCACCTGTTGACAGGTATTTATTTTGGTGGCCTTTGGGGACATTTTCTAGTCACAGCAGAAAAAAGGCTAAAATTGTTTCAAGGAGACTCCATACTTAAGAGTTGAGTGAGTAGGAACTACAGTAATCTGAATGTGAGCAAACCTACTTAAATTCAGATCCCTTTTCTAATTTCTTGTGTCGGAATCTTCCTCAAATCTGCTCCTCTGTCATTCCATCAAATAGCCCCCATTTATTCATTTATTTATTCTTCACATACATTTAGGAAGAAAAAGAAAGGAGTCGCTCCCCCCAATGGGGACCATCTGCTCTTTTCTTATTGGGAGGGAAAAAACCCTACAATTAGTGTCTTGTTCATCTTTTTGTTTTACCAAAAAAAGAAAGGGACAGAAAGAGAGAGAACTATTATGCAAATACTCTGCAATTTGGTTTCAAATAGTCTTTGTACTATGATGAGCAATTTCTTTTAATACAAACTCAGCCTACTTGCCAGAACTGGGGTTTTTTTGGTTGGGTTTTTTTTTTTTTCCCCCTTAATATAGGGAAGGGAAAAAAACCATCCAACTTTTATGAGTTGGGGGTATGCTATGTTCCTGTGTTCCTGAGATGACAGCTTCAGCTTTTTCTCATCCTTTTTTCTTTCTTTCTCCCTTTGGTACTATTTCAACTGTTATTCTGTAAGTTGTCAGAAAGATGTCATATACGGGTTTTTTGGGGGAAAAAAAAGGCAACAAAAACCAGAGAACCAAAATAGCTTTACAAAGCCACAATTTCATCTCCCTTTTCATTGTTCCATTGCCATGATGAAGCGGTCTTGAAATGGAGGAGTCAGCTTAGTGAATGAAAGAGAAGAGCTTTGTCCCTGCTGCATTTAAATGCCAGTTGCTTGTGATGGCAGCATTAGCTCTAAGAACAGTTATGGAGGTTTTTTATAGAGAGCTTCTCTGCTACTTGTCAGTAGTATGAGCTTTAGGGTTGAATAGCATAGCCAAGATGAAATCCTTGTTTCTGGACAACCCAGCTTGGTAGCTGAAAACTTCTGCCTGGAAAAGACAAAGTCTAGAAGAAAGAAAGGAATATTATTTCCTGTTTACTCTGTGAAAAACTGAAATATGGAAAAAAACAAAATGACTCATGCAAGATGTGTTGAAAGAGGACTTTGGAGGAATCAGGGGCTGATCTTGGAGGCTCAGGTTTAGAAAGCTGCTGCTTCCTGTAGTGATTTACTTGTGGATCAGGATACAGGGAGGAGTGTTGCTGCACCTGGGCTACTACTGCATTGTCACAAACTCTGGTTTAGGCTATTGCTGTGCAGCAGTCAATGAGATGGTAACATGGTCATATCCTAATGGCTTAATGAATCTGCTGACTTTCAGTGGGACTTAAGAGCATCAGGCACATTTGAAAAGTTCACGCTAAACCTCCTGATCCTTAGACCTTTTCAGGTTGAACTTTGGGAAAGCATCAATCAACATATAAATGTTACATGCTTAAGTCTACAAACACTGAGCATAAATTCTCTGTTCCAGTAGGACGTTTTGGCACACGTTCCTCAAATACCTTGTGAAGTAAGGCATGACTGGCCATCTTGCTATACACGAGAGGCAGTAGTTTGCTTGCCTAATATGAAGCTGATGCTCCATGCATTGACCACAAGTATTTAGGAAGCAAAATTATGGGAAGTAAAATGAGCCCAAAGAGACCTTAAAGCAAAGTTTAGTGTATCACACTTACATCTTTGTTTCTGTGGCTGTAATGGGACAGGGAATGTAGGGAAGTGCAGAATTTTAGATCTGAGCCATGACTGGATCTGTGCAGATAGTCTGATTCTGTTGTTTGGGGCTCACTACATCAAGTATACAGTACATCAGACTGGATGTTCCCCAGGTATACCTAGCACTGGGTAGACAGCACAGGAATTCATGGTGCTTAGAGGACACTGATCCCCTTTAGAGGTGCAATAGGAAATATCTTATGCATAGAGTCTTTAAGTTACTGGAGTAACTGGGTCACTTTTATTGTTACAGGAAGCTCTTATCATGGCCAGTATGGACCACCCACACCTGGTGAGACTCCTCGGCGTCTGCTTGAGCCCGACAATTCAACTGGTCACTCAGCTGATGCCTCATGGCTGCCTGTTGGATTATGTTCATGAACATAAGGATAATATTGGTTCCCAACTCCTGCTGAACTGGTGTGTCCAAATAGCTAAGGTATGTAGTTCAAGCTGTTCTCTTTTTTTTTTTTTGTCATTTTCATAACTAACTTTTAAACAAGACTTCTATTTTTGTTAGTGTTGGTTTTTTTTCCAGGGCTGCTTCTGTTTTCAAGAAGGCTGGGCAGTTCTTGAGACACACTATTTTGGCTGCTTACAGTATTAGATTACTTGTCAGTACATAAACCAAAGTGTTTTTCTTGACTGTTTTTCCAACTTACTGTTAATGGGAGGGCATCTTTTGGGGCGGTGAGGGAAGAAGGCCCCATGTGACATCTGGGGCTGAACACGGGGTGATTTTTCAACCTCTTCTGTTGTTCACTATTCATACATACGGATTTAACCTTATGGTATTTTTCAACCTTTCTGAATCTGCATTGCCAGTTAAATTCTGATATGCCGTCAGTTGTCTGCCCCCACACTGCCAGGAAGATAAATATTCACTTCATGCCACTCCTTGGGGAACCACTATGGTTCTACTGTGTTTAAAACTATCACAACAGCTGAGGCTGGAGGGTAATACTGCTCATCTCTGCATAATGGGAAGTCTCAAGGGCTGGACCCCACTTTTGTTGCTGTGGTGTAATGTTCTCTGCCTTCCTGGGGCTGTTTAGGAGCGAGAGCGAAGCCTTTATCATCCAGATGCAGGCTAGATCATCCAGAATCACATCAAACCTTCCTGAAGGTGCCAGTAGATGAAGCAACCATAATGCTGGGTAGAGGAGTTGGTCTGTAAAAGAGGTGGGGGGAATCCAGACCTCACAATCTGATGTTGCAGCATTTTGTAGGCATGTTAATGCCTTGTGCTGTGGTGGTAAAGCAGTCAGAGTTGCCTGGAGTATTGGAACACACTGGTGGGGATTGTCTGTACCTGAAGATTTGTGAAAGTTTATTTAGAGTTGTTACCAGACCAAAGGAGGTGGGAGAGAAAATACATATTCCTGTTTGAGTCCTTCTTCTCAACACAACCTCCCTCCCCATCTGTTCTCCATTCTTTCAATAGTGGCTGTTATTATGTATTACAAAACATTTACACAGTGGCATCCATGCAAAGGTAATCCATCTTTATTTTCATTTTGTGCATGTATATGGCCCTTGACTCCTTGGGTTAGTGGCTGTACTTGCTTTGCTGTGGACATTATGTGGGCAGCTGATGTAGTGAAGCAGATAGCCTAATCCATAATAGAGCTGACAGAGGTATGGGAGGATCTGTGGAAGGCAGGTCGTGGCTTTCCCATGGTGATTCTTATCAAAGTGAAACAGGTTCTAAGGTGATTTCTATTGTAAATGGTTTCAGCTTAATGCAGGAATTGGATTTAGGTACACTTCTTGGAAAATCATTGTCTGATGGTTTTCTTGATCACCCTGCGATATGGGAGGAGGAGATTAAGTATTACAGATATTTGAGTTCTGAGATGTTTGGGTAACCAAGCAGTGCAAAGAAGTGAGATCATACATGCAATATTAACTGATGAAGTATCAGGAAGAGAAAGGGGCTTTCTTTGCAATAAAAGGTGGCCTATTATTGATGGAGTGTAGTGAAGTTTAGTTGTTTAGTGAAATTTAATTCACCGTCTTCTGCATCACAATAATCCTGGGGTTAATTTTGTCTTGGCCTCAGTTTGCAGCATGAATCTCATCCACCTGGCTCCCCATAAAGAGGACAGCAGCAAGGAACTGTTTTCCTGAAGAAGTGCAGTACTTGGTCCATACAACTGATTCATTAGCTCTGGGCTATCCCAGTTTGTCTGGAGTATTTTCTCCTCTGTGTTTAATAGGGGATGGCTTGTTCTGGTTAAGAAGCTCACCACAGGTAGTGCTTCCATGCCATGCCAGTATGGTGCAATCCTGTTGTGGAAGTAGACTCCAAAGCATAAAAATATACCTTAAAGTCTTATTTTCTTCTTGTTTTTGTAGTCCTTGTGCATTGAAAATCATTGCTGTCAGGTTTCATCCATGCATAAAGATACACAGCCTCCTATATAACAATTAAGTGAAGAGAGTAAAGAGAGGGACATTAGAGTCTGTGCATACCATATAATGTGTAAGAGTAATGCAAATTCTGCACAAAATTTTCTGCATTGCACTGTGCTTTCTAGTGGGATACTAGAATGAATACCTGTTCCCTTGCTATCTGATAGACTATAATGTCGATGGGGGTTAGAAGACATACACAAGAAAATGTTTCACAGCTGGTAGGAAGAATAATATTTGAGATCCCCAGACAGGGAGACCCCTTATCACAAAAGGTGGAATAAAAGTAATACTTGTTTTCCATTGATCTGTCACATTTAACAATGACTAGGAATCAGTCTGCAGCCTGTAAACAGGAAAGATTCAGTTTGCCCAGAAATAGACTGGTCTCCAGAAGAATTAGTGCAGAAGGTGGCTGTTGCATCAAGCACAAGTTCCCATTCACTGCTGGAGAGATCTGTGTGTTCCACAGTGCTCACGTTTCAGACTCTGCCATGTGGCTTGAGAATGTCTTTCCACGTCTTGCTTTCCTAGCCTTTTGGAAATGATTGGTTGTGTCCTTCTGAAAGATACCAAAGACATGATTAGCAATGTAATAAGAGGCAAAAATGATTGAGTGACTCCCCAGTCCTATTCTCTGCTCCCTGAAGCAGCTTCTGGTATCTTTTGTTGCATAAATCTTTCTGCCTTCCCCATCCCTGCTTTAGTGGTGAGAATTTTCCCAAACAAGAAGAGGACTGAAGGAAATGCTTCAAATCTGAAGTTAAGGCTGATTTTTACAAATTGTTTAAAATCAAGTTGCTGCTGCAATACAGTTTCTCCTTAACTGTGCTTTTCTCCATCTGCCAGTGTACAGGAATTTATTTATTGAAGTCACTGCTTCAGAGTTCACTTGTTCTGCCAGGCTGTTCATTTCCATATGTCTCTAATTCTGTACAACTGGATGCAGAAACTAGTTGGATGCTATCCCTGGTTGCCAACCGCTATATGGCTCTAGAGATCACTTCTGAAGGTTACCAACAGGGCAGTTGTTAACTATTATCTACTGCCAATTGGAAAAAGCTTGGGTGCTTTTTCTCTTTTTGCTTATACAGATTGTCTTGAATTTATTGTCATGTTACACCATTGTAGGGTAATTGTGTTCTTCTTCCAGAAGCTTTAGTTTCTTATTTTGCAGATGAAAGATGTAAAAACAGAGTAACGCCCAATCATTCTGCATAAAACATGGTTGTCAGACAGCAGCTGTGTCTGAGGAGGTTCTTCCCTTCTGCTTTGTAGATACACAAGGCACCTCCTTGTATCTCACTTCGATGTGAACTGTCTTGCTTAGGAATTGAAAGTTTAACCTTGTAGCTCTGAGATCAGCACAGCAATTTTATGTGGAGTTTGATGTCCAGTAAAGGAGTAAACTGTGCTCACATAGCAAGATACTTTGTAGAGTGGGAGCAAGAGTGACAACCTTGGTGACCTTAGGGTGTGGAAGGGTGGAAGGAATAACACTTAATGAACATCCTTAGTGTTGGCTGCTTGAGAAACAGATTGAGAATCAAATGCTGTAAGGATGGCACAACCCTAGAAGTGCATTCTCAGTAGCTGAATGTACGTTCTTCTCAGCCACTGTATGTCAGATACATGTAAATCACAAAGACTGAACAAACGAACAGAAAAAGGTGCTGTGTGCATTGATATTTCAATGTGTTTGATACAATTTCTCTCAGCAAGGGCTGCCCAAACACACCCACCCACAGGTGTGGGAGTGAGGAAATTCTTACGGAAATGTGTTCAAGAAGGGGAGAAACCCTGAGGTTTCAGTTAGGAAGAGCTGCTTGCACTCTGCCACTGGATGAGGTTAACTAAGGCACCTCTGTTTGAACCTGTGTCTGCTCTCTGTTACTCTAGTGGAAAATAAGCCTAAATTCTATGGAATTACTATTGTGGACCTTTGTACTGTGCCGAGTGCTCTCTGTCTCTTTCAAGGGCATCTAGAAATGCAGTTTTGCTTCTGCACTGTTACATACAACACTTGTAACTTCAACATAGACCTGGGCAGTCATATCTATTGTTTTACTGGGGGGGTATGTGGTTCTGTTACAATTATGGTTTCATTCGCTGCTGTTGATTTGCAGTACATCTGTGCCGGTTTTGCTGAGCAGTGTTCAAGTGCAGAAGAACTTTTCCTGCCCCAAAGAAGTCAAGGCAGAGGTAGAGTCAGGAAGCAATCTTCCCAAAACAAAGCAGCTTGTCTATGAACATCTGGCCTGTGGAGGAGAGCTCAGCTCTCTTGAGTCTAAGCTAGTGCCCCACTCTGTTCTACCCTGTATCCCCCAGGGGCTGCCAGACCTGGTTTTTGTGTTCTGAACTATAATAAGTCTTTGACAACCCCTCAGAATACTAACGAGGTAAAGAAGAAGTAGGTTGATACATTGGAATGTCATGGAAGGAAAATCAAGTACTTAGGAGATTACTTTTTATATCTTTTCGTTATAAAAGAATTCTCAAATTACCTTAACTAAAGCCCTGCACAGCATCAGTTATCCGGGTATGCAGGAAAACAATGTCTGAAAACACTCTAGGAAAGAAAAAGAGAGAGGAACTTGGGGATTGAATTTTAATGAAGTGGATGCACATCTTTAAGTCTGCTGAGTATTATTCCAGCGCGCTTGGAGTCTTTGCTGTCTCTAAGGACTCCCTGCCAGAAGTACATATCTGCAGCTGGAAGCCTCCAGGAGCTATCAAGCCAAAGGCTCTTGCAAAACATCCTTGCTGCTTCTTTCTGCCACCCTGTTACATGTCCTGTTCAGCTTGTTCAGGTTCCAGGGCTCTGTGCCCTTCTGCAGTTCTCTTGGCAAAGCAGGGCTTGTCCACTGCCTGCTCCTGAAGCCTCTCTCCATGCTAGGCTTTTTGGAAAGGTGTATTTATTGCTGCCTAGGGCAGCGCTTCTCAACTGGATGTAAACTCACAGGCTATGTGAAATTCAAAAGATCAGTGTTGATTTATGCAACTGAGAAGCTGATCCAGAAGCTGGTACAGCACTTACCTCACATCCTAAATTCCATGAGTTTCAGCCTGCATTGCTCATGTCTGGAGTGAGGGAGGCTTTGAGCAGGGAGACCTGGTGGCAAGTGAGGTTGCACTGTGAGGTGAGGAGCCTTTCTTCTCCATAAAGACTCGATGGATTAGGAATGAGTCATTGTAGAGACAGGATTTGTTACACTGCTACAGATGGGATGGGAGAGAAGCTGTGTGCAATGAGAGGAGTCCGGGGTAACTGGACAGGTTGGGAAGAGGTGGAGGACAGTGACTGTGGTTCCAGGTTTTTCTTTTTCATTAAAGAAGCCTACCCTACAGCTCAGTGACTATTCCATCATGGAGTGAACAAAGGTGCTTAATGACAGTCATCTATCAGCTGTCCACATTTTAAGCTTCAAGATGTCTCTATTCCCAAAGCTCCTTGCCATGACAAGGCTAATTGTATAATTATAATGCTATACCAACCCCTCCTGACGTGCTCACACTGGCAAGGACCAGGGCTAAGGGCTGTGATAATTATCCCTGCAAGCAAGTCCATTAGCATAAATGTAGTTTACTAATGGGGCTGCTCCATGAGGAAGTGCAGTGTACAGAAGAGTGGGATCTAAACCAAGGGCTGTGAAATTAAAGCCATATTGAAACAAGGCTTTAATTGTGTGGAGCAGCACAATCAAAATAGGTGGGGAAAGTATCATTTTTGTCTCTTGAATCCTTCTGCAATTTCCTTTTACTATTCATCATGATTATTTTTCCTACTCTTCTGGAAAGCTTGAATATCCACAGATTGAAAGGAAGGACCCTTTTTCTGGTGTTGTTGGAGAGCTCTCACTGAAAAAAGTTATGTCATCAAGTCTCAGAGGGGACTTACCTCACCTTGCCCATGCCCAGGGATGTTTTTTTAGTACCCTGCCAGGTATCTCCCTGGGTTACAAAGGTTCATAAAAGCTTGAGAAGCCATTGCAACAAAATTGAGGTGGATCTTGCAGAGTTCCTTATCCTAGCTTTTAATTTCTAAGTGGTGGAAGGGGACAGATTTCTTTCTTGCTGTGATGAACTGGACCGTCTTGGGTTTTGTGAAATGCTGAAGATGCTTCTTTTGATCCTCTCTGATGTTAAGAATTTTTTTTTCCATCTAAGGCAGGTCAGGAAGTAAATGTTAGGACTTTGGTCATTGTATCTGATCTGCCATGCTCAGATTGATGTGGGCATGTTGAATGCAGCCACTGCTAGTAGGCCGAGACGTAGCATCGGGGCCTGGAGGCTCTTCCCTTGAGCCTTAGTTGCAGTGGCTGGAAATAATACTACTAATAAATCAGGGAATTGGATCCTATTAAAAATAATTGCAGCACCTTTGCACTTTGCATGTTTCCTTGGCAGGCACAGTATTCCACGTTTTCCTGCACAGTTGTGTATGTACTGATAGAAAATTTAACACAGTCTCCTCCCCCTTTCTTCACCAGTCATTTCATCTGGAGCATTGCACTGGTTTAGCAACTTCTTCATCTTTTCTACCAAACTCAGTAGTCCACAGAAGTTTCATGTGAGAAGCATTAAAATGAAGGAATGCTCAGTAAAGTTCAACTTAAATGCTGAACAAGTTTTTTTCATTTCTCTTTTTCTCCTTTTATCTCAAACTTACTGTCCACTCACCAAATTACAGTCATTCTTTCTCTGCAATTTTGTCTTTCACTTTCTTTACTTCCATCTTTCCCCTGCTTTTGCAGTGCTCTGTGTCAACCTCTGTTTCCTGTTGCTCTTTCTCCTTCATTCTCATTCCCTGGCTACTTGTCTCCCTCTAGCTGGTACCTGCTTGTGCTCTGGAGGAACACAGGAGCATCATCCCTGCCACCCATCTGAACTCTTATGTCAACATGTCTCACTGAAGGGTTTGGAAAGGACCTCAGTTTCTTCATTTCTCTCATAATAATGCACTTGGTTTTGAGGTTTTAATACCAGCTAACTGATGACTGCATGAACCCCACGTGTCATTCTAGTTTGTGGGGGAGGGATGTTGGAGTCTGGAAGATTGTGTCAGAACCACAGGAACAAAAATGTAAGATTGGTTTATATAAAAATTACAGAGATACCTTACTCCTAGCTTTATGCTCTGACCTCTGATTCTCTAAGGCTATTTTACATGCTCTAATAACCTCAGTGTGATAGTATTTGAGTTATTTATGGTCTTCAGTGTGTGTGTTATATATATTTGGTCATTAGCTCTAGAGCTGGGTGGAATGACTCAACCTTTGAAGGTGACTACCTCTCTCCACTGACGATGTAAAGACAAGCGTAGGCTAACCTTGAAGCTCTCTGACAGCTTAATTTGCAGGGGGATAAATGTGAAGGGTGCAGGTGATGACAAGGACACAAAGGAAATCTGAATCAAAGCAGGTGCTGGAGGACTAAGCTAAGGTTGGAACTACTAACACAGGTGTGTTTGGATTTCATTTCTGCACAGTGAGACACGTGCTCTTAGTGAGCTGTGCCCTTGGTTCTGCCTGAGGTCCTGGGAGCAGGGATATTAATTGAGCTTGGCAGTGACTGGGAGGGGTTTGTAGTAGGTAGTAATTGTTTTTTTCTCCCATCTTAATCTGACTCCTTATCTAGGCTGCCTCTTCCCTTCTCCCAAAAAATCCAGTGTTCCCAAAAACACTTCTATGGTTCATGGCTGTTAGGAAGAAAAGCAGAATTTTCAGCCATTTACAAACCACGTCTGCGATAAATGAACAACTAATTGCAGAGCGACAATTTATTGTTTTGTTAAATTAAAGGTGCACTTAGGCCTGACATTTATAGGGTCTCTGATACTGGGGACCTGACAGCCACAGGCTACAGAAACACTGGATGTTTTGCCTCAGTGCACCAGCACTCTCATCAAACACAGTGAGCTGCACCAGGGGGACATGGGACACACACAACACTAGATTTTTCCTAGCACTGCCCAACAAGACTGGCTTGGGAACACATTATTGAAAACCACTTCTAAATTGAATTCAAGATATTATAGGAGCACCTACTAGGGTCTGTCAGGATTTCCATTATGAGCACATATTTTTGAGGTTTATAACTCGACCATAAAATTCTGCAGGACTGTGACTTAGCATAAAATGTATCAGCCCAAAGCGTTTTTTTAAATTATTATTCCAGAAATATACGTATTTGGGTATTTTTAAGTTGCTGAAGTTCAGAAACAAAAGCTGGATTTCTTTCTCTATATACCCATAAATTAAAATGCATTTTCCCCTGGTGAGTACCTTTCTTTCAACATTGTTTTTTATAAGATAAATTGTCCTGCTTGGATAACTACAAAAAACTAAGGGCCAAGGCACTGATGTTACAAGTTAGGATGCCCTACATTTTTGAAAAATACCACAGTATGCACATGCCCCACAAAAACCTATTTATAAACCCACATCAGAGTCTTCAGGAAACTCTGCAAGGCCGTTTGCAAAAGCTTCTGGGACTCTAAAGAATGTTCCCATATTTGAATAGAGCTTAGCTTTCACAACTAGCTAGATCTCCCAGTGGTACATGGAAGAACTGAGCTAATGAAAGGGAAGGGAGATGCTCAGCAGAAGCTGTTCCAGATGAGGGGTGTGGTCTATAAGCATGATATCAAACCTACCAAATGTCTCTTAACAGAAGAGCTACTGACTGTGTCCCAAATCCAGATCTATCTTTGGAAAAACCCAGCACTGTCCACTTTTCATGTATAATTGCTTCTCTGTCCAAGTGGGAGCCAGGGGTAGCAGTGGAGTGAATCCTGTTGTCTCCCTGTCCTGGTATGACAGGAGCCTGTGCTGTATCAGGAGCCCATGAAACAAAGTACAAAATCAGTAGTCACTTGATATCCTTTTAAAAAAACCTTTCTGAGGTATATCTCAGGCCATAAATGAGACCTGAAGATAACACCTTACATCCTAGTGCTTTGCTGATGCATTCCTTTCACCCCAAAGCCGAGTTTAACAGAAATACCAGAACAGCATAGGTGACAGAAAATGCCCTGAAACTGTGTTTCCCTGGGACACAGCAGTGAATACACCCACGGCAGTGAGAAGCAGCCACTTACACAGCTCCTCCATGAACTGAGGCTAACAGGGCAGCGTGTCAGGAGCAATGCACTTCCTGCAGGTGCTCTGTGATCTCTGGGGTGCTCCTGTGCAATGCAGAAGGCCAAGGTAAGTCTGCTTAATATACCGTGAGAGGGGAGGGGGCAGTTCCAAGCTGCCGCTGGCACTGTTTCAGGAGCCGTGCCAGACCTCAAGCCTGCAGGGTCATCTGGCAGTCAGGTGTCATCAGTCAGCATTCTCCCCCTTTCCTGCATCCCATCTGTTTCTGTCTGGTCTGTTTGCACAAATTAGCTCTCAGTGTGCAGCAATTCTCACTGTAGTTGTGTTTTCTTTCTTTGTTCTGCGACCTCAGGCTTTCTTAAACTTTGCCCTTGTCTGTGGGACAGATTAAAATCCTGGCTGCTTCTATTTTTATTTACTAACTGTCCATGTCAGCAGAAGGGATCATATTCCACGCTCCTGCAACACATTAATATTTTCTGATTAGAGAGGAAATCAGATTGGGTTACGTATCCCAGGAAAAATACCAAGCATTAAAAGAATGCATTGCCCTGAGCTGAAACAGTTCTGAACAGTTCTGAATTTTCCAAATAAATAATTTTTTCAAGACCTCAGAAAAGTCTTTCTAAAAAATTAATTTACCTTTCTAAAAAATTAATTTTAAAACAAACTGTTTTCGAACAAAAAAATACAACTGTCTTCCATGAATGTTCTTGTTCTGCTTTTTCAAAATGGTATTTTGTCAGGTTGTTTCACACATATAACCCAAGTCAGTTTTAGAGACAGCAACTTTATTTTTCCGTAAACACTGGTTTGACCAATATTTTCTAGAAATCTGTGTATATAACTAAAATGCTACACTGTAGCAGAATTTGGGTTTGTGTTTAGGCTCAACTTGCATTGCTTGCATCATGAAATCCTTTACATAGGGACTTGCGTGCAGCAGTCTCCCATATCATGGATGTTGCATTTCAAGCAGCTTAACTTGGAATAATCTCATCCTGTGCTTTGTGTTATGATTGTTACACTCCCCTATCATACTTGAGCACTCTCAAAATATTAGTGTCTTCCCACCCAGCAGTCCTGCTAAGCAGGGCAATATCATTGTCCTAGTGGATGAGGAACTGCAGAGTCAAAAGGCCAGGTGATGTGTCAGGGCTCTGAGGCTGGAGCAGATGACTTTGTTTTCCAAAATACAGGGTTATTTCCTAACCTTTGAACACTCTTTTCTTTCCACAAAGCACAAATGCTATTTATGTGCACAAGGCAAATAGAGGATTTGGTGTTCCTGAATTGGAAATTGACTCTTTCTGCAATTATTTTGTTTTGTTTGGGTTTTCTCCTTCACATTTTTGGACTTAAATACAAACTGAGTCATCTCATATAAAGACAGAAATAAGACTAAAACACACCAACCAGGTGATGTAGAAAGATATGTCATCATTGCCAGATGAAGGTCTGGCTTTACCTGCTATAGGTAACAGTGAAAAACATCCACTTGTACCCAAAAAATGAAGTTCAATTGTAAAAGCTCTAGTGGTTTTGGGGTATGCAAGGTTCATCATAGTAGTGATTAAATGTTTGTGTGCATTTAGTCCAGCTAAATGAAGTTTTGTATGCTGAGTGTTAGCTATAAATTTATCATGGTTAAATACCCAAGAGGAAAACAAGTATGTGAGGTAAAGGACAGCAGTGGCATGAGGATGAATGAGTCTTAACTGGCTATGAATAAATTTAGAGCAGAGATTAGAAGAAGGTTATTTGGCACTTTAAGTGGTAAGGTTCTCAAACCTAGTAGAAATAACAGGGGCAAAATAATTAATGACTTTTAAGATGGAGCTTGATAAGTTTATCAGGCAAATTTGGGCTGAATGACACACAAATTCAAGGGCCAGAATTTGATGACAGGGTTGCTTTTAGTTCCTTGTTTTGAAGCTGAGTAGTAACAGAAAAAGAATAAACAATGAAAGGATGTGTTCCCACAATTTTCTGCGGGACAGTCCAGGTCTGAAAATTGGAGCTTCAAGAGACAGAGATCGAGTTGTGTCTTGCACTTTGAATTGTTTCTTGTTTTTCTGTTTCTTACTTGCTCACCTTAATCATTCTTAATTCAAATTAAATCAGATTCTCATTCCATTAGCTGAACTGAATAATGCATCACTCTGAGTTTTCATTGAAATCAGCCAGCCTATTCATGCAGTGATGATGCTGCTCTTGTGAGTAAACAGATCAGAATCAATCCCATAGTTCAGCCTGCTTCACCCTAAGAAAGAAAATGAAGCTTTCATTTCATCTGTCTTTTTTTATCCCTTGCCTCTGCCTGGGGCTTGCTATCAGTAATTCATAGTATGTGTACAGTGGGTGGAAAAAACACTTAATGGAATTATTTAATGAAGACTTTATTACATTTAAACATAAGTGCTGTAGTTTGTGTTGGAGACTTAAGATTCACAACATTTCTTCTGCAAAACTGGCAGTTCAGTGGTTCTGCTTTTGGCTACATTTAAAAAAATACTTCATTATGGTTCAGAGCTTACACACACCTGGACAATATTTTATTGAAGAGGGAATTTATTCCATGTTTTTCCAGACTTTTCTTATCTATCTTACCTTCTAACTCTCTATGTTTCTGGTGAGATATTCAGACCTACACATCTTTTTGGACTACCAATATTCACAGAATAATGTCTCATCTTGTCTGTCACTGTTGTTTCATCCCTCCCATTAGTTATGAATTCTTTTCTACTCTGCTTCGTACAAGTACAGCTTGTTACCTCCTCCTCTGTAATCTTTCCAATTTTGCTCCTCCTTGACTTTTTTTCACATATACTGTTCTGTCTTTTTAAGACTAAAATCCTAATAATGGTGTTATGCTCTGTACAGCTCTGTGTATCTCAAAGTTGAAGACTAATTCTTCCTACATCTCATTTTAAAACCATGAATGCCAGAAAGGAAATTTAATCACAGAGACAGTAGAAAAACTGTGTTTGGCAGCTCTATAATGGTACCGTGTTATGGGATTTTTTAGCTTTGCCTCCCGAACCAAGGTAAGCATAATTTGTGGCATTTTATTTTGTTCACAGAAAATTGTGAAGGCTTTTGTAATCATCACTGTGATAAACAAAACAAAATAACCCACTTCTCTTAATCGAGTCCTGTCCATCTTTGACACAGTCATGGACATTTCCAAGGTGCCATGGTCCCTTGGCCCCAACTGACATGTTTCTTAGCAGGAACCCCAGGACCTACTTTGTTGGGCTAAGGCTGTTGAACTGCTCCTGTCTGACTGAAAAGACTGGCTTTGGTTTAGACTGTACTTCCTCAGGGTCTGTGGAGAAGCTAAGTGATGGTCAGCCGGGGATTTCATGAAAAACACTTATTTTAGGGATAAATCCCAGAGTACAGTAATAAAGTGATCCCTAAAGCAAGCAGGCTTTTGCCCCTTTCTCTGTACAGTCCTACCCAACACCCATTTTCTGTCTTCTCTGTTTCTTACATAGGAGTTAGAAAGAATCATGTCTAAGATTTGGGGCATTTTTAAGTTACTCGCAGCTTTGCCCAATTCAGCTGAGGATTTGTGGCTTTGTCAAAATCTCAAGGGGGGTTTGCATGTTGTTTGACCTTTGGAGTGGGTTTCAGCTTGGCTGCTGCATGAATGGGATTAAAGAACTGATGAAAAACATATGAAGAAGCCTCTTTTGCCTGACGGAGCTGGCCACTGATCAGAATTTTAACATTTGAGTAGTGAACAAAATCATAATTTCCAAAAGAAGCTGCAGAAATGCACTTGGCATATTTCATTTAGAAATTAACTCGATCAAGTTCATTTTAAATACATTCATCTCATAATTTTTACTTTATTTCCTGGAAGGTATAGTGTGGAATGTCAAGTGGATCGTATGATAGCATACCTGTTATATACATGCCAGAATATAATATATAATTATATTTTATTTATTATAATAATAAAATATCACTTAAAAGCTTTTGAAGATACTCTTTATCAGTGCCTGTTTCATTGCAACACAGGCAAGGAGATGCTTTTAACAGAGAAATAAGCTGTGTCACTTTTATTTCGTGGTAGCTGCTTTTAATCCTTGTTAATATTATAAAATTTTATACAAAAGAAACTGATACTACCGCTATATATTTTATTATGATATGGTCTCACATTATGCTTACAGGATGTGTCATAACAATATAAAATAATGCACAGTTACTTGATGTAAGGGAGAGAAATTTAAAAAAAAAAAGTTAAAATCCCTTAACCATACGAAGGATTAATATCAGGATTTTATCACTGATGCAGCATCTGCCAGAATAGTTGTAATTACATTAAAAGCTACTTGGAGAAACAAGCCAACCTGCATTTGCATTTTGAGGGAGGCTGAGGCATGCTGTGCAACCTGATGCTGTGCAGGGCTGGCTCATCCCAGTTTCTGGAAGGCCAGAAATCCTGCACTCGTGTCCATGCAGGCTGTGCAGCATGACCAAAGCTGCAGCACATCCAGGATGTGCCAAACTAATGTTGTGGTTGGTCTGAGCATGCAAAGATTGTGCACTAGTTCATGTGAGACACATTGGATTTACCATATATGTCTCCAGAGCACACTTGCTAGTGTTTTTGTCCTGGAAATCCTGGTGGACACATGGGAGTCCAAGTGCTTTAGAATGCTTGGGGCACTCCAGGAGCTATTTTGATGTCACTTGTCTTCATATCCTCTTATAATTCTTATAACCTGTGGACATGTCAGCCTCTGGGGTTTTTGTGTGGTGCATTCCTTTACCTTCTTTTTTTAAGTTCATGTACATGCACATTTCTGTATTGGCAGCAAAGCGTTAGGCCTCTTGGTGTTTTGCCCAGCAAAGAAAGAAACTATACCTGTCATTCTTGAATTTCTTCTCTTGGTAAGGAGCAATGTCGTGTTACTTGCTATGATGAATATATCTAAGCTGGAAATCCACAAAATGGGAAGCAGAAAAGCAGGAACATTGCAGAGAATTCTGCATAAGTGTCAAGTATGTGTCTCCTGCTTGTGCAGTGTAGGAATTATGCTAAAGCATCATGCATAGTGGCTTGCAACTGAAGAGTAAACCATGTGAAGTGGCTGGCACTTGCACTGAAGGTAACCTCAGATGATTTGTCACTTCACAGTCGGTTTGTGTGCAGAACTGGTCAGGAACTGTGTTCTGCTCTCTCACCGTTCTCGTGAATGATGGCCTTTCACTCCATCCAGGCTGCATGCAGTGAGGAGAGGCACATCTTTTAATCTCGAATGTTTGCCCCAGAACAAATTAAGGTGAAGAAAAGATCACTTACATTTTAAAGCAGTAGATGGCAAAATGCCCTTGATTCTTTAACACTTGCACTCTGTGCAGTTCCTAATGTGCCTTCTTAGTGGCACCCAGTGTTAGTTTAGAAGGCAATGACTCAAATGAGAGTCTCTGTTTTTATGGTAAAAGACAAGATGTGGGGATAGAAAGGGCTGGATTTTGTTCCTGGCTGTTTCATAGGATTGTTTTGTTTCATTTTTTTTACATGAGGCTTTGACAAATCAGTTGAACTCTTCTCAGTGAAAATGCAACCCTTAATGAAATAAAGCATTCAAAAGTCCTCTAAAGAAAGACACTGTACACATGCCAAATACTGCTCAGCTGCTTCTGAGAGAGTTTCCTAAGATTATGTATGCCAGACCTGTCAGAGCTTTGTTTATTTACATTAATCTGAAGACAAGTGCAATAGATTCCAGTTTTCAGATGCATCATTCTCCTTGGTGGTTACCTGAAAGTATGTGCATTGGCAAACCTTGATAAATTCAGCTGACATACAGTAAACAGCTGTATGTTACAGCTTTCTTTGCCTGCACAACAGTGTGGTTGTGTGAGGTGCTTTTTAGGTAAACTTTTTAGATGAGGGTTGTTTATGTTAACGAGTTTTGCTGTGCATTCTCAGGCCCACACAAGGTTTTATCAAGTGTCAGAGCTGGCAGGTGGTAAGTCTGAGATGTGATAATACCTGTCTAAATAAATGTGGAATATGCATAAAAGTCAGGATGAAATCTTTGTGTTGAATATGCCACATATCTGGTTTTCTCAAATTACATGGACATACTTTTATTTCCATCTAAACCATTTTTAAAAGTCTCATTTTCTCTCTATTTGTACAAGGAAGAACATAGCTTGGCAAAGTCCGAAGTGTTTGAGCCAGTTAAAATATTCACAAATACTGTGAGTTAGAATGATTAGGAACACAGATATGTGTCTATGGACTTGCACCCTCTAATTTAAATCTTTGGCTTTCCAGATTCAGTTGACACAGACATCACATCATTTATGGCCCATTGTTAGTTTATGAAGCCAAAACTTATCAGAAATGGATAGCAGAGACTCATAAGCAGTCTGCTTTTTATAACTGATAATCTAATCTTTCACTGCCCTGAAGAGAGACAGCTAATCGGTGTTTTGAGCTCAGCAGCAAATTGAAGATTGTTAGGAACAGCAGGTATTTTAACTTCAGCAAATCTGTAACACAGTTTTTGTAACTCTTTTAATAGTCATTACGTTCAATAACAGAAAAAAACATCTCCACAGGTGTCTTCTGTACAGTTTCTAAAGCAGAATCCCTAGCTTATTGCCAAGTTCTTCTTGTGATTCTTTAGGAAGAAAGTAAAAAAAAAAAAGCAAAAACCTTGAGTAAAGCCAGCCCTTCGTTTTGAACATCAGCAATTCTCTAGAAGAGCCACATTTTCTCTATGCTGTATAATGAGTCAGGTAATCCTACCTCAAGGGTGCTGATGTACTTGGGTACCATATGGAGCTGGATGGCACTTCATTGTAGTTAGCAGTCAGAGGAAAACTTCATCTGAACATTTATGTATCCAAAGCTTTTTCCATTCCTGGAAGCAGATTTTCCTGGCCAGCTAAAATATTTTGAAGGTGTGTGGGCTCAAGCACGGTGATTTAATAGCAGGACTGGAACATAAGAGCCCAGGTAAATGTTATTTAATTGAATCGGTCTCTGTATACTGATGTCTGTCTACAGAGCACATTGCTTTTTTCATCCATCACCCTACTGATGCTCATTTACCTTGGCATTCAGAAAGCCTTCTTCTCAGATAACATCACAATTAAAGAACGAGTTCTGAAGTTGAACTGGCCTTAGTGAGAACTGGTAAAAGGCAGGTAAAATCATTTCATTTGTTAGGCCAGCGTGCCATTTACAAGGAAAGCTATAGACGGCTTTCCAAACCCGACATGTCTCATTAGATTCAGTTTGGTTCAGATTTCAATCTCTTGGCTTGTATTGTCATAGAAGCTGGAACTGAAATTACAGCCCACATAATACCCCCCACAGGAACTAATTTATGTTTTCTGCAGTAACTGGCTGTATTAATATTGTCCAAGTGTGTCATTATTGACTGTTGGCATGTGCAGGTGGTGCTAGTGAGTGAGTGACACTTCTCTAACACCGTTGTTGGAGTGTCAACAGAACTTTAGTGCCTAAATAGCTTTAGACTTTTGTAAAAACCTCAGCCTGGAGTAACAGAAAATATGGTGTTCTGATCTTAAACGTTGCCCTGTTGTCTTGGTGCACCCACTTGTTTCAGAGCTCGGTTTTATTTCAAGCAGACTTTGGTAGGAATAATGTGACTGCAAGTGGCATTGTTGTTTTTCAGAGAAATAGTTCTTAAATTCTTAGATACAGGCCCACTGTGTATTCAGCCATCTACTGAAGATCTGCTTGGTGGAGACTGAGCAGAGCACACAACATTCTCAGTGGTGTAGCCTTGTCTTTCTTCATGGAGACAGGCAGGACTGAACACAGCTGTGTGCCATCACCAGCCTTCCCTGTGCATAAGGAAGGCCAACCAGAGGCTGGTTTATGGTTTTACTGTAAGTAAAAGTGATAGTAACAACTGGTCACCTCACAGATCCAGTGAAAGGCTGCCTCGTAGCTGGAGAGAGATGTGTGATCTCTTTGTATCTTCAGGGATGGTTTCATTTATAGATCTTTTACTTAAGGCCTATGGAGAAATTAATTGTATAGAAAACACAATGTTTCCATATTACTAGTTTGTTTTAAAAATACTTGGAGAAGTAGAATCAGCACTGGTGATAGTCTTGCTTTGAGAACAAGGTTGGAAAAGTGATCTCCAGAGATCCCTTCTAACTAACATTTCTGTGTCTGTTCACAGCTTTTCACAGAGAAAATGTGGGTTGTCAGTTGTCTAATTGCCATATTCTAAGCCCAAGTACTGTCCAGTAACATAATAAGATTATGTATAGTTTTTTTCTGAGTGTTAGGCCCTTGTAGATTCTGACTTGTGGTAGACATTACCCCTTAGTTCTGTTAAAAATACAGTGTTCTAATCAGCCATTTGAGGTGAGGTGAAGACAGGCAAGAAAGTGCAGTTCCAGACTGAGCAATTCTGACTGCTTAGTAAAGGGCAAGGAGATAGTTCTGTGAGGAGCACCATTATAAATACACATTATCCTAGCTATGAAGTAAAGTGTAAAAAGTGTTTCTGTACTTTCATGCTTTACACTGAACTGCTAATATTTCTTCATTTTGTCTGACAGCAGCAATGTGCGGAGCACAAGTCTCAAGATGAAAATTAAGAAAAGAGCGAGTGAGGAACGCTGACAAATCTAGGGGCTGGATATGCACATTTTCAAAGGAAAAGTGATTTCCCTGGTGAAGTTTGAATTCCAAGAACCAGGTCATAATACATTTACTCGTGCACGTGCAGCGTGTCATAACCTGGCTCTTGGTGGTTTTGCCCTAATGTCAAATAGGGGTGCAACTTCTAGAATCCTTTAGCAATTTTGCCATTGTCCAGCTTTTGCAGAACGCAGCGTCAGCTCTCAAGCAAGATGCTCTCAAGCAAAATGTTTCCCCTCTCCTTCAGGTGCCCC
The DNA here is from genome assembly GCF_001715985.3 of Manacus vitellinus. Lineage (NCBI taxonomy): Eukaryota > Metazoa > Chordata > Aves > Passeriformes > Pipridae > Manacus > Manacus vitellinus. Next base: position 2,319,845 of record NW_021939471.1, on the reverse strand, counting down.
CTCCATTTACTGTACAACCTCTCAAGCACTAAGGGAACGTATGTTCTCTGTGCTTTCTGGGCCGTGGTTACAGACCCCTCCTACACTGTGTACAAAAGGCAGCACAGCATTGGAAAGGGAAGATAAAGAGCACTCCAGCGATGCAAAGAGCCAGTTAAGTACAGGTCATAAGCCCTTCCAGATGTACTTGAACAGATAATGGCTGTAAACAGATTTTTCTGAATTCTCCTAACTAGTAACTAATGGGATCTCTGAGGTAGGAAAGTCAGTCGATTGCAGCGTTCTGAGCATTAGTAAATTCTCTGCTGTCTCAATTGTCTGTGGCCTATTCTTGATGAAAAACACATATGCACATTTATTTCAGCTTTGGAAAGAAGAGTGCACGATTCCTTCCCATGTATCTTCCTGCCCTTCTCCCAGAGTTAATTAAAAACTGCATTTCCACAAGTACTCAGGAAGTCAGAAAAGCATTTCCCAGCTTCCAGAGGTTCATATGCTGCTGGCTAGTGACCCCAGGTGAATGGTGGCACTTTGGAAGGAACTGAAGTAGTTATATATTTAGGCACTGAGACAATTTTGAATCGTAGTCAAGATTAGGAGGGAGCCTGCTGAGTAGAACTGAGCATAATATTCAGAGTGTACAACCAATTAGATTGATTAGGGCATTTTTTGCCCAGCTTTGTGAATTAAGAAAAATAAGAAAATTTTGTCCACCTGTCATGTTTTCATTGATACTGTGATGCTCCACCTCCACATGCAGAGAAACCCTGCAGCTCCCCTTTGCTCCAGGAAGCTCACTTGGGGGGGTGTGTTCGGAAAGCATGGTCCTGGGGCTGCACATGTGGGAAGGGAAAATGGAAAATTTGCTGAAATTTTCATCCAGTGCTGGGCAGAGCACAAACGCCAGTTGGTAGAAGTTTTACATTTTTTCAATGAAGGCTGTTACACTGCTAATATTTCAGAAGCAGTGGTTGCTTCTGGTTTTCCTAGACTTCTTAGGTAGCTAAGAATCTATAGCAAATATCATACCTTAGATCATCCTCTTCCATCTGCTTTGTCAATCAGTCCAGCAATGGCTGCTGCAGACAAGTCCACAAAATAGCCATTTCCCAGTTAATCTTACCCCACCCTTATAAACATATCTGAGGGAAGACTCTGTCCTGTCATATGCATTTATTTTTTGAGTTTTAATTTACTTTCTGTTGGTATTCAGGTCACCAAAACACTGTTATGTTTCTTGTTCTATTTTCCTTCATATAAAAATAAATGTCAGGATGATCATTTGAGTAATCTTTTTTTTCCCTGAAAGGGTAGGTACCTTCCTTTCTCTAGTCTCTTGTGCATCTTCTTTCTGTTTAATGTAACCTTTCATAGATTAAAAAGGCAATGATGTTAATAGAATTGCATAATTGTCAAGAGATAATGTTCTCCCAGTGAAATATCGCTATTGAGGCATAGCTAAAGCATTTAGAGCAAACAAGCATGCAGAAACAAAACAAAGATGTTTATTTTCAAAGCGACACATCTTTGCCATCATTGGCATCTAAATCCTCAGATGTGTCATTCAGCCTTTGCAGGACTTGGTCCCCACATTCCCAGTGCAGCACTTGCACTGGGAATACGTAGGTCTGATGACTTACATCGAGTGCAGAAAGACTTTATCCATGGTTATGACCAAAGAGAAACAGAAATTTAAGATTTCAGATGCAAATCCAACCTTTCCTGGAGATCCAGGAATGTTTAGGGGCTTGGTTCTAGTTGCTACCTTTTATCTTAATTCCATATCAGTTCATCTTGTGCCAATGCAATTACATAGGAGAAAAAAAAAAGAAAAGATAAAATGACAGCAACTGGGCTCACACCTTATCACTAAAAAAAAAATCCTTCCTAAAAAGTTAGATTTCAGAGTTACTGGGAGCAGATACCAGTCACTGCCAACTTAATTTTTGAATGGTAAGGACGAAGTGGTAGTGGATGATGAAAGTGAATTGTACAGTATATATGAAAATATTTTGCTAATGGGTATTGGTAGTGACAGTGGAAAGGGCTGTGTAGAACTGAGCAGAGGACTAACAGCATGGAGCAGTGTAGTCTACAAGGAGAGGAAGCATAAGAAGAAAAAGACTGCAGATTTGTGGAAAGCCAAGGAACAGCATGTTCTTCTCAGAAATACAAAAAATAGGTAAGTACTGTCTTTCAAAATGCTTTTGAAAGTAATCCTAGATTTCTCCTTTCTGGATCAAAGTATGGTAAGTTATCTAGCTGACAGACAATGAAAGTTGTGTCCACTAGGAAAGCAGCAATTTAAAGTAGAGATGTTTATGTTTTATATAAAGATATATTTAATATTGCAGAAATACTCATTTCAGAATCCACAAAAATCTCAGAAAAAGTGCTTTGGTTTCCTGTTGGCAGTTTCAAGAGTCAAACCCTAAAATGAACCAGGAAGTGGTTCATGGGCTTGTTACCTTGTGTCTTCTGTGGTCACGTTTGAGACGCAGTACCCCAATTACATTGAGAATTTGAGTTGGAAATACGTGACCATTACCAGTTAGCAGTGCCCCCTTCTCTGGAAAAGTAATGCAGTGGTACTGTAACCCGAGTTATTAAACTGAGATGCCTTCAGGAAAGAGTTTTTGAATTGGATTTTGATTTAGAATAGTCTAACAGAAGAAACCTTTTTAAAGTAATAGATCCTTTATTCAGCTGCGTACGTGCTATAAGTGTCTGTATAATCAGCTTTCTGTTGGGGGTCAGATCTGAGCTCTCGTGAGAACAGTAGGGTGAGTGTTTGATCCGGTCAGCGTTCACTGAACTTTCATACTATTATTCCATACTTTTGCTGTCAGGAAGCAAGTGCTTATGTTGCAACAGCAAGCTGTGTTAATGCTCCCACTAGAGGAACTTGGCTCTGTTTTCCAGTGGAAACTCAGCATCCAGAAGTACTTGGAGTCATTTGAAAGGATTCTGTAGGAATAGCATTGTGGTATTTAAAGTGGTTGGCAAATCTTGTACTCATATCTCTAGAGGCAGAGAAGAGGGAATTTGGTGATGTACTTCAGCAGCATCATCCAGAAGCTGCAAGTGCCGAAAGGCAGGAGTCTGGGGTGGGCTCTGGGGGTGTCTGAAATCTGTCCAGTGGTACAAGGCAGTTGCTAACACATTAGTGCTGTCTTAAGAGTCTGGCATGTTTCAGTAAATAAAATCTGTCTCAAATGCACTTTCAAAGTGCACTAGAGAAGGGTGGTTGTGCATACAATAGAACAGATGATGCTAAGTGCAAGAGTTGTCCCCCCAGCTTATATTAGGAGGATTTTAAATTTCAGACAAAGACTAACAATAATATGAGGTTGCATGAAGGTTAATGTTGTTTAGGCAGATGGTGAATTGCAGATTCAACCTGTTGTCACAATAATGAATGTGTTTGAAAAGATGTTCATGTGACAAATGGGAGAAAAATGAAACAGAATGTGCACATGCATGCACACACAAATTTAGCATTGCTGGCTACCACTCATATATGCACAGGTATACAAATTTTTTTAAGGATTCTGTATTGACTCATTGCCACAAACCAATATGAAAAGCAGGACTACAGATTCAAAAGAATGCACTGTTAATACTAATCTGACATAATTTTGCCTGACAGCAATGACAGAAGCATTTGATCTGAGTCAGGCAAAATTTTATGGCCCTATTAGAGGTAATTTCCACCTTTCCTCCTCCACCACGGCCATTTTTTACCCTTCTCTCTTTTTCCGTTTTACAGCTTCATAGCAAAGAAGCCTAAAAAAAAAAAAAATAAGTGTTTTACTGGGGCCTAAAGGGTTCAGCCAAGTGTTTCTCCAGTGCTTTGAAAGTCTGTGGTCCTTTCTCCTTGGGAGCCATCTCAGAGCATGGAGTTGCTTTTCAGATGAGAATGAAGTTGTATCTTCTCCTTCAGTCAGATATTTAGTTAAAATAGTACAGACTCAAAGCTTTACTATTTATTGTAGATCCCTTTGAAAATAGCTGAGCAAATTCCCTCTAGTTGCAAATCCATTGGAGTTAAAGCATATATGGGGATTTGTTTAAGCTAAATAAAAGTAGTATGGGAGGTTAGCCATAGCAATGTTAAATCCTTTTGTGTATTATGAAGAGCACTGTTTTTGGAAACGATTCATGATCAGACATTCTTGTTAACTATTCATCCAAATTATATGAGCTGGTTTCCAACACCTGGTTCACAAGAATAATATAAATGGGCAGGAAGGGGCGTAGCCCACTGTTTCAGAATTGATATTGTACATGAAGTCAAAAGGAGATTTAGGATCCTTGTAGCTTTTTCAGGCTGTATCAGTTACATATGTCCCTGTCATGCCTGTATTTTTCTGCAACTTTCTCTCCAAATAAAAGATTCAGGGAGATCATTACTGAATGTCTAGGACTTATGTAGAAAATGCCCTCTGTATTCACACAAGCCCACCAATCCCCAGCTGAAGAAAAATGTCATTTACTCTGGAAAGAGGCAAAGAAAAACTATAGAGGAAGTCAAAACTTTTCTACAGCCTTTGCAGGGATTGCAACTCTGTCCGGCAAGGTTATGTGTTTACTGCAGATGTAATCTCCATTTGGATTTTTAACAGATTTTAATCTTTTTTCACTATTCTTGCAATAGTTCAGTGTCAAAATTAAAAATACTTAGCCCTTCTTCCAAAAGCCATTAAAAAGCCTTGTTTTTTTCACCCCTTCTTTCTGCCCATGAGGAGTTGTCATTTTCCACCACTTCCATTTTCTCCAAACTGTGTATTCAGCTCTTTTTAAATATTCATTTTTCCATTATATTTTTAACCTGACTGTGATCATCTTTTGCCTAATTACTTACCTGATTGGTTTCAGCTGTATCCTGAGGGGGAATGCCAGACTAGAACCAGCAGTGTCACTTGATAGTATCTTGAAATTGGGCAGTCAGAGATAGTTAACAAGGACCCATCAGGCTCCTTTGGAGAATGACAGTCACTGTCATCAGTGGAGGCTGGAAAATATTTTTTTTTTTTATTATTTTCCCTTCATGGCATCAATATTCTGTATATAATTGTGACTGCAGAAAAACCTGCTCAGAGTCTCAGAACACACAAATGTGTGCTGTATTTCTGCTGAAAGGTTTCCAGAATAAAACATGTGGTAGTGACTGTGAGTTTGTACTGGAGTCTGAAAAGCCTGAGTGGGGAACCTGGGCCTTTACACCTTTTAGATTAAAGTTTCTTGTCTCATCCTTTCCATTTTGGCAGAGAAACAAGCTGGAATAAACAGAAAGAGCAATAGTTATGTTTAAATTCTCAACAGTCTGTTCTCCAGCTGCAAATATTTACCTCCAGTACAACCCAAATGTGCGATGAATTGGAGGACCAAAGGTGTGTTAGCTGTGTAGACACAAATGCTTAATTTCAGAGAGCAGAGTAGACAGGCTGGAATGAAATTCTGGGGAAGAAGGAAGTATTTTAATTGATTAGCCTCATTAGCCAACTGCTGCAATAACCCTTTTTTTTCAGAAATCCTTGCTGTGTTATTAATCATACCTTGTGTAAGGGGATTTCTAGTATTTATAGAGGTACAGCTGTGACAAACGAGATATCTTCGGCTCTCCTGCATTTCCAGTGGTACACATCTAGTAGGCTGGAAGAGGAAAAATGGCAGAGATGTTTCTGGTTTCCTCAGCGACTCCTGGCAGTGGCTGCTGCATTGCTCTCTGACAGTATGTACTGCTTTGCTCCCCAGCAGCATAGAGCTTTCTGAAAAAACTTTATTAGAAAACTGTAGGTCACAACTGTCAAGGTCAGTTTTAGATATATATTTTCAGGCATGGTGTCAATTAACAGGGTCGGTCTTTTATGTCAGACAAAGAATGAGTATGATGCAAAGGTCACCTCATGAAAGATAACGTGAGTCTAGCCCAGTGATGGAAAAATAGCAGTTGTCCTGTTCACCTTGGCATGCAAATATAGATCTTTCTTCCAGGAGACGCAACTGCACAGCACTGCAGGAATTCCGCTCTTCAGGTAGAGTCAGACCTGAAGCAGCAGTCCTGCTTTGGCTTCCCTGATCCTTGGAAGAGGGCTGTAGTAATGCCTCTTTCATCAAATCATTTGATGCTTGTTGGATCCAGAAGCTTCTCTAAAAACATTGCTCTTTGCAAACCTGACAGATTTTTACCCCTCTTGTGCCAGGCGCTTGAATTTCAAATACTCCTTTAGTAGGGATGCCCAATGCAGATGTGGCTTGCCTGGTAATACAGACTTTGGGAGAGCGTGCACTTGCTTCTAAATCCAGCTTTGTTTTGGCTCAGCTAACAGTGCTTTATTTGGGTGGGTGAGTAACAAAAGGAAGAACAAAAGCACATTTAGCTTAGAGTGCGTTGTCACGGTTTTTACTCCCCACCAAAACAAAGAGGAAGAGAGAGAGAGAGAACAGGGCTGTTATGGAGATTATCATCATCCTTTTGAGACGCCACGGTATTTTCCCAAAGAGGCAATGACATTTCTTAATTACTGTCTTCATGGGTAGCCATGTGTAGAGATTACCAGAGGCTCAGCAGTGCATTGTTCTGCCAAAGCCTTGGAGAATGATAATGCTGACAGTACAGCACTCTGCCATCCAACCCTCTTCTCCTTCCCCCCCTCTTCATTACACCGGCTAATTACTTCTGCTACTGGTGGGTGTGCAGTGTTGCTTATCCCACATAACCCCAGCAGCCCTCCACTGTCAGGGTAATTTACAGTAATAGCGTTACACTCTCTTGCCACTCGAGCCCGGCCCACGTGGAACTGAAAGGCTGCCAGATCAACAGCACTCGAGCGAGAGGCAACCTGTGCTCCAAACTGGGGAAAACACCAGTTAATACTGGTGACTCCTTGGAGCTGCCGTGTACCAAAAAGATCTGCAAGGAATTTTGGTTCAGTCTCTGCCTTAAAATACATATGTATGCATGGGTTCATTTCTGCTCTCAGACGGTTTTCTCCATGTCAGTAGCAGAGTAAGAATAGGCAATTTTTTGATTTCTCACTACCTCAGCTTCATTTCCCAGCAGAAAAGGCTGAATGTGCTAGTACAGCACAAGTGTTACAGATACCGTTTTAATCAATTATGTATATATTTTTCTCTCTGAAACATTTAAGCGCATAGGTGTGCTTTTACCATATATAATATATACATATATTGTGTAATGGAAAGGTTCTGGGCAACTAATTTCTCTTTGTACCTTTCAAAAAGCTCACTTCCCTCCCTCCCTCCTTGTCCTACAGGTACATATTTCTATGCCTGTGTGTGGTTAGAGAGGATGAAAATAAATCCCACTGCTGTCTAGCAATGAATTCATATTTTGACTCCACTGACAGCACACAGTGATGTTATCGTGTGATATTAAACTTCCAGTTAATAAGAAGTCTGAACACTAGTATCAGTTCTGCGTGAAATATGGTTGATTCTGGCTATATACCAGAAAAACTGAAAATAGACTTGCTTCGAGCAAAGGCCTTAACAGCTTGGTAGTTGCAGACATAGAGTCTTAAGAGTTTGAAAGCTGTTATATCCACCATCAGAGTCATTCAGACATTATATTAATAGAAGAATAATTTGGAGTATGTAAAAAAGCAAGTCAGTCATCTTGGTTTAAATAAACTTAAGCTGGGGTGTTTTTGTAGCAGATTTCTAAACAAAATATACATAGTATATAAATACTCAAATATTTACATAACTGAGTGTAATTATATATATACTTATATACTTACAAACTAAACATAAAATGAGCAAAATGTTTTATTGAATGTATTCACTACTTAGAACGATGTTTAAGTAGCCTGTGATCATTTTCTGAAAGTAATCTTGTAAATCTGTGGTGCAAAAGTTTGCTTTACAATTAAGTGATCAGTCTCTGTCCTGCTATTCTTGAAGACACAAACGGCCCTCGCCCTTTTCCAGTCCAGCACATACTCCCCCTTTTCCTGATGTTGAGGTATTGTATTCACAGGCCAGTCAAATATATTAATAAACATAGGCAGGTGCACATTTAGCATATCCTGCCCCACCAGGATACAGTTTTTCAGTCCTGTCAGTGATGACTGACTGAAGTTCAGGGCTGTGGGAAGCCCAGCCCTTCCCTTCAGTAAGGATAAAATAGATGCAAATTCCCTCTGCAAGAAGCCAAGCATCCTTTGTTGCTCTCAAAATTCCTCAATTCCTGAAGAGCTGTGACTCAGTTCAGGCTGACTCAAACCAGAAATATCTCTGTCTTGTACGAGCTTCATCCTAATAGATAAATCCAGGCTGAGTTTGGCCTATTAGATGAGTCAGGTCAAACCACATGGCTCACAGTGATGACAGAGAGTCCCTTTTAACGGTCTGGATGCTGCTGGAGTGAGAAGCCAAATACAAGCCCTCTCCCATTTTTTCCTCCTTGAAGCTTGGACCATGTGGCATATTGCAGCATAACTGAGCTCTGCTTCATTTGCCTTATCAGAATACATCTCTGCCCTCTCCCTAGGCTGGGAGTGAGGCTTATTACTTTGAGCTCCAAAGGGACAATCAGCTGAACATGATATAATTGACATGTGAGCAGTGCAGAGTAGCTGAAAGGCCTGGGAATTTCTTTACTTTCTGTGTCAGCTATTGATAACCCTCTCTGAGAGGGGAAAGCTGGAAGATTTGAGTGGCTCCCCAACATGCCTAGCTGGTTCTCATTGGCAGTGGTCTGAGAACATCACTTTGTTCCTGACCTCGTTTGCCAGACTGGAATGTGTCATAACTGGTTTTCTGTGACAGCTTTCTTTCTTCCCCTTTCTCAGGATTGTTGTTAGTGCCCTAGAGACTGTGACTCTAAATGAAGATTGTTCTGTTTGGACCTTTTAGGATGATGCAGCCTTCTCCCAGTAACTTTTACTCCATGTATTTACTTTTTACGTTTATGAAAGAATGATTTGTTGGAGATGTAAATTTTAAAGTAGTTTGTAACAGCTCTGTGATGTAAGAAACAGCACATCTAATACAAGAAAGACCTGGGAAGAAGTCATTACTGGACTTGGAAATTGTGGTGTTAGAAAGCTGACTGCTTTGTAAGAGCCTGAGGCTCTAATCAGCAAACTTGTTGGTAATGAGTGATTTCATGTGGCCTATTGCTTAATTCTAAAACACAGAGACTATATAAACAGCTCTGCAGTTCATTACAAAGTCAAATGTGCTTTGCCATTTAAATTGGCAGAGGTGACTGTGAGATTTAAGTGTTTCTATTTATTTCAACCAAGTATGCTGTATGTAGCAAGATGAAGGAACATTGAATAATAACAGATCAGGATTCATTTTGGACCATGTTTACGTGGGCTTTTTTAAGCATGCTCTTTTGTTCTGTTTTGTTTGGTTTGTTTTTTAACCTGATACCACGAGGAGAGCAGTAGTCAGGCAGGAAGAGAATAGCCCTATTCCCTAGTATAAAAGCTTGAAGCTATAGATCTATTTGAAGAGGAATTTGAATACACTATCACTTAGTAAAGTGTTAGAGTAAATAGAAAACAGAGAGAGGAAGAAGCTTGCAGTTTAACTCATAATTGAAGTCCCCTAATAACACTAAGGTTGTGCATTCAATTCCCATATGGGCCATTCAATTAAGAGTTGGACTTGATGATCCTCGTGAGTCCCTTCCAACTCAAAATATTTTGTGAAGCTCTACTAAATACTGTTGAGCTGGTGAGTATGCTGTGAAAGCAGATAGTTCCTAAAATGGAAACTACAGTCTAAATCAAAACCAAGGATCACATTATTTATTTACTTGCTGTAGAGGCCATTTTGCAGAATGTACCATCAGTCTCAGAGGGGTTTTCCATAAAGCTGCTCTTTTCATCAGACTGAACTGCAGCAATGAAGCCCTGGGAATGCTTGGCTGTGTGTCTGTGCATTCATGCCTAAATATGGGGGAGTGGAGAAGGGAGAGTCACATCATGGCATATAAAGCTGTGCAGGTTCACAGAGGTTGCAGGAAGGTGTCAGAAAAGGTAACTCAGGTTGAAACCTGTAGCTCCTTTGCACCTGTTTAGTTAACATAGAAGATGATATTTCCAGTAAGAAGACAGAGATGAGCTCTGAGCAGTCCTTGAAAGTGCCTGTCTTTGCTGGCTTTGAGGAGAGCAGAGAGACAGAAATCACTTTTGAGATATTGTTGGTGTTGGCGAGTACCTGCTAAGTCAAAACCATGTGGTGGAGTTGAGGAATAAGCCATGATATTCACAGGCTGGGAATTTCACTCAAAATGGCCCAAACATTCCTGTATGGAAGAGGTAGTCTGGTTGGATGCCATGGACACGAGAAGTGGACAAGCATACTTGTGTCATCTGCTTGGGGTCTGCTGAGAGTGAGTGAGATCCCTTGACCATGAGGGATGGTGACATCATGGAAGTGGTTTTTTTCATCAAAATGTTGTTGTCACCATTGACATGTTCTCCCATGTAGAGCACTCAAGGGAACATCTGCCCTAGAGGATTGTTCTCTTGGACCAAGCTCCAGAGGCCAGACTGGTTCTGGACGGAGAAAGTTAAATTAGCATGCAGGTTGATGCTTCAAAGGAATAACTCATCTTTCTTTCTAATGCATTGTTCATTCTTGGTTTGCATTCTGATTGCTTAGTTTTGCTATAGTTCATGAGAAGGTCCCTGGGGTGAGAAGGCGCCAGAGCTTTGGCAATAGGGTCAATGTAACTGTCCTACAGTGCAGCTATGGGGGTTTGATGGAGAAGCAGAGACCTGACCATAATCTTCCTTTCTGTTGTTAAAAGATACCAACATGGTTTATTAGTGTCACATGTGTTATAATGAAGCAGTAAGTTGTCTTTCCCCAGATTACGGCATGGTAATACCTATTAATTTTGTCAGAATTATCATAATCCTCACACATATCCTACTCCTGACAAGCATGAGGCTTTAAAATTAATTTTTTTTCTGTTGGTATTTCTATTCTTTTTTATTGTCACAGTTACTGATTTTAATTGAGGTATACTGGACACGCAGGAATGCCAATGAGATATTTTCCTTTAAAAATCTGCAAGCCAGCAGCATTTCCATTCCATGCTGACTTCTTAGCCTTCTTGTTGTCACAAATGCCTTTCTGAAGGATTTCATGCGCCTTCAAGTGGTGCTTTCGTATCACTTCTTTGCGATGTCATTGGAGAGATCACATGCAGATACAACCCAAAATCACATCTGTGAATATTATACAAAGAATAAACTGTGTGTTTCTGCTCTTTCTCTGTCTCATGTCGATGCTGTCTAGGTCAGTGCAGATGCATACATATTTGTATTAATATAGAGCTGTATATTTATTGATGTCATCTATGTGGAGGTGGTACAACCATCCCGCAAAACACCCTTTTCTGCATTGCTGCCAAAAAGGAGGATGAAGGTAGCAAACTCATTCCCATTCTGTGCCTTTTCCACCAGCATAGCACTGGTAACACAGAATGTTGTATTAAAGCAGGAATGATCTGACATCTGCATTGTGTTAGGGTGGCAGTTGTTCTTTGCAGTCTCTTTTGTTGAGCCTTCATCCTGTTGCATCATGTATGATGTGATAACAGGATAGCTCTTGCCATAGGCAGCCAACACACAACTGTCAGCCTCACGATGGTAATTGTGTAAAAACATTCTCTCAATAGCAGAAGCCACATAGTGTTCCTGAGGGTTCAGTGTTCATTCTTGGTGGGGGTGAATTTGCAGTAAAGGGGTAAGTATTGGCACAGTCTCTCTTACAGTGATCAGGATATGTTATTAGCTACTGATGAACCACCTCTCCTCGGGCATCTGACACTGAGCTGTACACTTTCCAAGTTCACAGAATGGGTCAGATTGGAGGGGACTACAGTGGGTCATCTGGTCCAACCTCCTTGCTCAAGTAGCATCATCCCAGAGCACACGGCACAGGATTGTGTCCAGACAGTTCTGGACTCCAGTGAGGGAGACTCCACACCCTCTGTGGACAATCTATTCCTGTGCTTAGTCACTCACTCAGTAAAGAAGTTCAGGTGGAACTTCCTGTGTATCAGTTTCTGCCCGTTGCCTCTTGTCCTATTGCTTGGCACCACCAGGCAGAGCCTGGCACCTCCCTGCACATACTGAAAGACATTAAGTCCCCTCTCAGTCATCTCTTCTTGAGGCTGAACAGGTCCATCTCCCTCAGCCTTTCCTTGTAAGAGAGATGCTCCAGTGAAAGTTACCACGTCAACCACATTTTTTGGATTGCCTCACCTGCTGGGAGATCGTGAAAAGTCTCTCTGATCCTCCAGAGCCTTTTTGGGACAGCATTGGCAGGAGAAAAATCAAGGATTGATTGTGTTTACTGTGTTCAGTTATATGAAGTATGTGTGTCTAGTATGTTTCCACAAGGAATGCAAGAGATCTGTTATATGGATACCAATTAAAGCAGAATTAGACAAACTGAATGGAGTATTACAGCAGCTATGTTTGTTCCTTTTTTCTTTTCTTTTTTTTTAATTTAATGAAGCCTAATATTCTCAGCCAACCTGATGCACCAGACCTTTAGCTAAAACTGTCACCAGTTAATGAGGATTTTCCAGTGTGCTTAACCTGAGGCATAAAGGAGGAGCACAGATATGTCAGTATTCCCTTGATTTGACTGTCTGTTCTCTGGATTCATGAGTAAGACACTTTGAGTGCAAGTTGGGGGTTTTTTTAATGTAATATAATTGAATGATTTTTTTGCAGTGCATTTATGGTAATCAGAGCCCTGAGTTTTCAGTCCCTCCCACCAGGAGGATGCTCCCCTGAGCAAAGCCAGGCCCATGCCTGTGTACATGCGCTCGCACACGTGGAAGGGCACACGTGAGGCTCAGCAGACAGTCTGTCTGCTCCATCCCTGCAGCTGGGAAGGGAGTTTACCTTCCAGCTCTCCTCAGTCTCATTACATGCAGGAGCAGGTCTGTGCCGTTCCACACGTCTGCACAGTGGCTTCAGCGGGGTCCTCTGGAGAGCTGTCAGCTTTCTCCTCTGTGCCAGTCTGGTTGACAATGCAGTACATGAAGTTGTGAAGCACAGAGCTCTGCTACCTTAAGGGTTGCAGGTTTTTCCTATTTCCTTTTCTGTTTTGGTTGTTTGGCTGTTTGGTGGTTTTTGTGTGTTGGTTTTTGTTTTTTTTTTGTGGAGAAGAATGTTTAGCAGAGTTTTCCTTTTTTTTTAACTGGAGGAGAACTGCCTGTTTCTTATTCAGTTGCAGGTTGTAAATTACCTAAGGCTTAGAAAATCAACTTGGTTTTAGTAATAAATCCCCTGGTGCATTGCTTGCAGTATTTCAGGTATACAAGCTATTCATCTGATTCTTTTTTATAAATCTCATTTTTAATCAGTCAGTCAATATCATTGACCTTCCTAATAATTTGGTGTATAACAATAACTTCTTACAGGATACTGTTTTTATCCATGAATATGGTAGATACCTCTTCTGTCCAACAAATAACCATAAAAGCAGACATCCATATGCTCTTTCACACCTAGGAAATGCTAGTGCTAGCAACCAGGCACCTGAAGTTGTTATTGTTATTTGGGGAGTACTTTCTGCTTTTCATACAAAACACCTACGAGCACAATACATCTTATTGTCAAAATAACCTTATTATTTGAACATCTTCCGTATCATGGCAGGAATCCCACACACAACAGGGTGTTCTCTGATCCTGTTGTCATTTTTTTTTTTTGCCTATTCTCACAGGCAAACATTTGATCTTTACTTCTAAAGCTGAATGTTTCTCAGCAATATTATTTTTTTTCCTCTCATTCCTGGTTTTTACTTCTGGGTTTTGTCCTCTGGGAGAGCCGTGTATGTTTCTGTGTGTGTTTTTTATTTGCTGCATATTTTACGTGTGTAGCTAAATGGAATTAATAACCCTTTGTCTCTCTTTGAGAAGTCTCTCGTTCACGGTGCATCACTTCAGTTGCTAACAGACATTTATGCAGTTAATGCAAACTTTTGTCTAGGCAAGTAATTCTGAGGGTGTTTGCAAAGGTCAGATGCATGGTACTGGAATATAAGAATTAAGAGACGGGAGGGGAAAATGCTGAAGTGTAGATGCTGTTCTATACTGTAGCTTTGCAGAACTAGTTACTTAAATTACTCAGATTTGTAGAAGCAAAACTCAGAAACTGTTTGAGGTTAGTCAGCTGTTCAGGAAGCCTCTTGACAGGCCAACTTCTTCCTAGGAAAGGGACAAGCATACCCAATATATTGCTATTGAAATGCATTACTGCATTTTTATTGAACGTTCATACAGGAGGATGTCAGCTAAAAAAGCTGTTTTCTCCCCCAAAATGTAATTGTGATAATGGCCTCATGATCTCAGCCACTCCCTTTCCCGATCCTGCAAATTGAGGGATTTTGTAAGTAGAAACAGAAAAAAACTTAAATTGCTCAAAAATAGAAATCAAGGCCCTGTTAAATGTCTCTCGTTTTATACCCCAGAAGCTGTAGGGACCCAGTGGTGGAGCAGGCAAAAGGCAAGCCTGGCTGCAGTCACAGTTACTGTTCACTAACTTGGTAGGCTCAGGTCTAGCTGAGATGAGCTCAGGAAGTCAAGGAAGCTCCAGACACAGCATTTCCCTTCTCAAGCTCTGAAGGAGTTTACTCAGAAGACCTCAGCGCTGCACTGCAGCTGCCCATGAAGGGCAGGGTGTAAAACCATTTGTATGTCATTGCAAACGGGTATTTTCTCTTTCACCTATAATGTTTATCTACTTATCTCCTTTCATTACTGTATATTAATTTAAATGTAATCTTCCTTTCATTTTCAATAGTAGTATGTGTCCTAGTCACAGGGCCAGGACCAGTTTACCACTATGCCAGTATAACCAAAACTGTGTATTCTACACCCTTTATGTCATCTCTGATGGACTGTTAATAAATGCACTGTTTGCAGCAGCTGCCCAGGGCACACCTGACACCTCAGGCTACAAGCTGCCCCATGAGGCAGGGAAGTGTCCTTTTGTCTTCCCACCAATGACTCAGCTGTGATAACTCCCCTCTGGGGAGGCATTAACACCTTCACACCCAGCCTGAGGGGTCATCTCTGCTCATGGGCCACAATGGACTGGCATAATAGGCAGCTGCAATGACCTAGACCATCAGAGATTCCAAAAATATGCCATGACTCACAGAGTTAAATCAGCCCTTGTGGAACTGCCTGCCCTGGGGGAGGTACTGGACATTCCCACCTGCACTTGAGCATATATAAAGTTTGGGGTTTGGGGACTTCTGGTACTACTCATCAGATCCAGAGGAGGACCAGAACTTCAACAGGACTGCAGCTGCCACTCTTGACAAGACTGCAGTAGAACTGCCACCATCATCTGGACCAACAGGTTTTCCTTTCCTTTCCTTTTCCTTTACATGCAGGGGGGCCACATGGTGCTCAGCACAGGGGCTAATGAACCCCTGTTCTGTTCTTGCCTCAGGGTGCTGGGTTATACATCTGTCTTTGGGGGTTAAAACCAGTTGGGTTTTTTCTCTGTATCACTGTATTTATTGTCATCTTTTTAGTGAATTGTAACTCTGACTTGTAATCTCTCTTGAGCTGAGTTCATTTCTCCTGCCAGTTTACTTTTAAATCAGCACAGTATGCTACATTGAAGGGGGAAATGAATGCTTGGTTCATAAAAAGAATGATAAGCTGATACTTTTAGAGATTCACATTGACTAACACTCCTTTTTGTCTGAAGCTGATGGCCAGTGATACCTCAGGGGAGATGTTCATGATGGCTCAAATTACAAAGAGAAGCATTTGGAGAGGCATAGGTACTACTTTCTTTTAAATCACCTGATACACTTGTTAAAACTAGGTAGCCCTACAGGTGAGAAGAATCCCTCTTAGGGGTCTTCTGCAGGTTTGCAGCACCATGCCACACCAGTTATGCTGACTGTGGGGACAAATATGCACAGCTAGGCCCAGGTTTTTTTCCCTGCTCCACATTATTCACACATTAGACTGTCATGCTCTGGATGTTTCCCTTTTTTTTTTTTTTCTCCCTCTCGTTTTTTGAGGGACATTCTGTTGATAAGAAAATGAGATTAAGCATTTCAGCCCCCCTCATCTCACCAGTAAGGCAATCTGCAAGGGGAAGATAGCAAACACAGGAATGCAAGCAGCATGGGTGCCTCCTTCTACCCACTGGAAATTCCCTGTTTTGCAGCTTATGCCTGTTGCTTTAGGAGACTGGCCTCTTGCCTCTGCAGCCTCCCACTTGGTAGTGGAAGTGTGCAGTTAGATTTCCACGTGGACCACCTCCTCTCCAGGGTAAACAAAACCCCATTTCCCAGCCTCATCCTGTATTTTGTCTAGTCCATTCCCCTAACCATTTTAACAGTCCTCTGCTGGGCTCTCTCTGATCTGTTGACATCTCTTGTACTGTGGGGAGACACGGGAGGTTTCATATGCAATTCCAAATAAATAGAGGGGAATAATCTCTTCTCATAAGATGCTGGTTATTTCTTGCTTGTACAGCTCAGTATGGTACTAGTCTTCGTGATTACAACAGTGCATTGCTGTTCAACATTGTCCTCAAATGTACACTGCACGTTCCTACTACCTGAATTGAGTATTTTTCCAAACTTCCACTATTTTGCAACTTGGAATTTCTTTGCAGTGGGAATTTTCCTTCAGGTGAGAACGTATGAAGGACTATGACTTTATATCTGGATGCTGTATGTGCACTCCTTTCATCTGGAGCAGAGAACAAGAGTAATGATGTGGCATAAATAGTGTGGGGACAAAACCCTGATGGTAATACTGTCTTGGCAGCATATTCATTTTCTGTATTCCTGTCTCCAGCTACTGCTTAGCTAAGGAACATAAAAGGCAAAAGTAAGATTAACTATACTTTTGTATATTCCTATCGCAAAAGAAGTGAGAACCCAGAGGGACTGGAATTGCTATTGAGCTTTAATATTTATCTTCTGTCTAGTGGTACAGGAATGCCTTTGATTCTGGTTGGGGCTCCATGGCTTTCTGTCCAGTTCAGATGCTTTCTCCAGCACAGGAATCCCAGTCAGCACAGATTTTACAGGAAAATGCAGTGCAGGACAAAAAGAAAATTGACAGCTCTGTGGGCAGCATTGTACAGAGTTTATTATGGCTGAAGAATTTCATAATAAAAAAACATGCAAACCCCACTCACATCATCAAAATTTACCATGGATGCTGAAGATCAGTATATGGCAGAGACTGTACATTATTTCCATGCTAAACTCTTACAAGGTGTCAAATGCCACAGAGCCAGCTCTGTCTGAAACAGCTTGTAAACCTGAAAAATCAATGTCCTGGATTGTTTCTTTATTAGCCTTGATCTTGCCATCTCCTGAAATAGCATGGTAGAATTTGCCATCTTTTTAGTGGGCCTGCAGCTACATTCAAGTAGCTGTTGTGTTGATTGTTTGAAGGGAGGGGACAAAACTCCCAGTCCTTTAGAAGGCCGATATTCCTGCTGTTGATTTGATGTTGTTAACATCGTGCTGTATTGAGAGTAGAGAGTAGTGTGGGATGTCTTCAGACAGTCTTCATCACAAGATTGGAAGCAGTGTTTCTGATTAACCCGTGGACTTTCTGTCCCACCTTTTGCAGGCCTCTTATTTCCTACTGTGTTCCATATTCCCCACTGTGCAGTGCCAGCAGAAGTCCTAATCTAATTCATACATAAGCAAAATGAAAGTGATTCATTAGGTGGTTCTTTTAATTTTCTCCAAACTCATTTGTGGAAGATAATATAGGAGTTTAGTAGTTGCCAGGTTAAATTGTCTGCTGTCTGTGTTAAAATGAGATGTATTTGGAGCCTAATCTCAGAGCAAAACTCACCTCCTTGCAGAGAAGGAAGAAAAGTGGCTGGAGTTTGAACCCTGCTTCACTCAGATTGCCCCTCGCTGTTGGTGTGGTGCGTGGATCAGACTTGTATGTGTGTTTCTCACTCCCTGTGCCAGGCCAATCCATTTGGTGTTTCACAGAAGGACTTTTCCCAGTGGCCACAAATGTTTGTCTCACTAGGTGGCTTTAAAGAGAGGCAAAAGCGAGTACCAGTCCCAGAGCTCAGTCTGCATGAAGCCAAATGGCTAGTGTGTCAGGAGGGTTCACATTGCTCAGGTGCTGGGGAGACACAGTGCTGTAGTTTCTTTAAAGGTGCAGGTGGTTTGGGGATGAGTGGCTGTTAGCAGTATGATATTTTAAAAGAGATACTTTACTCCTATTATTTGTGGTCAAAAATGAGAAAGAGAAACCGGGAGCAATTTTTCCTTTTAAGTTTAGCACTGTCAGTTGGATTTTTGTTGATTCAAGTGCTCTTCCTCAGTGACCTTCATCCCCCCAATGCCTGTGAGATGTGAAAGATGCTGTTGACATAAGCTCAAGCTCCCTCAGCTCATATCCCAGACAGCACTTTAACATTGCATGTTTGATGCTGCATATTTCTGTCTCACCAACAAAGTGTCAGTGAAAGTTATTGCATTCATCTGGGAAAGGGAACGGAGCAGGATGAAAGCCATAGCAAACAGTGCTATTTTCCCTTTCTTCTCTGTCCTTGGTCTGTACCACACCACCTCTGAATGCAGGAGGTGAAACAGAGAGGTCTGGGCACTTAAGACTTAGAAATGTTCCCCACGAAAAAATAAGGCCTAAAATTAAATCATAAGATGCACAATGGGAAAACAATTCCAGGTCTTTATTTGCAGAAGCAATGGCTTCTGCATTTGTACCAAGAAATCAGCTTATACACACTGAAACGCAATTGCAAAATAGTACTAGATGTAGTACTAACTCTCCCCATTCATATTTGTCTTACCATGCTTTTCTCAAGTGCATTACATGGCCAGAAAAATCTGGAGGAAAAAGAAAACACCCTGTGTTGCTCCACACACGGATCAGGGCCACTGCAGGTCTCCTTAACACATTTGTTGCCAAATCAGCAGGAACTAAGGAAATGAGGTTTGAAAGGGCAGTACTAGGAAAAGTATAGGATAAACAAGTATTAATTTCTTTAATTGCACATTTGGATCTTTTTATTCTTTGGTTAAAAATCAGTCTGCCTCACTCAGTGGCCATTGTTAGCTATGCCATGGTTCATTGTGCCCTGTGCAGAGGCATCCAACAGACAATTGCTGTGCAGCAACACACCTTTTCCTTTCTCTGTCATTACAAGTGGGAGCTCATCTTTGTCTTCTGCAGAGTTTTCTTCTATCCCTCTCTTTCTGAGGACACCTCGGTACTCCATATGAAAGACATACAATTGGTGTTTTGGGGGAATGTGATGATCCCTTGTACTCCTGCCCCTTGCACAGTGCATAGGGGAGCACCTGTGGTGTTTCTGTAGGTGGTGGTGGACGTGTAGTACCCAGAGCAGTTACTCTGCTCCTTGGCCTGCCAGCTAAGGTGGGGGTTTTGGGGGACACAGTCCCCTTCAGCTGTGCTTGTGCTGTCTGAAGAGGCCACTCCCTGTAGGGCTGTGCCTACTGCTTATGCTGGTTTCAGGCTGATTGAGCCAAGGTGGATGGAACAGTTTTAGGAAGGTGTTGGTTACTGTTCCTCAGACCTGAGAGAAATCTGGGAGCGTTTGTGTGAATCATACGGGTGTAACAAGTCACTGAAGGCAGGCTGGAGCCTCAGCCAGGGGGAAAGGCTAAGAGAATTGGGATTTTTCAGCTTAGAGAAGAGAAGGCTTCACAGTAACCTGATTGTGGCATTCCAGTACATGAATGGAGAAACATGGAGAGAGACTCTTTACAAAGGTCTGGAGTGACAGGACAAGGGGGAATGGCTTCACACTGACAGAGAGTAGGTTTAGATGAGATATGAAGAAAAAGTTCTTCCCTGTCATGAGGATGATGAGGCTCTGGCACAGGTTGTCCAGAGAAGCTGTGGATGCCCCATCCCTGGAAGTCTTCAAGGCCAGGTTGGATGAGGCTCTGAGAAACCTGGTCTAGTGGAAGGTGTTCCTGTCCACAGCAGGAGGATTGGAAAGAAATTATCTTTAAGGCCAACCCAAGCCTTCTATGATTCTATGACAAGACACAGAGCTGATCCAGAGGGAAACGTGCCCTGCTTCCTGCTGCACATGAGTGGTAGGGCTCCTCTCTGCCGGAGTGAGAAAATAATAGAGACAACTGAAAGCTCTGCTCTCAGTTTGCAAAGTCAAAAATGGCTGCTTGGAGCTCATTGCTTGTCCACATCTCATTTCCTTTGGTCTGTAATCTGTGTTATCAATACCTGTTACTGCTCCTCTGTTTTCACTCCACAGATGCTGCAAGTGAAGTACAAAGTTTTGTGCTTTGAAGGTTGTCATATTTTTTTCTTTTTATGGGATGAAATGAATCTGCCAAATAAGAGTTAGCAAAGGGCCAGGTTCTCAGTTCTCTCTCTCCTTGGAAGTCTTTTTAGCAGAACAAGCCAAGCATCATCTGCTCTGAAACAGTGGGGCGTAAAGAAAGGCTTTTGTAAGGAAAGCTGGGGTTACTGCAACCAAGGGCAGGGAAAGAGGAGGACAACCCCCCTGTGGGTACTGTGTGGAAATTAAGTAAAACCGCAGAAACAGGGAGCCTTTGGAATAGCTTGGCCAGCTGGAAAGCTTCAGAGCTCCTGGGTGCTGCCATCTACTGTGGAAACCTGGCCACAGCTGGAGCCGTGGTACATTCCTGCCTTCCAAACACGGGAACCAAAATCGAATGTGCATTTCTCTGTGTGTGCCGTCTAAATAACAGCTCTGTTGGGTGAAGTACTGAAATAATTTCCCAGGCCAGCTGGTAGGAAATCATGGTTATAAGTCTATCAGGGAATTACAGTTTAATCGCAGCCTATAGTAGAAAGACTGCACTTCAGTTTAGTATTTTACGTGAAGGGCTGCTATTGAAAAAATGTTACTCCCACTTCAATAGATCTTTGCTGCCAACTGCAAGCAGTTTTGTCTCTGTTGAGCTGGCAGAGTTCATTGTTGACAGACTAAGAACTGGCATTAAAATGTGTGACAGTGCGTTAAGGAAAAACACTAAAGGGGATTTTAAAAACAGTCAAAGAGAGGCAGACAGAGGGGCAGGAGAAAGGAGAGCAGGCAGGAGAGCTGAATCCTGCCTTGGGGTGTGTGGTGGCAGGGAAGAGGGGAAGGAACCATGCTTTTTTTCCCTTTGGAGAAATGTTTTATAAGTGGCTTAGCAAACATTGATGGCATTCTTCTGCCAGCCAGCCAGCAAATAACTTAAGCAAAGGAAGGGTACAGAGCGTTTCATGTGGGTCTCTCAAGCCCTGTGAGAACTGGTAAGTCTTTTTGTTTGCCTAATAACTGAAGTGATGACTTCTGCCAGTCATCCTAAGAAAACTCATGAGGCTTCTGAGGACCCCTCCCCACTAAATAGTGGCAATTACCATGGTCCCACTCAGAACCAGGGCAAGAGGAGAAGAGGGGGCGTTTGAGATGAATAAGTAATTCCTGGTATATTACCTTTCCTGCTGACTTACTCAGCCTTTAAATTCTCTGTTTCCGTGTCCATTTGTGAATGACAGTTCAAAACCAGAAAAGGAAAAAAAAACACACCCACAAAAAAAAAAAAAAAAGGAAGGCGGAACACACAAAAAAATCCCCCACCCAATATTCTTCATGTTGGTGGAAATTGGTCATGAACCCTGAGTTGCTAAATACAAAGAAAGAAAAACCTACTTTACAGGGATAAAGACAAAAAGAAAGTCTATTATTCCTAACTTGCTGTACTTTAGTAAATATAGCATAAATAAGGCCATAGAAGGCTCTTCTGCTAATTTTCTCTGTGGCTCAGAAACCGAGGGCTGTTTGTAACTATGTCTCTAAAAGAAGTCTTTTTCTTTTGATATCTCAGGCTTCAGGGTTTCTGAAGTGGTCTCTCTTAAGTTTTGTTCCCTGAAAGCTTTCCCTGTTTATTTGTGAAGAGCCTTGCTGGATCTTGTGGAACAGGGTGCTCAAGGAAAGAGGTGAGCAGCTGTTCGAAACACAGGTGAGGAGGCAGAGTCAGCTCAGGGCCAGAACAGGGTATTTTTGTATTAATAAATTACTTCTCACGTAGTGTGGTGGTCTTGTTGTACAAACTCTCACTTTTTCTGGTGAAAGTCTCTATACAAACTCCATTATCCATCTTCCCTGAAAAGTAATGTCCAGAAATTGGTCAGGGCTGCAGAATTTTGTTTTCTGTCCAGTAGGGAGTGGATTTCGTTCCATGATTTCAATGGATCTTGTATCCATGCTGGAATTACAGTTGCGTGTCTTCTCTTTGAGTCTTGGAAGCTGGGTGTGATCAGCCTCTTTGACCATAGTATAACTACAGAGAACTGGAATCAGGATGGAGGGTAAAGTTTCAGCCAGGCAGTGGTCAGCCCTAGCAGAGCTCACGTTTCTGTAGGAATTGGGTTTTGTTAGAAAATTCCGGTTTCATGATGTGCTCTCGCTGGTCCTTCCTAGAAGATCCAACTGTGTTCCTACCAGGCTACTCTGAGGTGCTTCTGTGTGCATCTTCAGACTGTTAGTGATCTCCAGTTGGGCTTTAAGTAGAAACAGAAGTGGCTTGAGGTCTAATTGGGCTAATTGAAGCCAAAGGAGCTGTGGTACCACAGTGGTAACTGACAGACATGAGCAGTACCTGGAACTCTGATACCCGTCCAGTAGGGATTTAAGTTTCTTGATGCCCATCTTCCTGGAGTGTTTGCCAAAGGGATGGAGGCAGAGTATGGACAGTCCAAGTGCAGTTTGGATAGCCAGCACAGATGCCTAAAGCAGAGAAGATGCTTGTTCCCTTACACAGCAATTCTCACCAATGCTTTTCGTCACTGGAGGCACAGTCAGGCTTGATAAATTTTAAAAGGGGTAAAGCCCTGAGGTAAAATCAACTGCGACCTTGCCAGCAAGTATCCAGCAGCCATGCAGAATTTGAGGATTTTTTATTTTCAAATATTGATCTGGCAAAGCTGGACCTGATAGTTATGTGGTATTTGAAGGTCCATATAAAACTATATTATGCTTCCTCTCAGTAGCTCTGTTTTTCTCACTTTACTCACTTTAATCCAAAGGTCATGGAGTTGAAAAGTTTTTATTGATTACAGGTCAGGTTCTCAAGAAATTTTCTGTATCACCATAAACATTTCGTATTTGCTTTTTTGCATCTGTGTGTGTATGAAAAAACTTACTCAGTGAGTTATTGGAATGGTCATTGTTGCTTCAGATATTACTGGTAGAATCAGTTAATCAGCACAGATACATGCAAGAATCTTTTTCCTTTCTGTCTCCTGAAGAAGACTGTCCTGTATCTAATAATATGCCTGCTAGATCTTTCAGTAGTTGAACTGAGTATAATGTAACCAGGAACAAATAAAATGTCCAGGTGCAAGCAGTTGTTACTTGTAAAAATGGATAGTGGAAGAAAAATTTATTTCTTTTAATAGAAGCATCTGTTTCTCTGGTCAAGATTTTGCTTTAACTTGTGAATTAATTTTGCTCTAATTTATTAGTAGTATGTGTCCTAGTCACAGGGCTAGGACCAGTTTACCACTATACCAGTATAACCAAAACTGTATATTCTACACCCTTTATGTCATGTCTGATGGACTGTTAATAAATGCACTGTTTGCAGCAGCTGCCCAGGGCACACCTGACACCTCAGGCTACAAGCTGCCCTGTGAGGCACGGAAGTGTTCTTTTGTCTTCCCACCAATGACTCAACTGTGATAACTCCCCTCTGGGGAGGCATTAACACCTTCACACCCAGCCTGAGGGGTCATCTCTGCTCATGGGCCACAATGGACTGGCATAATAGGCAGCTGCAATGACCTAGACCATCAGAGATTCCAAAAATATGCCATGACTCACAGAGTTAAATCAGCCCTTGTGGAACTGCCTGCCCTGGGGGAGGTACTGGACATTCCCACCTGAACTTGAGCATATATAAAGTTTGGGGTTTGGGAACTTCTGGTACCACTCATCAGATCCAGAGGAGGACCAGAACTTCAACAGGACTGCAGCTGCCACTCTTGACAAGACTGCAATCCTTACTGCAATAGAACTGCCACCATCATCTGGACCAACAGGTTTTCCTTTCCTTTTCCTTTACATGCAGGGGGGCCACGTGGTGCTCAGCACAGGGGCTAATGAACCCCTGTTCTGTTCTTGCCTCAGGGTGCTGGGTTATACATCTGTCTTTGGGGGTTAAAACCAGTTGGGTTTTTTCTCTGTATCACTGTGTTTATTGTCATCTTTTTAGTGAATTGTAACTCTGACTTGTAATCTCTCTTGAGCTGAGTTCATTTCTCCTGCCGGTTTACTTTTAAACCAGCATAGCATGAATGCTAATAAATTATTGTCCTCTTTGCTTCTATTGCAACTCTTTTACAATAGTCATGAATAAGCAGGAAATTTTAACCATTAACAAGATCCCTAGAGTTTCTTATCTGTCTAATCACATCTATTTCCCAGTATTGGAAGACTTAGTGGTTGGAAGCAAATGAATTTGAGTCAGGTGTAGCTCTCAGATGGAAAGTTTCTGGGCTGGATTAGGAATAGATACCAAAATCTTTTCAGATTGCATCTTTACCTTGTGGGCTTGCATGTCAACTATGGTCATTCGTGTTACTTCTTCCAAAATTCAAAACCAGAGCAGTATTTATCAAAATCTCAACCCAGAGGAATTGTTAGATTTCACTGTAAAGCTGTGGTTTACATTTAGATTTATTTTTTTTTTGCCTTAGCTTTTTTTGGCTAATTCTCACCACTTCAAAATATGAAATATCACAGTTTATGTCACGGATTCTGAAAATTAAAAAAAAAAACCTCTGTTTTTTCACAGTCCGATACATGTGTACAGTGCATTCATGCACATCATCCGAAGCTTCCTAAATTTCCTAGTTGACAGGCAAACTTATTATCTCTGAAGTGCCACATATGCATTTGCTGAACTTTAAATACTCCTTTTTGGAAATGTGGACTTGCAGTTTCCAAGTTGTGGCACTTGTCTCATGCTTCAGTTTGAGATCCAAAAGCCCTTGGGTCAAAATGCTCTTAATTAAGTCTGTTCATACCTTTCAAAATCCCATCCATCTTAGGTCTGTATTATTGTAGATATGCTCTGGGTTTATTGATTTGGCTTCTGTTGTGAAAGTAGCTGAAGAAACTGGCCCAAACTAGAACTGAGTCCAAGTTCACATCTTCATCAAAACTTTTCCCACATTGAAGAGCTGTTGGGATTAGAATCCCAGTTCATGCTCATTATAGAAATGGGTGTTTTCTACACTACTCAGAGCTGAAATTTCCCTGAAATTTGTCAAATTAAGGTAAAGGGAAAGTATTGTTAAGACAGTTTTAAGGGCTTCATTCTTCTGCAGGCAGATGTGATGCAGTGAATTTCAGTGGGTTTAGAGCAGCAGAAGAAAAAATTAATTTCCTACCAAATCTGATGTTTACCAGGATCTTACGTTAGCAACTGACTTGTCTGGTTTGTACTTTATATCTTTGCGCTAAGATTTGTATTTACAGTGTCATTATGCACAAAGTTTTCCAGAGAGAACTTTTTTTTTCCTTTCTCCTAATTAAAACAGTAGGAATTAATGATGAACTGGAGAGGCTTGCTGTTTCTGCAGTAATGAACTGAACTGCTTTCAGTGGCTGAGGAAGAAAAAGTTAATACAGTGATTATTTTGGTCTGAACCAAGTCCTGTCCTAAAAGATAAAAGTATTAAAATTGCATTAGACGTGTAAAAATTGCAACCCAGCACAGTAAACACATTGCAACTGTGTGAGTAGTATAACTTTGATTCTAATGCTCACTAATTGCAAGAGAAAACACGATAATTTCTTTCAAAATTAATCTTTTTCTGTCTCCTCATTTTTATCCGTTTTTCTTCTCACCTAGGAATGTTTAAATAAAAGTTACAGTTGCTTCTACTGGCTTTGCTGAACCACATCCCTCTGCCCCAAACAGCAAATTCTCCCCCTGCCTTTCATTTGCAGTTCTTCAGCTCTCAGCCTTCCCAGAGGGACCAATGCCTCTCAGAGGGATAAGCAGGCTGAGAGCTTTCTGCAGTAGAAAGCCCAGCAGTGTGGCAGAACCAGGACTCTGGGTGCCCAGTGTAGGAGAGGGCACCAAATGTTTTGGAATTTGGAAAAACCCCTTTCCAGGGGCTGTGGTTGCCCTGCTTGTATCATCAGGGAATAACAGCTCACTGTGAAGTCTGGGTTCATGTTTGAGAAACCTTATAAGTGTTGGCAGCTCAGGCTGTTTGTATTTAACATTTTATCCCTTCCGTTTCTGCAAAGTGTTCATATCCCTCTCTCCTAAAAACAGTGTCTCCTGTTATGTCACAATGCCTTGGAACTGCAGGAACATGAAAAGATTAAATATCAGTAATTACTGACCTACATGATCACCAAAAATTGAGATCTGTTATGTGTTTCTATGAGCCTAGCAGGCAATAATGTGTTCCAAGATTTTCTTTAAGGACTTCTAGTTAATTTAGGAATACATGGAAAAGTCCTCCTTAATTGGAGACAGTCCTTGACTTCCCTCTGCTTTGGATCCAATGCAGAATCCATCATTCTCAGGTTTCCCTACAAGTCATGCTAAAAGTCCTGTTCTAGCTTTCTTTGTCCCTTTTCCTGCATACCATTGTGTAGCATCCCTTAGTCTGATTCAGACATCCAGTTGGCATTCAGGTAGTTCCCTTCTTTTTTTTTCACCCTACAGGAGACATCTGGGCTTCCTGGCTGGGTTCCTGGAGATGGCCTCTCTTTTCCAGCCACCTAATCCATTCAGCAGACTGAATCCATTCTCACTCTCATACTGAACGAGAGCTGGTTTTCATTCCCACTCGGTCCCCTGTTGTTTCACACAACTCCCAGAATTGTATTATTCATTCTTCTTTGCCTCTGTTAATTCTCTCATAAGAAATGTGCAAAACCAACTTCCTACTTAAAATACACACACTGGGATGTTTCCAAAACATTTGGTGTTTGCTAGCCCAGCTGCTTATTGTGGTGTGCCTGTTGTTTGTTCAACACATACCCAGACTCTGCTGTTTGGGTGTTGAAAATACAACATATACGTTGATATTGGTCTGGGATCATGTTTTTGTTGGCAGACGAAGGCTGCCTAGCTTGGTGGGGCCAGGAGATATACATTATATAATGATAGTATGAATACTGTAGTATACATTATAATAGGTTTAAAAGATGAACTGAACTTTTAGACCTTTCAGGAAGAAGTTTGAGAGTCAGATGTTTGGGGAATGTCTTTCTCTAAGTCTTCTTGCACATCCACCCTGTTGCCCATGGTTGTGCTCTAGACCACCATTCCTCAGGATATTCTGAAGTCTCCAGCTCCAGTCAGACTCTGTGAGCTTTTCTGATTTCATTTAAAGCAAAATCAAAGAATGAGTGAGCCTACATACAGGGTTAAAATATACTCTAATGTCTCAGAGGACAAAAAGCAAATAAGAACAGAACCCAGTAGGTATTTGTAATTTAATTTTTTTTTTATTTAAGAAAGAGACTTTGGCCTTGATTTTTCAGTGTTTGAGGTTGGTATATTGTGTCTGTTATGTTGGCTGTAATTGAACTGCAGAGCAAGACATGAAATTTATCCGTATGACAAATGTATTGGTGAACCTCCCGGAGTACTGAGGGACTTCCTTCTATGACAGTCTGCTTTCTGGGGAATTACAGTGTTGCTGCACTTACAGAAAAGATGGGAAAGATATCCCTGGCTTGCTGACCTGGATGTGCCAGCGTGGCACTACGCTGGTGGTCCCGTCTGTGGTATGAAGATGCTCTGGTATGGTCTCTCTCCTGAACAATAGCTCACAGTTCAGCAGAAGCAGATGGTTTGCCATGCATAAAATAAGGCCCAAAGTGTATTTGTGTAGTTCAGGATTTTTCTCCCTCAGGACAGGGCTGGATGGTTACTTAAACCTCTTTTAAAAAATGGAAGGGAAGTTATTTTCCTGTAAAAAAACGATATGTGTAAGGGCTTGAGTTTTCTTAGAACTTTTAGGACTTAGGTTGATTTCCTATGGAAATTAGCCTCACTGCAATCTCTGTGTCTGTCTTCAGTTTCCCTTGCAATAGCTTTTCAAAATGTTGGTTAAATTTATTCAGATTTGACAGGGGAGAAAAGGTCTCAAAGATATTATCTTTGTATGAGTTTCATAAAAATAGGAATCTAGGTAGATGAGACTGTGATTAATACTCCTGCTAAAGGAAAAAAGAGGCACTCTAGGTTCAACCACATTATTAAACAGCTGAGAGTCCATGCAGGAGACTGTCAGAGAAAACCTGCCTTCGGGCTGTCTTGGAGAGTCTTGCCTGCTCCTGTTTTCATTTCTTTTGCCACACAGATTGCCCAACATCCTCATGGTAAGAGCAGGAAAGTAAAATGAACCTTTTTTCCTGGAAGTACTTGTAGTAGGATTTAGAGCAGGATAGCAGTGCACCTGCAGCATCAGCATGCCACATCAGGACCTTCAGGGGGTTCAGTGTTGGAAAGTTATCTAATGCCCCCAAAACTATCTGACCTTCAGCCCTCTAACATTCACAGAGGGGTTTTGGTTGGTTTTGGCAGAGGTCCTTAAAGAGGAGTAAATTAGTCTGTGGTAGGCTTTATGAAGCCTTTTTGTGGCTGGGGGTGTCATCATTGCTACAAGATAAGCTCCCCAGGTCAGAGCCCCGCAGCAGACAGGAAGCGGATACAGGAATGTCCAGGTCAGTGGGAACCTTTCACCTGCCTGTGGGACTCTGAAGTGCAGTAAACAGGCACTAAACAGGACTGACCAGCTTGGTCCAGATGCAGTGTCCTGGCTTGCTGCTGTGGTATTTCCAGCTTATGGCTTCTTCCATAGCTACATATGAGGCGAAAAGAGCTGTGCTGCATCTAACCTTGGCCTTTGCTCCATAGACAGCTTAGGCTTTCCTGAGACACACGACTCACCCTGCACTTCCAGCCTCAGTTAGTGAGGGAAAACTGGGCTTGGTTGTGTCCTTCCCATTCTTGAGCACCTGCTGTCCATAAGGGACCATAGCTATTACGACTTTGGGGCCAGGTAGTCTTCAGCCCCTTGTGAGTAATGTCATGTGAAGCAATGTCACAGGCATTCCCACGTGAATGACTGATCTCTCAGTAGTTTTTCTGAAGAAATGGTCTCTCTGATCCCATTACCAGTAGCTCTGTATCTGCCCTTTAGCAATTCAAGAAAAGATGATCCTGCATCCCATGGGTAGTGGTGTGCTGGTCTGCAGCTCCCCAGAGTAGGTGCAGGAAGCCCAAATTTTAATCTAGACGAGTGTGTGTAAATAGGGCTACATTCTTTCTTCTGTAGAACTTCATGGAATTTGTGATCAATGAGGCCCCCTGGAGCTCTTTAGAAAAGCAGTTTTGTGAGCAGTAGAGCTGCTGAGAGCTGGTTGCCTATGATTTATGTCTCATGATTAGGTTATCTGGAATTTAATATGTTCCTAGTGCTAGTTAAAATATCCTCAATAATATCTCCCTCTTTCGTGGAGTCTCCAGTGCCTAAGGGAGACTGTGATCACAAAGCAGGAAAACTATTACAGCCTTTCTCCTGTCCTTGTCCACCTGCTTCCAGGAAACTCATAAGAATGCAAAACTTTTGAGGCGAGTGTAGTGCAGAATCAGGTTGAAAACACTCAAAAGCATCGAAAATTCTTAGAGAGGGACAGACAGAAAGATAAGTATGCACATGTCACAAGTGCATCATCCTGATTTCTTAGGGAGCTGAGCTAAAAATACATGAAGTGGCAAAAAAAGTAAATATCAGTTCCAATGAGAACAGGGAATGGTCACATCTGAGCTCTTGTGATGTAAAAGAATTGCAACCTTTGTATCCCAGTTCAGCCCACTGGTGTGACTCTTAGCAGATGCAGTACAGAAGCTCTTAGTTCCATTCATTCTGTATATGCTTGGCTAGAAATTTATAAATGAATTGTAATATTTCTAGAATCTGGGGTTGGAGGTGCTGTGTGTGCTGTTGTGCTAAACATAATTTTAGAATGGTGTGATTTGGGAAAGTTGTGCAAGTTTTCTGGAGAGGCAGAGCCAGAATTACATCTGGGTGTCCTATGTTCTAGTAATAATATCACAGGCAAGAAGCTGGTTCGTGGTGTCCATATGTGATCCCAGGCATCCTCATCCATCTCAGTGCCTCTGGAAAGAAGTCCTTTCCATCACAGTCTGTACCACTTGCTCAATGGGCAGCTTTTATTGACATGATTGTTTTATGCTGTCCCCAGAGAAGCTTGATTCTCCCTGCCTTGCTCCTGAAGAACCTTTCCTGTAAAGACCTTTTCAAAGGTATTTCTGTAGGGGGGTCATGTTGTGCCTGTGCCTGTGTTTTAATCAGTGTGTTTCAGTCAAGGTAGAGAAATATTTTGAGCCTGCTGCCAGTTAGTTTTAATTGAAGAGCAGGGGGAAAAGCATGATTGGGTCCTTGGGGAAATGGTGAGTTTCTACAGCTGAGCCTTTGAAATAGCTCGACTGTTTTAAAGAGAAAGGAAAAAACTGTGAATGAAGCAGCCCAGAGATGGAGGAACAGCTGAAAAATGCTAGCCAAGAGAGTGTGGAAACTGTGCTTGGAGATTTCTCATATGTTTGGATCTGATCCAAATGAACCAAAATCAACACGAGAATTTTCTACCCACTGCATGATTTTACTATTAGCAGACACTTTTAGGAATCTTCTCATTCAATACTAAGAAGACGGTTCCTGTATCTATAGGGCAGTTTGTCAAAAGCAACTGTGGCTATATTGTACACTGGCAGTCCTGGAGCAATAGTCTCAAGCATGAAAATGCTGCCACAGAACTGCAGGAAGAACAGGGACAGCTTTTTAAGCAGGGTGTTAGTGGCTGGTCCCCAGGTCTTGGTCACAGGCTAGAGGAAGAGGTTGAATCCTGTTAAAAGGCCTTTTGACTACTCTGAGCGAAGTGTCCATATGTATTCCATAGCCAGGGCTATCAGTGTGACATTGTAAATCATAGTAAAATTCATGGCTGTAGAGCTGAGAGGCAAAAAGCCAGTGGTCATAGGTGGGGAGAAAGTTCAAGTGTGAGTCTTCTCAAAGAAGACTTGGGATTTTAGAGGAGGCCAGGGCTGTTAGGTTTCCTCCACTTCCCCTGTGAATTACTTTGCCAATGGTTAAAATCCCTTTCAACCTGATTTGCATGTTGCAGCTGCATGCTGTGCAGTAGCAGCAGCAGCACCACTAACCCAAGGCTTGAACCTGTCTCAGTTGTAATTAATGAAAAAACTCCCTTTAAGTTCAGAAAATCAGGAATTGAGTCTTAAGATACTTGAAATGTTACCATCATTGGAAATACACCTGCCCTGATTCCTCTTTGTTCTACTCAGGTCACCTGCTTCAGCTCAGCAGCTCTTAAAATTTCCAATATATTCACCACCCACATGCTCAGATCTTGAGATGTCAAAGTCATGAGTTTTTTTTTTTTCCTTTTTGAATAAATCATGGCATCCCTGGCTCCGGAGACAGCCTGACAAAAATGTAACTGTAACTGAAGTATTTACTGTATCTGGAAAGTGTACAGAGATCAATTAAAACAGCCAGTTCTTGCTCACTGGGAAGTTTCTCAGATTTGGGAAATAAAACCTCCAGGGCTGTGCTCCACCCTAAAAGTAAATGGATTTCAAAAGCTTGAGCAAAACCACGTTCAGGTATTTCTGGAATATATAGAAAAAGAAGACATCAGTTTTGTTTTGAGGCCATGATAAAGCTTTCTTTTTAAGCATTTACAACTTCAGAACTAGTTTCTCCCCCGTGTAGGATTGTGATCCCTTGGTAGAACTGTAGAACCACTTTAAAGGAAGAGTGAACCAATACATAACACAAACTATTACTGCAGTCAGTGCTCCATAATTATCTGAGTCCTGTAATTCTACCTAAAGGGTAGAATTATACTATATTTTCTGTGAGTAGTCTGTAAGAGAGTAATGCAAGGGCTTGTTGAAACTTGCTTTGGAAGCACTATCCCCACATCTCCACGGAGTCGGTGTTGCTGTCTAGATAGGGCTGAGCTGGGGGACAGAGAAGCAGAGGAGGGGATAGACCATGCACCCCAGTGCAGTGGGCAGTGCTCAGTTGTCCTCCACTTTGCCAGGGCACAGTCCCTGGCTGTTGTTTCCATTCTCTCAAGGAGCATATGGACCTTTTATATATTCTTGGATAATTTATCTGTGTTATAAACATCCTCCCCAGCATCGTGGAGTGAAAAGGAAAAGGTGGCAGGGTGTATTTAATGATACCCACACACACACTGAAGGCAGGGAACTGGTGGGACACAGTGGCAGTTTGACTCACTCTGTGTGGGCTCTCACTGTCAACACAGCGATGCTCTGAACCATTAATAATAATGTGACGTTTTAGCTGGGGGGAAATAAGAGTCTCTTGAAACCACATTTCTGTCTTCCACTCACCCCACTCCAGCACTCATCTGGATTTATTGAATAAGGTTAATGGATTATTTAGCAGGTTTCTCCAGCCATTATCGGTGAGCACACTCTGTTTATGTGGCTGGCCTCTCCTGTTCTGTCAGCTGTCATAAGCTTCTCAATTAGAAAAGGGGGGAAAAAAATGAAATAGGTAACTATGGTTACCTGTGATGTGGGTTTTTAAGAAGTGCTCAGAAACGTAGTGGCAACAGTTTGGAAGTTCAAACCTTTAATTTATTCAAGGAGTCTCTTGAATCAGAGTACTGAAAGCATTTGAAATAAATTCAGAACAGTTTCTGTTGTAGAACAATATTGCAGTTCAAAGCAGAAGCCATTGTACAGACCAACTGCTTGCTCTGCTTATGTGAGAAAATAGTAGCAGGAGAGGGTAAATATACCCTTGTTCCATTTTTTCCTTCAGAGTCCAGTGGCCCTCACTATGGAATAGCTTGTGAAGGCAGTGGTTTCTAGGAGAAGGAGCACTTTCATTGTCCTGTTGTTTTCCTATTTACACTGAAATGATGATTTTAAAAGTGGTCATACAGAGCACTGAAGCTGTGTGTGCTTCAGAGGCATCTTTCAAATAAAGGTGCCTAGCTCAGAAATTCAGCACCAATTATGCTGTTTGCTGAGAAAAGAAAAATAAAATCCTCCACGCTTAATTTAATGAGAACACAGGATAATGCTAACAGCTTTTAATTGGACAAAAAGTGCCCTTTTTTTCCTGTGTCTTGAGGTCAAAAATTTCACCCTTTAACTGTTTCAGGCAGATCAGTGGAATTACATACATATTTGCCTTTTGCGAAGCAGGGAGCTGCTCTGGGCTTTTCCTGGGGGATTTTCATCTGAACACACAAGATAGTACCACCACAGTGCTTCCTGTCTGCTCTGTGGGCACTGCCCAAGAGAAGGGGAGATTAAGTTCAGCTGTCCAAACACACCGTCTCATCTGAACCAGGCAAGTACACAGAGTACAGGAAAGACCTGTTTTGTCACATATTATGTTATCATAACATGCAGCAATATAAAGTGAACACTGGAAAACCTTGCATCCAGTGCATGATATGTCAGTTCATCTGCACACTTCCAGTGGAAAATTATCTGCTACCGGGTCAGTACTCATTTCTAAAGAAAGCTGTCTGAAAAAAAAGAGAGTTTGTAACTTGAGGGAAGATATTGGACTTATCCCCGTGTTAGATGTTTGCTGCATCCCATCTTCACACAGGTGATTTTGCTTTGCCATAAGACCATTTTCTAGAAGGCCAGCACAGTAACTCTGAAGCCTCTATATGTTTACCCAAATTCCTCCTGTTTAGCTGTCTTTCAAAATAGCATGCAATTTGTAAAAGATGCATAAATTTGGGAATATTGATGTTCAGTCAGATGCAGGGCATAGCCAAGCAAGGGTACTTATGGAATGGTTTGGAGTACTGGAGAATTTCCAGTGTGTTTGCACTGGGGCTGTGTTCATTCTGAACCTGAGGGAAGGCTGTGCTTGTATCTGTTAATCTGGAGGTTCCTTATTAATAGGCTGCACACTTCATTGATTTTTAATTAATTTCTGAAGAGACATAGAGGATAAGTGCTGCAGCCCACAGACATCTCTGTACTTATTGCAGTCCACATCTCTATTGATTGCCTGCCTAAGGAGCAGAAGTAATCCATTTTAAATACACTTTCTTGGAGAGAGTGAATGCACTGCACAATATACTCTCTGGGTTGTAATTGCATTGGCAAGAGGTCAGTGGCTGGGGTGAGGAAGAAGTAGTCCGTTGTTCAAATATGCTGCTGCCCTCTGAGCAGGAAAGCCAAATGATCTCCCTGGTGGACGGTTTGGACCTATAGAGTTGCACTGGGAAGTCCTTTATAGGATGCATTTAACCTGCCTGCCTCTTCAGAGGAAGGACCTGGAGCTGGTCTAACTGCAGCAATTAATCTAAGGGGAAAGAATAGCGTTCAAAAAGCCTGTACAAATTGATACCTCTCTCTTTGGTTGCCACTTTGACAAGCATCAAACACTTTCTAGGGGGATGTGATCCACTGGGAGCTGAAACCTGAAGTCTCTGAGCACTTCCCAAATCAGAGGACAGGTATGTTCCTCCTGCTGGCATGTGTAGCACAGATTACTATGATTTGCTTTTGAAACAGCAATTCACAGCCTTTGCCATAAGGACTGTGTTCCTGCCAGCCTCTTAACTGTAGTTACTTTGCAATGAGTGTTTATTGCCCAGCAAGGAGACTTTTGCAGTAATAAATTTGTTATTTAGGCAGTTCTTATTTAAAAGCTTCTTTCACAGAAAAAAAGCGTTAACAACAGGTAGCTGTGGTTGCAGCCAAAACTGCGCTAAGTGTTTCTGTGCTTTCTGGACAGAGGTGAGTTGTGACAGCATTAGTGGGCACAGCAGGTGGGAAATCCTGGCTGGAAGAGCCCAGGCCCTGTGGTACGTCTGGGGAAGGGCATCCCTGCAGTGGAAATGAACCTGAACAGTCAGGCTTTTTCTTAGGCAGGGACCTCAGCAGATTTCTGCCTTGCTTTTTTCTCCTCCCATGTGGGGCAGTGCATCCAAAGGACAGTCTCCTGGAAACACCTGGCTGGTTTGTGTGCTCGCCTTCAGCAGCCCTTGTGAGCAGCAGATACTGCAGCGCTTGCGGGGAGGCATCGGATGTGAAGTATTTTATCAAAGTGTTGGGGGTGACCCTTTACCCATGAGTCCCTGACTTTATTAAAGTTTTTCCTATTACAGCTCTGGGTCTTGTTCAGTAACTGAAGGATCAGAAACTCTCTGGGTGTGTCTCTGGCTGCAGCTTATGTTTGTGCATTGCGTCTGTGGTGGCATAGTGAGGGTATGACAGGGGCTGCAAAGCTGTCTCCGGGTTACTGAGGCCTTACTGCTGATACACTTATTATAAGCACAGATAGAAGGTACAATTTCTCTCTCTTCTTTGGGCTGCAGTACCCTAAGCTGATCTGTGATTTTCTTCAGAGCTAATAGGACAACATTCCTGTTCTTTTAAGCACTTTGGGAATAGGGACAGTAATGTAGCTTGTGTCCACACAGTCCAGAAGGCTGGAGTACCTGGCCCAGGTGAAGTGGTAACACAGTATGACCCAGTATGACCCAGTTTGCCCATTCAAGCACTAGAGCTGGCATAGGAGAGCACCTTGCACCCAGCTGTCTTAAGAAAACACTGTGGCAATAGTCTTGAGTTAATTGCAAAGTGGAGATTAGATACAACTCCACAACTCCCTCCCAAAGGAATGTCATGCTTAGGAATTAACTTTACAGCAGCTACACAGATGTGGCTGTAGGCAGGACCAGAGCTTGGAGCCACATGCAGTATGGCCAACATTGAAATACCTGTTTTGCATCTCATTGCTTATGCTGCTTTATGTAACAGCTTTCGTCAGATGAACATGAAGTGCTTCACAGACTCTTTATGTTCAGCACCAGCTAATCTAGATAGCTGCATTATTTGAGGGAACCTGGGAGACAACTCGTATTTTCTGCAGGAGTTCAGACAGAGGACATGTTTGATGATGACAGTGGAACAAACGCCCCTTCTGGTATTGCCAGAGGAGCTTCAGCACCTACTTAGGATAGATAGCTTCATTATAAGGACCCCACAAGCTCAGAATTGAGAACCAATCAGTTCAGCAGTGACCCACTTATCTGTGCTGTGAAGGGGTGAGATGACACCAGACCCATCAAAATGTCTGTTCAGTCCAGTCAGTTAAGTATTGAAATGTCATGAGCTTATGAAATTACTTCTCCTCCTATTTCTTTCTACTTTTTCTCCCTTTATGAATCACCTGTCATTTTGGAGTAGCCTGCATTTTTCCTGTAATTCTAATCTAATTTTGTCCCATGGCCTCTTTCCCTTCACTTTTGCTTCCCAAGTTTGTTTTGACCTGTTATGCTTCAGCATCTTTTTTTATTTTGTGTCTTGGGCCATAGCTTAACAGTGCAGTAAATCAGGCTTTAGGACTCTTATTTCTTGAACAAATATACTGCAGCAGCCACATGATGCAGAGCAGAGATCTCACACTGACTTCTTTTTATCCAGACTCGCTCTTTTGATGGGTAACTGGCATGTTTATATTGCCACAGCTAGTGTGTGTCCTCCTGTGGTTGGTACAAAGCCAGCTCATCCCTATTTTGTGCTTCAGCTGAGTCAGCCAATGTGCAATCACACTCCCATATGTGAGCAGACAGAATTTGTACTTCTGGGTGATCCACAAGTGGAGAGATGTAAGACCTACCCATGTGCAAAACGTCACCACTCTTTTCACAGCAGAACTAGCTTGAGTTACCCATGTGGGAGTTGCATTGCTGCTGGTTATCTTTCCATAGGGGTAGAAATCCAGCTGTACTGGGATCCTGTCTCTTATGTCAGGTATAGATAGTCTTGGTCTTGCTTCTGTGTGCTCTGAGCTGTTTAGTCCAAAAACATATGGCAATGTCACAGAAGGACTGTGAAGAAAGGGATATATCAGCAGGCACGAATGCACAGCATCCACTCTGCTGATGTCACACACACATATTGAGTGCAGGTCTAGCAACGTTTCAGTCCTCTGGTCGTGCTTAGGTGGACGTAACCTGTGAGCTGTAGGAAAATCCAGATACTTATATCAAATTTCTGTCCTAAGGCTGCATCTGAAGATGGCCATCTTGAGATAAAAGCACTTTTACCACAAGATGCGGCTTGTTACATATGAATAGCACATTGCTTCAGACTTAAGCTGTAGAGAAGTGAAAACTTGAGAGAGCTTATCAAGTGAGCAGGAGATGGGAAGAAATACAATCGTATGACATAAGCTTTCTTTGTCTGCCCTTTACCAAAAAGAGAGAGATTAACTTACCCCTTATAAACGGGAGCTAATTGAACTCCTAAATGCTGGGAATTACACCACAGCCCTGAATGCAGGACTGTGTGTCCCTTGCCAGCTTTACTAGAGTTAGCAGACATTTTCAGGAACCCTTGGCAGCTCACCTGGTGGAGGTGTGCATAGCACAAAGTGTGAGTCCCCAGCTCGGTCTGGTGCCAGCTCTGGACCAAAATAGAGAGCATCCTTCACTTTCCCTTGGCTATGAGGGTGACCTCCAGTCCCAGCTCCCAGGCAGACCTACGTGGCACATCACACCTCTGCAGCTGAGTCAGTGTATTTCAGAGCAGTGTCAGTTTTTCCCTCCCACAGCCATCTCTGGAGTAACAGCTACCTGGATGAATCCGGTTGCTCCTGACAACAAAGGGCACCGTGTTTTCCTTGAAAGTCTATTTAGCCCCAGGTAAAATTACACTTTTTCCATGGAGTATGTGGGGGAAGAGATGATCATTTGAGGCTTTCTGCAGTGATTCACATTATTAAGCTAGCCTCAAGTTATGAGGATAGTAATAGAGCAGTCTCCAAGGCTGCAGACTAATGTCCATGAGATTTGAGTTGGACTTGAAATTTTCTTTCTTCCTGTACCTGTTTGATGAATCTGCCGTGTGTGCTGGCTTTGGTGGGTGGAAGTTATTATCAAAGAAAGACAGGCAGCTTTTAATTCCTGGGTGGAATAAGATCAACATGCCCTCAGTTTAGGGAAATACTTATATATATATTATAGAAAACAACAAAAGGTCTCACTGAGAAAAAAGCGTTTGTAGTGGTTTTGCTGTGCACTGGTACTGCTAAAGTTCTTTGGGCGGGTGAAGGTTTTTATAGTTACTTTTTTAATTTGAATTGTCTTGCATCATGCAAGATCAAAGACATATGTTAAATTTTAGTTAGTGATTAAACACACTTCAGTTCATCTTTAGTAATTATCCCAAAAGGACTTTGTATTTAATGACTTACATACCTATTTGAATTCTGTCCTGAGCAGTGAATACCTTTTTTCTGGAAATGAAGTACAGGCACCTGATGGAAAGAGCTTTCAGGCAAGACTCATGTAGTTCAAAGAATTGGACGTTCCCTGAGTGGCAGCTGCCACCTTTGAACCAATCCAGAAGCATCTTCAGCAGGGAGGTGGGACTCTGAAAAGTCAAAAAAAGTGATGGAAATCAAATTACAGCATCTGAAATAGTCTGTGCTTGTAACTCTTACACTCTGCTTGTAACTCTTACACAAATGAAAGCTGTGCTCAAATGCTGCCCCCAGAAACTGGGAGACAAATTACAGCAGCAGAAAGTAACACTGGTAATAACAAAGTAAGAAAACAGCAAATTGTGGCCACAACTTAAAGGCAGGATATCTCAGAGGACAAACTTGTGACTTGCCAGAAAAGCTTCATTTTCCTTTTTAAAAAAATCCCTTTATTCTCCTATTTCCACCACCATCCTAACTTTGGTGATACTCCTCTGTAGATATCTGCAGCACTGAAAGTCCTAATGCTTTATGAACCTAATGTTATATTTTCTACCACAGTTCAGAACTTGGAGCTATCAGAAAGTTGTCCCATTTGACACAAAGTCTTCTTTCCATTGTCCCACTTCAGTTTGTTGCCAGCATGTTATCTCATTTTTGGATCTGACATTTTTCTTATAAAAAGAGAATGAACATACTTGACTGTGGCTGAAGTGACCATTCCAAATCTGTCTATCCACCATGCCTGAGACTTCATAAACGCTCCATAATACAACTGGGAAAGACTTTCTTCTTTCATAGCTCTTAATTACTAACTTTTAGTCTATTCAACAAGGTAGTTTTTGTTCTCTGTTACTCCTACCCAGCTCCAAAAGTAAACTGATGAGAGCAGGATTCACCTCAGCAAGTAAAACTGGTGATTCCCACTCCCACCCCCAGCTGTGAAAGACAAAGGGCTATTCCTCACTCATCCTGAGGTTCCAAAGGGACTTGCTCAACTTACCTGTGTTATACCTGTTTGCAGGGGATGTTTGACTTTTTAATAGCATTGGGCTCTGATTCAGAGAGTGATTTTAGTGTTGAGGGATCCTAGCAGTAATTGCATTTCTAATGACATTCCCTCTGAGGAGCCTCTGTCGTGACTGTGATGAGGAAGTATCAGTGATGGGTAGGTCATGGCTAATTCTTGTGTCCATGTGAGATTAATCGAGGCTTGAAATAATGGGACAACTGAC
Organism: Manacus vitellinus; assembly: GCF_001715985.3. NCBI lineage: Eukaryota > Metazoa > Chordata > Aves > Passeriformes > Pipridae > Manacus > Manacus vitellinus. The sequence goes on along the minus strand of NW_021939471.1, from coordinate 2,280,251 downwards.
CATTAATGGCTTGATGTCAAACCTCCCTCTCAGTGATTTCAGCACGTAAGTCCCGCCCATATTCTGGGTATTCTAATGCGTGTACTAAAGTTTGGGGTTTCATATTATCATGACATTTTATACTTTGATAATTGTATGGGAACAGCATAGCTCTGATTTGGACAAGCCCTGGTGTTTTATTTCCCCAGCCTCACAGATCACACCTCAGATGACACACGTAGTGTCTATTGGGTCAGGCTTTAGAGCAGCATTTTTACAAACAGATCTCTTTCCATTGTTACAGACAAGGGTCACTCATAATTTTGTCTTGTAACTCTCTTAAAATGTCCTCTTGGTGCTCTCTCATGAGCTTTTGGGGTGGTGATGGTACCAGCCGTGTCATACAGAGAGTATTTTTTATTATACTTCTGTGTCATATTAAAAGATTAGAGATGCATAGAGAGCTTTTTTTCCTGCCAGCTTTAAAGCTGTCTTCAAGTGATGGTTTTTGGCATAGTATATGTTTAGACAGTATGGCACAGTGAGTACTGCAGGATTCCCATTTTTAGATTCTTTTTCTTCTGCTTGTATAGTCTCATTTTATTGAAAATATATACATATACTGAAAATATATGCATATCTTTTCATTTATACTTCTGCCACCTACCTTTAAAACTTGTTGATTAGGTATCAGGAAAATCGAACATGTTTACACTGGGTATTCCTAGGAGGATTTACATTCCTGCAGGTCATGGACTCTGCAGAGGATTTTGTAGCTGTCAACCCTACATCATCTGTTTTTAGCTTTGCAGATAGCACAGGTGGGAAAAAGCCCTGCGAAGCTTGTTTGACAGAGATGAAGTAAACTGTAAGTACACTGATACACAGACTGCTATTTCTACCCTCTTTCTGGATATAAAAGAAAACCAGATGTGATATTGGTGAGGAGCAATATTTAGGCTGGTGATTACACATCTTTATCGTTTTTAAGAGAGTGTGAGTTTAGGTTGAATGAAATAGAATCTTACTAAGACAATATTAAATAGTAGCACAAGATAGAAATAAATGAAAATGAATGAGTAGAATAAACAGTGTAATATCCTAAATTGTTAACCTGCATGTTTAAAAATAGTTGGAAATTAGATGTGTAAAGAAGGTAAGATAAGACCAAGGAGGCATGGTTAAGAATTTGCTTGTTTAACTCTTTCAATGAAGGATGTTTTTGGACACCTTAGCATCTGTTCCTGCCATCATTAGCTAAAGACAGGAGGCCAAAGCCTCAGTACAGGTTATGTTCTTAACAAGAAAGAAATTCTATTTCTTCATTTCTGTTAAAAGAAATTTTCAATATCTTCATATCATTTCAGTGCTGATAGGTGCAAGTGAATCTGTTAAAAATTATAATTTTATTTGGGCCAGATGTATTCTGATGCCAGCAGAAATCTCTCATCAAATTCTTTGGCTTCTTGTGCCCTCATCAGATCCTGCCCACAAAGATCTATTTGTAGGTCTGGACGTTTCTTTTCTCCCCCCTGCCCCCCGTTATTTTGAGGATTGAGAATTTTGACCATATAAGGATGGTGGAAGTTAACTCCATGATGCTTTAGGAGGACTTGTGTTCATTCTAAAAATTTGAGATATTTCCTAAACTAGGTAGAAAAGAGATGTCAGCAGCACCTTGAGAGATTTTGTTCAGGGAGGAGCTCTTCTGCAGCAAAAGATGCAAGACTGGAGAGAGATGAGATGCTTAATCCCATGAAAGGTGGAGGAAGAGATTGTGAGAGGTGTCTGGGAGAAGCACAAGGCTGCAATCCTGGCTTCAGGGGCAGAACTTTCAGGAACTGCAAAAACCCAGCATAATTTTAGGGAGGGACATGAGACTGGGAGTTTGCTGAAGTCCACCTAATTCCCAGAGTACTTGTTGTGAGTAATATTGATGCTGCCTTGAAGCCCTTTCTGGTTATTGTTCCGTGTTAGAGATATATGATTTCCCAATCTATCTGACTTTTATGGGACCATTTTGGGGGTGATTTTCCTCTATTACACAGTGCCATTGCTATTGCCCATGTTGTCTTTTTCTGGTTCAGTTTCTTCAGATGGTGATTCTTGTGCTAAGTAATGGTGCCTCTGATTTCATGATGTGTTTGTTGTGTGACTCACAATTGTTTAATCCATGAGATTTATTTGTCCTTTTTCTATGGGGTTTAATTTTATGTCCGAAAACATTATGCCTTCAAAGACATACAGTTCTGATAGTCAAAAGCCAAAAGTATTGATTTGCAATTGGCAGGAGGGTGTGTTTGCTTCAACTAGCAGTGCTTCTAAAGAATAATTCCATTTGCTTTATGCCAAAGAATTCCTGTGTCCACTTTCAAACCACCTTCATGTTGACTGCATGAGATAGTGTTTATGCCAAACAGTCTCCCGCATATTTTCAAAGCTTTTCATTGTGTTTGCACTGAAATTTTCCTCCTAAATCCCACAGCAGTTTTAGGGCTCCATTTGATGCTTTTTGTAAAGACATCCACTTCGATTGAATCATAATTGGAAGGGATCTTTAAGACCATCTTGTTCCAACTCCCTGCCAAGGGCGGGAACACCGTCCACTAGTCCAGGTTGCTCAGAGCTCCATCCAGCCTGGCCTTAAACACTTGCAGGGATGGGGCATCAACAGAGGCAACCTGTTTCAGTGCCTCACCACCTTCACAGGGAAGAATTTCTTCCTAATATCTAATCTAAACCTACCTTTTGCAGTTTAGAGTCATTATGCCTTGTCCTTGTAAAATGTCCTACATGTCCTTGTAAAAAGTTCCTCTCCAGCTCTCTTATAGACCCTTCAGAAGTTTCTATAAGGTCACCCCAGAGGCTTCTCTTCTCTAGGCTGAAAAATCCCAATTCTCTCAGCCTTCTGCTGTAGGGGAGATGCTCAATCCATTTAATCCTCTCGGTGGCCTCCTCTGGACTCGTTCCAACAACTCCTGTGCTGGAGAACCCAGAACTGGAGGCAGAACTGCAGGTGGGGTCTCACCAGGGTGGAGTAGAGTGGCAGAATCTCCCTTGACCTGCTGCCCACTTTCTGTCACCAAAGGGCTGCATTCTGATCGTGAGGGGTAGTTTGCATGGGGATAAGTATGTGTGAACTTCTTAGGCTATGAAGAGGAATAAAATCTGGACTATGTCTCTGAGTAATCTGGTTGTTTTAATCGCTATGTGTGGGTCTCTGAATCATCTGTATTATAAGATAATATGATCTCTTTGGTATTCAGCAATGATTTTTTAAAAATTACCATATATATTATACAGAGCTAATATATTAAGAGATACCTTAAGGGTAATTATCAAGTGTGTAATTTCATCTGTAGGTTCTTATAATGATGGTTAATGTCATAAATGCCTTTTAATGAAATTATAGGCTTGTAACCCTGCCCAGCTATCCTTTGTGTGTCAAATAATTAATAAGACTAAGCTTTGGTGTTGTCTCAGTGTCACAAAGCATCATGTAAACTTCTGTACTGATGGTGGATGGTTAGTCTCCCACCAGAATAAGAATAAGGTTAAGACTGGGAAACTTGAGTATATGTTACCTTATCTGTAAAGGCAGCTGGATGAGCTTGTTAACAAAAGTACTTCTAACAGAATATATATGGTCATAAAAAAATGGCCATTGATCTAGTGTCTTATTATAGTACTACAGGCAGTATTGTAAGGGAGTGAAGAAGCAAGGGCGTTTCAGCACTTGGAATAAAAAATTGTTTTTCATCTGAGGGCAGTGAAAATTTGCATCCTACTTAAAACCATTTGGAGATGGACAAGAACCTTCATCTTGAATTGAAGACACTTGCTTGGAACATTACAGAGCTGGGATTGTTTCCCAGTCTGGCCTAATTTCTGTGGGGCTTTGGCTTAATTGATAATTGATTATGGTCACCAGATTTCCTGCATGAAAAATAAAGGCCACAATATTTCTTTTCTTTGTCTCACATTTCTAGATTTAAAACTTGCTGAAGAAAGGAGTTATCTATGTGCTATTTTGTTGGGTTTTTTTTCCCTTTGGGAATTGAATCTTGTAGAATCATTCACATTGGAGTAACCGAAGGCCATCTAATCCCACTTCCTGCTCAGAGTAAGGGCAGTGTTTAACTTCTGCCCTCTAGGCCATTTTCTCATTGTGAATACTTGTAAGTGAACCAGACAATTTACATGTCACCAGTGAAAGGTATTTCCCAAAAATCATGTAAGATTCATTGAATTTTTTTACTGTTCTTATTCCTTCAGGGAATGATGTACCTGGAAGAGAGGAGACTTGTCCACCGGGACTTGGCAGCCCGTAACGTCTTGGTGAAGTCGCCAAACCACGTGAAAATCACTGACTTCGGCTTGGCCAGGCTTTTGGAGGGGGATGAAAAGGAGTATAATGCTGATGGAGGGAAAGTGAGTACTGAACATGTCTGGAAGTAAATTTATCATGCTGTGACAAACCTCCTGAAGTTACTCTTTAGGGCAGTGTATCCCTGTGGGACTATTATCTGTGTAAGAAAGTCTGTCAGTGACTTAGCAAAACTCTGTGACAGCACACATAAAAGCTGTTCATTCTTTGTTCATTGAGCTTCTCCAGGTGCTGAAATACAATTGCATGAACAGTTTTCACACTCAGATTTTGTTCATATGTTCCATCTTGCATCTTTGTTCTAAAGAGTTTGGTTCATCGAGTGATGGATGTTCTAGGGCATTCCTGCTGAGCCCGTTTCTCTGGTCAGTGTGCACCTCAATAACTTGCAGTCCCATTTTCCCAGACAAGTAATTTTCCAGGAAGCAAAAGGGAAGGCCACAGAACATATTTCTATTTGTATCATAAGAGAGTTTACCTCTTCCATCTCACTGAAAGAGCCTGTGTGTATGTTGTCTGGCATCCATGTCTCCAATACCATGCTGAATGCCAGACCACTAAAAGCCAGCTTAAGGATAATTTTGAAAACAGAAATTTGCCCCTGTTACTTTCCAGCATACCACACCACATCCATATAGTGCCTCACCTCATTTCTACTGCCTTCAGATTAATGCATTATAAAATTCAGAGGGCTGTAAGTACATACTGATGCTGGCTGCTCCCTAAACATCTTGAAATTTCATATTTCAATGTCACAGAATCCCAAGGGATTCTGCCTCTCCTTTCATTCCTTTTCCTGGATGTTCACTTTCCTTTCTGTCTACTTGCTGTGTTTTTCTGTGCTCACTTATGCCCTTGTCTGGGACAAACAGCTGTTGCCAGTGTGTGCTGTTCTCTGAGATGGGCTGCTGCCTTGTTTGTGTGGTTGCTGCCCTTGGCCTGTGGTGCATGGATCACATCAGCAGTTCAGTCACTGAGGTGAAGAGCTTGAGAGGAGTCACTGGTGCCTTCCCATTTCCCCATGGAAAGAGTCCTCCTGGCAGGGAAGGTGGAGTTTTCCCTGATTCTTTCAGTTCTCTAATCTGTTTTCAGAAACCCCTATGCTTCTTCCCTCCATCAGCCAGTGAATGACAGAAAATGAGTTGGTCTTTGCAAACCAGCTGTTCCCTGGCAGCTGTGTCTTGGACTTGTGAGGCCAGTCACACTGCTGAGAGCTCTGGAGCAGCATTTACATGTCAGATGTATCACTTCATTCCAGAGAAGTATTCTGTGAAATCCAGAAGACACAGGCAGCTTCAAGTTGTATTGAGAGCATGCTAAGGGAGGTTCAGACTGAGCAATCAGGCAGTTGATCAGGTTGCCCACAGAGGTCATGCAGTTTCCATCCTTGAAGGTTTTCAAGTCCAGAGTGGATAAAACCCTGAGTAACTTGGTCTGATCTCGTAGTTGAACCTGCTGTGAGCCTGAGGTGGGACTAGAGGTGTCCTGAGATTGCTTCCAATCTGAGTTACCTCATGATGAACAAGGCAGCCTTTGCTCCTTCGACAATTGTTCATATTTGGAACAACCCAGCCATATTTAATGGGAATGAAAGTGATGCACTTCTGCAGTGTTTAGTGGAGGAGGATGAACTGCCTTTGCAAGAGCTAAGCCAACCTTATTACAGGGTGCTATTTTTGCCATAACTCTATGGGTTATGCTCATTAGTCAACTCCATGGAAGGTATTTTCGTAAGGGTTTGAATGAAGACACATCCTCTGCTTTTACACCCACTATCTGTTCATATTCTCTCTGCAGTTAAATATCTCTTTAGTTTATTCCAGTACCTCATCCATAGTTCCCAATTAGAGGCAACCCATACCAGTCTCTGCCAGGTAAAAATCTGCTAAGTGTGTGTCTATTAGATATTCATGGACTGACCTGGGCCCATCAGGCCAGCTCAAGAATAGAAAACCATGAATCCCATTGTAACACAAACTCATGAGGGTGGACTCTTATGCCAAACTGAGGTTTGGTTTGCCTGCACACCCTTCTCTGTCAAAAGAGATGAGCTCCCCTGAGGGTGATTCACAGCCAGAGGTAACTTTTGACTTAGTTTTGGGAGCAACTTTTCTCCCAGCAGTACTGATAAGAGAACTGGGACAGCTAAATTCCTAACAAATATTAGGAGTTAGAAATTAAGCACTGTAAGTTCTCCCCATTGCCTGTTTACCCTGATGATGGGGACTGTGAAGTATTATGGATGCTGCATTATTAACTTGCCTCATTAGGGAGCAGTTGAAATAGCAGCGTCTGGTGTTGCAAACTGCTGAGGCAAAAGAGCTTTTGCATTCCACCTTCTCTGCTGCACTTTTCATGTAGGGGAATTGGATGCAGTGGTTTGTCCCATCTTTACACAGGTTTGATGAAAACATGAGTTTTTCCACTACGTCTGAATCAATAAAATTGAGAAGTTCTGCAGGTAATCGGTTCATGTTTCTCACCTCCACGTGTTTTACGAGGCAAAGCCCCATTCCAGAGGGCAGGAACGGCCATTTCCTCTGCTGGGTTGTGCAGCTTTTTTTCAAGCTTGCAGTTGAAAAAGGAAACAGGAAGGAAGCTGATGTCTTAAAACAGGATCTGTCTGTATGGTTTTAATAATGTATTTCTAAGGGTACACTTCTCTTGTCTTTCCCTAGATGCCGATTAAGTGGATGGCTCTGGAGTGCATACACTACAGGAAATTTACCCATCAGAGTGATGTTTGGAGCTATGGTAAATCTTCATGTGATTAATTTAAAAATTTGTGTCTTTTAAAGCATTAAACCAAGTTGTGTTACTATGTTAAAGATATCCTCTTTTCCTAAAGGAGTTAAATCCAGAGAGGTTTGCTTTTCCTTATTTTTTGTTTCTTTTTTTTTAAAATGTGTAACTAGGCAGCAGTTGTTACAGTCTCCTGTGTTACTTCCCTGCTAACTAAAATATATTATCATGGTGTTTCCTGCTGGGATGAGTGCTGTAAGGTCTGGTCTGGTAGCCATTTACCTGATGGTTATGACAGAAGAAGGCCTCTTTCAGCTTAGGCACAGATTCATAAAAATATGGCTGCAGGTCACAATTTTCAGCAGTCTTTGAAAATCTTAACTCTAAAAACCATGAATGTCAAAAGGCATTTTCAGACTTATGGGACTTTCTGTATCTGCAGTCAGATAGAAGAGAATTTGTCACAATACAGAGCAAATATGGCTAGAGAAAGAAAAAGAAGAGACAAGCTCTCCAAACGAACTACAAAAAGCATCCATTTAATTTCAGAGATAACTTGGGAATTGGTGAGCTACCCACACACAAAAAATAAATTGTATTTGAGAAATTGGAAGTTTGTTTAGTGTTGTTAATTGTTATCCAGATGAGCTGTTGTACCACATCTGCTGAGACGTCTGCCTGTTTATCTAGTATAGCTGTTACTAATAAGATCATGTATACCTTTATAAATGGCAATTTTCAGCAGTATCTAGGGCTATGGTGTCCTATTTACATTTCCTGTTGCCATATCATTTTGAACCAAAAGGGTGTACAATTCTAGTCATTACTCACTTTTACCTGTGGGTAGCAGCAAAAGACACTGTTTGCTGTGACTGGTTAGCTGCCCTCTTCTAGTCAGCTGAGAAAAACCTGTGAGAGTTTAACTGATCTTGTAAAGCTGCTCTTTCTCTTCAAATTCTGTATCCCCTGTATCACTTAGGAAAAAATATGCCTTCATTTATGAAATTCATTTTAAATGCAGGAAGCCCAGAACATCTATAATCAGAAAGGACAAGACCATAAACAGTTGACAAGTAATAGTTATTGAATATCAACAAGGAGGTGAATGAGTGTGAAATAAATATGTGTTTTATTCATATGGTAATTTTGCCCATCACCTTTCACATTAGCTTTACAGCTGGCAAAATATGGTAATAACCTGGAGGTGTGTTTAAAATGACCAAATAAAAACTTTAAAAAATTGGTGCGAGAGCAGGATTTTCAATATTTAAGATTTTGTTTGGGGACAAATTCTGTTACTTATGACATATGATCTTTATTTCCAGCTCCAAAGCCAAAACAAATCCTATGGCTTTTTAAAAAGAGAATCTTGGGTTTGTAGCACAGCACTATCATAAACTCAAATAAATAAGGTGATTTAAGGAAAAAAATAATAGAAGTGCCTGTGAATGACTTACAAGGCAAAGACAATGGCCTAATGTTACTCAATGCTGTACTTTTGTGGGAAATTGATGCTCTAAGTTAGGGAACATCTGCACTTTTTCCCCTTAAAATAATAGAGTACATCAGCCATTCATTTCCCTTTTCAATGTGATAAAAGAGTGTGATGTATTCTTTTGTTATTGCATCCATTTACTGTACCACTGTTCATCTCAGACCTTTCTCTTGTGCCTCACAACTATCATGCTGCTTTTTACACCGGTAAAAATGAGGGAAGTTTCTTTTGAGGATTAACACCCAGTGCTGTTTTGCCATTTTCCAGAGTTTTCTAAGTGGCAGATTGTCGTGGTTTAAGCCCAGATGGCAACTAAGCACCACGTAGTTGCTCGCTCGACACCTCGTTTCCCCACCAGACCAAACATCAGTGTTTTTACAGGCACTGGTAAAGAAGAAGGGATTGCAGTCCAGAACTGGGCCAGGAAACTGAGTAGCATGACCTCAAATACTGACACTCTTTTTTTCTGTCTAGGAGTCACTATCTGGGAGCTTATGACCTTTGGTGGGAAGCCGTACGATGGAATCCCAACTCGAGAGATCCCCGATCTCTTGGAGAAGGGAGAGCGGTTGCCTCAGCCTCCAATCTGCACTATTGATGTCTATATGGTGATGGTGAAGTGTGAGTAATTGTCATGTTTAACATCCTTGTGCTCACTGCTAGAGGGACACTGGTTTAGAACGTTTGTATCTGCGGCGTCTGACAGTGTTGGGGAATAGGACAAGTTGCTTCAAAACAAAAGCTTCCCAAGATACTGTAAATTCCATTTAAATACTATATGCTCATCTTTTGCAATTGCAAATGATACGAATTTAGCTATGAAGGGCTGAGTTAGTTCAGCTTCTTATTACTGTCAGATGGTATCTCATATTCTTGCTGTGAAGTCAAAATTGTATGATTGTTATTGTATACCCTTGTCATTTGCATGACAATTAATTTTGATGTTAAAAGAGATAGTATTATACGTCATTATGGTACCTGGATACCCAGCCAGTGAAGGTTGTGAGGAGGAATGCTGGTTCCAAATATTGAGGAAAGAAATCACAAAGGTTTATTGTTAGTAACAAGAATTATTATTGCAATAGTAATAATAAAAAGTAAAATTAATAGAAGAAATACTACAGAGAGGATTACTTTTTTATCATTCTAGTCCAGTACAAAAATTTATGAATATTTTTACTTTAGCAAAAAAGAAAAACCATCTGCACATGATTTCTTCCTACTCTTTTATCTCCAAGATACCCCCACCAGTGACAGTATCCTCCAAGGTTATGCTTCTAATTTAAAAAGAATTAGAAATATCTCTCTGATGTTTCTGGCTTAATTTAAGTAAGATTAACATACAGACACCTCATCCATCTTATATACTCTTTTCCCTTTTGCATTGTACACAAAAGCAGTGGAAAAAAAAAAAAGAAAACTACAAGAGGTAAATAAAGTATTTTCTGAAAAGAGTTGTACTGTGCATGCAGGTGTGGAAGTTGCCTGAACAGTGCAAGGGGTCCATGTTGATTGAGTGCAAAAATGTCCCATCTGGTAAGATTTTAAATAAGCATGAGGCGAATCTCAGTGGACAGAAGGAAGCCCTAGAAGAGGTGGTAATCTGGGAGATGAAAGGTTTCAGCTTAATGCACAGACTGTAATGTTTGTGTGAAATTCTTTATAAGTTTAGTAGCTTTCTTTTTCCTATGTTGGTCACTTCTTTGGCTAAATCACACTTAGGAGATAAGGCCTGCTTCCATTAGCACACCTGGAAAGAGAGAACATGCTCTTGGGAAGCTGCTGATAGGATCTTCCATTAGAAAAAGCTGACAGAGAGAAACTACTTGCTGATGGTGACTACCTATATTACCTGCTTGTTTTGCAAAAGTTATTAGCAGGGATTGAGAATTGTTGATCCTGATGAATGTTTCTTGGAGAGTGAAGGACAAAGGAATCACCCTTTATTCATTTTTTTCATTATTCATTTTTTTTCATTATTCATTATTAGAATAATATCTAGTGCCTCGTGTGAGGGCTGTGCTTATGATGCAGACAGGTGAAAGGCAGATGCCAGGTCAGTCATTCTGTAGATCTGCTGAACAACTCTTTAATCCAAGTCACTGTGGGACAGTGGGTCAGTTAAAGTAAAACTGTATTTAGTAGTAACTTTGTAGTAAATCCACTAGACTCTGATGAGATCAGATTCATTGTATTAGAGGTTGGACACATCCTTAACAAAAGATAGTACTGACATCTAAATGGGCAAGACAGAGAAAATTGCAAGGAGTTGTTGCTGTCTCTGGGACAGAGAGGAGCTCAGCAAAGTGAGAAAAAAATCCATGCAGTAAGGAACAATCTAGTCTTGCCAAAGGTAGGTGTTTTCCATTTTATGCATCACAGAATTCTAGCTTTCCATTCTTCTGGGCTCCTTATTGTATCTTTTCTTTAGGCCAGAGCTATCAAGGACTTCAAACTTGTGCATTTTTAAAAACTGAATGATTTCTTCCCTTGATGGTTAACTCTTTCCTTTGTCATCTATCATCTGTCCCCAGGCTGGATGATTGATGCTGACAGTCGGCCAAAATTCAAGGAGCTGGCTGCTGAATTCTCTAGAATGGCTCGAGACCCTCAGAGATACCTAGTAATTCAGGTAAGCAAGTCTACAACATCACAGAGGGGGCCAAAAAAAATATTCTGTCTGTAAAACCTGACTGTTAGGGGGGTTGCCTTTGAATCTCTTGAAGTTCGAGGTGCTCTTGAACTTTAGGCAAGCAGCAACCACAGTATTATACAAGCATGAAGTAGAATAGCCAGTGTCAGTATCTCAAAAACAATAATACTGATAATACAGTAGTCTGAAATTCACTTCCTAAGCTTGTATTATTAGCACATATACAAGATCTGGCTTTGCAGGCTGCCCGGTGCTTTGCATTTTCTCATGAAACTGGGGACAAGTTTTGTCCATTGATGGGCAGCGAGTCTGCTTTTAGACCAAGGACTTGCAGGGCTCTACAGTTGATCTACAGTGGCTCTACAGTTGATCAGGCTGCATCTTGGAGGATTATCCTGATGAGACTTTTCCCTGCACTGCTGAGATCACAAGAAAGTTTCTTTTCATAGCCTAAACATAAAGGTTTCTCAGAAGAGAGGGTGTTCTGTCACACTGGTACCTCTCATGCTAGAGAGAAGCTTCCCTCTCTGTTCTCCTTTGACTGTGTAGACTCTGTAGGCTTCACATCCTTGTGACAGAGCCACAGCAGCATGGTTCATCCTATGGAACTGCACTGTGCCAGCAATATCTCGAGTCCATCACAGTGGAGCTGTGTGTGGCTGAGTACAGGTGTGCGCCCTTTCATACATTCTGAGGGAGCCTAGAGTTGTGCGTGTGTTTTTGACAGCTCAGACTCAAGCCACAGAAAGTGCATCTGATTGGTAAGGTCCTTAGGTGGTCCCAGTGTGTGAACAGTTCAAATGAAAATGAAAACTTAAGAGAAGTAAGGTGATGGTGAAACACTAGAGACCAGAGCATGGGAACGGTTAGATCCAAGTGATGATACCCTGGTGCTATATCTTATGCCATGGAGTACAGGGCAGAGGTACATCCAGCTGGTCCTCATTTTCACACTGATGTAAGATTTCCTAGTGAAGCACAGTCACTGCCACTTCAGGTCTCCTGATTGCCTCTGAGTGTAGTGCCAGTCTCACCGTATGGTGTTTCATTTCACCGTGTAGACGCACCAGACAACTCATGGTGTGTTCCTGCACAGTGGGAACACACGCTGCTCTCCCATCTTCAGCAGAAGTAAAATACAGTTGGAAAGTAAAATACTAGTTAAGAGGATTTGTGGTGCTGAGTGTGGAATTTCCGTAGCAGTACTCCACGCTGTGATAACTTGTAAGTTCAGCAGATACAAGTGATTCTGGAAAAATCAGTCTCATTAAATGACTTCATTAGATAGGACATGTTTCCATATTCCAAATACCTCTTCCCTCCTTTTCTACTCCCCATTCCTTCAAGATCCAATCAAGAATGTCAAGCTTCCTACTGAGCTTTTAAAATTTCTCTAGATGTACCCTACAGCACATCCATCATTCCCTGCTTTATTCCACATGTAGCATAATAGTTCTTGAGGAGTGGGAGATAATTCTTTAACCATGCAGTGAAGTCTATGATTTCTTATGTGTTTGGCCATGGGCTGCCTTTGTGATGTTTTGTGGCACCAAGCAAAGTGCAGCCCAGATTTACCTCTCCAGCTTGTAGGTGGTGTTTCAATACAAACACATATTGCTGTTGTTGTCTAGTTTGATTTTTATTGGTTTTAGCTCCGTTATATTTTGCAGAACTTTCCATATGGATGGAGCAAAATTTATCCTCTAAGTCCCTAAAAATACAAATTAAAATAAACACCCAGGTGCAACAGTTCCCATGTTTTCCCCACCTGTCCCTATTTCAGACTAAATAGCTGGGATATTTCACAGAATCACAGAATATGCTGAGTTGGAAGGGATCTACAAGGATCACCAAGTCCAACTCTTAGCCCTGCCCAGGACCATCCCCAAGAGTCACACCATGTGCCAAAGAGTGTCATCCAAATGCTTCTTGAACTCTGTCAGACTTGGTGCTGTGACCACTTCCCAGGAGAGCCTGTTCAGTGCCCAACCACCCTCTGAGTGAAGAGCTTCTTCCTAATATCCAACCTAGACCTCCCCTGACACAACTTCAGGCCATTCCCTCAGGTCCTGTCACTGGTCATCACAGAGCAGAGATCAGTGCCTGCCCCTCCTCTTCCCCTCACGAGGAAGTTGTAACTGCAGTGAGGTCTCCCCTCGGTCTCCTCCAGGCTGAACAGACCAAGTGCCCTCAGCCACTCCTCATACAGCTTCCCCTCAAGACTTCACCATCTTTGTTGCCCTCCTTTGGACACTCTCTAATAGCTTGTACCATATCTTATCTGTACTTACTTCACAAATATGTCAGAACTTAGGTCAGAAACTGAGCTTATATGGGAAAAAGAGAGAAGAAAGAATAAAAGCTCAATCACAAGAATGCCAAAATAGCTTTGCTTGATTTATGCAGTTATTCCCTTTCTGTCATCATATTCCAGTAAAAAAAAATAAATCAACAAATGATGTGGATATGGTGCTTTAGAACAAATAAAACAGCATTTGTGGTCCCTGCAGCCTGTCTGCCAGGGCATGAAAGAGGCTGAAGGAAAGGCTGTTTGGGAAATTAATCCATCTGTTGACATTTTTCCTCTCTCAATACGATCTATTTAGGGAGATGATCGTATGAAGCTCCCAAGTCCTAATGATAGCAAGTTCTTCCAAAACCTTCTTGATGAGGAAGACCTGGAAGACATGATGGATGCTGAAGAGTATCTTGTTCCTCAAGCCTTCAACATCCCTCCTCCCATCTACACCTCCAGGACAAGAATTGATTCCAACAGGGTAAGAGAGAGCTCTGACATAAAATATTTGTTAGTATAAAAGCACAAGTAAAGATTTGGGTTACACCAATCAAACACAGGCCAGCGCTGCTTTGCGAATTACAAGCTCCCGTTGTAAGGAGAGTGGCTATAAAAATGTTGTCATTGGGTTCCCTGTTCATTGTGCCTCAGTGAATTCTGAATTAATAGCTCAGCCTTGAGCAAACAAAGGCTTGACTTGGGCTGCCTCTCCTGAAAGCACAGCTGAGGCTCGTGAAGTCAAGCAGTGTTGTTTCTCCACTGCAACTGGCCAGGAAGTGCACAGCCCTCATGCTCCCATCCCTGCAATCCTGTTGTCTTGGCAGGGTTGGCACTGATGTAGCTGAGGGCAGCTGGAATATATAGATAATGCTGCTTTTGTGTCTGGAGCCAGATTTCAGACCCTTTTCCCATTTGTATGTGATGCTTTCATGGCCCTCCTTCACCAGTGTGTGTTTCTGCTGAGCATGTCACAGATATCAGCATGCTGGTCTTCGTAACATCCCTCTCAGGGGAGGAAATGCTGTTCATTTTGCAGAGGGAGCTGAGGCACAGAGAGTGTTCAGGTGGAATTTAGCTCAAATAACTAACCATCTAAGGGATACAATCTAAGCTCTTCATCTAGCCTTCATTTCGTGTCATTGGAGTAGCACGGGTACATCCAGTGGGTGATTATTTCTGCCTGCCTTGAACATTTACAGTGGGAAAGTAACTTTCTAGGGGTGTCTTTCTCTATCCACTAACTACTGACAGCTGCAGAGCAGTCTCAGACCTGGTGTGTGATCTCTGGTGAGTTGGATCCTGTCCTACATGCCTCTGGGCCTCTGTGCCACAGGAGCCCTGCTCCAGGTGGGGAGCCGAGGTCAGGTCTCTGGAATTCATTTTCACTCCTCAACAGCCTGCCCACAGCTCTGTCCTCTGCCTGTTTCTGTGCTTGGCTCCATCCTTTTAACAGTTTAGGTGCCACCCCTCCTCACAAAACTAAGAGATGGTGAAATGCATTCCTAATGTGAGGGCATTCACGTGGGCATCAGGTGTATCTAGTAATTAGGGACTTGTTTTCTCTCCAGGCTCCTTTCAGTGGAAAATCACAGTTTAAATACTAAATGTAGTATCTTTGAAATGTCGGTGTTTATTCCTCATGGCTTAGAAACCCTTTGGACCTCCTTACATAGTTCCAAATTCATACCCTGGTGTGAACTGACTACACCATGTGAGACAGGGAAGAGGTAGTGAAAGAACCAAGAGTGTATAAACTGAGTCAGTATTGAAGGTCCTTACCCTCTCCTGAGGAAATCAGTGGTTTTCTGGAATAAGGAAGACAGAATCTGGTCTTAAATAATAGTCATTTCTTAAAGAAATTGCTACTGTTTTAAAGGCAAGGACACTAGAGAAGTCTGGATTTATGTAGCATTTCTCCTGTATCACTGGAAGGCAGTGAAAGGGGGATGATGCAGGATTTAGCAATAAGCAGGAAACTTCCTCTTTATGGCAACAAGAGTTAATTTTTAGTGTTGATGTCAATATGAAATAAATCAGGTTTACTCCTAGCTGTCTCTGGAGAGGTTCTGTTTCCTTTGCTGCCAGCTTCTGAGAAAAGAAGGAAACTACAGCAGTTACCTTTGAAAGGTACTCACTGTCACACTGATGCAAAACACTGTGGCTTAGTGTGACATGGTGGAGTACTGCCATTTGCACCAACATAATGTTGAGAGAGCAGAGTCTGACATATAAGGTTTGTTATATTCATCTCACTCCTATATTTTCTGGAAACACTGAGGTACGTTCAAAGGAGAAAGGATTACAGGAAAATGTACTTGCCTTTTCAACAGTCTCTTTTGCCTTATGTCTTTGGTCCCAGTTGAGCAGAGGAGTCCACTAGAGCTGAGGGAATTAAATCCAACAAAAATCCTAGAGTAAATATTCTGAAAGATTTATTTAAAATGGGTTGTTGGGGCAGCCAACGTGCTCAGTGGGATATTCATGGAATGCAAACACAGGCATTTATTATTGTTATTATTCACTAAAATTTTGCAATTCTTAAATGTACTGCTAGTGCTGCCATACAGGGGGTACACCTAGATTGCAGGAAGGCCACAGCACCATGTTCCTGGAAGAGCTCGGGGCCAAGCTGAAATCCCTGTAGGATCATAGCACTTCTGGTTTCCTTTGCAGAGAGGTATTTTCTGGAGGTAGTACAGTTGTTTCCTCTCAGTGCAGAAAGCTACATACCTGTCTGTTTTTGTGAAGCACTCAGGTTGTTGGTAAGTTAACTGTTCTTTTAGTGAAGATTCATGTTGATTTAAACAAAATACACAATAGCTCCTTTAAGGTAATAGTGCATCTGCTGTGCACAGTTCAGTACAGATGGGTGTCAGCCACAGGAATCACATGGAATTGAAATTCTGTCAGAACTCTCTACCTGCAGTTGTCTGATTCTATCTTGGTGTTTCCTTTGGATAGTTTGTGATTTATGCTTGTTTAGTGTAGTGCATATTAATACTGCACAAACTCATTATGGTGCTGCTGCAGCCTTATATGCCAAATGCATTGATGCAGCTTAGGTAGTTTTTGCTCACTGTGTCTGGCAAATTGCATTTTATGGGGAGATTGCGAGGCAATTTGGTGAAGGAAAATGCAGACAAGAGCTACATGATCTTCATGTCATTTTCAGAGATCAGAAGCATGAAAGATCCTGTATTTCCCATCTTAGCTGTTCCCATGTTTCAGCAGAGCAGGAGTCAGTTATATGATGGCAAGGCATTGTGCTCCCTCTCAGGGCACACTGTACTGACAGCTTTAGTTGAATGTTCCAGCAGTATAGCTGGAACATTCCAACATGGCAGTATGGCTGGCTGCAGGGGACAGAAGTCTGCAGAAAGAAAGCAGGGAGATCATGTAGCTCCTCACATTCAAGCTTTGAAGTCAGGGAATGAAGGAAGAGTAGGAGTATTTACTTTCTCAGGAAAGCTCTGAAGTTTCTCTAGGGTGGTCTCAGGTCTAAATCCTTGCACTTTGTTGCCTGGGAGAGGCACCACTGAATGAGACTTCATAAAACACTGCCTGCTCTCTCACTCCCATGTGAAGAAAAAGTTATTTGGATGTGAATTAATAGCACA
Source organism: Manacus vitellinus (assembly GCF_001715985.3). Lineage (NCBI taxonomy): Eukaryota > Metazoa > Chordata > Aves > Passeriformes > Pipridae > Manacus > Manacus vitellinus. Next base: position 2,263,082 of record NW_021939471.1, on the reverse strand, counting down.
GAGCTGCAGCCCATGGAAAGAAAACAGGAAAGAGGGAAACCTTCCATAGAGGTTCCAGCTCCCTGGAAAGTATCACATCCTTCTTCCTTCAAGGATTACAGAGATTTATGAAGCTGCAAGGCTCAGATATAGCTTTAGCATTTCCATCACACCCACACTGGCTTCATATTAGCACGTCCTGGGGATCTGTGCTGCTGGGAGCAGAAACACACACAGGGTCTGGCCTGTAACAGTGGCCTCTGTTATGAAGTCCAGTCTAAGACTGCTGCAGATTTTAAATAAAAATTAACATCCTAAGCTAAATTGAACTCTTTCACTGGATCTGAAGCTCTTCAGTTGCAATTTTGGCTCTTTGGCTTTTTCCAGTTTTTATTTTTCGCTGTCTAGGGATGCTCTAGAAATATGGAGTTTTAGACGCTCTGTGCTTCTGAGAGATAAGCTGAATTCTCAGCAGTGTTTCCACGAGCACAGGAACCCAGCTTGTGCTCGAGTGTCCTGCATTCACATCCATTAGATGATTCATTCAGGTATTTATAACGAGTACTGTCCTGTGTGCACAGAGATAATACTAATACAGAAAGCACTCTGTGTACCCCATGATACCTTTAGCTCTAAATCTTTGGCTAATTCCTGCTGAAAACTGTCTATACTGTTTATTACTCGCTGATTCTGTCCCTGTAATTTTATTCCATACACTGCATATCATGCAAGCATCTCCCAACCCTGCAATTAAATATCAAGCAATTTTTTTCAGGGATGTCTGATCCATATGTCCAAGGAGACTATCCTTCTTGGCTAAAGTGGACTGTGCTACACTAAAAGCCAGTTTTCAGTTCTCTGAGCAGTATCTGGTGTGCCATTGCAGCAGGTCTGGTGGCGTTGCATGGCTGAACATCCGAATACGTCTGTGGATGAAAAGGTTATTCCAAAGAGAAATCAGGGAAGAAGTTATGATTCATTTGTTCTGGTTTCTAAATTTGAAAGGTAGCCTTTTTCAAATCACAAGGTAACAAAAGGGATGGTTGCTAGTGATTTTCAGATGTGTTTCACGTCAGTGTGGTGTATGGCATCTTTTCTTCCCAGCTTATCACAGACAATAGGGACTGTTCACTCAGTGGGATCACTACCAGAATTAAGTGACTTTTATTAGACTTTATGTAAAAGGGCTGAATTTCTTAGGCATCTGCCTGTAGTGCTCCAGTGGTAGATCAGATCTGAGGTATAATATGATCTCCTTTACATACTGAAATACAGCAGGCTGTAAGCTGTCTTCAGTTAGGGGGGGAAGGAGGGATTTTGGAGAGCAGTCAGGGAGGCACTTCCCAGAGCGTCAGCTCAGCTGGGCTACTGTGAGAGGTACTGCCAACCGCAGGTGAGGAGAGCCAGCAGTTGCTTATAGCATCCTTTCCTCTTGGCAAAGCAGGCAACAGGAGGGAGTCATGATTTGACCACAGTTCGCCTTTGTCCAAGTAGCACCTGGTCCCCATTTCTTTTTCTGTAAGGAAAGGCAGTTAAGTGTTCTTGCACAAGCTCTCTAGGTAAATCATTTCTCCTGGCCACATGGGACTGATAGCAGTAAAGCTGCTTCATCCTAAAGTCGATACAAAATTTGTGTGAAGAGATATCAAGGCTCGATGGGACCATTGAAAGCACTTTGTCCAACCTTCTGGCATAGCATAGCCCAGAGCCTCTTGTCTCTTAATTTCTGAATCAAGTGTAAAAATTCTGTTTGAGGTGGAGTTTGTCTTTTAGAAAGATTGTCTTAATTGTATCAGGTAGAAAATACATCACAGTGTAGACAAGTCTCACTGGGCAGTTAATGCTGACCTTTTAGGAGGGTTTGGACCCTGTTTCTGTCTGCAATGCACCCTTTTTTGTGCTAGATTTAGAGAGCTGCCAGTTATCAAAACCCTCTTCTGCTTAAAGGGCTAAGTAAGATAGTACCATTTGTATATGTTTGCTGTTACAAGATGATAACAATTGTCTTTTCACGTCGTTTGTTCATGGTGTTTGCCACCCTTCTGCTTCTGCAATATCTTCCCAAAACTATTATGACCAAATCTCTTCTTAAATTTGATGCCTGTTACTGCAGTCTGTCAGTTTGTGGAGTTTTTTATTTATTTCTATCCCATTTCATTAATTCCTTCTCCTTAAGAGGTGATAAAAGACTTTCTGAAAATCTTAGTAGTAATTGTTTTGCCTTCCTGCTAGACTCTGTCACTTCCTTATGCAAGTGTGACAATGAAATTTCCAATGCCAGAATAGATGATCTTGTAAATTAACTAGACATTGCCTCAAAACATTTTATAATGATTCAGTTTGTTACACTGACAGTAACTAACACTACATTAGCTCTCTTGCTTTTTGAAAAACTGTTTGATTAGTTAGGAAGGTTTATATGAAGCCATTCTGTATGACTTCTGTTGAATACTGCATTTTGTGTTCTTCTAGTAGAATCTGGGAAACTGGCTGCATTTACTGCCTTCAGACTTTTAGGGTAATTCTGGAAGTCCTACCAAGCTGTCTCTCAAGATCTCTAGTTCCCAATTTCTGCTTTCCTTAGTTTTAATGACATCCTAGTGGTAGGAAGCTCCTCCCCGTTCTGCTCTGTCTTTTACATTAAGCAGTTCCCAGTAGGTGTTAGTGTTTTGTTAGTGTCTGGTGGACCACCACAAGTATTTTACCTACCATAATTTTTTTCTTCTGGGAAATTCCTCTGTGTCTGTTTCTAGCCTTTGTTAGAAGTGTGGATAGCACCAGACCATCTTTGTCCATGAAAAGCAGGAGGTGAACCCAGACTAATACTAGTCAGCCAAATTTCATTGCTCAGAGTGAAGAAATAGTGAGAGCAAACACACAAAAATACAATGTAAAATACATTACATGAAAAATTATTTCAGCCTTAATAATTTACATGAAAAAGGAAAGCTTCTCACAAAATATGTATATTTAGAACAGGAGTATTTAAATACCTTTTTAAAATGTACTAAGTTTGCCAGAGGAGGGGATAAGAAAATTCAGATGGAGGACTCAGATGATGCCCAGCTTTTCACAAAAAAATCTTTGGAAGTACTTTATGGCAATTGGTTTCTTGCTTTGCAGCCAGGTCAGCTGAAATCAATGGTATCTCTCAAGGAGTAAGCCCTTCTTAGCCTGAACTGATTATCAGGACCAACTTGTTGAATTGCCTCATGGTTTTGCAGGTCAAGTGCCTTAGAACAAGACTTTTTTAATGTGTTGGCTATTTTCTCTTGCATTCAGGCATATAGATTTAGGGTCAGACTTCCCTAAAGTATTGGAAGGCATTTTGGTTTCTACAAATTTAATATGTATTTAGTAACAAATCACCCCCTCACAGTACTTTCTGCAAGTTACTGTTCAGTGAGTCTAGTGGAAGAGACTGTAGCTGTGTACTGCTTCAAATCTTGATGTGTGAGATGTAAATTCATTGAGCTTTAATATAAGCTGGTTTAAAATCAGGCAGCATCTGCTTAATCCATGAATAGCTGCTGGCTGTGTTAACAGTCGAGAGAGCTCACAGCTGATCTATTTTCTTTTCTCTCTTGAAAAGAAAAAGTCAATAGATATAAAAAGAGTAAGTAATAAATATTTCTACACTGCACTGATGAGGCATTCTTGGAAAACAGCAAGCTAAACAACTCTACATAATTCAGTAGATGGAAAAGTGGACTGAGAGTCAGGAAATAATTATGAGAGCTGGGAGAAAATTTTCCTTCTATGACAAGATGTGAAGCAGAAATTTTTAGTGGAAAACATCCGTTTGCAAGGATTCGTATTTGTGGTTTTCTTAAAATATTAAAAGTATACAAGGGGCTGTGATTTGGAAATGCACCTGGAGGGGCTCCAGGAAGTTGTCATTTAAACATCTGTCTGCCTGTGATGATTTGGGCCCCCGAGGTGGAGAGTGCCATCCTCAATGTCCCATGGCAATGGGACTCCTGGGATAATACTGTGGGTGTGAGGTGGCAGAAGGACTCTGGAGCAACCGGTGCCAAATACTGTTCTTTCTAAACATACATGCAAAGGAGTTGAATGGCAGTACAGCCTAAAAAAATGGCCTTTGTTAGCCGAAGTAGAGTCTGAATTTCTTGTTAAACGCTGTGAAAGGGGAGGGAAAAATAACTCTCAAAGCTATAAAAAGGCTCTCCGAAAGATGTAGTGGGGAGAAGTGGGAGAAGGCACAGATGAAGTTTAGATTTAAGATGTTAAAAAATGATTATTTTATCCAAATCAGATGGGTGGTTAGTTCTTTTAGAGTATTATTACCACCAGAACCTCAGCCCTCCTCTAAATCAACCCAGCATTTCATCAAGAAGCCTATTCTTTGCTATAAGAGACCAAGAGTGCACAATTACTGGTTTCTTTTCCCCCTTGCATAATAAAATGGGGAGATTATCATCAAGTTTCTATTCAGATTTTAGGAAGGCTTTTTTATTTTATTTTTAAAACCCATCTTTGTCTGTAAGAGCTCCCTGTTCAGGCCAGCATGCTGTAATGATTACTGCTGTAAAGGCTTCAGTGGAGATGTGCTCTATTTCATTCTCAATGAGGGTTGATGGCGTTTTGAGAGGCTCAGAATATCCTTTGATTACTGTATAAAACAGACTGAGGGAGATGGCAGTGCAGCATGTGCATAGGAGGGGGGCCATTGCTCCCAGGATCACTCATCAACTTTCTTTTGTGCTTTTTTTTTTTTTTTGTCTTCCATGTCGCAATCACAAATCATGGCCGTGTTGTGGTTTTGGTCCCATGCCCCATCCTCCCTCCCTGTTTTGGGATTTGAAGCTTGAGGTTTGTACAGAAAAGGAGCTGCTGCTGCTCCTGTGTTTTGGACAGGTGCTGCAGCATATGAACAGGGGCAGTGCCTTGACCCCTCTCTCCCACAGGGAATTGATAGAATAGCTAGGAAATGGTACGTTGTCCCTTCCAAACTGTGGGGAACTGGTCCATTGTTAGAAGCTGCTATTTACTGTAAAGTGTCTTGGAGACTGTATTAAAAAAGGAGTGACAGAAAGCTAGGCATGGGTGACAGGAAAGATATAGGAGTCAAGGAGATTGAAAGGGAAAGATAGACAAGAGCATGCTGTCTCCCTTCCTGCTTTCCTATTTGACACTTGTGGTGCATTAACACAAAATAATGGGGAAAAGGAATCCTTGCATCTTCATGCTTGTATCATGCTTAGATCAAACTGCATATTGTGCCAGCTGAAATCTGTTTGCCAGCCCTTCCAATGGTCAGAAGGATTAGGGTTGCTGAGGTCGGGAGAACAGGGGGTTTCCAAGGAGAGCTTTTGATGCCATATAGCAGGAGAATCTTTTATTCCCAGCCCAGTTATAGGAGATGAGTCTATGGAAAAGCATTTCACCTTGTTTCCCTGTCAGTGTGCCTGGATACTGGGGTTTGTGCCCAAATTGTGCATCTCTTAAGAGGTTATTTTCATTGGTGGTCTTGTTGTCTTTTACTCCTTTACTTGGTGAAGTGTTACACTGTACATGGTTTATGTCTGGTATTTCCCAGTAACAGCACAGGAAATACTCTGTGCAGTATCTAGGTTTGTTCTTTCTCATACCACTATGCCAGGTTTGTTAGGCATGTTTTTTTCGTGATATATGCCATTCACTGTTCACAGTCCAGACTAAATTACTGCTAGAAGGCTGTATTCAGATTTGGATCTCCCACTGCATATGGAGAGTTTGTAAGTCTGAAAACAGACTCTTTCTCTCCTTTAGGAGACAAAATAGTGCAAGAGAAAGTTTGAATGACTGATCTGAAGCTATGAAGTCAGTCAGTACTGGCCTGAACCCAGGTGGCCAGTGAAACACTCCTACTGATTTTGAACAAGTTCAGGGATGTCTTAAACCCAGCACACCGCCAGGATATGGTCTGTCACATCCAACTGACACAGGCAGCCTGTGGGAACTGAGTTAGAGCTCAGGCTGCCTTCAAATCTTCCCTGTCCTCTGGCAAACAGCAACCAGAAAACACTTAGGTACAGAAAAGTCTTATTCATTGTTTCTTCTATTTATTTTTTCCCTCACTTAACTAGATGTTTTGTGTCTTGATTGTAGAAGAAGCAATTGTTAGAAACTGGAGCAAACACTTAACACAGCATGGTTCTTACACTGGTTTCTATATTTGTGATCAACATTCAAGGTAAAACATGTAGACATATTTTGAGAAAGGTTAATGCTGGAAAAGTGACTGCGAGTTCATCACTTCCAATACAGATTCATTGATGCCCAGTGGAACTTGACAGGCATTGAACTAAGGGCATGGTAAATTGTTGTATAGCTACTGTCCACAACCTGTGTATATTATTCCTGCCTTTTATTTTTGTTGTTGAGTAATAGGCTGTCTATGGAGAAATGTGTCTCATGTCCTCTTGCATTAACTCAGGTGTGCCACTTTGCCCTTTGTGTCCATGAAATAGGTGATGTAAGACACACACCCCCAGTTTCAGAGGACATACAGCTGCAGCATGCTCTGGCTGTTTTCTGTGTGCTGGAATGCTGCAGGGGGCCAGCAATGACCTGCTCCTGCCAAGCCAGGATGGCAGTGATGCTGATGGGAACTTTCTTCCACCATCCTGGAGGAAAGTGCTCAGTGGGGAATGGAGTTTCCTTAAGAATGGTCAGGAGCCCAGGCTGAACAAAAGAGAGAGCATGAGGAATGCCAGACTTGTGCCAGGTAGTGCGAACTGTAGGGATGGATATGCTTGAACCGTCAGGGCCCAGGGAGGAGTCTAATCCTTTCTTTTTATATACAGCCCTTCTCTGTGCAGGGGCTGGGACCAGAAACCCCCAGAGGTCTGCAAAGCCTGATAGGAATTAGTATACAAATAGCATTTCATTTCTGTTTAACATTACACAGCCATCGCACGGTGTGTGTTTTTTCTTTGATTTTCATCTCAGACCTGTTTGCTGGGGGCTCTCTGGAGCAGGGCAGAGTAATCTGTTAGTTCTGTGGTCAGAGGGAAGCAGGACTGCACCCAGGCAGAGGTGGCTGTTCTTCTGGGGTGGTCTTTCCTATCTGAATTTCAGTTCAGACCAGTAGTAAATACCAGGCTACTCCCTTGGAATATAGCTGGAGTTTGCTTGGGGCTGTCGGGACAGCTCTGTGTGGTTTGCCTGTAGCCGCACCAAAGCATCCCAAACATTATTCAGATCCACTCACATAAAAGAGCTCTCCTCCTTCCTAGAGAACTGCTGGAATTTTGGTGCTTGCAGCAAGATCTGCTCAGCCTGGCATTTTAGGATGCTGTGGTTTGGTGACTTAAGCCTGGATACTGCCTTGGCTTGAAATCAGGTAAAGAGTTTCTAGGGGAAGGAGGAAAGTGAGTTATTTCTGGAGACACTCAGCCCTGGACTGAATTGCTACAAAGAAGTGTTGCAGAGCTTGATCAAAACAGATAATCTCTTGAGTTGCCTGAGGCATGGACTATGAGACTGAATAGGACTCATGAGGAGCATCCATGTGAGAAGGTGAGAGTGTTTTACTCCTGCTTTATGGTTTGGTCTTTTTTGCATGCAGGAGCAGAAGGAGAGTGAAAGGGAGCTGGGTTTCATGCAGGTAGGAGCACTATCAGAGTAGGTTCAGATGTGTGTGTGTGTACACTGATGTTGCCTTTCCTTCAGTAAAGAAAAATCTTTCAGTCCTGTGAGCTTAGCAGGCTGCTTAAGAACAAGAAACAGCAATAATTGTGCAACCCTATCAAATGCGTATGCACATCGTGGTGGATGACAAGCAAAACCAGCTCTGCAGCACCTTGGGGGCTGTTGGGAGTCTGTGCTAGCCAGCAAAGTATGGGGGGACCAGATCATGCTGTAAATAAAGTCCTGTTTTTTTCTATTTGGTGCTAGTCCTGTACCACCCACTGCCCGACAGCAGCACCACATCCCTGAGTACCTTCAGCATTTCTTCCACCAGAAATGTGCCATGGGTTCAGCTTTGAGGGCAGCCACGGTCAGCTGGAGTGGGATGAGCTGTAGCATGGGCAGCAGGACAGCCACAGCTCTGGGTGCCAGGCTCAGGCACAATGCTGGACCTAGATGGAGAGAGACAAGGCAGAGCATATTCACACAGCTACATGAGTGGCAGGACCCAACATAGCTTTGATTTCATTACAGTTTAACACACAGCTAGAAAATATTATGTCCCTAATATAAAGAAGGAGATATTTACCTTTGGGAAATTTGAGAAGCAAGGAATTGGAAAATTAGATTAATGAATAGAAAGCAATAACACAAGCCAATATTCACAGAAGTGTTGTTTGCTGCTCTTTTGTCAAGGTTTATTTTACAAAAACGTTAGCTGTTACAACAGCTGATGCGTCACTGGTGTTTCATACCAGAGGGCCTCAGAAAAGGCTTAACAGGACATTTTCTTGGGTTTTATCTTTTCTCCCTGTTGTCATGTTTTTACCTAAAATTCAATCATGGTATAAAGAATGCAGTCTTGGGCATTACTGATCAGTGCTGCTCATGGGCACTTAAAAATACGTGGCTCCTTCTGGAGCGTGCTGAGCGTTTCAGTGTCAATGGATGTGTGCCCTCCACAGCTAATGGATATAACACACATTACACTATCAAAAGGGAGTCAGTATTGATTTATTTTATTTTTTTAAAGTATGCAAGTTGAGGCTTTTTAAGTAGGCTTATGTAGTGAGGTCTTTAAGCAACCAGACTCTGAACCCTCTCTCCATATCAACAAGCTGGAGATGATCATTCAGGTGAGACTTTCAGGATCAGAAATACAAAAACCTAGAGCTTCCCAGTAAAGGAACATCGGCTCTTTTTTTCAAGATAGTATTTAAGATGCAAAAGCAACACTTCCTCCACACCCCCCCCCAAAAAAAATCAAAATCAACAAAGTTAATTGGATTGCACATACAAAAGAAGTGATATAAGTTTTACCTGGAAAAATCCAAAATGTATTTTCTTCTCACAGTATGATTCATGCCCTGAGCAGTTGACTGAGGATAGTTATCTTGGAAGCCTACAAAATTATGACCTCATGTTGGAATTAGCAGGCAATTTAAGGACATTTAAACAATTATATTACGTTTTCAACCCCACTAAATGACAACTGTTTTCTTTGCCCCTTTTTTGTATGGAATAGTGGCCACAGGGCATTAACTCATGGAGATAAACAGTAAAGAAGTAAAAATACTGCAGATAGCAGTGGTTTGGAGAAGGGCTGTGTGTTAGGGTCTGTGTTATGGGTGTTTAGTACAGAGCTAAAGGGGAGACATGAAAAAACACCATTATTGTGATCTTAGTTGGCAAGTCACTGACTGGGAACAGTCTTGTCAGCACAAATAGCAATAAATACATTAATGCCAGTCCATTCTCTCCTGACATCTTGGGACAGGACTGTGCTAAGAGAGCCTGTTATTATGCTGTTACAGTTGCAGAGTAGGTATTTAAATGGTAGAGTCACAGCCAAGAAGATCTAAAGATAGGACTGTGGGTTTAGTCTTTTATGCTGAGCATGGAGCAGAGCCCACGGACACTTAATGTGGCCATCCTAGAACAGTATTTTTTTAAGCTGCTAATGATCTAAATAATTACTGGCAGAGGAGCATAGCCCTGTGTGGTGAAGTCCAGCCTGCTGACAAAAGACCTGCTTTTCTAAGTTACCTTTAAAAGATCACAGTGAGCTGGGAACTGAAACAACTCAAAGACAGTTCTCCCCTTCTTCAGCCAGAAGCAAGGAACTACAAATGAAAATTCATGGGAGTGCCTGTGTGAAAACAGAGAGATGTAAATGAGAGCTGTGTAATACAGCACGGTGTAGTACTGGATAGAAAAGGGGAGGTTACAGTCACTGGTTTAGTGTCTACGAACAGCAGGCAGCAGCCAACTCCCATCCCCTGCACAGAGCACTAACACAGCATTGCTACAGCTCTTTTTACTGGTGTAGTCTAGGGGTTGCAGCCACCTTGGAAGACAAAAGAAGGAAACCCCTTCTTCAGTCTCACAGCCTGCAGGTGCAAGGGAAGGAAACTGGCAGCTTTGCAATGAGGGTAGAGGGTTCTCAACAGAGCTTTGGATTCCGCGCTGTTAAGAGAGTTGGCTCTCTCTCTAGTCACCACTTTGTATTCTTTCTCTGCATCTTACCTGTAATCATCAGTTTGCCTAAAACTTTACCACCCTCCATGGACCGTAGTTTACTGCTTACCTGTCTTCAGTCTTTTCCATCTTTTTGGACTAGATGAAAAGCTGGCCTGAGTTCAGGTAAATACGAGATCAGAGGGTAAGTCAAAGGCAGGTTAAGTCTCCTGCAGTGCAGTGTCTTACAGCCATCCGTAGATGTTTCACAGTAGCATCTGGCAGGCTCAGGGGATGTTTTTTATCCATTTGTCTAACACATTCTGCATTGTAACCTGTCATTGCCCATGTGTCATTACAAGTGGACTGTAAATCTGTAGGGGGTTCAGAAGGAATTTGACCTCTGCAATCAGAGCATCTCTAGTTTTTAAGGTCTTTTCTGATTAAAGGGATCTTCCTAATTGTCCCAAGCAAGCCTTTTACACAAGCCTGCCAAGTTAGAGGTTTGCTGCACAGTCTGTATCTGGCTGTGTATTGATGTCCGTTCCCTTTCAAAAAGTAACCTCTGGTAAAGTGTGTTCTGCTCCCTCTTCTGTTACAGCCTTCACTCATAGTGTGAGCTGAAGTGTGATCAGTAGCTCTCTCTAAGACTAGTGAGACACACTAGTGTGTGGGTGAGACATTTGCCATGACTGAATTCTTTGAATTTGGGATCTAGTTAGTAAATGTGACTGACATGCATGTTTCTCCCCATTAGCTCATGCAGCTCATGTGACTTGTTTCATTCATGTGACCTCTTGTTACATATCCATCATCCATTTTTCTTTCCTATTAGAGTGAAATTGGACACAGCCCTCCTCCTGCCTACACCCCTATGTCAGGAGTAAGTATTTCACATTCAGCCTTCATCCTTTAGGTTTTCTGCCTTCCTTCACTACTTTTTTTCTGTTTCAAACCCCTTTTTCCTGCATAAATGACCTAAAAGACAACAGGAAATAAAATGTATACAAGACCAATCAAATATTCAAGATCTCCACACTCAGCCTGGGTTTGTATGCAAACTCTATGGACCCACAGCCAAAAGACTGCCAACTTTTCTTGGAAAAGTGTTTAGGTAACAGGCTTGGTTGAATCTGTATGTTTTTTCTTCTTATCTACAGGTCGTGATGTTGAAATTTCTTTTCATGCCCTTGCTGACAAGCAAAATGGTCATTGAGTTGAGGTGCCAATACAAACACAGTTCACCAGCCTGAAATGCACTTCCTGATGGAATTACACAGGATGTGGGTGACCCTGTGATTCGCAGCACAGTACGCCCTAAAAGAATGCCACTCAGGAATTAGCAGAGATGATAATGACTCCAGTCAGGAGATTTCCCTAACATGAGGTTTAAGGGTTCCTCAGAAATCAGAGGATGTTGCCAGAGTAGTAGAAGAGGAGATTCCGTGTTTTCCTCCTGCAGCTGTGTATGTCCAACCTCCATATGCTTAGTAGGAGATAAGTTTCCTGCCCCATTTCCAGCACTGAGCACCACTGGGCAGACGGATGCTTTGCCAGTCCACAACAGAGCCCGTGCTGCTGGTGATCCCACAGCACGGGGAGACAAGTCTTCACCTGCCAGGTGAAATGCATCACTGAGTAAGTGTGCCAGGAAAGGCACAGGAGCACAGCAATGACTTGCTGTTGAACCTTGTCCCCTCCTTTCCTGTGCTGTCTTCTCTTTTCCAACAGAACCAGTTTGTGTACCGGGATGGTGGCTACACTGCAGAGGTGCCGATGCCATACAGAGCTCCAGGCTGCATAATACCAGAAGCTCCAGTTGCTCAGGGGGCCACAGCAGAGATCTTTGAAGATGCTTGCTGTAATGGCACACTGCGAAAACAAGTGGCAACCCTGGCAAAAGAGGAAAGCAGCACCCAGAGGTACAGTGCTGACCCCACAGTCTTCATGCCCGAGCGGGTCGTCCGGGGAGAGCTGGATGAGGATGGGTACATGACACCGATGAGAGACAAACCTAAAACAGGTAAAAAATAGTCTTTCTGGTCTGGTCTGACTGCATTCCCTCTCTTTGTACATCAGCAGCTTTTCATCAAAAATGGCTCTATTTAGTTACCCAGCAATGTTGAAGCATTCTGACTAAGTTAATATTTCTTCACATGGGGATTTGGTTTTCTTTTCTTAATTTTCTGCTTTAAAAGCTCAAATGTGCCAATATGTCAAGTTTGGTAATTACCCCTTTTACTTATTTTTTTTGAGAAATCACAAGAAGAATGAAAGAAAACCAAATCTCTTTCTTATCCAAACTCAAATCTTCAGTTATTTCCAAGAAAAGGATCTACCTTTGGCCAGCCAGAGTACCCACTTTGCTTTGTTTATTGATTTTTATTTTCATGGCATCATGTTTGATAAATGTCACGTTGAACCTGTCAGAGAACCAATATACACAGTTGGCATTTTATAGCCAAGAGAAGTTTAGGATTGAAAGAACAAGATGTGCTTCAGAGAGACCATCACTGCAAGGTGCTGATTGCCTAGATCTGTGCCAGCTCAGCGTGCTGCACTTCCCACTTTGCCATCATTCATTTCTTCCTTTTTAAATAGTGACAGCCGTCATTTATATGTAAGGGTATGTGTCATTACTAATTTGCTCTCAAACCTTTGCATTACCTTTAAAAAAATTAATTAATGCAAATGTAAATGCCAAGTCACTAGTGTGTTTGCTAAGAATTTGGAAACCACTTATCCTTTGTGTTACATGGTGGGAATGGAGCAGTAGCAATTGTGGAGTCCACTCATGGACCTGCACTTCAGCAACCTCCTTTGCAGTGAGAGTTAGTTTCTGTGAGCCCACACACATGTTCAGATGTGGGTGCACCCTGGAGATCCTCAGAGTTCCCTGAACAGAAGCCCCCTGAGCCCTCGGGGATGTGGCAGTAGCAGCTCAGGAGAAAGCACCTCCTTCCCGACTCCCTGGGCACAGACACATGCTGTGTGTTCTGTCCCAGCTGCAGGGTTCAAATCAAAGCACTTCTTGGCTCTCATTGCTAAAAAACAGACATTCCCACTGTGCTTTTATACCCAAGTGTGTGCACATGTGCCTGCTCACCTCAGATTCAGTGACATTTTAGCTGCCTGTTCAAAGGTGTTCACTGGGTCTTGAACTTTTACCTCTAATATTTTTGGCCCCCTCCTAGATAAAACCAGAGCTGAAGTGAAAACCATGACCACCCTTGTGGCAACAGGCAGGACCTATTTCCTTGCAGGCAGGACTCTGTGGTTGGGGTGTCTGCAGAGCCCCTGACCAGCACCATGCTGCTGGAAATGGAGGTCTTGTGTTGACATCCAGTGTGGCACGGACAGGCTGAGAGCATCCCTCAGTAATGGTGGTGGCCTGGAGACTCTGGTTTGTATGGAGGTGAAAGGCAGAATTAATACTGGAAGTGGGTTTGATTTGATGATTTCCAGCCTTGAATGAACTGGATGCTTTGACATCTTGCTGCAAGGGTCCCACCACCAGATGCTCTTGTCCCTGTGTTGCCTCCAAGCTGTTCCCTTTGCAGCCCACTTGCAGGTGACCTCCTCCTGCCCAGCCCCATTGGCTTTTCTGTTCTGCAGTGAGACCTCATCACACACAGAGCAAGGCAGAACATGGCCCTTGGCAAATCCACTGCTCCATGGCTCAGTCACCTGTCTATGACTGTGGGAGAGCCCTTACTAGGTGCACATTTTTAACCTAGGACAGCCAATCTCTTTATGTTTCTCTTCCCTCCCCACCTCCTGTCAAGCTTTCCATGCAAGCAAGCAAGCATTTTCCATTTCCAAGCATATGCCTTAAAACCTTTCTGCAGTTCAGCTACAATTTTTTTGTGGTTTTAATCCACAGCAAGTGATTTGAAGCAACTGTAACCTGCTCCAAGTCCTGTTTTGCAGCTGATGTAAGGCTCTCTTTTACCCTGTCCAGGGCTCATTTGAATCATTTTTTTAATAATGCTTTGAGGCCCTTTGTCCTTCAGGGATGGAAGGTTTTTAATCAGGAAAATTGTTCTGTTAGAAATGAAGCTGTCTTAGAAGTTAGCCCTTGGGGTTTTGTGCAGAGAGGCTTAACTAAAATTTCTATAGAGTTTTCTGGATGGAAAGACTGCAGAGCAGAGGGTTTGCTGGTAGGCCCAAGGTTTCACAGAGAGAGTCAGCAGCATAAGCAGAAGTCAGTCAGTATGTTTGGATCTGTAGATCGTGTAGTGAGAAGTCCAGAATAGCACACAGGCTATGGCTCAGTGAGAGCCGCAGTTTAGTTGGCCAGTTTGATGAGTCAGTTTGTCTTCTGAGGTCTCTGTTTTAACCCATATTGTCTGTTTAGTTTGTAAATACTTCACTTTTTGCTAGTGTGTGTTCAACATATTTCCCTCCTGATCCCATCTGGAGTTTTAGGAATGGCTGGGGTAGAGGACTCACTAGTCCAAGTGCTGTTTCTGGTCACATGATACTTGCTCCAGGATGGATTACACCCTCTCTTGGCTGATTTATTTTTGATCTTTCCACAGATTACCTAAACCCAGTGGAAGAGAACCCATTTGTTTCCCGACGAAAGAATGGAGATCTCCAAGCTGTGGACAACCCAGAGTATCACAATGCTCCGAACGGGCAGCCCAAAGCAGAGGATGAGTATGTGAATGAGCCATTGTACCTCAACACTTTTGCAAACACCTTGGAAAATGCCGAGTACCTGAAGAACAATTTGCCAGACAAAGCCAAGAAGGCCTTTGACAACCCAGACTACTGGAACCACAGCCTGCCCCCACGAAGCACCCTCCAGCACCCGGACTACCTGCAGGAGTACAGCACAAAATACTTTTACAAACAGAATGGACGGATCCGGCCCATTGTGGCAGAGAATCCTGAATACCTCTCCGAGTTCTCCCTGAAGCCTGGCACTGTGCTGCCCCCACCGCCCTACAGACACCGAAATACGGTGGTGTAATGGCTGCGGTCTCACAGAAGTGGAAAGGCAACCCCTTTTAGCTGCCTCACTCTTTCTCTCTTGCTCTCCTTTTCTCTCTCTCCCTGTCCTCCCTCCCTCCCTAACCTCCCTTCCTCCCTCCTTCCCTCTCTTTCTCCCACAAGCTTCCTCTTCTTGCCAGTTCACTCATTTTTGATATTTCTAAGTGAAAGGATGTCTTGGAGTTGATTGCAGATTGGGTTGGGAACCTGGAAAGAAGGAAGGAAAGAGACTGAAAGAAGGCAACCTGGCCTTTCTCACTCTTCACAAATCCAGCGGATTGATACTCAGAGAAGCCAGTGGGCACCAGGAAAGGCTCTGGCAGTGTTGCCTGCTGTTGAGTTCATTCTCAGTGGTTCAACCAGACACTGTAGGGAAAGCCACAGAGCAGCTGATTCTTTCAGCAGGAACTGATGAAAGTCTGTACAGCATTCCTGGAAATCTCAGTGCAGTTTCCATCAGGGTGAAAAATGGACAATTTTTATATCCTGTGTGATAGCATAGTAATTGAGATTGAGAATCCAATTTCTTTCTCTAACACTTTCTATCCCAGCAACTGAAAATGGCTAACGTGGCTTTTCATAAACATTCAGGTCTTCATTGTGGCTTTCCAAGAAATGATGATGTGACTCCTGTATATGGCTAAACCCTTCTTCTGAGCCACACCATGATTTTATGCCAATTCCCCACCACAGAGACTCCCACTCAGAACTGGTACATGACACAGCCATTTTTGTATATGTGCCAACAGGACAAACACTTTAAACACAAATCCCCTTTCAGAAGAGAGTAACAAAACCACACCTCCAGCGTGTTCTTTTTGAAGCTAAAAAACAGACCAAGAAACCAAGATTTGTACGCCAAAAGCTTTGCTTTCCTGTTTTATACTGGCTGACTTTAAACACCTCAAAAGACCTACACTAATTCTTCTCTCTTTTTCTTCTTCATGACCATGAAGGGAGTTGGGGATGCTGTCAGGCAACACTGAGGACAAGACAGAGAACTGGAGAGTTTGATAGGGGTCCTGGAGTCTGCTGGTGTTCTGTGGAGTGGTAGTGGGAAGAGTCCTTTAAACTGGAAGACAGATACTGGACTGGAGAAAATGCACATAGCAGTTCACTGGAAAGTTAGTTTGCACTTAAGCTATGATTTTATTTGAACTGTTTTCTGGATTTTGAATGAAGCAATATGGAAGTGACCAGCAAAATACAAAATAATAATTTTAAATTAAAAAAAAATTATTATATGTAAAGGATGACTGTGGAAATGCCAAAATGAAGCAAATCAAGTCTTTGGAACAATGTCTGCCAGCTCAGAGAGGCCAATGGATTGACTGCTTCAGAGAATACAGTGACAGAGCAACCAGGTCTTACTCCTGCTGTGTGAAGGACAGCAGAGCAAGGCCTGGAATGGGTCAGGGGAGGCAAATGTCCTGCTCTGGCTTGCAGCACAGAACAATGCCTTTTTTCTAAAAGGAAGATTACTCTGGCACAGAAGATGGTGCATATGAGGTTTGAGAAGTCAAAACATGCATGACTCGGAGAGCTTTCTGTCAAAAATGTAAATAAGTATGAGTCAGTCTCCTTGCACTTAGTTCTGCTTTCATCAAACTCATTTTTTAGGTAGACACCCCCACCCTATCCCCTGGCCTGCTCCTCTTTGAAATCTCTTTCAGCCAGAGTTCTGGACGTTTTTAGCAACCTGAGGCAGATGGAGCTGGGAAGGAAGGTGTCAGGGCCAGAGACACCGATGGCTTGCTCCTGACTCACCAAGACCTGTGTGTGTAAGAGCATTTGCATACCTACTTCCCACCAAAAATCTTAAGGAACTGTTAAGTACCTTTGAAGATCTGCCTGTCTCTACCCACCAAGGTTTTTAAAGGGGAAGAAACAGTACTTGATGGATGGCAGTCTTGGGTGACACAACAGTATCTCAGTTTATGCACTTCAGTTCTGTTAGAGTCAAAGATCTTTGGGGTGACCTAACCTGGCAACAAAACCAGCAACAACCAGTTGGTCTGGATATAGCATCACCCTCCTCTGAATTCCTGCCATCCCAACAGCTTGCCACCTTTAATCTGAGGAAAGCAGAGGAAGGAGCAATAGTTACCCAAAGCTTGGTGGCTCAGGGTCAGCTTGACAGAGGTATGAAGAGATTTCAAACCTGGGTTGGTTGTTACTCTTGTAGATGGAAAACAAACTGTGTGTGATCACAAGTCTGGTTCAGGCAATAACCTGTTTCTGCATTAGGGGTGTCCAAGTCAGCTTGAACCACCTGGGGGGAGGATGTTAAACCTGTAAACTGAGTATGTAGCTGAAGGGTCTGAAAACAGCAAGAACAGGTACAGATCTTTGGACTGTTCAAAGGAGGTGCTGGGTCAAGTGGCACCAAGATGGTTTGTCGTGGCAGAACAAAACAGCCAACAGATGACTGACAGGGAATAGATGGTTACCATCCTGCATCTGAGAGGCTGTGCCAGAGAAAGGGGTTGATTTGCCCCTGAGTAAGTCTTTTTACTGAGTAACTCCTAATGGAGAAAAAAAATGAAATAAAATCCCAGCACAGGTCACATGCTTGAATTCAGAGGTGTTCTCAACGGCTGCTGGGGCAGAGGCACACACACCTCTGGAGCTGGGCAGGATGATGCTGGGATGTAGCTGCTAACACAAGGTGAGGCCTGTTTGTTCCTCTAGTAGTTAAGTAGTGCCAGTGTTGGAAACAAGCCCGCCGAGTAATCCAAATGTAAATAATGGTGGGGTTTAACAATTTAACATTTTATTTCTTACAAAACTTGAATTATTTATTCATTTGTTGACTGTGGGTGTACTATAATATATTAAGTAGTGTGGAAATGCAGAGGTTCCTGGAAGTGAGGCAGCAGGAAGGCTGTAATGGGACCTGCCTTAGGATAAGGCTGACTGGCAGCCAGGCTGAGCAGTGCCAAGCTGTGCTAGCTGGGTCTGGAATAGCAGAGGGTTAAGGAACACAGTGATTCGTGATCAGGGAAGACTCCACACACAATTTTTTTTTTTTTTTTTTAATTTTCTGAGCTGCTGGTTTGAGTGCAGTTGCCAAAACTGGCCCTTAGATTTCCTGCTATGCCAGTAGCTGACCCTTGCCCAGCAGATGAGCCTGCCTGGTTCTGAGGCATCTGGTTAAACGGCTTCTTCTCCCCAGTAAGAGCAGTACTTGTCTGAACACAGCCCACAGACCTGCCCCTCTCCTCTGGAAGAGTAGTTCTGAGCTATGCTGGCAGCTTTTGTCTCTTTGACAAGGAAAGTTTAACCATGGTTGAAGGTAAAAAGGGAAACTGAGAGCAGAACTGTTTGGCTGCTTTAATCTGATCAGCAGCAACATCTGGCTGGCCCTAACTCATGTCTTCACCTCGCTGGGTATCACTGCTTGCCTTGATGAGAGGAACTGGGTAGGTGCACATGGCAAAATCATGGCAAACATTCAACTGTATTATGGTGTGAAAGATGAGGGTCAGGCTCTTTAATGAATAATGACAGGTTTGGGAGAAAAGCAGGTATTTACACACACACAAACTGCATTTTGTCAGCACAAAGCAGCAGGTGAGTGCATCAACAGAAGTACTTGGGGTAATTCACTCTAGTTCTACAGAGAACATGGAATACTTGGGTTTTATGGGATTTTTTAATGCAGTCTCCTATTTGTGAATGTTCTCCTTCCCCGTATCATGGGGAAGGAATGACAGAGTGGTGACCAACTTCTGAAGAGCAAGTTTTTACCCAAGTGTGTATCAGCCTTGTCCAAGGCACAAAGAAACACACTAAAGGAAAGAGAACAACAGCTTATTTTTTCCTAATCTCTTTCAGTGATACTTGTCTTAGCTGTTATTATCTACCTGAGGGTTATTGCAAACAGATGTGGATGCTGGAGTTGATTGACTTGCTCTAACACAATGGACTGAAAACAACAACTTTTAAGTTCCCATCTTCAGCTCTTTTCAAATTTTTCTTTTTCTGCAAAATAGCTGGGAGGGATTCTTACATGGCCACTCACTTAGATGTAGCAGAGTATTTACAACTTGCTTTCAAACAGGTCATCTCTCACAGGCAGTAAGAGATGGAAATAAACCTGAGCTAATATCCACAGTAGGAGCCACCATGTGGGGCTGTTTCAGGTACCTTGAGCTCAGCCCTGAAATCTTTTTCTGTGTCCAAAGATTGGATGTGTTAACCCTGGTTGTACTACTTATTTGGTAGAAAATGTGTTTCTTGACTGCAAGACTTATCTGCAATGATCTGATACCAGTTTCCACTAAAGACTTGTGAGGGAGAGCATTTCTTTCCCCCTCAGCCACGACCAATCCCAGCCTAGAAGCAAAGAAAATGACAACTCTGGAAGAGCAGCTCATCCATGACTCTGTGGATCCACTCTTTCCATAGCTTTAGGTAGAGCTGGGCAGTACAGGGCAGAAGTACAAGCTGTGAGGTGAGTCAGCCCAGAAATACAGCTTGGTTTTGGGGATGGATCTATATGGGAACCTCAGATATTAAAGGAAAAATCTTTTTTGTTTGATGGGGTGTCTGTGTAGGTGTTGTGCATCATGGTGGCAGCTAAAGCAATGACAGGATTGTTTGAACTCCTTTATTCCATCTGGGAGATCAGGAGACTGGCACAAGTCAGGCTGTTGGTTGTGTAATTCCTCACAGTAACTGAAGGCATCCCAGTAAGCTGTGCTTCCCTGGCAGCCCTGTGCACCTGGGGCAGGTGTGCCCTTCTGGGAGGGGTAGCAACCACTGCAGCACCCACAAGCATGGGGACTCGAACACTCACACCCTGTATCTGCCCACCCTTTTTGGGGGAGGGAGTGGGAGCACCAGAAGTGCCCACTTATAGGGATGGGTGTTTCCCTCATCTTGTTCAGCTTGTGTCTCAAGGCTTCCTCCCTGATTTCTCAAGCATGTTTTAGAACTCTGGAGCTCAGGTTGGTGTTTACCTTCTTGGAAGGCTAACTGGAGGGTGATGGATGGAACAGAGGATTTTACATAAATGAGAGCCAGACCTCTGGTTATCAGTCACCCCCTTGGCTCTTAGAGAGCACCTCAGAGGGGACGGTGTCATCTCAAGTTCCCTTCTCAAGGCTTTTTCAAAAGATAGTGATACACAAAGACTCTGCTCATTTCTAGCTCTGTCACTTGCAATATTCTCACTGCTGTGAACCTTAGACCTCTGCTGCTGACAAAACAGCTCGTCTGTGGTTACATAAAATCTTGGATTTGGGTTCAGATTGCATTTTAGAAAACCAAGGCTGTGCAGGCTGGGGTGGTTGGTGTAATGCTCATGCTTCATCATGTGCAGGGAGCTGTGGTTGTCTCACAGGGAAGGCACTGTGCAGTATCACTGTGTGTGCAAGATTCCCTCTTTTATTTTCTGCCTGTTGCTAAGTGTCTGTTACACTGGTAGAAAAGGTCATCAGCATTACAAGTGGGAACAAATAACAGCTTTGTGGCTACAAGCACCGCTATAAAATGTCAAAAAATCATGTCTCCACCTTTGTTTTAATTTTGTTTTAGCACAATTTTATTTTACCACTGTGTGGATTAGTAGGTTGTTCTGATGGTGGATTCATTGCTCTTGAGGAAATCATGGACAGGTGAGGCTGTTGTCAGTGGTGCTTGCAGTAATGGTTGGGAGCTGCCTGTAGATTTGGACAATATATAGCATCTTTTGGGAAACTTTGTGAGTGTTCAGATCTGACTGACGGTGGTGGGACTTGCTTGAACTGTAGCCAATCTCACCTCCTAAGCAGAGCCAGAGGGATGCCTTCCACCCAGGGTGGAAGGCATCCAGACTCCAGCTGGGGTCTGTGCCAACAGGCCAGGAAAAGGTGTGAGGGGAAAACCCAAGGACATGATCCCAATAGAAACAAGAGGAGTCAAAGCTGCCTTTTTTTTTTTCCCTTTTTTTATTATTTAATTTTAGGAGTGAGCTTTGTGGGCCTTGGTTGAGAGGGGTTTTAAGGGGAGCTTTGTAAGGCATTAGGCAGTGTGAGTAATTACGTCCCAGTTCTTCTCCCCTCTTCAATAAAAAAAGCCATGAAATTGTGTTCCAGCTGTGTTGTGGATGACCCCACCAGGGCAAAGGCACATCCCACCCAGCACCCTCTGGCTGGTGGCTCAGGTGTGACCAGGGCCACGGGTACGTGGAGCCATTGGCTGTGGTTTGCCAGCAGTTTGGGCCCCAGCCCAACCTTTGAGCCCTCTTAGAGGGAAAACACTGTATTGTCCATAGCACTCCGAAGACTAAACCCTCTTGGGATAACCGCGGTACCGAACTGTGACTGGTATTTTATAAGTTCAGTGTAGATATGTATGCCGTTCTTTCGAGGTAAGGTACTCTGACATATGTAGCATAAACTGGTCCTGCTGTTAAATGGGTCGATTATTAACTGAGCAGCTGTGTAGGGGGTAGCTAACTTTGAATGCACAAAACCACTGTTCCTTTGGACATGGGACTGGAGGTAGGTGCTGGGTACTTGTCTTTTTGTGGTGGGGTAATGTAAGAGGAAAATGAAAGTCAATGAGAAAACAAGTAATTTTTTATAGCATTTTAACGTTGGAAATTGATACCCATTCAATACATTATTCACAATGGTTTTAATCCCTTTTGTTGCCCAGTTTTTGCTAATTCCCCAACATTCTAAGCTGGAATTTCTAAAGAGGTAGCGAGCCTAGTGTAGGGAAGGGAAACTAAGGGGGAAAAGAAGTCTCCTTCTAAGAACAGAGGTAGCCAAATTGTATTTCCTGACCTGGTGGTCCAGAACCACCAGGTTTTTTTGATGAGGCTCAAATTCCCAGGCCTGGAGGATGTCATTACTGTCCCCTTGGAATCAAAGGGTCCCACCAGGAGAAGACACAGGGATAGCACCGAGCTCCTGGGAGAGACCCTGGTCATGGTGCCTGCAGTCACTGCAGCCAGTCCATCCCAAAGGAACCAGCCTGGCCACCCAATGGGAGATGGCCATGACACAGAGATGGTGGGGGGGTCTGGGTTTTAGCCAATTCTCCGTGTTCTCAAAGCACAGAGAGACAAAACAAAAATACTTCTGCCTTATGAAGTACCTTCAGAAGAAGAGAAGTGTCAGCATGTTGGAGAAGACATTCATTTCTTGCAAAGTGATGCATTCAGAGTTAGCTGCCTTTCTGAAATAAAAATAAAAAATACAAAAACTACTGTATGTTACTTTGAAAATGTGAATAGTATTTTTATAGCTTGTTAAAGACACAGCTAGTTGCATTTGTAAATAAGGATAATGTTGCTTTTATTTTCCTTGTGGACACCATTATTTGGAACATAATTGTCCTTAGGGTTGATTTGTATATAGGTAATTTGCTTGTGATTTAAGCCGCTCCTCCCCCTTTCGTTTCCCTCCCTTCCCACTCTCTGGTTTTGTTTAGAAGTACCATTTTTGGCATTCTATGTGATTCTGTGTTTTAGCACTATTGTGGTGTGTTCAGACTTTCTGCACTTGCTTACACAGTAGGATAAGCCAATTGTGTGTGGCGTAATGTTACTTTAACCTTTTGTTCCTCATATTTTAGCTATCGAGGATTATACACTGCTAAAATACTTACTGACCTGGGTTAATATTAGCATAATTTAGCATAATTTCCCTTCTTTTCATGGTTTCTTGTTTTTTCTTTTTTTCCTTCCCTCCCCTTTTGTCTTGTTTGGAGGCTGGGAAGAAACCTGTGGATCTTCTCTTTGTGTGGTTCTATTCTCCCCCTGCCCACGTGCCAGCCCCGAGTTTCTCCTCATGGCCCTTGGGGTAGAGCTGTATCTGTTTGTTAAGGCAAATGTAGACTGCAACCCACCTTGCATCAACCCACACTCATCCCAGCTGAACAACTTGAGAACTGTTCTGCCTTTTTGTTACATGAATCTGTCAGAAATATATTTTTAATTTAATATAAATGAAATTCAATAAAATATGAAACAAAGTCTCTGTGCAAATGTGAAATCTCTTATCAGGGGGGCTTGAGCATTGCCAGTGCCATGGACTTCCCACATCCATGGCCTCAGACCCTGTTTGGGGAAAGCCCTGGGGTGGCCCTGAGCTGGGGCAGCCACACACCACAACACACACCCCTACACACATCCCCACCTACCCACACACACACACACAACTATCAAGCTACACACACCCCTACATACACACTCCCACACACACTGCTGCACTCAAACCCACACTCACACACACCCCTAAACACCCCGCCCCACTGCCCCCAGTCTGCTTCACTGCCCAGAGAGCATTAGCCCTGCATTACCAGGCCTCTGGAAAGCATTTTACATTTATCAAGAAACTGTAAAGGTCATTTGGCTCTTTGAGGCGCATTTTAAAACACTCCAGTGTCCCTGGATCGCAACTCTTTCTTTCATGAATGACCTCAACATTTTATCCCCAGCAGCCTGGAAAGGTCATTGCAGACACACACAATTCCCTGAGAGGCTGTGCCAGTGCTGGTACCTTCTCTGCTACCTTCAGGGAGCGCTGCCAGGAGCACAAGCTGTTTGTAACAGTACTGCTTGCTGAAGGGGAGTTAGGGTAACATTATTAGCATTCATGCTTTACAGCTGTAGGTAATATCAACTCTATTTTCCATGGGGGGAGGGTGGGTGAAGCAAAACAGTGCTGCTGCAAGCCCGCCCTTGTACAGGATGGCAGCAGGCTGTGGCACCGTGCCCCTGGCACTGCATCCATCTCCACACCATGGGGCCCTTCCCATGCCTGGCCTGTGCCCAGGGGCACACACGCCCTGAAAGGCTCCAGCTGATGAAGTACCACACAGAGGAAACAGTGCCTGATGCAAAGGCTGAGATTTGACATCACGAAACATCTTCACAGTATAACATCAGAACCTCAGCAATACTTCAGAATAAATAAAGACCAGAGACATGAGCAATACAAGTTTTAATACACACACCTCCCCCTGCCCCCTTTCCCCAAGTGGGTTTTATTTATCTGACCAAAAAAGTAAAAGAAAGGAGTAATCAACCCACTATTATTATATATTAATTTAAAACCCCCTGCAGCTCATTCAGGGAAACTCAGCAAAGGCCATGGAATTCAGGTGTTCAAGGTGGGACTATAAAGCACAGTTTAGCTTTTGCAAGCAGTTTCATGCTGCACTAATGGGGATGAAGTTCTCTGCAGCCCTGTGTCACTCATGAATCAGATGGACACAAGCATATGAAATTACTTAAACCTGAGGCCTCATTGCTGAAGAAAGTTGATCTTGCAGCCACCAAGGGAATGTCCCAGTCCATGGGCCACCACATAACACCCAGACTGCCTCAGCAGCCACAGAGAGAATTGACATGGAAGATGTTAGCTGTGACACGATGGGGGACAGGGGACATAACGGCAAATTGTGTGGGCAGTCATGAATGTCTGTGAGAATAATTTGCCCCTGGAAGAGCCCCTGAGACTGCAGGGAGCCTCCACATCCTCCAAGAGATAATACTGCTGGGAACAGCTGGGTTAAGTTCCCTGGCACACCTGCAAGCCCAGCTCAGGGAGCTGGCATGAGTCTTTATTAAAAAAAAATAAAAATTAGAAAACTCTTTCCGTGCTGTTTGCCACCCTCCATTCAAAACCATCTTCCCCACTGGAGCAGGGCATTGCTGGGTTTAACTCCTACCAGTCAAGTCTGTCTAAAGTCCTTGCTCAGCAACTCTGAAGGGACACCCATTCCGTACCTCCAACCTGTCATGCCTGTTCACCTCTCCAGAAAGAGCAGCTGACAAACAGCCAGCACAACTGAAAAAAGCCTCCTTTACTTACCAGGAAAAAAAACCAACCAAACTGTAAAAGTGTGTGTTTCTACTGCTTCACCCCTGCCAGTAGCTAATGCTGGGGGTCACCAGAGCACTGGGACAACAGGAGTGGGCTGCACAAATCCAGGAGGTGTCAAGCACATGTTAATCATGACCTTTAACACAGGCCATATGCAAAAAGCAGTTAAAAACCCCAAAGTAACACCAAGTAAAGCTGTGTAGCAGGCTGGTCTTAGCAAAGCTGAACTACTGCCCTCTCTCTGCTGCACTCTCCTGTTATGAGCCAGCAGTGAAATAAGAGTTCAACACAACCTTTGAGCCCGAGCCCTTCACATGACCCTCTCCACCATGCTGGATCACAGAGAGACAACATTTGGGCAGCAGGAAGTGATTTTGCATAAATGGTATATAAACTTTCTGCCAAGACTGTGCCTGTCCCTGTGATAAATATCCTCTCCCCTACCCTTTGCGTTTTCCACAAAACAGAAAGCCTTTACTATTATTATGCAAAGAAAATCTGTATGAATTGCTTCCTGCAATGCATGGGCAAGTCAACAAGATTGTAGCAACAAGCAAAGGAATCATATTTTCCTTTCAGCCATCCCCACAGTAATCCTCTTTTTTTCCTGTCACACAGGGTGTGTGCTGCTGTGCCCCATTCAAGGGCCTTGTGCAGAGCTGAACAGATGAATTACTACAATGGAAACCACAGAATAGAAATAGTAATGATTTTTCAGACCCCTGTACCAAAATGTGCTCCTGGCAAGGCAGGGAACAGGACCAGGGTGGGACGGAAAGAGGGGAGGGCAGGGGGTATGAAGTACTTCTCACTGTACTGAGTGAGAAGCCAACTAACTGACCTCTTTTGTGACCTGCCACTTTAGCACCTGTGTCTTTCTCTTTCTCTGGCTCTGACGGTCCAGTTTGGACTGAGGACTGCAGAACTCCCCCTGCCTTTCTCAGCAGCTGAACTGTGGCTGAAGGCATCACACACTGCAGCACAGCACAGAGAAGGCAACCTGGAAAGTAAACATAGACACAGCTCCAGTGAAATCCAGCTTGCCAGCAGCAGGATCCAACTACTCAGACACCAGGTCAGTCAACAGTGAGTGGTCCTGTGCACCATTGCCTCTGAGGGACACAAAGCATCCCCTGGGGATGGAAATGACCTGTCCTTCACTCCTCCTTTTCTATGTATGGGAGCAATTTTCCACAGAGGAGTTATTTCCTTCTTCTATTACCTTCTAACATAGCAGATGACACATTTGGGCTGCCCAGTTGATTACTACACTAAATGCCACATCACTGCTTTATGTTTCAAAGGAGCTGTGGCACCCCAGAATCCTGCCAAGCCAAGGAAAATAAACCATTAGTTAAGGAACACATACTTAACATGGCTTAATGCTGAATAGTGACGTCAGTCTTACCCAAAGGCCACCCCACCTGCACCACTGTCTGTACAATGTCATTTCCAAATGAGAAATGCAGCAGAAGCCCCCCCAGTCTGTGCCTGTCAGGGTGCTGCATCTCTGCTGCCAGTCTGCAGGGAGCTGTGTGCCCTGGGCATGCTCAGCCCCCCAGGAGCAGGGTGATTCCCTCACCTAATGTGGTGTTCTGCCAGACTTAGGAATTGTTTGTGTATCTGAGACAGACAGATTGCATGTCCTACCATTAGATGTATTGTCTTGGCCAGAGGAGAGAAATGAGGCAAGAACTTTCTTTTTCTGTCACTTTATCTGCTCTGTGCAGGATTACCAGATTATGCAGAAATATCAAGCAGCATGTTTGCACTGCATTTGCATTTTTTACAGAGAAGAGTAAAATGTGCTCATTTTTGATTGAATGTATCTACAGCCTCAGGGGAGAAAATGATCGTGCATGGAAGTTGGAGTAACAGCTGAGTAATTTTCCTGTGCTGGTCCACAGCACAGTTACCATGGCCTGAGCTGGCCCCCGAGTCCTCAAGGGCAGCAGAACCATGAGCCAACCCTGGCAAGCCCTGGCTTGCCTGTACCAACACACCCACATTTGCTCACTGACCTCAGGGAATGGGGCACAGGCCCAGCAGACACTTCAGAGTGTCGCGTCGAACGTATGTGGACAGACGGATTAAGGCAGCTTTGGTGAGCGCAGAGCTGAGCACACCAGAGACAGAGAGATGGATCATTGTGGCTGGAAGAGACCTCAGGTTTGCTGCTGCTCGTCTTCACACAGCCCTGTGCTCTCCAGGAACGCCCAGGATGCCAGTGGAATCCTCCTCGTGGCTATGTGACATGGAAAAATAATTCAGTCTCAGTAACTTTACTGTTCCCGCTGTTTTCTTTGGTTCTGTAAGCCATAACCAGTGGCAGAGCAACCAAAATCTGTGAGCAAGGAGTTTCCTCCTTCTGATGGGTTTTGCTGTCAGACAAATTTACAAAGAAGTTTGCAGGTGGACTAAAGCTGTGCATTTGCAATGGAAATCAATAGAGGCAGCTATCAGGGCATAGCATGGTTCAGCATGTTTTCTGGGACCACAGGGATATGGTCTCCAGGTCTAGAGTCTTCTGAGGAATTTAAATTTTTTTTCTTATTACATCTGTTATCCCACCACCCCTGGCTAGAAGTGTGATGGAGAAGGACACTGCTCAAAGCATCCCACCACCAAACACAGGAAGGAGGATGGAGATATTAATCTCCTAATTCATTCAACTGATTACATTTGTATTTTGTTGGAATCAACATACTTTTCTGTGTCTCTGTTGGTACGTGGGGTAAAACCCCATTGAGCTTTAGTGGCATGGAAGAACTACCAGGTGACTCTGAGACTGCAACAGTTAAAATAAGTTTGACTCCAAATTTAACAGGACTCAGAATAGCAAACTATTCAGAGGTGGGTACCTTTGTGCAGGAAAGCAGCTTCACTTCAGTCAAACAGAGTGGAGAAAAAATGCAGCATGTTTCCTGTCACATTAGAATTATTCTATAGCTTTTAATAAAGACAAAAAGAGGAGGAGTAGGTGGATATTTTAGAAGCTATTGTTCAATAGTTTCAAATGGTATCTACAGTAACTTGGGATTAGTCTAGAGGAGAGACATCCATAACACAACAGACAGGCTATGTCTCCTGCTGCTCCTTGCAACTTGGACAGCAGAGGGAAAAATCAGAAGCCCGATGTTTCCTCAGTTTTACTATTCCCCATCCCACCGTGTGCTGCTGAGTTGGGGTTAAACCACAACACACCCTATTGTGCTTACATTACCTATTGTCAGACCTGAAAGCTGGGTGAGAAGAGATGAGAAGAGATTGCCCTGAATTTCAGTACTTTTTTAACTCACTGAACAGCAGAGATATCTTCTTGGTTTTCATATCATTCTGTCAAAATTCACTTGCTGTGTGACACTCCTTGGCAAACCTGCAGCAAGACTCTGGAATACTGCATTGGGATGACAGACAGCAAACCCAACCATCACCATGCCCTGACTGCCTGTTTAGAGGGCTTAGACCTCACCAGGGCATGCCAGCAGGGTTCTGTTGTATCCTAGATTTTGGAGAAAGCAGGGAGGTACTAATATCAGTCCTGCCACATCAGATGTATAGAGAGGAGGTGGTCACTGCCACAGCCCCTTTGCAAATCCAGCTGAAGACCAGAAACGATTGCTCTCTTAAAGAAAAGACCTCATTTGTTCTTTACCTATACCACTAATGACAACAGAAACTTTAGATTTATCTTACCTTTCTTTGGGTGTAGATAGGCTCTGAAACCACCCAAGCAGACAGCTCTTCTCATAGTTGTCACTGGCACAACCTTCACCGTGCCTGCAAAACACATCATTGTAAACTCATTTCTGGCCCTGTCTCATTTGTGGCAGGAGGCTGGGACTGCTGCTAAGGACTAACATGCCTCTGAGCATGCTGCCAATCCAGCACAGCCAGAGGCTTTTCTTCAAATACCAAGAAATGCATTTTTCAAGAGCAGCAGTATATGGGACATTACCCCAAAACAGAATTTCTGCAACATACAGTGCCTTGTGTGTTGGAGGACCTCCAGGTTGAGCTGGAATAAAATCTCTCCCCAACTGAAAAGCCAAAGTGCTTGGACTCACTTGGCAACAGTGGAAGTCACTGTGGCTGCCCAGGGAGGAAGAGAAATGACTCTGTGGGGTTCCTGGCCATCCCTCTGCCCAGACACACCATCCAGTACACAGGGACTACAGCAAATTCATCCTCAGTTTTAGTGGTCTTAGAGACTGAATATACCCTGCCTGCAAATGCCACACGCCGGTTGGAGGAAGGGTAAGATGGACAGGGGCCATTAGTCCAAAAGACTGAATTGCCCTGAACCACCAGCACTAGCTTGGAGGTCCTGGGCTGACCCATCTTCCCTTGGTTCAGGCTGTGGGCATGATTGCTTCTGCAGTGGCATCATGCTCATTGCTGCAGTCCTGATCCCTCACCCCTCACTGTGCCTCCTTGCTTCCTGCTGCACAATGGAAACATACTGTATGGCCAAGCAACACTGCTGCCCACCACAGCCCACCCTGTGCAGGCATGAGCCAGAGCTACATCTTTCCCCAAAATCCTGCTGGAACATGGCATTCATGCAGTCTGCAGCACGCCTGCTCATCCCACACGATGCTGTTATCCACAGACATCAGCGCTGGGTATCACACAGGCTGCTGCAGGGTGATGGCACAGGCAGGGTATTTCCTGACACTCTTTTTTATTAGAAGTTAAACTTTGTACATTTAGCTGTAATTTTCTAACTTCCTTCAAGAGCTAGGCCTGGAGGAGATAGATGCATTTAGGACACCTTACATAAAGCTTGAAGCTTTCTTGTTAGAGAAGGGCACCAGCAGTTCAGTCAGAAGAGAAGAGAAAAGAGGAAATGACCTTGCTCAGAAAGGCCTTGTGGTCCTTGCTATGCTCCTGCAGTCCCACAGAAAAAAAAGAACAACAGAGGAGTCTATTTTCCTCTGTGCCCCACATAACCCAGCCTGAAAAAAAGAGAGGGATGACTTTACAACTTATTTAATAACGCAAAACCTGAAGAAAGGGCAAGCTGCACAGAATCCCCAAGAGAGACTGCAAAGAGTCAAATTTGCTGATAATACACTACTTGCAAAAAAAGCTTCTGCCATTCCCCTCTTGACACAGCGCCTGTTGCCTACCAGAGCAATCATATCCAAGTGTAATTGTCTAACAATTGTTCCGCACCGAGAAAATAGTTCTGATTACAGACATTAATACGTTTAGGCATTAAGCTTCCTCATTGTAATTACCCTTGAGCTTAGTCTCACAAATGAATTAATGTGCTGATCACTTGGACTAATAGAACTAGCAAAAGGGTTATGAATTGCTTCCAAATCAGATAAAATCAAGCGTGACATCATTTAATTAATTTCAGGGCTTCGGAGGAGGAGAAAAGGGGGTCAGCATGATGCTGAAAAGAAACGTATCTTTCCCATAGTGTTTTCTTTGGAGACAGAAATACGCAAACAAGGGAGGATGGGGCTGGAGAAAGGGAAGATGCACACCAAGTGAGAAGGAGGTTGTTGGAAATGGGGCTGTACAATCTGTGTGTATGAGCAGGCAGACCTGGGTGGGCGCAGCTGCGCGACCAATTAAGTCCAGCTCACAGAGATGCAATGGATGGATTTCTTCTGGGTATGAACAAATGCACTGCTCTGATTTTGAGTCATTCTCTGAGTGCCACGGCCCATGCATAACCCCTGCTTCTCCCACAAGCAGAAAGCCCGCTCCTGGCCTTCCCCAGGATCACATTTCCTCTGTGAGAGCTGAGTGTCTGAGGACAGTATTGCCAAAAACCCATCTCCTTTGTCATATTTTCTGGCAGGGGATCATCTGCCAGGCTGTCAGCTCAAGGCTGGGCTGGCCACTGCTATGATAAGACCATCTATTGTTACTCTCCTTGACTTCTCCTCCCCTGTTGTCTCGGTTTAATGACAATATATTCAGGAGGTAGGACCTCTAATGACAGTCTGTGGCAGATGGTGGGAATGTGTTTCCCACCGTGGGGCAGTTGGTTCCAGGTATACTGCATGCCTATCCAAGTGAAAGCAAACTGTGGTCTGCACTCTGCTGCCAAAGGAATGGAGAAAAGTGCATTAGCAATGTTGATGGTGGCACCACTTGGCTGCCTTAGGCTCCAGTTTATACTGAAGCTTCAGCATGTCTGGCACAGCAGCACTCAGCAATGGGGTAACTTCATTCAAGCCACTGTCTATCTCCATTCTCCACTGGGCTTATGCACAGGCCAAATGGGGTTGTTGAAGGGGGAGTGAGTCTTGCTGACTACCCCTCGGCTTCCCAGCTCATGGATCATCTTATGGATGGGGATTAAGGAGTCTCAGTTTGTGTGGTATTGTTGACAGTGCACTATTGTGGTGGCAATCAGCACCTGCTGTTCCCCAACTCTTAGCAGTCCCACAGCAGAAGGGTCCTCTGAGAGGCCAGAAAACACACTCAGCTGTTTAACCCCTTCTGTCTCTATAGCAGATATCCCAAAAGCCTATCAATGTCCTTTTGGATCTTTGTATCAATACCCAGAACACATGGGGTGTCTCTGCCATTTTAAGCTCACTTCAGCTTCCAACACCATCAGTTTTGAGAACGCCCTATCACCCCAGAAATAGAAATATCCACCAAGAGAGAAGGTCTCATAAAACAAAGGCCTCCATCACAGCTCACATCTGGTTCAAGCTTCTGCAATGGGAGAGCAGACAAGCTTTTATGTACACACTTTACAAACACATCCAGTCCTGGCCTGATGCCAATCTAAACATACATTAGCAGCACACACAGACATACATATACATGTACACACATGTGGATTTGCTGCCTGCTGTAAATAGGTGCTCATCTCTCCTTAGTGTACTTATACCTGTATAAGCCTATGCAACATAAAATACACGTGCATGGACACACACAAAGAATATTATACCAACGCACATACAAAATTTATAACCATATGACTTCTCCCATGTCATTTAAATGACAAGGAATTTTGCCACTGCTGATTTCAGCAGGAGCTGCATAGGGTCCACAGTACTTTGCTGCCCATTTAAATCTACATTTTATTTCACTGAATTTTAGAGTGGAGAGAGGCAGATTAAAGCTAAATTTGAAGATAGGAAGTTTTTCATTCTCAAAAGTGTGGAGAGTCAGCATGCTTTACTACAGAGCCTGGTTGCCCCTTCGATAGAAAAGGCAGAGGAAACAGGAGATAATTCCCCTTTGCTGCTGAGAATGGTAATTGGAGCCTCCCTGTGAAAAGACTGTTTCATGGGATTTTCCAGAGACCAGAGATCCAGCAGCCCAATATCAACACCCTTTGGCAGCATTCATCATTGTCTTGGCTATTTTAATCCATCCAGTTGCCCTGGGGACAGTGCAACTTATGACTCCATTTGTTTGATGCAGCCCTACAATAAATCTGGTTAGTGGAGTAGAGAGTGCAGGTGACAGTCATTGTGATATAGAGCAGATTCCTTATTCTCAGAACCTGATCTTGAACCAGGCATCTCCTGAGATGCCAATAGCTCTATTTGCTGTTTTTTTATAAATGAAAACCAGCAAACAACAGCAAAGAGCACCAGCAGCCTGGCACTAACTGTCACATATGCAACAAGTCTGAAGGTCCTGAATTTCTTTGCCTAGTGGTAATCTGACCATAGCACTGCAGCCTCACCACTGGCACCTTCATGGGCACTCACATGAAGAAGACTCAGCTGTTCCTGCCTTGTCCATCCAGCTTATCATAGAGGTGCTGGTTCTGCCCTGATAGCTCTGGCTGTGCTAAGCTGTCTTACTCTGCTCTGCTTTACTCCTTGGGAGGAATAGCTCATCACACTTGTCATTCTTCCAATGCCAATGAACACGTTTCCTGTGCTAGGGCCCAGTTTATTTAAAAACAAAACCAAACACCAGAACCAAATGATGCCAGATGTTCAAATAATTGGCACTGATGTCTTTCAGAAATCTGGCCATGCATTGCTTGAGACCCAGATCTGCCCTTGGTGGGTAAGCCAGCTTTTTGGCTCTGGGGAGATGGAAGGGGATGCAACACAGTGGTCTGGTTGAGAACTGATTTTTAAGGGTAACTAAACTTCCAGCACAACCTTCCAGTCAGTCACATTGTGGAAGTCTCGTGGGATGAACTTAGACAAGGGGGGATTTGTGCATGTGAGCACCACAGAGGATCTGGGCTTTTTCTGTACTTCAGTTCTCCTGGTGTAAGAGGTAGGAATAAAATAACTCGCTTATCTCTGAGTGGTGCTCCATGTGGAAATGCTCCCAAACTGTTCATGAAACTGTTTATGAAATGCTCACAAACTGTTCTACAGAGAGGGTGCTCTTGTAAGCATCTTGCAGGGGCCTCTTGGCCGCATGACAGGGTACTCCAAGTGCAAGAGAGGGATTTGCTTTTACAGTATGACATTTGCCAAACAATTAATGTGAAGAGCAGTGTGCTATAATCACTTTTTGTATTAAACACACACAGTAAAAATAAATGTTTAAAGACACATGGGTTTTTTATGAGTTTAGGACATGATGTTTTGCACATTACTGTAAGAGTCCTTACTGCTACCATAAGCTTCTGTTCAAACTGTGTAATTATTACCAGGGACTTTTTTGTTCTCCCATTATGCATTAACTGCATCTAAGAGATACAGAAATGAAAGAATCTGAGTTTTCCTAACTTAATGGTTGGAGGATTTGCTGCGCATTTCTTATTTTACTTTTGCCATAATTTAATCACAGTCTGAGAGATTAAAAGAGGTAAACAGAAATGCATTTTGCACTGGACAATAGTCCAGTTTTATAGAAACCTGCATTAAACCCACAAACTACAGGGAGAGACAGGAAATCATATTATGATTCACATGTCTTTTTCCATTTCCACAGGACTCCTTTAATCACTTCCCAGTAAGCTTTTGGAAGCAGCCTCATCTGACCTCTGCTGTCATCCTCCAGCCCACAAATACAAAACAGGAGTCATCCTAGAAGATGCCATGGGAGCAGATACAGAGGCAATCCCCTCCTGTATCCAGAAGCTGTAATTGTGTTCATGTTAATTTTGTAACTCACCCCAAAGCCCACAGGATTGCAGGTGGGGTGTTTCCTATACTTTCGTGTTCCAGGAATATAAAACCAAAACAGACCTTTGAGGCCCTGGTCCTGACCCCAAACCAAAGCCCTGCCTTGTATTCTATTGAAACAGGTCCGAAAGGCAAAACCTCCTGGAAACACAGGTTTTGGCACCACCAACAAAGCTGTGGTGGGTGAGGTGCTGGACCTACCATGAAAGAAATACATGGTTTGAACCTAGTCTTCAGCTCAGATCACAAGGGAGGGTAGTAACCTGGATTTCTAGTTAATCTGGACTTGGACTCGTATACTAATCCAACTCTAGACCCAGAGATGGTGTGCAAACCCTGCCTTAGGAATTCCAGAAGGAAAGGCCTCCCAAACACAAGAAAACCCTGGGGGCTGTAGTCAAGCTGACTGCAGCTGAATGCAGGTCCTAGCCTAGCAACCATTACCATTTCTGTATTAATATTCATGGATTTGCTCACTACCGGCCTTGGGAGGGAGCGAGTGTCCTCTAACTGCAACTTCAGCCTGGTCAAGGTGACTGACCTTTTTCATTAAGTGCTTCCAAATTTCCAATCTAGCCGTGGATGTGAAAAATCTGTGCTAATTACAGACTTGTCGGGAGGCCAAAAGTGCAGAGGGAAGATAAGGGGGGTTCTGAGAGTTATTTAAAGGCACAGCATCAGCATCAAGAGTGTTTTCAGCTTACATTTACATACTGTCCCAGTCTTGTTATTCAGGTAGGGTTGTCTAAAAATAGGGCCAAAAATCTGGGAGGGCTTGAGATGCTGGTATCTGCCCTCGACTCCGATGGCCAAGGTGAAGCTCTTTGGTGGTGCTCAGTAGCAGAGGAACCAATCTCCCTGGTTTTCATCCCAGTCCATTCTGCATTCTGAATCTCTGGTACCCTCATGCATGCTATAATAAAATCTCAAACTGTATGTGCACAACACTTACAAATAGTGCTTAAAACATAATGGCTTGTTAATATAACACATATCATCTGAGAGTTGATATGAGTTCTTTCCCTTTTTTATACAGCACATTTTGAAACTCACTGACTTTTATTCTTTCCTTCTTTTTTTTAAGTTCCCTGGCATTACGTATAAAAACCCCATCAGTGTGAAGTGGAATGTAATGCAGTTTATTACCACTAACAAGGGAATGGCCCATATAACTCTCAAGACAAAGCCTCAAGTGAGCTATGAAGGTCACTTTCTTGCATCCAGAAAGAAAATGTAATACTGACTGTGTTGTGCTTCCCATTTCAGACACTATGTGATCTGCTTTCAGTTTTGTTGCAATAAATAGTAAAAAAAAAAAAAATAAAGGTCTTTTGGATGGACTTTCACACAGTCAGTCCTCTCCACTTTGGGGGGATTGAAGGTAAGTATCTGTCTAGATATTATTTATATCTGTCCAGCACTATTTATACTCCTCCAGATCTGCTGGTTAGTTTGTTCATGAATCTTTAGGACATGACTGTGTACCCAGTCACTGCTTCTCCCTGCTGGAAACACTCAAACATCTCAGTGGGTAAAGGATCAAACTGCAAACTCACAGGCTTGATCATTACCAAGTTTACCTCTAGAGCTCTCCAATAATACGTTGTTGCAGTTCTTGGAAATCAAGCTTTCCTGGGATCCCCCATCACTGTTTCACATGACCATGAACCTTAGAGAAATGTTATAAGATGGCAATGCTGTATTAAAGCCAGTGTGGCATCAACTGGTCACTGGGGGTACCAAGGTGTACATTACATGCTGGACAAACATACAAGTCTTCTGACTGTTTAAGCCTTAGGTCATGAATGAAAATAAACAGCAATCTCCTTTTCCAGGCATTACTACATCAGAGCCCTGCTACAGGCAAACATTGGGAAAAAACTCTGAAAATGTAGGTTTGCTTTTTCCCCCTTGAACAAACACAGTGGCACACTGCTGCAAGTCAGAGACAACTGGGGTGTAACTGGGATGAGATACATTTTTCCACACCCCCATTCCCCTGGTCCACCTTTCTATGGTTGTAGAAGACAGACAGTCTGGTGGAGCAAAGATGGGTTGCACCTTCCTCCTCCTCCTCCTCAGTCCTGAGTATTTTGGCCTTCTTAAATGGCTTAGGTTTTGTGCTCTACAGCTGTAGTAATTCACATTTTCCTTGAGTTTCAAAAGGAATATCTTCCTTGGGTGGGATGATGTAGAAAAGTAAAAGCTAGTATCACATCACTGTCTTCCCTTTGCAAAGTGTGTCATATAAAACCACGTCAGAAAGTGTTGTGGCACTACCAACAGCAGTTTTCAAAATTATAACAACAAAACACTTGATTAAGAAGCTCCTGATCTCTTGTTTGGGGCAGGAAGAGAAGGCACATGCAATCATGTCTTGAAAGAGAAAAGCACACAAACTAATGCTGGATTGCCTGCTGGGTCCAAACCTGAGGGCAGGCTGAGTGCTGAAGGAGTGAGCAAGAGGGACAGTTGCCTGCACATACAGAGAATGGGCACTAAACATACAGCGTGCTCACAGCTAAATAACTCTGATAGGATCTAATCTTGCTGCTAATGCATCCAGAAATAGGTACTCTTTGGAGGTATGTAGCTGGTAAATTTTCTTAACCCCAGTTAAGTCAACAGAAGGATGGAGATGGGTAAAATATTTGACCCTACCTATTTGCTTCGGATATTACCCTGAACATCAATTTCTTATCACTAACTAATTCATCACTAACTGATGAACATTTAGCAGCTTTGCCAAACATTTGACACTTCAAGTAGGAAAGACAAATTGCAGTGTCGCATAAGCAACAAAAGCCAGGGACCATCCTCAAGATTAATTTAATGATGCAAACAAAATGTTGGGGTTTGTGAACCCCAATCCTAGCACTAGCCAGCATTACAGGACAGGGTGCTAGAGCTGTCATCATCACCAGCTTCATTACTGTAAACAGACCTGAAGAAGTTAGAAGAGAAACTGTGGTGGATCAGCATTCCTGTGCCTTCCTAGAAAAACTGATCCAAGAATTAGGCTAATTCTTCTTGGGAGAGGGCTGGCAAGAGGCATGACACAGTTCCAGCCTCCAAACAACACCCCCTGCATGCAGCTTGCCAGCCCAGAGCTGCACAAGAGTGTTATTTGGCTGAGTGTATCTGAGGAGAATAATGCTGCCAGTGGTGCTAATTATACAGCTTGGACAAAAGCTGAAGTCAGAGGCAGTGCTCAAGAAAGGCAAGCAGTAGGAAGCTCTGCCAAATCCAAAGCTTTGGCCGTTCTTCCCATGTTTGGCCATGTCCCTTACCCACACTGTGCTGAGCCCAGGCTGACCTGAACAGTGACATGAGGAAATGCTAGAGAAACTGCTTTAGTTTTGTAAATAACAAGTAACACTGTCAATGAATAAAAAATTATAATTGTGTTCCCCTGCTCCTTTCAAAAAACCACTGTGTCTTCATAGGCACTCTCCAGGTTTCAGTGCTCTGTGCCAATCCAGGCTGGGATCAAGTTTGGCAGCAACTTAAAAGAGAAAAAAAATGCTTTTTATAGAGAAATGCATTTAATAGAGGAAAAAAAAATGTGTTTTTTCCTCTGTTAAATGGATGGGTGGATGGATTAAGTCTAGTAAGATGAGTTCTAACCTGCCACCATTCTGAGACAGACTCAGAAAATATTTCCAGTACAGAGTAATAACACTAACACTAATTTTATTGACTTGCTGAAGGTATATATTTCATATGTTTACTTTTATATACTGATAGATGCAGTAATCTTTTATACTTATCTATACTCGCATATCTGTCTGCCTGAAAAATTGATCTGTTACTGAAAATCTGTTATTTTGCTCTCAGATCTTCTTCCTTAGTCAGAAACTGAACTGATGGCCTTTGAGGATCATAGGGACATCTCAGAAATTTGAAGGGAAAAGGCGACAGTTACTATCCCTGCTTTACATACACCCAGCTTTACACACAAATGCTTCCTGGTTGGCTGCTTCAGCCCCTTGGGGCTTTTCATTTTAATTCTTCTAAATTACTGCTAAGCAACCCTGCAAATTGTCTGATGCCAGCTTCCTCCCTTTCCTCCTAAAGAAGTCAGCAGGAGTTTCACTTGTGCAGTTCTCTAAAGGGGAGCAGAACTGGGACTATCACAGCACGCACTGAAACCTGTGCTCCCCAGTTCATGACAAGCTGTTGGTACATTCCCTTAGAGTGAAAGAAGCAGCCAAATAAATCCAGAGAGCATCTGTATTTGGATTTATGCACACCTATCCCGTCTGCAGAGCAAAGAGCAATTCAGCTTCCTCATCACACATTTATGACTGCCTGCCATAGGGCACTGAAACAGCACCCTGGAATCCTGCACCAAGATTCAAAGGTGTGGGGACACAGTGACTTCAGCTCTGTGTAGCACAGGACAAGGTGACCATGCAAAGCAAAACAGAGCATAGGCTCTCAGTTTTGGCCTTCAATAATATTCCACTTTCCAGAAGACTTTGCTTAAGACCTCCAAAGCAGTCTAACATTGATTTTATGCACAATTGTAATTTCTTTATAATTGAATATCTTTGGAAGTTTTGCAGCCAGGTAGGATTCTGCACCTAAATATAGACTTTACTCTGCTATGTCCCTTGCCAAAGAAAATCAGTGATTGACATCAAGGAAGGAAACCAAACACCAAACCTTTAAAAAATCCCCATGTGGATGCAGACAGCATGCCAGTGCAGATCAGAGCAGGTACAGTGAGAGGAGGCATAGATGAAGGGGTGGGGAGATGGAAAGAGGGCATCTGAATACCCTGCAGATGCAGGGTAGATTTTACTGCCCCAACAAAGCAAGACTGAAACACTGAGTGCTGTGATATCCTCTGAGTTTGTTTTTTTTCTTTCTCCCTGGCTGTTAAGAAATCATCTGTGAGATGGAGAGCAGCTATTATTTAAATATGTAACACCACCCCATTTTGGTGTTAGCGATCTGAGAGTGGTGCCCCAACACTGTAAATCCAGCTTTATATATTTACACATGGCATTTCCTTGACTACCACCATTTTGAACCCCCCAAATCCATCAATCTAATGGAGATATACGGACAGTAAAAACATGCACTGGAAAACTACTGGCACATTGTATGAAATGGTCAGATTTAATAAGCTGATTAATTATTCACTCCAATTGAGAGTGAAATATACTATTTGAGTCTACTTATGGATGCCTGATTAGTGCAAGTAATTTTCCATTGCTTTATTATGTTTGCTAACATGAAAATCATGTTGTGATAATGGTCTTAAGTCATTTTGTTGTATAACCATGTGCCAGTAAGCTCATTCCACCCAAGGCCAGGGACACATTCCAGTGGGCACCACTTACTTTCACACTGCTGTGCTATTTCCAAGGGCTTCTGCAGAGCCAAGTTGCCAACAGAGTGGGAATTTCATTTAAAGGGAGTCATTACACTGCCAGGCTCTCTAAGTGGCACGGCACTATTTTCAAACAAGACTGCCACTGTGACAAGGTGCAGGAGAAGGGCTGGGTTGGCTGCTCCCCAGGCTGTGATGGATGTCTCTGGTGGTTAGAGCGGGGATGCAGCAGTAAATTGCGTTACACTGTTGACTACTTGTGCTGTAGCAAAAGGATGCAAGATGCAGCACCAGCACCTAATGCAGCCACTTGGCAAATCAACTCCTTGAGGGCTGACCTCAGAGTCAAAGAAGAGTCTTATGGGCTGTCATTTCCAACCTCCCATATGAAAGTGGCCTGAGTATTTCATCCCATTAGCCTGTACTGAGTTCAACTTGCTTACAGATATAAAACAGTGGCAGCCACAGACAGCAGGATGGGGAAAAGCCTTGACTCCATCACTGCATACTCTAACGCTCCAGGCTCACCATGTGTCCAGGCTTGCATCCCACAAGGCCTCAAATAACTTTTCCTGGCTTTGGGGTGAACTGAAAGGAGTGCAGCAGCATGTGCCACCACCCCTGCAGAGCCCTAGGTACTCTGCCCTGGCAGCTATGTACTTTTGGAAAACACCAGGAAAGGAAAGAAGCGAGAACGGAGGAAGAGCTGGATGGCACGGCCTGCTGGCCAGGTCTGCCACCAAGAGCATCCTGGTATGTGACTTTGGACAGTGTTGAGTGGGTCACTCTCAATATTCATCTCAATAACCCATTTCAAATGGACAAGTACAGCAGAGGGCTCTGCCACTTCCCTGCCCTTCTGTCCCCTTCCCCACAGCACAGAGCTCCTGGTTCCAGCCCCAACATAACGCTACCCCTTTTATTTTACACAAAGTGTTGGTCTCCCTTTCCTGCAGCCCACAGAAGGCACTGCCTGCTGAAACAGCAAGAATTGGACTTGGAAATAGCAGGTAATTATTATAAATGAGAGCAACTGGAGTAAGCAGATGAGGAGCACGAGCTGAGCCTGCTCCTAGGTCAGTGTCATGGCGGTTCCTTCCCCACCTTAGGCCAGGGGGAAATTCTGCTAAACAGGCAATGAAGAGTTTACCCACTTTTCATCTCTCTGCTATGAAAACCAAGCAGGTAAAACCATCCAAGTTTTAATCTTGCAGTGGCATCACAGCACTGAAAAGCCCATGTTCAGCAACTGGGCTGAGACTCGAATTGGGAAAGGCAGTGAGGTCCCCATCCCAGGGCCAGCTGGAGGCACTGGCATGACAGGAACACTCTCAAATTCCTAGACAGTTTTTGGCATTGTTCATTTTTAGCAGTTTCTCCCCTTCTCTCAGTTCTCTTTGGATTTTGCAAGTGTGCTTTTTGCAGACAGATTCAGCTGTGCTGTGAACAGGGATGGGGCTGCACAGCTGTTCTGTCACCCACAGGGCAGTTGTGGCTGGCAGTACTTCAGGCAGACACAGCTGGGTTTAGCAATTGTGAAAAGTGCCAGACAGACAGACACCCTTTTCAGACCCTCAGGGAAGCCCGTGCTCCCACATACCCTTCATCTACCAGGAAGCAACTTGCAAAAGGTGTGAGGTAGCTCAGCTCCTATGAGAGAAATGCAAGCAAAAGCACGTGTATAGGCCATGGCTGATGGAGGGGGAACTTCACAGTAACCAGCACATTGCCTCCAGCAACAGCTTCCAGCTGCAAAAAGCCAGGGGTCCCTGGAAACGTGACCTCCTGGCTGCCACACTGCCCTCTCAGCCACAGGTCAGGTCCCAATCCCTCTCTCAACACCATGCAAATGCCATTAAAGGAGGAAGGAGGCAGTTGGAGTGAGAGTGAGGAGGCAGGGGGAAACCTTCTGTTAAGACTGCGGAAATTTTCAGTGAAATGAAAACAAATTGCTCTAAGTAAACCATTTGTCACAGTCTGATTACTCTGCTGCCACTCTGGGAACACCAATTTGTCATGCTAGATCAGGATAACAGCAGGCTGACTGTATGAAATGGCACGCTGCCTTCTGGCTCTTTCTGCCTGCAACCCACAAGGGCAGCGGGGATCTCCGGCAGCTCCTTCCCGGTGCCCATCCCTCCTGATAGCACAGGCACACACTGGGGTCCCTGCAGCCAGTGTCACACTGCTGATAGATTCCTGCTTCCCAGCAAGCACCTCCATCTTCTGGAACTGCAGCTCCACCTGAGTCCTGTCAAATCTGCTGGTTTTACCTATTTATCCCAGTGTGTCTACCTAAACTACAAGGTGTCCACAACAGGAATTGTTTCTTGCACTAGTGGTTGGCATAATACTGCCCTAAACTGAATTTTGGCACTGAAGTGTCCTGGCAATACACCTATTAATCATAATTTTTCTTACTTTAAAAGCCCATATCTCCTCTTAGTTACACCTTCAGGAATGCCATGTCCAAGCCTGTGGAGTCCCAACCCACATTTCCCCCTCCTTGGTGAGTTTCAACAGTGTATAGGTGAAACAATAAAAAAACCCTAAACAAACACAGAGAAAACAACAACAACAAAAAAATGTTGCGAGATTCACATTTAAATAGGTGCTTAAAGAAGGAGGATTAATGCAAGGAAGCAAGAAGCAAGGACTAGCCAAAATTCATAAGCATGGGAAAACAGCAGAAAAAATTCCAAGTGCAAGAATTAATTCCCTTAGCTGCACTGTCCATAGCTAATAAACAATTATTTGAGTCTCCCCTGCTTGTGTCTTTCTGGAACTGTGCAGCAGTTTGTAATGCTGAAAACAAAACAATTAACTCCAGACCAAATAAAAATATCTTTGAGACAATAAAAAGATAAATACCTCGAAATGTCACTTTGCATAAATGCTCCATTCAGTCCAACACAAAATTCTTCATCTCATTTTCAGATTATTGATCCTTTTTCTAAACCTATTCTCCTTTTAAATTGGTAGGTCAACATTTAAATAAAGAGATGCCTTTTTGAAAGGAAAGCAAAACAACAAACAAGTTTTGTTTGCAAACCACAGGAATGAACTAGCTGAGAATTTCCTTTTTCTTTAACATTAATAAATAAAAAGGGGAAAATCAGAAAGATATTAGATTTTAGAACTTCTCATTTCCCATTTTGGGGCTATTAGAGCTTGGTAGGTCCCCACTGAGTCAGAAAACTATACCAGTTGCCTTCCATTTTCTGATATATTCATTATTTGTCAAGAGCAGTAATGAAGGTGAACTTGAAAAGCTGGATAAAATATTTTATGATACATTATTTGTTTTACAGGGTGGAGATTTCAGTCCTTGTATATTTGAAAAATATTTAGCAGAAAGGGACAGTTCTCTAGGTATAAGTTTCAGCTAAATATTGTATAGCAGTAATAATAATAAAGTATTGTGTCACTTATTATGGCAATGGATTACATTATAAATGCATGGTGTTTCCATGCATTAGGAAAACAATCTCTGGGACCACTTCTAAGGAACACTGAAGAGGTAAGAAAGGAAAGAAAAGGCATATATGTTCCACAGCAACCAACACACTTGCCATTTTCAAATGGGTCCACATTACAATGGGTCAACATGGTAGATACAATTTTCAGGACTCAACAAGGAATAAACCCCTACTGATTTAAGCATTATAATATAATGCCTACAAGGAGATCATAATTTTCTAAATCTTAATAGTTTTCTGAATCCACTTTCACAAAGTTTTAAGTAGCTACTTCCCAGTCACAGGGATTAATATGAGTGGTTACTGCAGCTAAGAGAAAAAGTTTTATGGTGAGGAAGCTACCTGATTATCAACAGTCCTTTAGGTCCCAATAAAACAGCAAGAGCTGGTTTTCTCATCCCATCTCTGGGTGGGTTCCAGAATACCACACATTGAAACCAGCACAAGTGAAATGTTGGCAAAACAAGAGAGTAAATCACAGCAGTGAGATATCAAACTACAAACTACTACTTTTCCCCCCGCAGAGACCATTAGCTCTACCATGTTAGTCACCAGCCTAAGTCATCAATTCACCTTCACCTTTTTAGTCACAAGCATCTGTTACCAGCCCAGCACAGCTCTGGCAGTGAGCACACTGCAAGGGAATGGAGAGAGAGTGCTTGGAATTCCAAAGGCAGGTTCAGTGTGTGCTTCTCTAGTTCAGTGAGCATTGAGACACTCCTCCTTACTGTGGCATTGCAAATTCCAATTGATCTGAAACCAACTTGTATTTTCTAACTGCTGCTGCTGAGTTTGAACTTCAGTGAAAAATCTATTTGCTAG
Source organism: Manacus vitellinus (assembly GCF_001715985.3). Classification (NCBI taxonomy): domain Eukaryota; kingdom Metazoa; phylum Chordata; class Aves; order Passeriformes; family Pipridae; genus Manacus; species Manacus vitellinus. The sequence continues at coordinate 2,219,464 of NW_021939471.1, read as the reverse complement.
AAATGAAAGATGCCAATGAATAATCAGTCTGTTTATGTGGCTTAGGGAAGCTGAGACAGAGAGATGGAGAGAAAGAAAAAGCCAAATAACTCATTAAGTGATCTATATCATGCCAGTACAGTTGGTATAAATTATAATTATCCTAGTAAGACTTTCTCACTTATATAAGCCCCCCCATTCAGGGATCTCAAAACACTTTGCAACCATTAATGATGTTAACTTCATAACATTCCTGACCTCATTTACAGGAAAGGGAATTGAGGAAAGAGAGAAAACACCACCATTTTCTGTAACAGATAGCTTTCATTTTGTAATTGCCTGTAAAGTTTATACCTGAAACTAAATCACAGTTAAAAATCAAGGTCAGTTCTGAGCTCTTGAGCCAGCAATAGGCATTGCATTACAGTGTGAGTGAAAAAAAACCCACAAAACAACCCAAACTAACACAAAGACTTGTGCTGGGATGGCCTGTCTGCAAAGCTTCTGCAAAGAGCCTTGGGTCACTGAAATTTGTCACCTTGGAAACGTGGCAGACTCAAGGAGCAAGCTTCTGCCTCAGGTTCTCACATGAAACCATCCCTCCCCCTACCTGAAACTGTACTCACACGTGGGATGGGTGTTATCAGTGTCCACTTCTGCACTTTCACAACTCTCGGTTTTGGCTCCTGCTCTGAAAAGAAAAATTAAAGAGAAGCAACATGAAAACCTAGGAAAAGAAAAAAAAACAAATTGGAACAAATAGTTGAACACATTGCATGTATGCACCTAGGAGAAAGCAGGACTTGAGTAGCATTCACCACGGTTTTCTCAAGAACAAACTGTGTCAAACCAAAAATAATTTCCTCCTGAGAGGTGACAGGTTTTGCAGGTAGAACAACAGCAGATGCCACATACACTGACTTTACCTATTGTTTTCTATAGCAGTCTCACAGATGAATGAAGGAAGTGTGGAGATTTCACATTGTGGGAAGAATGCAAAAGTGGTTGGAAAACAGCACTTGGGAAAGCAGTTATCAATGTTTCAGCATCAAAATAGCAGAATGGACCCACATGTTCCACTGGGAGCTGCCCTGTGTCTAGGACTATTGAATACTTCCACTAATGATTTGGATGATAAAACAGAGACCATACTTATTAAATCTGCAGATCATGCCAATTAAGGGAGAGCAACCCATAAGGATGAACAGACTTGGAACTGAAAATTATTTAACAAATGAGAGCTCTAGCCACAACCAACAAATGTGCTTTAACAGGCCTGAGGGCTTGTTTTCCCTGTGAGGTTCATGAAACAACCCTTCTGCTCTCTTCAGCAGGGAGAAGGCCCTGGAGAAGCACCACATTTGGGTTCTGCATTTCCAGACAATCAGATGCCATCAGGAAAGAGTTTAATTGGAGCACTGAACAGGATCAGAGGTCCAGAAAACAAAATTTCTGTGGAAAGCACTACAAGAATTTGAGGAGTTTAATCTGAAACGGAAAAACTGAGAGAGGAACCAGTAACAGTCTTCTGTAAAAATTCTGTTTTCTACTTCTGTGATGGATGGCCTGTCAGAGGAGAGTTAGAAGGACAAGAGAGGTTGTTGCACTGGACTAACATCGTAACTATTAACCCAACAACCCATCCCTGCTGGGCTCCCAAGTCTAAGTTTGTCTCCATGGACTATACAGGGCTCTTCCAGTGATATTAGCCTTTTAAGCTAAAGTTGGTCTTTAGAAATAATTCACCTGTGTTATATTTGTAAGTTCATTTGGGCCTGTTGCAGGGTTTGTGTTAGACTAAAAAGGCCATCAGGCTTGTGCAGTAGTTTTGAACCAGATAAGGTTCAAAATTAATGGAGAATTCACCTTCTATATTGGGGCTGAAAGGAGAATTCAGGTAACAAAGAGCAGAGGGGTGGAGTCAGTTGTTTTATGGCAGAAACCCAAAATCTATAGCTTGCCATATTTGCTAATTGTTTAGTAAAAATCAATTGCCAGGAATGTCACAGGAAGCCGAGCATCGTTGAGAGTAGGGGGGACAGAGACACAAAGAGGACATAAACAGCAGAACAAACTGCCCCAGGAATGGAGCTGCTGCCACCCAGCACTGCAAACTGCTGTGTTTCTTCTGCTGTGGTGCAGAAGAAACTGCAGCAGAGCATGGCTGAGCCATGCCATCACCCTGCACCTGGTGTCTCTAAAGAGTCTACAAAAACATGTTTGCATTGGCAGCTCAAATTTTAGAGTTTTACAGAATAAGGATCTTAAGGCAGGGAGGAGCTTGTTGGGGTTTCCAAAACTTTTCTTCTGCAAAAAGAGAAGAATTTTATCATTGTAGACCACCCATGTTAGAGAGGAGTCATCCCACAAATTCTCCTTTGTGTGGCTCTTCTCTACTCAGTTATATTAATCTAAAAATGAAATTAACTTTCTTGCTCCCACCACTGAAATTCCCATCCCAACCAGATAGCCAAATAATGGTAATACTAATTTTAATTCTGAAAAGTATACCAAAAAAGGGGAATTTTCTCATTATTAATGGAAGAAAAGCCCTATTTAGCATATCTAAATGAAAAGTGTAAGATGGATAACCCATACAATAGCAATCATGAAAAAGCTACAAGATGGAATTATTCTCTCAGGACTTTTATCAAGGTAGTTACCATACATTAAATGCGAAATCCACCCAGAAATCACTCAGAGAATTCAGTATTCACATGCTTCTCTACAGTAAATAATTCCCCCTGCAACAGTAAATGTTCTCTGTTTATGACTCCATAATTCAGGTTGTGTCAGCAATTAGCACATGAAGTTTTAGGCAGTGTGCTACGTTTTTTTAAGAGTTAGAGCAAGGTGAGCATTGCAGGAAGGCAGGCTGCTGCTGGGTTTGCTGGAACAGAGGCCAGCACAGACAGTGAGCAGCAGTGCTGGCTCCTGGAAAGACGGACACACGGAGAAAGGGACAGCCCACACCCACACAAAGCACTTCCTCAACTGCAAGATGTTCCAGTGACCTCAAACGAACTGAAGGCATGAAGATGCCTCCCACATGGCAAACACTGCTGCACACTTCAGGAGAATTAAAACAAAGACTTGTGCAAGTTGAAGCCAGCAAAGTCTGTTACCCAGGGTAACACCTTTGTCAGAGGGACATGAATAGCATCAAGCACTCTATTCTTTCTGTTTCAAAAGTTCTCTTAATTAGGTATTACCATGTGTTTTTCATTGTGGAGAAGCTGCTTTAATTACTCCTAACAGCCACTGGAGGGAATTACTGCTGTACAGAGCAGATCAGCATTCTCCTGCCTCATACCTATGACAGGAAAAGTGCAGTGTCACGTAAAAATACATTGTGGTATTTATCAGCTAGTCTTCTACAAGCAAGAACAGGCTCACATAAGGTCCAGTGAACTCTAGAGAGGAAAACAACCCCCTTCTTCCATTTAGCTGTTGCAACACTGGCTTATGCTCATGGTAAATCAGTATCTTAGGCAACATGCAGCATAAGAAGGGACATTCATTTCCCTCCCTGTCTCTGCCTCTGGCAATTTTGCTATGCTCCTGAACTCTGGGTCTGTGCAGGGAACATGCTGGGGAATGAGGTGAGCAATTGTGTATGATCTAAAATTTGTCTGACCCCTCCATGTCCAGCACTAAGCTATGTTTCCTAAGGCATGAATTTTGAAGGTAATATATTTGTGTTCGCCAAAATATTAATCTATCTGGCCATTTTAAAATCACAGAAGTGGAGAAAAAAAGCACTTTTAAAATGGCACTTTGGAAGCCATAGGAAAGACAGCTCAAGCCCTCTCTTGATGGAGCCAGAGGTACAAGTCAGTATATAAGAATATCTGAATAGGAGTAGACGAGCACAAACTCCAAAGGTGGTACCACAGACAGGGAACATCCTTCAAAGTCTATGAGTTGCATTAGCAGACAATACAATGTAAGTGTAGTAGGAGAGACGCACTAATACCCTTGGACAAGGTTTGCAGGGTGCTGGCAATGCAGAACACCTGTAAGATTCAGCTTTGACAGACTGAAGCTGTTGCAATCATTTAATGTCATATATTTACCAAAGAAGCCAAAAGAGTGGAAAATGGAAGAGTGTATTGGGCAGATAACTCACATCAATTATTTATTTCTACAAAGTTCCCAAGTCTGACATCAGAAGTCTGCATTAAATAAATGAGTTTCTTTCCATACTCATTAAAATAATTGCTATTTTCATTGCACTAATGATATGAATTCATTACTACTGCACAGTGTCTATACATATTCTCATGAACTGATTTTATGCCTTGTCATTTGTAACTAAATTAGCAGCAACAGGCAAAAGAAATCCCAAAACTTATTATGGTAACACTATTTGGAATAGATCCTGATACCCTTCTTTAAAGATGGTTGTCATTTATTAGACATTTCTGCGGGACCACAGGTGCCTGAAACCAACAGGAGTAAGGGTTCATGTGGAAACTAGCCAGTCAAATATGGGGTGCATAGTCCACTTTAAAGCCTACTGTGTTGGCAAACACAAACTTTAGTTAGAAAGCCACAACTGAAACCTAAAACCTTAAGCAAATCTTGCTGGTCTATAACCAAATACCCAGGGAGAACATTTCAGTTATCAGGACACAGCACACAGAGACATAAAAATATTCAATCACCAGGGGATAAGGCTACACAAATTTAGGTCACATTAAACATTATTTTCTCTTTATAGTGAGGAGTAATTAACCACTGAAACAATTGGCCAAGGGACTTGATACAAGCACTTGATGTCTTGAAAACTAGACAGGACATCTGCTTTTTAAAAGCTCTGTGGCAACACCTGCTTAACACAGGAATGAGCATAGGACAAAACACTATGGGCTGTTTTATTCATTAGGTCAGTCTTAAACCACAGTACAGCATTGTTACAAGCTGTAGGGTCTGTTATCATATGAAACCCTTTGGTACTCCTGCAACCAATCCTCCTCTAGCAACATATTAAGTACGTTGAATATTTATTTGAAAGGTCTCAGATTTTCTGATGGAGAACAAATCATCCTCATTGCATATTCGCAGCTGATTTTACAAACCACAAGGCCAGATCCTCAGCTAGAATAAATCACTGCAGTTCCACTGATGTAAGTGGAATTTGATCATTTGTCATGAGATGAAAAATCTGAGTCCCTTATCACAGGCACTTATATATTTCCCAGTTTTCCCACATTACTCATGCAAATCTCCCAATGATTTCCATGTAAGGCTGTGAACAGACATCTCTACATCTTCAGTGCTGCATTCTGGACTTTCTCTAGCATTTCCTTGACAATTCTGTTTATTCAAATTTTGTCATGTGTGCACCTTGTTTTCAGCATGTTTTGTCAGTGCTTAAAGGGAATAATCAAGCCAAGAGCTAACCAGCAAACAAATAGACTTAATGAGGTTATAAACAGGATTAGCACTTCAAGAGGACAGGTCAAATGCAGATGGGCACTCAAGGGACAGGTTTCACCATCAAGGCAGGTGTGCCATGTTAAGGAGGGATGGGGGAGCTCTTAATGCTGTGTTTCTAACCAGAGATCTTGAAAATACAATATTGCATAGTGGAAACTGAGTGTTTATAAATATTTATACAAGTGAATTCAGTAGGAATGATGACACTATTGTTTTAAGATATTATTCTCCTTTGCCAGAGGAGAAGCATAGGCTAAAATATCATGTGTAAGGTGCAATGCATACATTGCATGAAGTGATGCAATCATGAAATACTCCAAGTGGGAAGGGGCCTCTAGAAGTCTCTAGTCCATCCCCTGCTCAGAGCAGGGATAATTCCAAACATGGTTCTGATTGCCCAGCACCACTTCCACTCAGACCTGCAACCAAACTGGGACAACCAGAACCAACACACACTACCTGCTCCATTGCTGAACTGCTCCTGCTGTCGATAGTTTTTTCTTCTACCCAGCAAGAATTTTTCCTGTTGCAGCTTGTGTCTGCTGCCTCTGTCCTGCTATGGTGCACCCCTGGGAAGGGCCTAACTTCCACCTGTACAATGATTCTGACTTATGTGCTCCAGCCTTCAAACACCTTCACAGCCTTCCACTGGACACACTCCAGCCTGTCAGCATGTCTTCTACAACCTCCATAACATAGGTGCTCCAATGTGGATCAACCCCTGATGGTATTTGCAAAGCAGAGCTGAAATGAAAAGTGTCAAACACCCAGCTATTGTTTTTGAAATCCTCGTGGTCTTTCAATGCAAGTGGTCAAAACCAGAACTCACCAGTCTGTGGGAACAAGCTGAGTCAGTCTTCACCTGCATTTAATTAATTGGAATCAAAAGGAAGGGCCGACCTTAGCTAAATGAGAAACACAACATTCTCTCTGTCAAAACAAAGTGGAAAACCACTTAATGGTCTGTATGATAGTGTGTGTTTTTTCTCTTGGCTAAACACAGGCACCACATGATGCGACTGTGAATGTGTGGGATCAAAACACTGGTTTAGGACGATCCTGGCAATTCTGGTTAACTAAAAGACAACACCAGGTGCTGTTTAAGAGAGAATATGAATAAAACAGAAATGCTGAAAATGGAGGGAAACTGATTTCGGTGGAAAAATCCTGAAATCAAACTCTGTGTGAGTGCAACCTCATTCCTTTCAGCATCTATATGAGTCCAACCCAACAAAACCCGAGAAATTAAAATAATTTCTGCCAGTCCTAATTAATTGCCTTTTACATTTTCAAGCCTTATGGCCCATCTTTTATACCTGCCTAAGAGAGAAAATAGTTTTGCTGTACGCTGAAGAATTGAGAGTAAGAATTTATGGGCTGAAGGGAGAAAGCATGTGACAGTTCAAAATTCTTTTAAGAGTTTTCTGGCATCTTTCTCCTACTGAAATCAGGTTTTCAGCCTGACAGTGACCAACTTATAGCAGGATGTACAGGGCAATGCCATGCCCTTTCAGAAGTGTGTCACAAAGACACATGTTGTGTTCTGCAACTGCCAGTCACAAAATCAAATACCACTTCCAAGAAGGAATAGTTTGGGATAGGCTCAATAATAGAAATCCTTTCTCTTGTGCTAGAAAAGGGCTTGCATAAAAGTGACTTAGGTTCAAAGGAGTGAGGTGGTACCTCTTCCCTTAAAAGGAGGATTCATTTTCCTGCAGAGAAGGAATGGGGTTGATCCTCCATAGGATCCAATAGGAACTTTTTGTTAAGTGCCAGACGTTTGGATGTATTCAGAGATACTTGTCTTTCCACAGCACCAGCACACGGAAGAGGGATTCTACAGTGCCACATCTGCAGTCAGTGCCAGAGAGCAGCCTCCTCCTCTGGCAAATTTCACAACTGATACAGGGATGTGAAAAAGGAAGAAAACCCGAGGCACTGAAGGACTCCGAACTAATGGAAAAAGGCAGAACAACAATCTGCATTTTGAAACAGCAATATCAAACTGCAAATAGACACATCTTTAGAACTTTGAATCTATCATAAGAAACAACAGATTTAAACACTGATCTCTCTGTTTTTTTTAAAGTTTTCCTGTTGATAACAGTCATCTTGCAAAACATATGGTAGCGGAACATTGGGCACATTAGAGAGTCACAGCCTTCCTATAGCCTGACAGGTTTTTAATTACTGAGAAGGAATTCTCTCTACTTCTACACAGATGCTCCCAAAGTTGACAGTCTCACTGACAGTAGGGTGAGAAGCAGGAAGAATATCCTTACACCTGCAGATTTCCGTGCAGAAACCAAAACAACTACCAGAAATGAGTGCATTTCTTCACAATTCATGGGAAAGAAAAGGAAGGAGAGAAAATAAGCACTGTTGGTGCAGTAGGTGGTCGTTTTTCTTTGTTCCCTAGTAAGTCTTTTTGAATGCAGTTATTTGCTTTACTGAACTTGGCACGTTGCCTGTAACATTTGAGGACTTTGCTGCCTTAGCAAAGTGCCTCCCCTGAATTCATTTCATTCCCAGGTTGTTAATAAACAAAGGAGACTGTCCCTTTTTATTTTTGCCATCTAAGGAAGCTCACAGGATAATAGCTACAGAGCCCCCAGCTCTCGAAAAAAGCTTTTGTAAATAGCTTTCACCCTCCACTTTGGAAATATGATAGTTGCAACATATTTTGATACTGCCATAGAGGTACACGCATCTCGTTTTTAAGTAAAAAAGAAGATAAATGTTTGCATCACTGTGTTTGCTTGATTCCCTAAAAAAACCCCTGAAATCTTAATGCATGCTCCGGTGCTGACATGGTTGGGATTGTTATTGGGTTGCCCATCCCTTCCAAATAGTCCCTCTAACAGCACCATTTCTCTCAGGCGTAGGATCCCTTCTTCCACGGTCTTCCAGGCTGTTTTATGATGATGCTCCTGCAGGAGGTCTCTCTAAACAAACTTTTTTCTTACACGTGTTAGAAGCCACACACAGAGGGAAAGGGGTTCTGACTCCTTCACAAATGCCTGCTCCATGCCCACATCCTGGGCCAGAGCTCCCATATACCTTGCTTTGCTGCCATCAAGTTGCAGGCCTTCGCCCATATGGTCCCAAACTCAGATCAACCAGGTCAGAACGGGCTCATCACGTGTAACCTGGATACCTGTTGAAGACCACTTCGAAGGGCTTGCTAGGGGAACTTCAAAAACTGGGATCAGCACCTAGCAAAAGCTATGTGGCTAGTCAACACTAGAAGCTCTGTCAGTGGGGCTGGCCCTCCCCCCTCAGAACTCCTTCACACGATAGATGGAGACACTTTCCTTCTCCACAAACCAGACTCCTCCCTTTTGAAATGGGGATGCTCCTGGCACCATGAGGCACACTGAATCTTCCTGATGAAAAGGCTGAAGAAACCCCAGGCAACATTACTACTGCTGTTCCTACAAATAAGATCCTCAGTTCACACCGCTCTGCATTCTTTGGCTGCTCTGTTTAACTTGGTACATGGATCCATCAGGTTAGACACGTGTGCAGGATGGTGTATTCTACTGGCTGCCTCTTATATACACAAAGCTAAAAAGAAAAGTAGATCTACTGCTTTTATTTTAAAGTATTTTAAGCTTGTTCCTAGACACTGAAGACAAGTATGCCCTTCAAATCTAAATTAATGAGAGGAGCTGGTACTAGCTGAAATAAGATCAAGAATTGTAGGAAATCCTTTGATGTTGCAAAACAGACTAACTGCTGTTTATCTAAGTATTTGCTAAATTACACTTCACATGAAAGTATGTGCTTTAGTCAGGGCTACTTTGCACAGACAGATGGGGTTTGTTTCATTTTCTTCAGCCTTTGTGTTTCAAAACTTTTACTAGTTTTCTTTTTATTTTAATTATTTAGGGTAAAGTTAGTTGTAGCCATTTGGAGGAAGACACTTTAAAGGAATCTCAGTAAGGGAATGAAAAAGGTTATTTCTTTCTTCTTACACTTCTAAGACATACTTCAGCAGAGGAACGTGGGGCACTCACGATGCAGTTTCAGAGTCAGGAAAATGCAGGTGAAATAAAACATTTTGCACCAAAATCCTGGATATCTGAGTCAGTTGTGACAATATTTCCACAGGACCTGGGGTCAGTTTTGGGCTCCTCACTACAAGAAATACATTGAGGGGCTGGACCATGTTCAGAGAAGGGCAGTGGAGCTGGGGAAGGGTCGACAGAGTAGGTCATATGGAGAGCCTCTGAGGCAGCTGGTGTTGTTTAGCCTGGAGAAAAGGATCAGGACGGACCTTATCACTCTCTACAACTACCTGAAAGGAGGCTGTAGCCAGGTGGGGGTCGTGCTCTTCTCCCAGGGAACTAGTGACAGGACATGGCCTCAAGCAGCACCAGGGGAGGTTCAGGTTGGATATCAGGAAGAACTTCTTCATGGAAAGGTTTGTCAACCATTGGAATGCACTGCTCAGGTAAGTGGTGAGATCACCATTCCTGGAGGTGTTTAAGGAAAGACTGGACGTGGCACTTTTTGCCATGGTCTAGTTGACATGGTGGGGATCGGTCAAATGTTGGACTCGACCTTGGAGGTCTTTCCCAACCTAAATGATTCTGTGATTTTACTGTGGACCAAAACTAAATAGATTCAAGAACTATGACAGAGATGAAGAAGATGAGCCTGCCCATCTAACTGCTGGGCACTAAGGTCCCTCCAGACACGGCTAAAGGCTACTCAAACATCCACTCATTTCAGCTGCACTTTGCATGAAACCCATATGCTCCTCTAGATAGGCTTCTTTTGAGGTCACCTTAAAATAAGACACAAAACACAGCATTTGAAAATGTTTTGGTGTCTGTTGTCACTGTGGCAATTTGAATGTGATCACCTAGTGTGTGGTTAGCACTTCTTTCAGCTCTCTGCTAACTCGATGTGATAGAGAACACAACTCCAAAATACAAGTGGTATGGAAATTTTCAGAATGGTCTAAATATATTGTTAGCCCACCAGCTGTTTATTGCAGCATGTCAGGTTTCATCTCTCCATGAGACTAAATTCCACCCCCCCCAAAAAGGAAAAACAGAACAAACACTAATACTTAGAAAAAGGAAAAAAAAAAGAAAACAACACACAAAATGAAAGACAAATATCCTTTCCCAGCACTTTCTGTTACAGCTGAGGTACCTGTGTAGCTTAGGTGCACAAATTTGGGGGAACAGCTTGTGAAGACGGTAGCTTTGACACAGGGAGGCACAGGGAATATTTCCTGCCCTCCATCTGCCATCAGCCCCCTGTGCAGGGTGACTTCGTGAGGCAGGAGATGAAGAGATTTGTGACTGAACATCATCCTCCTCTCCCAACCCAGCAAGGTGGGCTGTGGGTGGTGGGGCAGGCACAGCACCATGCAGGGACAGAGCCTAAAAGCACTCAGATACCCAGATGCTGCCTTTGAACCACAGTGAGCCTCAGGGTCCAACACCCAATTAGCTCAAGACAGGATTTTTCATGAGCTCATATCCCTTCTTCATATCTTTCTCCCAGCTTCCTTCAGTGGGAAGCATGCACAGCTCAAAAGCAGACAGGCAGTATTGACTCCAGTGTTGATCCCAGTTATACTGATATAAACAAACAGGGACACTGCTGAATTTTTGCTGGAACTGCAGCTTTCCTGCATGCCAATGAAGAGTTCACCTCCCAAAAGATGGCAAGAGCCATGTAGGAGATGAATATTTACAAGGCCTTGAAGTCCAGGGAGTGAGCCCCACCTGAAAATTTTTGACTATTTTGTGAGCTCCAAGCTGGATACAAATTTGAGCAAACACATATAAAATACATATGTATGTATATTAAAATACACACATATATATACACATGTGTAAATGTCTGTCTATATTTTGTATTAACAATAATTCAGATTAATAACACATTATTGCCTTCTTAATTTCAGCCATCTGCCTGCACCTGCCATGTCTTAGGCTTCAACATCCAGCCAGTGTAAACAAGAACAAGCTTTCAGCCCATTCCAACTTTCCTGCCTGCATCATTTCCACCCCAAACCACTAGAAGGCAAAAACATCCCAAAGAATAACCTCAAACCAGCAGCCTTGAACCACAAGATGGAAGACCACCCAAAGGGGTTCGGGTGGGTGCAATATGCAGAAGAGAGGCTGGTCTCTCACTTCGGATCAGGGAGTTTAGCATGTCATGACTTTGCACATCATAAGACTACAAAGCAACTGCATGAGAAAGCTATCTTCGACTCCTTACTTCTCAAAATATTTGCTAAAATCACGTCTGAAACACATGGAAGGACACAACTGATTGGATTGGGCACAAAATGCAACACAGTATAATGCATTTTTGACTATGCCCTGCCATATGGATTGACATCAGGAGAAGATTGGGAGCATTTCAACATCCATATCACTGACCGTGTATAAAAAGATCCAGGCAGCCTATGAAATTAATCCAGCACAACAAGGAACTATATCCCCTTTAAACTCAACATAGTTAACTACACAAAGAATGTTTTCTGCTATGTATGTGTGGTCCAAATATTCCTGCTATTTATCTTTCTCTTGTCGATGATGCTTTTTCCCCCTAACTTAATTACCTTTCATTGGATAAATCAATATTTTTCTCAAGAAGAAACAAAAAAAAGAGCTAAAATGTATATTGTGAAGAAAATACAGTACAAATGTATCGAATAGTCTAAAGATAATGATATGTCCAGAGATTGCGGTCATTTAAAAGCCATGAAATGTAATTTTGAAAATTGCTTTACCAAGTTAATAAAAAGAGAACCAATGAAAAGAAACTCACAAAGATACATAATTATTAAGTTCTTTGCTCTATTTTTCCCAATTACTGAAGGTTAGAGTTATGTCTTATTTGCCAGTAAAAGATTTTCTAGGACTCTTACGGTACCTATTACAGAGCAGTCACACAAATGATCACAGACAAATGAGACATCAGGGAAACAGACTGGCTGTGCCTGCAACTAATACATTTAGCATTATGTGTAAGTACCAGCTTCCAGGAATTCAAAAAACATCTAAAAGAATTCTTCATCCAGATGTAAAAAAATATTTATTCCTGCAAAGGACGGGCTGAGATGGTATTTGCTGAAACAGGGTGTGGAGTGTCTAACAAACCAGAGCTTCATCTATGCCTGTTCTGAAGAAGGCACAGAGCAGAGGGACAAACTGGATTCAGGTGGGGAACACGGGGTAAATTGTCCCCAAGTACCCCGCCCTGGAGACAATGGGCAGCTTTGCTCTGGGAAAGCTCCACTTGGAGTTTACCAGATCATGAGGAGCCAACAGGGCTGCTGATTCATTGTCCTCTGGACTTGTCTTTAGTCCCAACAAAGTACTTCGCTTGTAAGAGCTTTCCACTCAGAAAATCCACAATGTGCAAGCATAAGTATCTTTTCCTTCACCATTGCTGCAGCCTTCACAGCCTTAAAGGAGGAACTTCATTTCACACAGGTACAATTTGACAAAACTGGCCAGTCTCAAAAACAAAAGAACACCAATCAATGTTACCCAAAATAACATCCAACTTTATAGAAAACTAACTGTGTAAGCTACACAAGATGCATTTATCTGCCTTGCTCATGTGTTGTTGGAACAGTCTTTGCAAATTCCCATTACCTTCTGCACAGCATAGCAAGTCTCATGCAGCAGGAAGTACAAATGCAGGTCCTTTGGCATGTGATTTTCCATTGTGGAGGAATGGATCACAAGCCTCCATGGCACACAGCATCACCATTGTTTGCCCTGGCAGCAGAGAGCCCCAAGTCAGGCAGATCCCAGCCCCATACTTCAGCAGCAGCGCAGTGCCACCAAGGGCTCCTTCAGACACAACCTGTATGTTCTACATATTTTGTCTCTCAACTCCTTACTTAGATGTTCCCCTCTTGGAGATATTTTTGCAATGCTATTTGGCTCTTGCTAGCTGGTGTAGCATAGTGGTTTTGACAGGATGCTGCTGGCAGGCTAATCCACTGCCTATCTCCATCTTTAAGAGCTTCTCTGATCTCCAGGGGATAACAAGGATCGTGTTTTCTGACTCAGATTGTACATTTCTGGGTAACCACATGCATTGTGTACTGTACTGAATTGTGTAGGGGCTGCCATGCACACAACATCTGTCCCTGCAATTTTCTGTCTCTAAGGGATTTATTTCTCCCCTTCACTGGCACAGCAGTCCCTCTGAATGAGTCTGTATATGCTTTAATTTCTGCAAAACTCAGTCATCAACTTGGCTTTAGGGAGTCTTTTCCAAGGGGGAAACTGTTGTCATTTCCTTCAGAAACACGGCATAACATTACCATTACAACTTCTTTTTTAAATGACAAGCTGTAGTGCTACTGAGCTCCAGCAGCTTAAAAATTACTACCACGTGTGAGGGTTTCAGATATCCCAGGTTTTGGCTCTAGATCACCGTGCCCATCTTCTCTGTAGTTCTTGCAACTTCGTCAGGCTGACAAATCTGCTGATGCTCCGCTATTTTTTTATGATCTCCTTTCACTCCAGCACATACTGATGCTACTCTACTGTAATCACAGGAGTCAGGTCAGGGTAAACTCAGGAGGTTTTTTCTGGATCTGTTTATTGATGTACTTTTTGAAATCTGTAACCACTGTGGAAGTTTTACTACCTCTAAGCTTTAAAGCATAGCTGTAATGGCAACACAGCTTGCCAAATCTCACAGAGTCCCTGCCTACATGGCATAGGATTTACTGAGCCACACTGCCCATGTAAATAATCCAAGAACCAATTGATAATCTAACAAGAGTCCTAATAACAAACTACTCTGGTGTCCAGCCATGCCATGACCCTAATATGTCTGCATTTTATTTCTCTGGTACAAGCCAGAGCACCTTCTTAGTGACTCTTGAAAATGTCTTCTCCAGCCACAAAATTTTTGGATGATGTGTGCTCTTGTGTACTCTCAGCACACAGCCAAGGCTGACAAGGCACACAGACCTCACCTGCTTGCATGTCACTTCAGGACTCCTCAATAACAGTGCAATCCCCTTCAGCCTGTTTTAAGAAAGACACAGGACAAATACCTTTAATCTGACCCCTGTGTCTCACTTAGAGAGCATGACTTGGTATTTTGAGGAGAAGAGATGATTCTTTGAACCAGTGTTTCTCATTCTTCATGTGCCAGATGCCAGAAGGTCTAAAGCACAATCATTTTCCCTGGAAGCCTGTTTTCCCTGTCAGCCTGTTTTCCCTGTTGTTTTTTCTCTCAAAAGTCATCTGCCTCAGTTAGGTGGACAGATCAGCAAACTGCAGAGCAATCATGAGACTTACACAAGGGCTCAGCAATCCTGTTCTGATATCAAATATTACAAAATCCTCAAGCATATAGTCAAGTGAATTTGTTGGGAGAACAAATCAAGAAATGGTAGAAAACCAGAGTTTCATTTTCTTTTTTTCTAGAACTTTAGTCTTACACTAATTCTAAACCTGAGTGGCTGATATCTAGTTTAACTAAATAAATACCATTTACCCTGTGAACCATGGTCCTTATAGCTTGGTGGAACACTCAACAATCCAAAGGAAAACTAAGTTCTCTCTATTCCCTTTCTGAAACTTTAATGTTAACCATAAAACGTATTCCACACAGAGCTGAATCAAAACTACTTGTTCCTTCCAATATGATTCTTCACCTCAGATCTATGTCTTTCCCTAATATTTGCTTTTCAAAACATTACTGGTTAATGCATGTAACCTAAATTCCGAGGAAAACAGCGCTCAGGTAACCATTGTGTGCAAAAAACAAAGATAGTGCTCTCATTCAAAATTGGTCCCTGCTGTTAGCAAAGCAAAGTTTCACTGGAAAACCATTCTCTTGATTGTTTCTTTTCTGCAACCTGATCTCTATTGTGAATTTTGAACAAAATGTGTACCAGCATGAATAGTATCTATATAAAAAATAAAGAGTGTATATCCAATTCTATAAGGCATTGTTCTACATTCTAACATCAGTGTAAAGAAAACAGAAAAAACATCTACTCTTCATGTCATCACCTTTCTGAAAACCTTCTCTGATGTGTATGAAACTTAATGAAAACAATCCAGAATCTATACCCATACCAACACAAAGCCATGCACTCCTGCAGACACAGTCTCCCATTCTAAATCTATAGAACGTGCAAGAATTTGAGAGCACCTGCTATGCTTAGAGCTTCCCTTCTAAGATTTTAAATCTAACACTAGCAAAACAAACAAAACAAACCCAAACCACCCTTTCCCCCCCCAAAGCCACGAAACCCTTCCCATACCTATCCCTAAGCTGTCAGCAGGCTCTCCTCTCATCTTCATGACAGGGCAGTTCAGTATTTTCTCCCAGAAAATCTTTTGCTCCAAATCCAGACTCATCAGAAGAAAAACTGCTCTCCTGACTACTCCCTTTGGAAACCCCTGCCCGAATCAGCAGAGCTTGTGTCAATCCCACTCTTCTAACCCAGACCTCTGGGCACAGCAGAAGCCGTGGAGGATCACCCTTCTGAGTGCTTTCTTCCAGAAAGCCACGCTGCCTGTAATCGCTGCTGGAGCAGGAAACCAGTCAAGCAGTTCATGCACTGGATGAAAACTGCTCTGTACATTGCTCCCCTTAAAAAAATCCTGTTTCTAATTATGTAGAAAACTATAGCCACAATAGTAATACCTGTATCTAAACCAATGGAATATGATATGATCTTATTTGGCCACAAAAGAATCGGATCTGCTTTCATTCTATCTACAACCCCATCTGGGTTGGTAGTGCCTCTATGGAAACATAGAAGTCATTCACTTCCATGTTTCTCATACTATCTTTATAGAAAGTAATAGTATCTTTATAGTCAGCACTGGAAACATCAGTCCCTGTGTTTGCCTTTCTAGAGGGTTAACTCTACTCTTACCCTCAACTACACCATCATAACCAGCCTCTGCATGAAGAGCAAGAAAGGTCCTTCCTATTGCAATTATGAAGACTAAATGCATATCTATAAATACATATTTACATATGTTTGAAATATATGGTTTTATATATTTGCATACTTCCATATGGAGATACATATATATGTATATATGTCCATTTGTATATGGAGAAATAGCCCCTTCTTTTAGAAATCCTATCTTTAACCTTTAAACCAGTAAAAAAGGCCTAAGTGAACTGTGTTGTGTGAGAATTTATTTCATATAAAGCCATTTTCTCTCACAAATGCCATTTGCAAGCTTATCTTTTAGGATCACCAAAAAAAAGTGAAAATTTTTTGTCCATTTACTTTCTTTCAAAAAAACCTACACTTGCCATGATGGACACTGGGAAACTGGTGCCTGCTGGAACCCTTGAAAAAGCTTGTCTCTCCTTATTATTCACAAAATACCCAGAAGAATACTGCTCTCTTAATTCCCTACCTTCTGAAATCCTAAATTTACCATGCCTAATCTGAAGTATCTTGACGATCTATTTTCCATTGCAACACTAACCTAGAAAGATTTCCCCTTATAGGGATTCAGCCTTTTTCTTTAGGTTGCTGGACCTACATGATAGAGTGGGAACTTTTTCGAAAACCCAGCTTGAATGGACACTAAACTATGCCAGCCAAGTGCTACCAAAACTGGTTCCAAAGCTACTCCATTAATCCTTTCTCATGTGCTGGCACTGAGCAAGAAGAAACCCCTACAAATACTTTGAAATTAATTAAATTACATTAAATGTGAGCCAGCCATCTAATATGACACCTGCCCAATGCAGTTTGGCTGAGAGATACCTAATGAAAACTGGAAACTCACACCCAGTTATTTGCCAGTATTAGAAGACAAATAACAGCCCTCCTAGGAAAGCACATGGGAAATTTTAAACACTCAAAAGTGATAAGAGGTTTTGTATGTGCTAGAATTACTGTATCTGTTAAAAAAGCTCTGCCTTTGATTTACATACCACACGTGAGATTAAGAAAAATTAGTTCCCTGCGTTACTTTTAAAGGCTTTTGTGAATATAAAACCATGTGAATTTGTGTTGCATGTAAGTAATTTACAGTATTCAAATTTCCTGGCAACTCCTAAAAATGAATTTAATAATCAGGATTTTTTACTTCCTTGGGGGTTTTCTGTCTTCTCCAGAGAGGGCTGAAAGGCCCTGAGAGATCTCATTCTCTGTTCTCTTCCTCCCAATTAATTAGAATAAAATAGAAAAAAAAAAAAATCACAGAAAAAAACAAACCCCTAATTCTTCACAACATTTTTTTCATTTTCTTCAGGACTGCAATCTGGTTGTAATCACTCTTGCATGCTCTGTGGATCAGGTGTCAATTGTGTGTTTGAAGAACTGTTTTGCACATGCACATTAATTTTCAAAGGTAATAAGGTCCTATCCCACCCTGGCAAATCCCGTTTGCCAGTCTGAGGTAAATCTTATACTGAAAGCTTAAAAATACTTCACAGACTAAGAAAAGGAAAGTGGTGAGAGTTCCCATATAACCGAATAAGAGCCTATTTTACTGTGTGTCCAAGTTTTGTAACTAGAATTTTGAAGTCTAAGGAGAAAAGGGCTCTATCCTGACCTTTTCTCATGGTTCACAACTCCTGGAAGGCTATGAGGGGGAGGTTCACTGCAACTGTAGCAGGCAATAGTTCTTTCTCCTTTATCCAGGTGTCTATATTCATTAGGCTTGTAGGAACATTATGTTTTGAGGCTTTTGATCCTGTGGGAAATGTATAGAACTGAACAACATCAAACATTACTGGGGAAAGAATGACGTACTGTCCCACCCAAAGAGACATTTTATATGAGAAGCCAGGCTAAAAGAGTAGGAAGAGATTTGGTATGGATTCATATAAAAGTTGAAAGCAGAGTTAAGAAAGACTGACTTCAAGACCCTCCCTGAATCCTTAGGAAACCTGGATCTAGATGTTCAAATTTGGGCCCTGCCTGATAACAGAAAGCCCCAAACCATGGATCATACCAATCACAAGTGGAGGGGAAGTCAAATTTACATTTGGCACCTCTTCTCTCCTTAGGAATTGGTAGGGTTTTGGTTTTTGTCTGCTGCTTCATTGGAGCTTGATGAAAACCAGACACAGAAGAGTTACGCTTAACTGAAGACTAACAAAAAGGCAAGCCAGTGTATTGACTGTATAGTCAATTCATATATGAATATTAAAAGTGTTTTCACTCTTTAGCCCTCTTATTTTCCTGTGTATTGGATATTTAGATACTTTTCAATTCCATAATGGTTTTCTAGTTAAGTGATGTGTAAAAGGATGGAAAACATAGCCCACTTTACTGAAATCAGACCCTGTAAGCACTGAGGAGCTATTTTTAATTCATTCTCAACACATGAAGGTGCAAGACATTTATGTAACTCTACTTTGTTTAGTTCCACCTCTATCAGAATATAAGTATTTGCTGCTTGCTGAAAGCAGCTCTCTTGCAAAAGCATAAGCTACCTTGAGCACATCATGAAAGCTGTAAAAACTTTCCAGTTGTTTACAAAATAATTGAGTGATATGACCTCATTTGAAACAATTTAAAGAACTACCTCAATGTAAATTATTTCTTTTTATCAGAATTTGACTCTTTCAGCTCCTCATTAATAAGTTCTTTGGCCTCTATTACAGCTGCCCATGCTGGCATGCTGCTATTTCAGACTGGCAGATCTCATCAGACACACAGTATAACTCAGTTTATTTTTCTTTGTATTAACAGATAGGTAAAAATCATTCCTTTAACTTAGTCAATGCAACACAAGTCCTAGGCATGGATGTTTTGGGGGGGAGTGTCACATAAAAAGGCTTCATCTGAGACAGGGAACCTTGCTGGTTTGGCTCTGTGTACCACAGATCTTTGGGCCACCACTGCTGGTGAACTCAGGGTTTGTTTAGTTTCCAGAGAGCCTAAAACCAGCCTGGGATGGGCTGTGCAAACTGTGTTGCAGAAACCCCATTAATACTCATTCCCTGGGTCAATCTGATAAATTGAACATTGAACATGTAAAGTTCCAATGCAATCTGGTAGCCTTTCACTGCCCATCACCCCCCACATATGACAAAGGCAGGATTGTCCACATACCTGTTTCATAGCCGAGGAAATGAGAAATAAAGCCATTTGATCCAAGAAACAAGAGACACAGAAAAGCAAACCCTTTGGGCAGCCTGTACTTACCCATGGCTTTCAAGCTCTTTATGAGGGCTGGTTTTACACCTGCAGCAATCAACAGCAATTTACACCCAATACCTCCTGCCCTTGGTTTATGAACTGTTGCCACATATGGTAATCAGCACTGCCCCAGATCCGTTTTTACAACAGCTGATGGACTTTTCAGCTGACAGCAATCACCTCTGTTGACTCCTTTGCAAATTTTGCTTTGGAAATTCTCCTTGTCAGGCCATGACAGATAAAGCCTCCTGTGGCTGATGGTCTCCAGATAGGATTACCACAGAGGGAATTTCACAGTCACACTAGATTCCAATATTTTTTTTCCTCTCTTCTGGCTAAGAATTCAATTTTCTTTTATATGAAAAAATATTGCCAGCGTATCTTTCTCATCTAAGCAGAAGGCTACTTCACTTAGAATAGCTTTGCTTCTAGCCCTTCCCCTAAATGTAGTGCTCTTTGCAATGAACTTTGCAGTTTCTTTCCAAGTTGCAGAATGTCCTCCATTTTCACTGGCTTGCCGTGATTAGACCTTCATACTGCTGACTGATTACCTCTGTGGTTCTTTTCCATGCCAGTCAGTAAGGTGGTAATTTTAATACCGCAGTTCTTGGATGTAATATTATTCACGGGCCTGCATCAACTTCTATTGCTGCACTCCTGAAATTACCCACTTCAGCTATACCTACTAAATTCCCATGAAGTTTAAGAGCTCTCCATATGTTATGCCCCTAACCTGGAGCAACATCACATTGCTTTTCTAAGCAGCTTCTACTCCAGTTCATCTCAAAATTCAAACAAAATGTTTCTTGAAATGCATTTTACTTTTCAGCTATTTGATGCTGACGATATGGGCAGGCAGCGGTTGCATTTTTTGTTTAGAGGCAGTGTTCACCTGCAAGTAGAGTCAGGCTTACTTCTGAGATTTGAGCAGTACAAGGAAATCTTTTCATGAGACTGATCTGAATTTTGATTCTCTAATAAAAGCTGGAACAGAGACAAAATTGGTTTGATTTGATTTACAGTCTCTGAACCATGCTGCAAATGTAGCCCTCCTTTTCTGCTCTCAAACCATTTCCAATTTATTTCTGTGTGCTATTTATGCAGATACATTTACTGAATAGTTTATCAAATGATTTTCAGGTTAGGCTTGCTGCTTGGACTTATTTTACACAAATTGATCACCAGCTACTGGTTTGTTAACCTGTTTAGTATACACACAGCACGGAGGAAGATAACCTAAAATACAGTAATTATTTCTGCTCCAGGGCCTCACAGAAGATATTGTACTGTCAGAAGAAAAATGTAGAGTTAACACTGAAATCCAAAAAGATAATTCCTGATAATAATCAAGGAGTCATAGCTGAGTTTGTGAAGCTTGCCTCAGTTACCCACGCACAGCAGATTTTATATTATGAACTAAGAAAGATGACTGAAATCAAAATCAGGAGTAAGGGTTATGGGCACTGTGACAGAACAGTCTGTTCCTCTGAGGAACTCAGTATCTCGATTTGCAAAATGCTGGACATGAACAAGCAGACATGCATGATAACTTGATTTGTGAAGGTGAGCCCCAAGTACCAGGAGGGACCAAGTCCCTCTCAGCATCTGCCACAGAGGCACTCACAATTGTGGTGGCTTCTCAGTAAAGTATTGCTAAAATCCAAAAGGCAAAAGGCACAAGCCAGCCCCGGGCAGAGGTCTCTTTCCAGGACACTACCAACCCTGAGACAGCTTCTGAGAGGAAAAGAACAATCCTTCTGAAAGCTGTTAACCTAAGGACACTATTTTAATTACTCAAATTGTAAGAAATACAGAAGGTAAAATACTACAGAGGGGACTCAAAAATATCCGCTTACGATACTGGAATATACAGTAAGGAACATTATAATAATAAGCTCTGAGGAGATACAAGGAAAACTATTACAGCTCCAGGAAAGACACATAAAGATGAGCATAACAATACACCTGCCTGAGAGAGAAACAAAGGAAGAAGGTACATAATTTAGAGCACTAGTGTTGCTGCCTTTAAGACAGATATATCATGAAGAGTATTGCAGTTATCTAGTTCTGGCAGAGACATAATGGCAATCATTAGTTACCTAGCTGTGAGGAGGACATGTAATGTGTAGTATTAGTGTTACCTGTCCCTAAAAGACAGCAAGAAAGAGGGGGAGAAAGAGATGATGAGAAACCTGGACAGTTACCTGGCTCTGGAAGGCAGAAATTATGGGAAGATTTGCTGCTGCCCATAGCTGTGCTTTACAGCTACTAATGCATGGAGGCAGGGCTGGGAAGAAAGGAAAGCAGTCTGAGTTATACCAGGGTTGTCTGGTACAAGGCCAGACTTCCAGCTGGCCTCAGCTGATAAAACTTATTTCCACTGGCTGCAGCTGCACTGACTTTGGGTTTGTGGGAAAGGAGAGGATGGGGAGGTAGCAGCTGCTTCATGAGACACAAGCACCACAGCCTTCCTAGAGCCAGTACAGACCATGCAAGGTGTCCTAGGTTGACAGGTCACTGCCAGGGACCTCCACTTGGCTCCCCAGCTGCAGCAACCTCCACACAGGCATCATCTCTCCATGCACTCCCAGGAACAGGCAGGAAGCCCTGGGCAAGAGTGAAGGTCAAGAGAAAGAGATGGCCAAAAAAAGGAGCTGTAAAGGATGGAAACAGGTTTTTGAGAGCTCTGGGACACGTGATGTAGAGATGCAGTATATTTACATTTCTGCAGAGAAAAAAAATGCTTGCAACTTTCTGTAGCTGTCATGAGTGGAATGGAAGGTTTAGACAAAATTGATTTAAGAAGCCCTACTGCTGACTCACAAGGTGCAGAAAGGACTTCCTTGCTTTTTAAACCCCTTCTCAGAGAGGAGTCTGGGTGCAGCTGAATCCAATCTTAGCCTCAGATTATGTCAGTGGTTTAAATTTAAGGAATTACAGAGGTGTGACTGAACCACCTTTGTCCTGAAGGTTTTAATGACTGGCAAAATGAGAATGTTGATATAAAATGAATCATTTATTATTACAAATGCTCAGACAAAAGATCTTAACTGTAATTATTTACTACAGAATATAAACGCTAAAACTACTAGCAGTATAGTATAAGATGGGATAGTGTGCTATATTGAAGCAATTATTGAAGCAATTCTATTGAAGCTAGCAAAAATGAAATAATTCTTAAGTAGAGACTGACGTAACTCATGCAGACCAACACTTCTGGGGAGATCTCTTTCTCTCAACCTTGAGAAGTATCCTTGGAGGGTGTCCCTAGCCAAGGGAGGAATCTCCACACATACACCCCAAGAAGGGTTATGTCAGAAGAGCCTGACTGCATGAGAGGGGACTGGACTTTTATAGTATAAAGTGATTGACTGCTAGTCACATATTTACAGGTCAACTATTAGCTTAACTGTCAAATCCTGTTTCAAAAGCAGGATGTGTGCTCAAAGTCTGTTGAATCGGGATGGTTTTAGCATAATTAACACCAAGACAACAACCTGGCTCCAGCAGTTGATCTTGCATGATAGCTTGATAGCTTGCATTGTATGCATTCTGATTGAATTTTAGGTCTTAGCAGCATGGGCTAACCCTGCCACAGTAGCCTTCAGTGTCTATCCCTTCCCTGGCTGAATTATGCCTGCCTACCTTCAGAGCAAAGAGACAACTGGGGAAAAAAAAAAAATCTTTCTTTTTCTTTTTTTTTAAACTTTATCACAAGAAATAATCATGGCACAGATGCTAAGTGGCCTACCTCTCCAATTTCTACAGCACTCCTCCACATCATCCTAGCACTCAGGCTTTGAATGTCTTCCTAGAGTATAATACTGACAACACTTGAGACAAGGTCCAGTGAAGTGTTTCATTTTTGCTCACTCAGTTTTCAATCCTACCCCTGATGAAATTCCAGGTGAAGGAATGCATGAGAAACTCCACTGCGATTCAAATTAATCCTTTTATTCCTGTTTTGACCACTATTTGCTGTCTATCAGGTGGAAAGATATGAAGTTCAGATAAAACTGTTGAATCCTGAGGTGATTAATTTTTAATACTGAAGAAGAAAAACAGTTCAGAAAGCAAGGAAGGAAGCACTGAATGGGAAGGGAGCACTTGTCTACTTAACTCCCATGTTCATAATAATTGCACCCCTTCCTCTTACAGCTCATTTTTGAAACTCAGGTCTTCCCACACAGCACCCTGAGACTTCCAGGCAGAAGCCATCAGCCTACAAACACCCTCCAGTAATGCCCTTTTCAGCACTTACACTGGGCATTATTAAATTATGCTACTATCACCAGAGTGCAACTACTCATTAATACAGCAAAGATCAGAGCCATAAATTGGATCCCAGCATATACACAATCTTTGAACCCTCCAAGCTGGGAAAGGCACCTGTGTTCTTTCCTCTGAGGCACAAATTAAGACTATGAATTGCTTTTATACCTCCAGTGTGGACACATTCCACTGAACAGGGGAAAGCTCCTTGTGATGAGAGCCACTCTCTTCTCTTTGAGGAGGGCAGCCGGATGCAAGAAATCAGGTTAATTTGTAAATTACCTCAATTTTCACTCAGAAGTCTGGAAGCAAGAAAAGATCACTAATCTTTTAATATGTTTTTCCTGTGAGTCCTCATATTGAACTGAACTGGAAAGGACGACTTGCTGAAATGGGTTCTGCTCTTCAGACACTGCCCCATGCTCTTAAAAACCTCTCTTGGGGACATTTTGAGAGTTAGAGACCCTGGGACATGCAAATCCTCAAACTCTTATCTTGGACACTGAATTCCTGTCCTTAATGCTATTTTACACTCTTTGCCAGGCAATAGAATCTCTATCTTTAACCATGTCTAAACTGCTATCCTCACCCGTGTCTTTAGATCCCCCATTATTATTACCAACACTTTGGGCACATTACAGTTCTAATTTTTCTCTTTTGCTGTCCTTTTTAACCAATATACTTGCTAAGATTATAGGATTTCCACAGAATATTTGGATATGTCAGCATTTGTTTTCTTTCCAATACAGACTGACAACAAATACATCCAAAGATTACGAGTTTCAGAATGCCATGGTTCTCTTTCACTTTCATATTTATATGTGCATTCTACAAAATATACGTGGCCATTATTGGCATGTTTCAGTGGAATAAAACGTTATACTATTTATATAATTCCTTTTAAAACACTTTTGGGCAGCTACTACTAAAACATTTCAATCATCACTAAATTTCAATTCTCTGCTGAGAGCTGAAAATAAAAATACCTCAATTCTATTACATTATGACACAAAATAATGTAAAACTATCTCAAAAATATATAATAGATAAATTCAAGACAAACTGCTAAGCTATCTAGTTCTGGTTCCAAACTCAGCTCAGCAAAAGCTCTGTAAAGCTCTACTTGTACATTTTTTTCAATTTATAACAGCCTGAGTAAAGCCAGAGAGCCAAGCCCATGCTCAGCTCACAGTGCACATATTCCTGCCACTATGAACATGAGCTATGTAATATCACCTGCTGGGGTGTTTTTCTGGATTGATGTCTGACTCTAGAATAGCATGTGAAGTCCAGAAATGAGAGGGATCATCTTCCTCCCCTCTTCCTCCAAGTAAAGGGAAAAAACCATCACTCTTTTTCGGTGCTTGTCACCTCCCAGCCCTCATTTTAACATTTGCTGCAAATCTTTGTGCATGGGTCCTGCAGGAGTATCAGGAAGCACTGACACTTCATTGGGAAAGAAACTACGGGTTCTGATCACTTAACATTCATACTTTTTTAGCTCAGTGGCTTGAGAGGCTGCTAAAGGTTTCGTGGTTTCCCTCTAACCACTTCTTCACTTCTTTTGCACCAAAAGGGATAAAAAGGTCTTAGTTCAATGCAAAACATTTGACTGCAAGGGAAGAAAAATCCCACCAGTTTCTTTACAGTTCACTCCAGCAAGAGCTGCACTACCCTGTATTGATCAAGCAATTATCTGCTCACTCATACATAGAGGAGATTTAAAAAATAGAGGGGAGCCTGAATGACCTTATAGAAGAAGAGAAAAAAAAGAAAACTTCAGGTACTTTTTGCAGTTTTGAAGTATAAGAACAGCCTCAGCTCTGGAGGCAACTGTACTAATCCATTCCTAAATGTTCCCTTTGCATCTTTGTTTTCATTTATTTCCTCCTTGGTACCAGCATTAGCAATACTGAAAAGTAGTGCATGATGACAAAATCAAATGAGATATTAGGCACAATGGCTAATTTGTACTCTGTAAATCTCCCCTACAAATGCTATTAGCTCTTCTTCCTGCTTTACTGATGCTTTTTTTTTTTCTTTGAGAGCACAGCAGTTTCTTCACATCCCACTGTGACTGTCATGCCTGAAGCCCCAGCAGTCTCCACATGGGCAGATCCAGCAAGGAAGGCCAGGGATATATTGTTTTGCAGTTTTCCTAAGGGTGCACTTTCAGGAAGAGCACTAATCTTCCTTTTGAAAAGTCTTTGAAATCACTTGAAAGAAAGCAACAAAAGGAAAACTCCTGAAAAAAAAGCTATGTGACTTTCTGCACACCACACTTCCTTCAGAGTGGGTTTAACTATCAGTTTAATTACTTCTGCTTCCAACTTTTTTTTTCATTTTTATATAGGTTGCTCTGGAAATTTATGCATATTAGGAATGCTTCCTCAGTGAGCTACCTGAATAAAGATTCAAATAATAATACTGCAAACCTGTGAACATTTCACTGCTAACCTCATCACAAAGTGCATTCAGCACACTAACAACTTTTATTGTTAATGACTTAAAACCATAAATCCTTTGGATTTCAGGTTTCAGGTGTATTTTTGTAGAAAAAACTCAAAGAGAAATACAGGAATAAAGTCAAAGTGTAAGTTCAAGAATTAACCTCTGTGTAAATTCACAACACACCTTCATGCTCAATAAATCAAACTTTACTGTGCCAAGATCTAAAGAAGATCTAATTATAACTGACTGACTTTCACCTCTTGCCCAAAAGGAGCAGGGGTGACTCCTGACAACCCCAGTCCATGCAGGGTGAGGATGTACAAAGCAGGACATGCTTCTCACCTCCACTTTGCCAGACATACCTGCACCCAGGCCTGTGTGTGCAGTAAGCCAAGCTGCTCTGTGCCTGCAGAGCTGTGCATGGCCCTGGCAGCACCGTTGCAGATTTTTCCCATACAGTAATTTCAAGCATAGCAAGGAAGGGAATCCTTTAGGGAATGCATGCCTGTTTCCTGTGCAGTTCAGATCTTATATATCCCTGTCATTTAGATGAAAATGTTGAAGAGAACATGTTTGCAATAAAAAGGGGACTGGCTTACTTTTTCAATTTCTCTACTTGTTCTCTACCAACACAGAATTCAGGGTTGGTACATTATTCCACATTATAGCAATTATTTAAAAAAAAAAATCTAAGTTTAGTCTAGTCTCTGTTAAAGATCAAGGCAAAATTCTAAGGGAGCAAGTGACACATTTTTCCTTGTATCCTTAAGTTGAGGTCTCTCTGCAGCAGCTCCTATGGTGGTGTGACAGAGAAGTGGTACCTCAACCCACCTGTACCACTGTGCTCCTATGCAAGAGGAGCACCTATTTATGGACAGGGAGAGCCCAGGGTGATATATTGCTGCCCTCTGAAACCTATGGTACCACCCACTAGCTGGAGATTGCCCCTGTGAGTCCAGCAGACATGCAGGTAGAGTTTTTTCATGGGAAAGGGTACAGAGGGGGACTGTTTCAGAGCCTCCGGAAGGCAATCACCAGTGAGAAGGAAGAAAGGATGGAAAGGGGATGGAGTTTAGGACCAACTCAGGTTAAGAGTCCTGTAGCAGGCTGGGCAGGTGCCAGGATTTCATCTACTAGGAACTGGATATTCTCACCCCTGAACTATATGTTGCCCATCAGATGGGCAGAAAA
This sequence comes from Manacus vitellinus, assembly GCF_001715985.3. Lineage (NCBI taxonomy): Eukaryota > Metazoa > Chordata > Aves > Passeriformes > Pipridae > Manacus > Manacus vitellinus. The sequence continues at coordinate 2,191,983 of NW_021939471.1, read as the reverse complement.
ACTTGTGTTGAAGGGCATTTTGTCCATGCAAATATCCATCACAACTAAACCCACAGTTTTCACAAAGGAAGCGTCAGTTTGTTTTGCTGTTAGTCACAACGAAGCTCAAGGAAAGGCAATCATTTCAAATCAACCCACTCTTTGGTGCCAACAGAAGCAGAGGATTCCCAGAGGCACGAGACATGGGCAGGGTGTTCTTGGTTTTATCAGGCTACACAGTTCATGGCTTATGCCATGCTGACATTGGGTCTGCAATGTCAAAGCAGTGATGATCAGTCCTCAGAGAGGTCTCATTACCTACTTGTTCCTCCTTGTGGAAAGCTGTAGGTTCTAACACCTTATCATCTCTTGGAAATGCCCACAGTTTTTGTTCTTCAAATTTCTGTTTCAAGCACATGGCTTCCATCATCATGTTTTGCCAACAGATATTTCAAAGGTTCCTAATATAAGATGAAGTGATTTGGAATAAAAGTGCACAGTCAGCATGCCAAAAATACCCTATTTCATAAACGTAAGGTAGAAATGCAACCTACATCACCTATGAAAAAATGAGTTTGATTTTCTAGTTGCTTTTAACCCTTTTAAATACACCATACCCCAAAATATTATTTCATTCATTGCACATACACGAGATAATATGAAATGTCATGGTTCATTGAAACAAGAACTGAAGGCCCTTTCATGGGATGCCATCTGAGAGGCTGTTTGCTGCAGATATGTTTTTCTTAACCACCCTCTTCTGCTAACCAGAGTCATATAGAGTGGAAAAAACAAGGAAGATCTATAGGGCTATAATATAATAAGACTTTTTGTTGCCTGTGCATCTTTAAATCCCAAAGAATTCTGCTGGAGTACATGGACTGCAACTGTAACACAGTCACACAGTGCTCAAGCAGTTCCTTAATAAATAGTTTAGGAAGGAGTAATACATGCTTATTAGATGTTTTAATAAATGTTTAATCAATTCTTATAGACCGGGATATCACTTAAAACCCTTTCATTCTCAGAGCTGTTGAATAGAGGGCAAGAAGGAACAGTGTATCAGAAATACTGGTTTTCAGTGACAAATTCACATCCTCCCCCAGGCTGCTCACCACAGTCACTGTCTCCCCAGCCAATATATGTTGCCTTTGGAAGCTCAAAGGAACACTGAAATCCTGATACACCTCCTGCTTGCTCATCCTTGCAGTCCTGGGGGTGCAATTCTTATGTAAAAGGTGCAATTTCTTATATAAAAAGCACAGCATTAGTCTTGGACCTGTTTACGGTACCATTTCACTTGGGCTAAGTAGTGCCTTACTACTCAATTCTGTGGCCAGTTTTGTCCATCATTCCCCACCAGAGGTTTGCAGGAGAGACTGTATCACAGGAAATGAATGCATTCACTCCCTGATATTTGGCCTTTATTTAACCATATTCACGCTGAGCCAAAGCTGCCTGATAAAGAAATGGGTATCTTGCAGGCCACGCAAATTCAAACCATAGGTAGTACACTAAGCTGGAAAAGACAATGCCATTGTTTGTATGGGTCATTTTCTGTTGGACACCCAGGCAATTCCAGGCTGATCTGCACAGCATGCAGCAATGCACTCACCAAAACTCAGTGAGGTAAGCACAGAAAGACAGATGGCTGCAGAATAAAACCTGACCTGTGCTGAATATACAGCATTGGGTTATATACTTGAGCATCTCACAAATCCCTTGCACAGATTAAAATTACTGGTCACCTTTGCTTCTCCCTCCCCAGCATTTCTTGTAAATTTTCACGTCTTATTTGAACTTTGTGCTTTGTACTCCTGCCCCTTTTGTGCAATCTCCTCCTCCTTTCCAGGCCTGCTGATGTGGTATGAATGCCTTCAGCTCAGAGGAGGAAGGTCAGGCTGAGGAAGTTGCTTTTTTGTGGCAGCAGAGGTTCAGCACATACCAATCTGCTTTTTGAATGAGCTCTCAGTGTAACCACTACTCTTTTTGTTTTAAAATTTGATTCCATCTTGCAACAAATGACAATCCTTCATGCAGGAGCTTCCCTTTGGCTGATCCCTGCTAATGCATTTAGTCCGTGTCTTGTTGCAAGTATCAGGAGGTCTTAATGTCTGTAATGTATTTATTTTTTAAGTGCTCCATGGAAGTGGGAGCAGAGTTATCTCACGGGGAGAGGTGGGGTTACATAATGCCCAAATTACTGCTGCCTGTGTTTCTCTGACTGTTTGGATCCTCATGACCTGCCCCAGGTCAAACACAAGGTTTGTGCTTATGGGAAGAGTATTATCTGGTCATCCAGGCTGTATACCCGAACCACTAATGGTCTGTTATCTTCTTAGTCCAGGCTTTCTAGTCTCAGTTTTTGAACTCCTTGTGGCAGAGATTTCTCCCATGCCAGGAAAGCGTTTTAGCTTTTCCCACAAACAAACCTCATGCCTGTTAAACAGCTGTACTACTACAGCACAGAGAATGAGACAGAGAAAGGCTTAGGGATGAGTTTGGCAAAGAACACAGGCCTGAAAGGAGGTAGGAAATAGGCTGAAAAAATATGAAGGACATGAAAACTTCAGAGAAACTCACTCTAATTCCTGGGAAATTTCCCATTTTTGGGGTATTTAGAAACAAAGCAGCTTGGAAGCACATGTTATGTTAGTCAAATAATATTAGTTAAAAAATAAGGTTCTCATTTTCCATGCCAACAAATGCAAGTTATTTCATTAGCAAGACTCCTCAGTTTTCAGCACAGACATTCAAAGCTGCCAGAAAGAGTCTGTCCTGCTCTCCCAGTTCCCTTTAAAATGAACAGAACATGGCCATCTGAGTCCTTAGCAGGCTTTGAGCCTTTCAGAGAGCGAAAAAATCCACACTTGCCTTTGAGGCAGCACTTTGCAGTGTCCCAGAGAGATGATTTCCCAGCCCTAAAGCAAACGAGGTCCCCAGCAATTAGCGGCAGACATCCGCTCCACCAGGCAAGGGGAGACAACAGTCCTGGCAGCAGATGGGACAAACAGAAACACTGATGCAGCCCCAGGGAATGAGATCCCTGAGAGGACTGCCTGCATCTCAGTTCCCCTGTTAAGACATTTGTTAATGAAGGAGCTGGATTATGTTTTGCCACATCTTGGCCAGGGGTGTGGGCTGGATTGCCACAGACTAAGGAGACAGATGGAGAGCAAAAGGGCCTTCTCCAAATACCTTCTCTCTAATGAAGTGAGCTAGCCACTGGGTTTCTTTGGGAATTGAAACAGTGTTACCACTCTGGAATAGGCAAATAAACAAATCAAAAAGGCAGTGATATATTATTCTAAATCCTATTATATATAAGAAACTAAATACAGACATTCTAGAAAGGATTACATAAATCCTGGTAACTGTCATGGCAACATCCAGCATTTCACTAGACACCTTTAGCATCCTACACAAAATCCATACAGTGGATAAAAGTGATTTTTCCTTGGCTGTTTGTCATTTGCAGTCAGTGTCTCCTGCTGTATGATAATCCACACCAGGTTTGTTTTTTTTTTATTGCAGCATCAAACATGACCATTTCACTCTGCCCATGGTGTTTTTAGTATTACAAGCATCTGGCGAAACACTTTGTGGTACCTTCCTGCAGGCAGGCCTCTAAGTTAAAGCAATGTGCTTCCTAAAAACTCTGGTGGGAACTACCTTCACCCAGGCTGAGTTCAGCTTTTAATGTGTTTTGGAAAAGGATTTGAACTCATAAATCTGTAGGAACCACAAGAATCATTGTAAAACAGCACGGAATTGAATGGGATTGATCTGGGGAAGTAAGCTGCTGTTAACACTGATGTGCTGGGGCTGTTTTAATTACTGACCAAGTCTATAAAACACTGAATTTCAAGGGAGTACAGACTGTAAGTAGGCCACGTTGTAGTCTCAAGCCTGCAGCCTCTTGTTTTTGCTTGAGAAGAAGTACTTTTCTCACATGCAGTAGCACTGCAAGTGATGGTTTTCAACTTATACAGAGTGAAACAGGAGGTAGGGAGAGGCTACTTCTAAGAATGCCACAAAAAACCAGGGTGTAACTCTCAGGGAACATGTCAGAAATCTGGACAATTTTCTAAAAACAGAAAAAAGCCCAATTTTTAATATTTTGGTTTTCTAAAAACAGAAGATAGGTGTCAAACTCTGACACTTTGGCTACAGCTGGGATTAGTGACGGACATTCTCTGCCATGCAGCTACTTTCTAGAAGCCCCTGGGCCCTCCCATCCCCTCCCAAACCCTGATACTTCCAGGGAAGAGAGGATGACAGTGTCTCTCACCTCAGTACCTACCTCCCAGGGAGTGCAGCATGTTTGGCCCGAGGAAGGCTTTTTGGATGACACATAAACCCACAGACTGGGAGAGAGCATCAGTAGACGAGGCACTTCTGACCCCTAATCTGCATTAGTCTGCAAACAAGGCACCTGCAGGGTCTAAGCACCCTGCAGGGATACCTGCCCCTCTCTCAGTTCTATACATGTGGGTACAGCACACACCACCTCTGCCCTGCCTTCCTCTAGGCACCCGCCAGCTCCAGAGCCCACCTTCTTTTAGATCTGTCTATTATATATCTGGACCTGCAATTGCCATCAGAAAGAGAATCAAGCCCTGTACAGCACAACTCCTGTGCCTGTGATGAATGCTGAGTGTGGGTTTAAGTCTTATTGCTTGTACAGGGTGGTTTGCTAAAAAAGGAGGGCTAAGACTCCTTAATTATGACCTGAGGCCATGTACACATTGATGGTTAAGCTCCACTAAAATGTCTCAGCATATGATCTCTGTCCTCTGCACAATTCAGTGATGGCCCTTGTCCAAAGAGCTGTACAACTGGAGAGAAATATGGAGGGGGGAGAAGGTTACAGCCCAAAAAACCCCAAACAAAACAAACAAACAACTTACCCAGTAGAGAAAACAGAATTATCTCCATCATTACTTTGCTGATACCAGCAGATGCAGAGCCTATTGCTTCTGCCACATCAAGCCTGTGCTGTCCTCAGTAGGGTTTCTAAGACAAAATCCTCACTTTTGATGTCTGCTATTATCACCCAACAGATCAAATGACAGAGGAATGAAGAATACTAAACATCACTAAGCAATCAAGAAAATACATAGAAAAAACAGGACAGACTGATAGCAAGCTTTTTAGCCAGTTATTTACCATAAGAAAGAAAAATGATAACAGCTGCCTGCTCTTTAGCTGTAATATAAATAAGGAGAGGAAAGTGGTTTCACTATGCTTCTTGAAGAGAACCACCACCAGGAGCAATGCCCTTTGGCTGCTTCCTTCTCAGGGGCAGGACCCAATGCTACAGCTTCAGCCCTCTGCCCTGCTGAGGTAACCCAGGGGCTCTGCACAGAGATTTATCTTCTCCTTTTTACAGGGATCAGCCTAAACCCACTTATTTCTTTCGTCTCATCTGGCAAAAATTGATTGGCTTTAGTCAAATGAGTAATCCCAATGTTTGTAAATTACTGCGGCATGCAGCAGGGCGGTAAAGCACATTGATCACAAAGCTGGCAAGTTCACAAGAGAGGACAGAATCCTTATGAATCCTTTTTTTTTTTTACAACCTTTCAGTAGTAAACCCTTCCCACCAAACTTACAAACTATGCCTGGTATTGTACGTGCAGACAACAGAAACACAAACTGCACTGGAAATGCTTCAGACAGGCAGAGCCCTGCACACTTCTTTTCAAGCTTCATACCATAAAGAAGGGCTACCAGAGTCTGCAAAGGCCATTTCCTCAGCTGCATGCTTTCTATGGACACTGATTTTTTTCCTTCTGTTATAATGCAACAGGCTCTGAAAAAATTCAGACTCAATTTCCCAGAAGTGCAGCTCTGCTACACAGGAGAGTGCAGTGAGCAGCTCCACAGTAGGAAGGAGCCTGTGCAGAGAAGGTTTGGATCCTAATGGAGATTATTCCTCTCCTATTCTTCATCTCCCTAACAACTGCATCTTTCACAGAACCTTTGCTCTGCCCCAATCCAGCTGACAATATATTCTCTCATTTTTTGCCCTTGTAACCTCTGAGCCAGCAGGACCTGAAGCTCAGCCTAGCTCCAAGTATTTAAGATTCACTCAGTTGAAAGAAAACCATTTGGCTCTTTAATCAGGTGATCTCACTGGTAAGTCAGAGAATAGAGACAAAAGCTTTCAGGCCCAGGGAATGGGATTGCACAATGGAGCCCCAATACCAAGGACAATCTCCATGAGTTGTCACAGAGCCCTCAAATTCTATGTCTGTTCCCAACATTATGGATCCTGCTGCTTTGGAAAATCCCTAACATGGCTACAGGTAACCTCATGAGTTTTCAGTTTTCAGTCCATATAGGAAAAAAGTCTGATTCAGATATCCATTTAATTTCACTCACCTCCAAATCTTTTTTGCAAGATGCTCTTAAGTCACTGACCTCCATTTTTCCAGTGATAACAGTCTTTGATTAACAACTGCAAGGAGGAATAAAATCAGAAAAGATTTAATTAAAAACACATACACACAAGCAAGCACATATTTAGCCAAGACATTTCTACTGAGTCAGATCTAGGGTCAAGAAACCAATAAATGCTTTCCTCTGTCTGTACTACACTGTGTCCTTCTGCACATCACTCTGAGATATTCACCACCTCCTGTTTTATGCTTATATGTGCCCTGAACTTTACTAAACTCCACTACTTTTTCATCTCTTAAAAACAGATTATTTGATTTTATAACAGTTTTAATTTCATGAGAAAGGAATAGAAAATGAGGGTAATAATCTCCATGTTAAGTGAAACCACTAATGATAGCTTCCCTTCCCTAAATTCACCTGTTACCTCTGCTTGGACTTTGCATCAGCAACCACTCCAAGGGACAGCCCAAATGTTCACCATTCTGATCAAACAATGCTCCTACTCCTGCTTATTTATTTTTTTTAAAACAACACAGTTAGCATTCATAAGAGCTCTGGAAGCTGAAGTGGTGCTGCATTTTGCTGAGTAAAGCACCAATGTGTGTGAGTAGCTCAATATCTTCTGTAGTTGTAATTGCCATGGATTACCTTGCTAACACAGAATTTTAAAAGGCCTTGCTTTTTCAAATACTCTTTCAGAGTTAAAACATCTTGGACATTACATCATAAGGTCCAGGTTCTTTTATTTTTGTTTCTTAAACGTTTATATATGCTTTGGAAAACATTTCAAGGATTGTTTTTACAACTCTTTTTGACTAAATACATTAATTAAACTAGAAAAGTAAAATATAGAACACCAGTAGAATCTTTAAGAAATTTAATCCACTTTCCTACTGCCCTTTGTAATCACAGAACATTCCTGATTTTAAAGGTCTGAGAGAGTCTGTACATCAATTACAAGGGGCAACAGACTTCAAATTTTCATTGGTCAAGGCACTGTATAAAACTAACCATAAATGCATCCTTGCTGTTGTCCTCTGCCTCAAGTTTAGATAACAGACCCCAAACCATAATCATTGCCTCTCTGAATCGAGTTAATACAGCAGAGAGTGAAAGTGCAGAGGTAGGTCATGCCCTCAGCTGCTGTGAGTTGCTGCTCCACTGAGGTCAGGCATCCTTACCAAGCCCTACAGGACCAAAATCTGGCCTGAAATCCTTTCATTTTATTAATATATAATGCTACTGTCACAGTTCTTAGAAATGCTGGTGATGGAGCAGGTCTGTGCGGTGCTGGCAGCTGTGAAAATACAGCCTTGATCCCTCACAGGAGATCCCAGTGTTGTATGCTCGGGAGACCAAAGCACTGGGAGAAAACAGGGACTTGCTAAAAGTCCGTGGAAGCAGGGAGAGGGTGGTACCAGTGGATTCTCAGGAGGCCTAGACATGCACCCTGGTTAAAGAAGGTGAGACATCCCATCGGGGCAAGCCAAGACACTCCCAGAGTGCTGTGCAGCAAAGGTGTGATGATCCACACTCAAACTGACATTACAGGTTCTGGCCTGGCTATGCCCTGACCTGAGCACATAACTGAACACACTGCAAATTTGGACAAAAACAAAAATAAACTATAAGAGTAGACAGAGTGTGATAAATTCTACAATAAAGCCCAAACCAGTCGTTTTTTTTCCCACTTCCTTTGACTGCTCTATTTAGCAGGAAACAAAATTTTTTTAAAAGGAGGTGAATTAAACTATAGTTTGATTGCATTGAGACAGAAGGCCTCAGAGAAGGGTTTCTGGGAAAGAAGAGTTTGATTTATAAGTTCCTGCGCCACCTGCTATCAGTGACAAGAAATGGGGTGTTAGTTTAATGAGCAAAATGTCAAACTCTGGTTTTTTCTCACCTTAAACACCAAAGAAAGAACAGTTACAGCATTCAGTTTGGTAGATCTAAAACCTCACGTTGGGAGGTATTTACATCATTTTGGTTCAGTTTACCAGCAAAGATACATTATTTCTGGTGTCTCTTTTCTAGGGACATTTGAGTTAAAAAAAATCAAATATTTCTTCTTCCACTGTTTCACACATCAGCCCTAACCATAAAATAGATGGATGACAACTTTATGGACCAGGCCGTAAGGGAGCCGACTCAGAAAAATGTCCTCCTCGATCAGCTGTTTTTCAACAGAGTGGATCTCATGAGAGAAATGGAGATTCACGGTTGTCTTGGCCACAGCGACCACGAAATGACTGAGTTTAAAATCCCTGTTGACAGGAGGAAAAGTGCCAGCAAAACCTCAAGTCTGGACATGAGGAGAGCAGACTTCAGGCTGCCCAGGGAATTAGTAAGATGCCCTGGAAAAATGTTTTTGCATGTGCTGGGGTGCATCAGTGCTGGTCACTTTTCAAACATCACCTCCTGAGGGCACAGGAGCAGGCAATTCCCAAATGTTGGAAGTCAACCAGGTGAGGCAGAAGGCCAGCTTAGCTGAGCAGGGACCTTCTCTTGGAAATAAGAGAAGCAATAAGGAAAAAAAAAGGATGGTGTATGCCCAGTGGTAGCAAGGCCAAGTGACATGGGAAGAACTCAGAGATGCAGCTTGCTATTGTAGGGAGAAAATTTATGTGGCTGAAGCTCAACTGGAGTTGAAGCTGCCAGAAATATGGGGGACAATAAAAGGAGATTTTTCAAGTGTATTAATGGTAAGAGGCAGTGTAAAAATATCATCAGCTTGTTACAGGATGGGGTTGGTCACCTCACAGACAGGGACAGAGACAAGGCACAGGTGTTTAATGCTTTCTTTGCCTCTGTCTTCAACACGGATGATGGACCAAGGGGTCTCAGTGCCCTAAGCTGGAGGACCATGACTGTGAGAATGATCAACTCTCAGTCAACCCTGAAATTGTGTGGGACCTGCTGCTCCAGCTGGATGCCTACAAACCTACAGGGCCTGATGGGATTCATCCCAGAATCCTCAAAGAGCTGCTGATATCACTGCATAACCTCTCTCGATGTTTTTTGAGCAGTCTTGGGAATCCAGAGAGGTCACAGCTGACTGGAAGCTGGCTAATGTTGTCCTGATTTTCAAGAAGGGTGAGAAGGAGGACCCCAGAAACTACAGGCCTATCAGTCTGACTTTAGTACCCAGTAAAGTTATGGAGAAGATTATTCTGGGACATATTGAAAAACACCTCAGACTACACTGTCATCAGTCACAGCCAGCAAGGCTTCATGAGAGGAAAGTCCTGCTTATCAAACCTGATTTCCTTCTCTGACAAGGTAACCCACCTAGCTGATCACAGGAAGCCAGTTGATGTAATCCTTTTGAGATTTCAGTAAAGCTTTCAGTAGTGACTCTCACAGGATCCTTCTGCACAAAATGTCCAGCCCAGAGCTGGATAAACACATCATGTGGTGGGTGAGCAACTGGCTCACAGGTCGAGCACAGAGGGTAATAGTGACTGGGGTGACATCAGACTGGCCACCTGTCCCTGTGGGGTTCTGCAGGGCTCCATCTTGGGCCCTGTGCTCTTCAGCATCTCACAAATGACTTGGACGCAGGACTGGAAGGGACACTGAGCAAGTTTGCAGATGACACAAAACTGGGAGGAGCTGTTGACTCCCTCGAAGGCAGGGAGGCCCTGCAGAGAGACCTCAACAAATTAGAGGGCTGGGCAATCACCAACCATGGGAAGTTCAACAAGGGGAAGGGCCGGATTCTGCATCTGGATGGGGCAATCCCAGATGTATGGACAGACTGGGGAATGAGGTGCTGGAAAGCAGTGCCAAGGAAGGGACCTGGGGGTCCTGGTCAATGGCCAGTTGGCCCTGAGTCAGCAGTGCCCTGGCAGCCAGGAGGGCCAACCATGTCCTGGGGGGCATCAGGCAAAGCATCGCCAGCCGGTCGAGGGAGGGGATTGTCCTGCTCTGCTCTGACCTGGGGCAGCCTCACCTGGAATATTGTGGCACTTTTGGGCACTGAAATATAAAAAAGATGTTGAGCCATTAGAGAGCATCCAAAGGAGGAAAACGAAGATGGTGATGGGCCTTGAGGGGAAGCCATGTGAGGAGTGGCTGAGGGCACTTGGTCTGTTCAGCTGGAGAAGAGGAGACTGAGGGGAGACCTCACTGCAGTTACAACTTCCTCGTGAGGGGAAGAGGAGGGGCAGACACTGATCTCTGCTCTGTGGTGACCAGTACAGAACCCGAGGGAATGGCCTGAAGTTGTGTCAGGGAAGGTTTAGGTTGGATATTAGGAAGAGGCTCTTCACCCAGAGGGTTGTTACGAGCTGGAACAGGCTCCTCAGGGCAGTGGTCACAGCACCAAGCCTGACAGAGTTCAAGAAGTGTTTGGATGACACTCTCAGGCACAGGATGTGACTCTTGGGGATGGTCCTGTGCAGGGCCAAGGGTTAGACTCTATGATCCTTGTGGATCCCTTCCAACTCAGCATATTCTGTGATTCTGTAATAAGAACAAAAAGTGGGAAACAATGTACTCTTCTTGCTAGCAGAAGTTGTGCATTGAAGTTCTCCCTGTTGACACAAGCATCAAGTGGAAACATATTAATGCCAGATAATTTCTGATTTTAATATTTCTTTTCCCTTTTCTTTAACTAAATAAAATAAATAAAGGCACCAAAGCAAAGGACATACAATGACAAGATCCTGAAGAAGAAGAGTAAAAACTGTCCGTCCAGCTTTTGTAGCTGCAGCTGCCAGAAAAGACACACTGGCAACATTTAAAGTGAGGGGTGAGATTCTCCCATGAATAGAGCAGTACATGCTCAGCAGAGGTCTCATCACATCTGTCCACTGCTATTCCTCCCTCGTGTGCCAGGCTACCCAGTCCAAGACCTGCTTAGCTCTTGCAGGAGATACTGTTCCCCAAGGAATTTCCTTCAGATGTCAGTGGCTCTCATTCAGAGACAAGTTGTTGTCCATGAAATCTGAACAGCAGTTGCTCAATTCCCCACACATCAGTTGTGTCCAATCCAGCTTCTTAATTCACCCCCAAGTGCAGTTTCTCCAGCTGAACAAAGCCAGGTTCTGCCTGCTGGAGCTCTCGAGCACAATGCTGGGGTTCAATTTCCCTGGAAAACTTCCTGAATGTGTGAAGGAATCACTGGAACAGGCCACCAGAGACTGGAGCTGCTAAAGGAGCATGTCGGATCGAACTTGTAACATAATGCAGGGAACAATGAATATTTTCAAGCAAGCCAGACATTTTTTGAAAATCTTCATTCTCTAAAATACCTAAAGGTATTGACTAAGTGCATTTCATAAATCATGCATTTCAGGACAGAAGGTTTTGGTCAATTTTTCAGACTGTGCTTCTTGCTGATGCCATACCCTAGGAGTTTATATATAATGTCTATATCCAAACCCAAGTTTGAATGATCTTTTTCAGTCATTTATATTATCGCTATCTGTACTGTAAGTCATCTCTGGTACTGACATAGGGAAAGTAAAAAGCTTTGCATTAGGAAGAGTGGGAACTACATGCTCAGATCTCACTTTGGAATCCAGAGTGACTCCAAAATAAAGGTCTGCAAAAATAACTTCTACTCAAGCCCATGCACTACATACCATCCATGTCCCTACAGATACGTGGGTGGCACCGCATATTCATGGTGTTACTGTGTTACGGGTTACTATATTTTTCTGCAATTTGATAGCAATATTGTGAAGAACCCCTTGAACCAGAGCTTACCTATGGAGCAGCCTACTAGAGAGGAGAAAAAAACATACAAGAAAGGAGGGGAAAGACAAGTGATTAACTTTGAATCCATAATATTAACAGGATCTTGATAGAATCACTTCTTGGGGTCGCCGGGACACACCAGGGATGGATTATATTTGCTATTGTCATGCCCCACTCTTTTAACCTTAAGTCCTGACAATATGAAGGGTAGATAGGGATGGATAGATCAGGAAGAAGGAGCAGAGAAGATGTAAATGAACTTCCCACAAAACTCCAGCATAGTTAGATCAAGTACTTTTGTTTGCAAAGTAATAAGCATAGAAAGAGAACGTCCTACTTTTCCTGTCTTGCAAGGGCCACAGGAGAGGGAAGGGGAGCAGACTGGCATTGCTGCAGGATTCCCCACGGCTGAGGAAGAAGGCAGCAAAGGGGCCTCAAGAAAGACACAGAAGAAATTCCTAGTACAAGCAGTGACAAGATAATCTTTCACAAGTGATTGAAAGAAAAATCTCAGTTCTGAAGGACACAGAAATAGCTAGGAAAGGACAGTCTTATTAGGAGGTATAAGATATGCATATTCAATGAAAAAAATCAATAACAGGGTTACTCCATTTACCACAGCCTCGAGGCTAGAGTTACTTAAGTACACAGAATTTACCAAGATTATTTCATTGATACAGTACTTGATCAGTAATTCAATTACCATGCACAAGCTTACATCAAACAGCTCGACATTGAGAAGATCTCTTTGGCATATTTCCCAAAAGTGAACCTTCATGCATCTTTCATATGGCCAATATAATTAAATTTGCGTGTACATGTAGCAGAACAAGCACTTTAAGTAATAGGACATAATCCTAACAGCAGTTATTCCTTTTTTAAAAAAAAAGAAAGAGAAAAAAGCACTTCACTCTGTGACAAAAAAAAGAAAGCATGGAAGGAGAGAAGAAAAGACAGAAGTGAGAACATACCATGCACTGACAGTAATGAGGACCGGTCCAAAGGCTGCAGTGGAGCATGGATATCCTTACACTGCACCAGGATAAGCTTTACTAGGCCAAGCAGCCTGTGATAACCAAACATCCTGTGTCTCCCTGTGACTCTCCCAGGCCCCTGTAGGTCTGTAAAGCTGCTCTTCCCTGAAGCGTGGCTTTGCACAGCCTCACCCTCCTCTGGTCCCAGGCATGCTCCAGCCCTGCACATGCTTTGACATGCCTCCCCTGGACAACAGTTAAAACACGTAAAAAAGGAAAAAGGAGCTCAGAGATGCCAATTCAAGGTTCCAGTTGCCTATTCCTTTCTCAGAATGTCAGTCCAGTTTATTTCAACAGAACTGTAACTTACAATCTTAACTGAGTTAAAGTCTGGCATGAAAACCATTAAATTTCAGTCTAGTTGAGGAAACAGAGATTTATTTGATACATATTCTGTTTTAGCAATGCTGCATTTAGGTGGTTAGAATTTAATGGGAATATATTCCTCCAAAGTCCTCCCATCTGGATTATATCATCTTTACTCGAGGCCTTTGTCTGCCAATCTGTACACCTGAAAGTGATTTCACTACTTTCATCCAATGAACTAAATCTTCTCTTTCCCTTTTCTTTGGGGTTTATTTTCTCTCTTTTCCCCCCCTTAAGGCAAAGGGTGAGCAGAGGGTTAATAATAATGAAAATCTGCATGTAATACTTATGACAACCTTTGGTTTTAAAGGTCACACTTGATAAAATTTATAAGGGCTAAAGTGCTCATAAATTTTACAACCTACTGCACACTTGCAAATTTATATACATAGTAAGAACCCAGTCACCCACGTAGCTGCAGCAGTTTGAGATGTACAGTCCCCGTTAAGTAGATGGCTTGTTCAATATTGCCTGTGACTGTGGGAGATGTCTACAGTCATATTTGTTTCCAGATTATTACGTGCACTAATGTAGTCATGGGGCTGAAACATTACAGGCAATTTTTCCTCTGTCTTGCTTGTATGATTCTCTTCACTAAGCACAGTGAAGGAAAAAGGACTAAGCTATGAGTAAGGATTGTGGTGATATACCATGCTGAAACATAGGAGCCACTTTCACAGGCATGCCAAGCTGTTCTCACACTTCCCTTGCCTCCTTGTCTGAACCTCAACGGCCTGAACAGGAAAAATCAATATATACACTAGGACTTTTAAACCACGGGTTTAGTTCCAGCATCCTGCAGTAGCCTTCCCAAAACTCCTGCAAGTCAAAGAAGTTATCAGGGACAGACTAGATGCACTCTCCTTTCTGTTTTTATTTTGCAGAGGTCTTTAACAATATTAAATGCAAAATTTTAGAGTAACACTTCAGTGCATGCCATGCAATGATCTCCTCCGGGCAAGCTTATAACGGGCTGTAAGGACAACCACAAAAGGATTTGAAAGACCCAAACTCCTGATGGAGCCAGTACACACCAGCTTCTCTAGAGCAAAGCATGAGAAGTGCTGCAGAAAAAGATTCTGCAAGAAAATTTTCTTCCTTATGAAAGAACTTTATTCCTTTGCCAAATTGTTCTGTAGCCTAAACCATGAGGGCTGTCCCTCCAAAATCTCCCTGGGTTCTTGCATTTTCACTACTAAACATTTTCTTATTCATAAAAGAAAAAAAAAATTCTCCTTATTTTGCTAGAAACTGGTTAGCCAAGATATCTGATGGCCCTGAGTTCTGCCAGGTAACACTGAGACAGCATCCCTAGTCAGCAAGTTTAAAGAACTCCATTTTTCCTTATTGATCTCCTGTATTCTCCAGGCAAAATGCTTGGTATGTCTGTGTACCATGGATATGAAGGAGGTATTGCTGGGAAGAGCAAGCATCACAAAGTTCCCAAACCTCAGAACATTTATTAAGTGAAACAAGTAAGATAACACCTTCACATATCTATATTTCTCATCTGTAGAATAGGTATAATTATTCCTCAATGGGTATAACCCTGGTAACTATTCCTAGTCTACTCTGAGTCTTGCTGGTCCATAATAAAGACCTCTAAGTGAATAATATGGGCTAGCCATGTAATATTTACATCTAGAACAATTTGAGAGAGAATTACTGTAAAATGTATCATATTCTACTGTCCCTATTAAAATCCTCCTTTCAGGGGATTTTTGTCCCTGACATTTGAAGCACAGCGGTACTCCACTGTTCTTAAGGAAGGCAATAATTAGTTCATTAGCAGGGTTCACAGAAATGACCCCAGTATCACCTTTTCTTTCTGTTTGGCACAGGCATGTTTTAAGCTGTGTGCATCTTGTTTCCTAAGAAGCCAGAGACACCGAGTGATGTCCAGCAGATGGAACAGTGCAGTGGTAGGGCCTGCACCTTTCACGTTCTGAGTAAGACATAAATCAGTGCCCCGAACTCACAAAGTGCTGGGGTCAGAATGATGGTCAGAGACAAGGGCTCCTCATTTAACTGGTGATGTGTGGGGCTATACTGCCTTTATGTTTTCTGGTACTAGAGAGAACCAATCAAAGGCCCAAGAGTTTGCTGGGTCCAGTGGGCAGAGCACTGCGAGGAGGAGAAGATGACCTGCAGACATTTATTCCTTTCACATATGTCCTGTCTGTGCAGGAGCAGGGCAGGCTCTCTCTCCTGTAGTAGGTTTGTGTGCAGCCCAGTACCAAGGCACTGCAGGCTCAGCTGCAAAACACATGCATAGCAAACTATGCTGGATCCCACTGTGCCACAGAGTGAATGTAAACCAAAATCTTCCAAAATCACTGGTGATCTCAGACCATATCTGTTCCTGTATTTCTCACCAGACATCCCTTAGAAGAAAGTGACTTCAGAAAGCACAAAGCACTCGGAAGTGGCAAATCAGACATTTGAGCACATCTCTCCACAGGCATGTGAAGTGGAGGCAACCCAACATCACTGATCATGAAAGCATAAGAAGATCCAGTATATGGTCAGGTCAAAGATTTGCTCCCATTACCCTTCCTTCAGGAGAGGCCACAAAAATCTCAAGCTAGGAAATAGTAAATAATCCAGTCACCCTACCCTCCACCCTTCAGCAAACAGTTTCTTCAGGCTGTAGCTTCACATTACAGAGATCCTGCTGACACGGCCAGATGAAGGAGCCTGTCCTCTCCATCCATATCCAGCATGTCACACTGTTGTGCAGCAAGACTGTCCTATAGTGTTCATAAAACTGTGCCATAAACAGGTAGGAAAAAATATCTCTTCAGAAGAATGTAAAGAGCCAAGAAAAAGTAAGATGCGTTGTTTGTATTTTTGGTTTTTGATGTGGTATCATATGTGTTTGTGACAGCAAACCTGAGCTCATTGCAGTAGGGGTGATGAAAATGGAGTGGGAACCAGCAGGAATTCTCCAGGTTGATATGGTCCTTGCATACTCTGAATGATGCAATTAAAGCCCTATTTTTTCTTCAGAAAGTGAAATCTGTGCCATGGTAGGAGGGGCCTGACCACAACCACATAAATGAGAGGACAACAGTCTATGGCAGTGATAACTGTACCTGCCAAACTTACACCACAGCAACAAAATACTGCCTCTGCTTTTACTAGCTGGTGGTAATGCAAGTGATGCCATCCAATAAAGAGTCCCAGATATGGGAGCTCAGAGCTCACGTCCTGGTCAATGTTACCTTGAGTCCATCACAATGGCAGCATACCTTTCAAGGAAACTGACCCCATCACTTGTAAAAAGAAAGGAAAGCCTCCCTCCTGATGTATTTTTAAAGGGTTTAATACACTGTGTCTCAGATTTAAATCAAAATGTCTAGATGATACTTAATTTCAGGCTCCCTCTGTGAGCTCCTCACCTCCCTCCCAGGGAGCAGCTGCTCCACATGGATTTGCAGCACAATGTTGAACTTTTTGTTGTACTCCAGCTTACACCTAGCTGAAAAGGGTCACAGTGCAGGAAAGCTTTGCTCAGCAGCCCTCCCAGCAGGGCCATGATGAAGGACACGCTCCCAAGCTGACAGGGCTAAGCTCCCTCCTCTCCAAGAGCACATACCCATTTCTCTCATGAATGGGGCATCCCTGCTCTTTATCACACCTCCCAGCTTGAGGACTCTCATGCACCAGCACCCAGGGAAGTGCCCCTTCTGCACAAATAGCAAATAACTACTCAACTGTTCATTGTTAACAAGCCGAAAACAAAGACTTACAGAACTCGAGCTGTCCGGGGGCCTATATAATTCAACTGCTGGGCCCTGCATCTCTGCCTAATGTGTTACACTGGGACTCAGGACCTCATTGTACCCTGGAACAAAACAAGGAAAAGTTTACTGAGTCCCAGCCCCACCGGAGGGAATGTGCTGAAATCAGCCTTTGACAATGGGCTGCAGAGAGAAAGCCATTCCAACCACAAGATAGCCACCCAGCTGCACGGCTTGCTGACCTTTCCAGGTAAGCCAGGTACTACAATTTGTACTGTTAGCCATGTAGCATTTGAACATATGCTTCCCACGCTGCACTGACCCCCACTGTGCTCTATAATCACTCCATTTGCAGGAGTGCAAACCTCAGCTAGTGCACAGTTTGCGCATTAAGCTCAGAGTCGTTGGTGTGACAGTATCTGTCTCTACGACTGTTAACTGAGTGGTCAGATTCCCAGAGATGTGAATATGCTCCAAGCAAAGCCTTAAAGCAGGGATAGGCTGCTCTATATGATGCTCAGCAAAGCACGCAGTCTTATATTAATGTCCTTCCCAGCTACCACCCATTTAGCAGTTGCTCCTTTGCTGCAGGAGCACAAAGAGGGAGTCACCTTATTTCCTGCAAGGTACACACAGGCTATTGCAGCTTAGTGGCTGTGAGGTCACTCACTCAGCACCACAGCCACATCTGGAGGCCAAGGATGGGGACAGCAGCCTTAGGACTTTATAATTCCAGCTTTTGCCAAGCATTAACTGCTTCTACGGTAAGCGAGAAGCAGGTAAGATGGGGCAGTAATTCAGTGAGAGTCCCATAAGTCAAGCTAGGAGGCAGCATGATCACACTGTGGTTGTGCTTACTGTCCAAGACAAGGGAGCCAGGCAAAAAAAGCAGCCACAGCTCAAAAGGCAATTTCCTTCTATTTAAAAATAAATACAGAAGACTAATTTAAGTTCTTAAATTAACAGGTTTTCTCCTCAGGATTGGATCCAATATCACATGGTTTGTTTGCAGATATCTAAACTAAAGATCCTTCAAAAACCAGCTTCTTGGGGCATCATATTGCAATGCAGAGCAGGGCCTGGGAAGCCACCCTGCCCGCCACAGCTGGGCCTCTGCTGAGCCCACCACCCCATAAGCAGTCCCACATGCACCCAGATTTGCATAAAAGGAGTAGTTATCAGCAATTAGGCTTGCCAAGGCAAAATTCTTCAAGGCTGCTTTACAACTAATGACAGATGTAGTATTCCCAAGTTTAAGTTATAATTTATTCTTATCCTGGGCAGAAACATAAGGAAAACACATTGTGCATTTTGCAAAGCCTCTCATTTAGGCATCTGAAAAATAATAAAAAGAGGGAAGGAGGGAAGATGAACAGGGACTAAAAGAAAGAATAAACTGGCACAGAGCCAGAATTTAATATTCAGCAATGGTGACAAATATCCAAACTGATTTGCTCCTGAACAAGTCAACTTTTACCTGTTACTCACACCAGAGGATTCCAGCACCCCATATTTCCCAGCTGTACTGTTCCTTCAGGGTTTAATCACAGGTAACAATCACAGTGTGCAGACTAACACAGCTGCATTACAAATTAGCAGATCAAACCTGCCCAGCCTGAGAGGGAAGTGAAGAAGGGATTGTAGCAAAGGGTAAACCCATTACCATCTAGGACACTAAGCATCACTCTCTTCTCATGCTTCCTCCACCTCTGCCATAAACCCAGCACTAGAGGCTGAAAAGCCACCACAGTCTGCAGGATGATCCTGTGGCTCTGGGTGCCAGGACATCCTGGACCTGGTGAAAGTCCCTCACACCTTGCCTGCAATTCCAGTTCTCCTCAATGCAATTCCAGCACTCCTCAATACCACTCCAGCTCAGTATGCAAAGCTTGTGGCAGAAAAGGTGAGTGAACTGTGCCATAAATTTCTGCAGCAGCTGTTGCATGTTGCATGTAATCATAGGATAATTCAGGCTAGAAGAGACCTCAGGGGGTCTCTAGCCCAACCCCTGCTCAAACAGGGTCAGCAACAATTTATTACAAGGTTGCTCAGAGCTTTAGGATCCATAACACCAGGTCAGCATCACCATGCTGCATTATTTCCAGAAAGTAATTATCTCTCTCTTTCCTCACAAGAGGAAACAAAGCTGGGATGAGGAGTTTTCTCTCATCGTCTCTCTTAGAGAAATGGAGACCCTTGGTGGCTGCCCAGGTAGTCACAGCCTGAGATCAAAAATCCTCTGAGGCAAAGTCCTCCTCCTGCTCCACAGAGCAGTTCCTAGATTAAAATTTGCATTTTCCTTCTTTCAGGAAGGTTTCCAGCTGCAGAAGTGGTGTGGCCACTGCTCAATTCAACCAGCTGATCTGGAACAACCAGCCCACCAGAAGAAGTAAACCATGTGCATGTGGCAGAAATTATCCTAATTCCACTCATACAACTGCAGGCATGCAGCACTTAGGACCCATTCTGACAAGCATGTCAGAAAGTTCAGTTCAGTGTTAACAAGGAAATCAATAATGAACAGAAGCAAGAAGACAGCAAATCTGGACAACTTTCTGATGTCTTTGAAATGTAACCAAGTCAGGACACATTTCTGGGGAATCAGAAACCATTCTGGTCTGATGATACACAGTGGTAATGGAGAAGGGTTTATTGGTTTCTGCAGGCTTTGGACATCTGTAATTCAAAATCCACTGCATATTTCAAATCATTTTTCTATTTGATAGAGAATAAAAGGAACCCATCTGCATGTGACATGCTGTTCTGTTGCTGGGAGAGACTTTTTCCCAGTCTCAGATGTTGTAAAAAGGCACTTCAGCACCACAGATGCTTTCCTGAAAGCTGACTCCAGTGTAACTCTGTGCACGAGCTCCAAATCATGGTAAATATCATTATTAATACTGCAACATCATGTGCTCAAAGGTCACAGAACACCAGCACTAAAGCCTAATGTTCCTGGCCCCCTATCCACTCTGCATTTGAACAGGACAGGTCCCCTCTCAGCCCTGTGCAAACACAAGGAGGATGCACAAATGCAAACTCACTGGGTAATGAAAGTGTCCCCTAGGGCAGACAGTTCCAGCAATCTCAAACACTGACACAGCACTGTGGTCCTGGGCCAGGGAGCCACAGAGTGTCACTCAGTGGGAGTGAATCCTGCACCCATCAGTCACTGCTAGTGGATAGAAAGGAATGGCACATGCTCCAAGATTTTCAACTCTGTGGAGGTTTTTCACTGCTAAACTCAATGGGTCTCTCCATCATGTACAAACTTCATTCCTCAAACACCTTGTCAAGCCTATTCTAAGTTGGCACAGCCACATGCTAAATGCAACAGTCACCACTGCTCAAACTGCTCAGGAAAAGGTTTTTAGTATGTACAGACCAAAGCAGCATTCTCCAGGCCTTGTTTTCAAAAACAGGTGAACAAGCTTGCGTAATATAATAGCAATTTTACAATACCAGCCCTGCAGCTGTGTTTGTAGAGAAGATCAACCTCAGCAATTAAAGTCTGACAAAATGATCAGCAACTAAAAACAGCCTTGCAATTTCCTGGAAACCATGGTAAAGAAAGCACTACCTGACATATCTATTGTAATTCACATGCAGATGTTCACAGTTTTCTTCACACCCTGGATAAATACCAAAGATATTTTTGCTCCCAGGTTTTGTTACGTCTCACCTATCTGTGGCTGTCACATTTTGCAATGAAAACAAGACAACAGTTCCCTTACAGGTAAGATACTATGAAGTTTAGTACACATAACATGTAAATTCAATTTTCCCTGACACAAGGAGCAGTTGTGTACCTGACAAATTATCCTTATATCTTGATGTCAAAAAAGAACAGGAGCTAAGAAGGGGGTAAGTACCTCTCCACATAGGCAGCAGTATAGCCTGGGATGGTGAAAGTGCCAGGGCATATGTTGAGAAGTTGCTGTGGAGCAAGGAGGAGGATCCCTGCCTGCTGCCCTATGCAAGAGCCTAATCTTTCCTCTCCTCCTTGCAAGAATTTTTCTTGCTGCCTTTCTCTTGACCCTTCATAAAAAGCAGGAGACAAGTTTTTAATTTCCTGCAGGCATGATCCTCTTTTGCATGGTCAAGCCCTGCACAGGATCAAACATGTTTAGTTTGCCTCTGTAAGTGGGAAGCAGGAGTCCTGGGAATAAGCTGTGGGACAAAGAGGTCACTTCTGATGGGGAGATTTCTCCAGAGAGATAACTCTGCACCCTCCTTTCATAGCACAATCAAATCCCACTTGAATAAATTTTCTTTTTCCCTGCTCTCTATTTTTCCTCATATATTTTCCTAGCTATGTGCTGGCAGCAGACACTGGTAACTGGAAACAGGCACATCTAACAAGGCCCTCAGAGCCACATGTCCTCCTCCTGTGTTTATACCACCTGCAGTTTTCCCACTAAGCTTGTCTATTCAAATTTCCCCTCCCTTTCCATCCGGTATTATCAGGGCTCATTTATGTTAAGACAGTTAACACCTCATTAAATTATATGGAGGCACAGCTATTTGCCAGGAGGAGAAACAAAACTTATGATTTGAAAATACGTGGTTACTTACACATGCATGACTTCACACATACAATACATGAAGTGTATGTAGATGGTAGATTCATGGTTTGCTATATTGTGAGACTACTGAGAGCTGCTTTAAGCAATGAGCAGGTAAGTCTTTTAAGTCACTGCTTGCAAGACTGTGTCCAATGCAGGCCACGGGACATGAACCATTTCTTTGTCTGTGAGACCTACAAGATATGTGTGGCTCTGCTTTCTAGCTTCATACAATCTAAAAGAGTCTTTGTCCTTCAGAAAGAGGAGACAGTCAAGGGATTATGAATAATAATGGAAAAGGGATAAAAGCAAAAGAAGTAGCAAAGGATTATGTGCTTTCAGTGGCAATTTGGAGAGAGATGAATAGTGCTTGAGATACAACAAACATCTTCCAGCAGATGCAGAAGAAGGTGACCCAATTTTGGTCCAGTAAAACACAGTTACTGAGGTTGAGAGAAACCATTCAGACGAGCTGTGTTTCTCGTATCCATTTGCAACTCTGTCTTAAAGTAAAAAACATATGATGAGTTACACATTGCAATATCATAATCTGCTCAATTGCACATTCTGGACCATTAAGGAGGAGGCAGCTGACTAGAGAACTACCATAAAGATAGGAAAGCTGGATTACTCTTTGTGTTAGAAAACTGGTCAACTGCAAAAAGTGACTGATGATTTGGGGGGATAAATCAGACTAACTGCTAATCCCTTGTACTGCAATTATTTGGGACACTGAAAAAAAATGAAATTTCATTCCCAAAAGAGAGGTTTCATCACCCATGACCAGTTAAGGAAATAGCTCATTTAAACCTTCAGGAGTCCAACAAAGTGTTTCATCAAAACTTCTGATGCTGCTAAAACACAGGATAAACACCAGGAAAACCACCCTGCAACTCACTTCTCACAGGGCTATTGCAGTGCCTCTCAAAGGGAGTGGGAAAAGCCCTGGTTTGTATGTTAAACACTACAGCAAAAAATACTTGTCTGTGATGGGAAAAAATGAAGCCAGCTCAGACTGGCACAGTTTCAAAACCCTTCCAATCGCACATCGACAAATTCTCACACCAAATTCCACTCTGAGGCCAGGAACCATGCTGAGATATACCCTCACTATGTGCCAGTTTGACCACAGCAGAATAGTTCACTCTATCCCCACTGTACATGTTCAGAAACAATTAAAATTACTTCTTTCCTGGAAAAGAGATTTATAGATTTACTCTGATTCATTTTTTTTTAACTTCTGCCAAGATTCTGGATCTTTTGCCAAGCCTGTGTTACACTGTTAATACAGACTTTGCTTACTGATTTTGGTACAAGTAAGAAGGAACGAACCTGTGATTCCAAGCTCCAGATACCAAGTTGCTGGACTGCTGCACTTTATATTACTGGAATCTAATATCTGTCACCTTTTCCAAACAACAGTTACTATAGAAAGCTACTTTTTGTGTCCTGTAAAGTATCTAACACATTATATTTGTCATTTTCAAAAACGAAAACAAAACAAAAAGCAGCCTCAATGAAACAGGGATTTTCCTGTTACATCCTACCTTCTCCCATGTAAACAGATCCTCATGGTGGTTTATAGTAACCAGTGCTAGAGACATAATGTGGATTTTCTTATCAAATGAGGATGTCACCCCAGCTGTGCAGGTGCCTTAAGCACTTCTACACCAGGAACTGGATTTGAACCTCTTGGATAATCATCCCAGGGTGGTTTCCCAGCTGAGAGCAGGGCAGTCAAGCTCCCTCCTTACCCATGAACCAGCAGTCCAGGATACAGAGTGTGCTCCGTTCTGCTGGGCCCCACTGTGCCCTGATACCTTGGAGCCAGGGAATATGTTCACTGTGACACGTGCACTTGTACCGAGGCAACTCAATCTATAGCTGAAGGTAACAAATTTAGCTGAGGTGTGCTGAGCTCTCTGGTGCTGGCTAAGTCCCAGTCTGAACACAGGTTTCTGCATATGACGTACAGTTGGTGGACAAGTCCGGTGCTGGACATGAATGTGACTGAAAGGGTTAATTTACCACACGAGGGGTTTCAGAAGACACCTTGTTCTTTAAAAAACTCTCTGTAGTTGGTATGTACCCACCTGACCAAAAGCATTGCTGTGTGGATCCCAACTACAGCTGGGATAAGGGCTGCATGCCATAGAGTGGAGTGACAGACCGTATCTTCAAAACAGGCTTTGAATTTGGAAAGATTTACACAAATCTGTGTTCCTATTTTTCTACAGGAGGAAACTCCTGCCCAAAGAACCCTCAGTGTGAGAATGCATGCCTGACAATACCAATAACCTTTGATGTCACATGTTAACGCTCCTGTGTAAGTTATGAGGCAGTTTCCAAATTTCATACTTAATCCTGGTGTCTGCTGCTGCTGAACAATTCAGCCTTCTGTTAACAGCTGTCTGTGCTCCAGTCAATGAATGTGGCTTATATTTGCCACAGCAAAGCCATTATCTATAGCCCAGCATGCCTGCATGACAGTCTCTTCACATTCCTTTTGATAAACAGTTGCAAGTAGAGCACAGAGAGGAGAGGTGATCAGTGCTTGAACACACATCCCAGTACACTGGGAACCACATCTAGCAGGATGGGGGTCTTCAGGCTGCAAGTTTCCCAATAAAATCTTCCAAACTCTGACTTCACATCAGCTGTTTTGGCGGTGCAGGAAAATGCTGACTGTCCCTCTCCCACCCAAGCATGTACACAGTCCAACAGGCAAACATCATCTGGGAAATGACCATTACCTGGAATGTGGCTTAAAAGACCAACTGAGCTACACTGGCACTTTCCCTTCCACCTCACCTGATCACACTTTGAAAAAGTGAGAAGGCTGAGGAGAAACTCATCTGTCCCCAGCATTTTTGAATCTGCTGGTATTTCTCAGAACCAATCATAGATATGATAAACAATCATATGGGGCACAAGACGCACATCAAAATAAGCAATTTTAAATAAAAAGTATGCCAAATATGTGCTCCTTTACTTTAATCTTCAGTAACTGGCACTTATAGAGCACAGATGAGAGTTCAAGGGCAGTAAGGACATGTATGCAAAAGTTACAATTTGTGCTATGTGCAGCCAAATAAAAGAGGCCAGCAAGCTGGAAAGAGAGATCTTTCCCTGTGAACTAAGGAGTTCCTGCAATTCAGATGTGTTGTTCACTTTATTGGGAGCTGTTCTTTTAAGGTCTTTATATTCTCCAGGTTGCAAACTAATGTCACAAGATGCCACTACATATCACAGTATTGGAAAATAATGTTGGCAGGTGCAATCCCAAGAACTTTCTTCATTTTAAGGAAAAAGTAGCTTTGGTTATAACCCAGAAAAACAATACAGGTATAGGGGAAAATCATCGATAGCTTCCAGCCCCATTAAAGGAAGGTTATTCGTTAATCCATCACACTGCCTGTCCTTGCCAGCACATGATAACAAAGAGCTGCAAAACCCTTTCTCTTCCCTGGGAAACCAATGAAGCTCCCCTGGCCAGGAACAAGGGCTGGTCCAGCAGTGAACCCAAATCTTGCTCCAGGGGGATGTCGGGTTAGTGCCTCCACCCCTGATTGCAAGGGCACCTTTGGCAGAGGGAAGGCAGGTGACATCTTTCTTTTCTGATTGAACAGAACAGGTGAGTGATCTCAAGGGTTGGTCAGAGAGGCTAAAGCAGACATTCTCTCACTCAGGGATACTTGGTGCTTAACTGTGCTGCGTAGACATTTCTGAATCAGGCTTTCCTAGTTTTTCAAAGCAAAATGGCAGAGCTGGCTTCAACCAGCGCAAAATACCAGGATGACACTGGAGATATTCACAGGCCAACCCTGTGGTTGCTTTGGGACCCCTCTTTTCCCTGGCTGTCTCTTACAAAAGCTGGTGATTTCAACTTCTTTAGAAAGTTACAGCTCCCACTGTACCAGCCATCAGCTATAGCCTCCCGAGCTCAAGCAAGTAACGTGGAAAGTATGGTTAATGCTGGTTTCCTCAGAGACTGGGAATATTTTAGAAAGGCCACTGAATCTTACAAGTCTCATACACTATGGCAAGAAACATGTTATTTTATATGTCAGGCACATGTCAACATACACAGCAAGCATTCTTCTTCCAGTTCTGAAAAATAACCCCCCAAGCCCAAGTCTCAGTGCATGTATGTGTACTTCAAGCCTCTGGAGTGTTCTTCAAGTCTCTAAAATAATCTCACATCTTATGACTCATGTACAGTCAGCCCTTATGAGTCAACCCTATTATTTGTAAGCACCATTCTTATGCTTTTTCATTAGGCTATAAAAAGAGAAGAAAGATAACAGTGCTGCTGCTGCTGCCCCTCTAGCTGACATTATTTAGCCTTCTTTTCAAAAAAGAAAGGTAGGATTTGTCTTTGGTCACTAAGACTGAAATCTGTTCCAAAAATGTGTCTTGTGGGGCCTCAATAAGGCTAAAGGTTGAAAAAGCAGCTTGAAAAAGCAATCTGCTTTAATAAGAGTTTAATGTGATACATCTTGAGCACCTCAGTTGCCAGGATACCTTTACCTGCTCCTTTTGGAGGCAGGGATGTGGTGGTGGGACTCATCTTGTGCTGACCAGTCCAGAGAAGGAATCATGTGGTTCATGATGGGTGCCACGAATGTTTGATGGCAAGATGACCCTGCCAGCCATGTAGCTCCAAGTAGGTGGGAGACTAAAAGTACAAGGAGACCAGGAGATGACTTAGATGCAGAAAATGAAGAAGCACAACACAGAAACCTGGACATGCACAAGGGCTCCACAATGCTTAAAAGGACTTGGTTGCAAGGCCATGGGAGAAGGACAACCCTACTCTGAACCCCAGGCTGTTGCTGACACCTGCCATTGCCCATCCACAGGACCTCTCAAAAGCAGGCTGCCCTCCCACTAGGTACAAGCTACCTACAAATCCAATATGTCTGTGCAGCAAAACAGTCTGAGGTTTCATCCAAGAAGGAAATCTTGCCCCCTTTTCACTCTGTGCTCCCCCAGCAGAGCATTCAGACCATTTCTTCAGCCTACCATCGCTTTTACAAGGACAGGTAGAGCAGTTGGGCCTTGTCTTTAACCAGTGTGTTCACAGAAGTACTGTGAACATCTCTACATCCAGAAGTCCCTGTGGAAATAACAAAAAAATTGTCTCTGAGCCAAAAAAGCTCTCCAGCACAAATCTAAAATCATCACCTGCACAGACTATGATATACACATATATTTTATTTTCATTTAAATTACAGGAGCCCCACTGCACTCTGATTGATTTCCTGCATGTGACTAATGAAATAGCTCCAAACAAGCGCTTCTCTGAGGCATGTATCTTCCCCCCTTTATATATTAGCTACCTGTCAAATTACAATGACAGCTCTATTAGTTTGGGATTCCGTTGGACAAAACAGGAACAAATGCCTTGAACAGCAGAAACCTCCAGTGGCCTGCATGCAGCGAGGGTGATCCTTTATAGCACTCCACTTTACACAAAGCTGTAAACCACATACATCTCAATCCTTTTTGATATAGTTGGAGTAACTACTGCCATTTATGTTCCTCATAGCAAAATACCACATAGCCTTTCCAAAAACCATTTCTGCAGTTTACACTCAAAATAATCCCACGTGACTTTTGCAGACCAACCTTACTAAGAATCTCTACTTATTCACGCACTTAGTTATTAGGACTTGAAATGAAGCTGATAATATACTGAGAGTATCTGTTACATCACCTCAACATACTAAAATGACATAGTTTCCCCTAGAAAATGAGATATTATGTAGGCCAAGTAATTTAGGAGATGATTATGCTGGAGCCCAGCAGCAGGAATTACATTAGCAAAGAAAATGTACACAGGCAAAAGAGAGCAGGGTTTGGCCTTTCTAGTGGCTCAAATTTTGGTTTCATTATATGGTATGACATTATAAGTTTAATAGCAAGTACACCCTTCTCTCCTCCTTATAGCACATAATGCAGATTTTTTATTTTTTTCCAACTTTGCTGCCTTTGCCTGCATTAAAATCCATCTCTCCTTTCCCTGGCCCTGAGGAGTTATTAGCCTGCAAGACTGGTTTTATGAATAGGTGTGGGTTTGAACACCTACACTGCAGACTTGACCTCAGGGTAAAATGGAAATGCAGTATCATCAGCTGGGAAGTATGTGAAGATGAGAGCTAGTGAGCCATGAAGAGGTATCTGAAATACAGAGATGACTAAAGACTTTTTTGGTCAGTTTGTTTTTACCAGACCATTTTAAAAATGTGGTCTCTTTGCTTTACATTCCAAGCGCACTGGCCAGATTTACAGACACCTCACACTAAAGGTGCCACATCCATTTGAAAATCCTGGCTTTTGAGAGGCCCCTCAGCACTAACCCTGCAGGTTTTTATTACAATTTATGGATGCAGCCCCCAGCGAGAGCCTATGAACCCATGATAATACAGCACCTGTAATCTGCAAACTTTTTATTTCCAGGTTGGGATTTCTGGAAGACACTTTACATCACTTCTGTGTTATAGATTAGCATGCCATGGTCCCCAGTGGTGGACTACTTCCCCCTAGGTTTCCCAGCACCCTCTCTCCAGAATGGTCCCTCTCAAGCTTCATTGTCCTGAGACCAGCCAACACCCCGTGGTTCTGCTGACTAAGTGCAGGGGAATCATGGCACTGACAATCAGGACTTGGATCCTGTAGGAGTACCAGATGCACTCTGCTCCCAGGGGTCAGGGAAGCAGGAACATATGCTGCAGTCATTAGTGACTGCTGAGCAACAGGGGAGTCTGACACGTCCTTGGCTCTTCAGTCAGGGCTCTTCATAGGACACAGCGCAACGGGCTCAACTGAAAAACCAGGAATAAATGGTAGGATCAAACTGCAAAGGCCCCCACTGCTGACCCCACAGACCAGATGCTCACACCAGAAAGCAAAGGAAACGTTTTGGAATCACTATAAAAAAATATACATAATAAATAGCAATGGACACTTAATCCCAACCAGGGTTGTCACTTCCTGACATGAAGTCATCTGCGATCTGTGTCCAGCTTTAGCTGGAAGGCCTCACTACCAGTCAAGTTCCTTCCAGCTCTGCTGCAATGGTCTTGAGCAGCCTTGAACCCTCTGAACCCTCAGGAAAGGGGCTGCATCTCTCTCAAAGGTCGCATTCTGTGAAGGAATGCAAAAACAGCCCCTCGCATTGCACTCCTGTCATAAATGCTCCTTGCAGAAAACAGAGATGATTATGCCCTTGTAAATGACAAACCTCATTAGGAGAAACAACTTCCGTGCCTTTAACCTCATCTCTCCATGCCCGATATACCTCTCCTTCATTTCAACTCTGGCAGTGACTATTTAGGGAAAACACAGCTGCAAATGGACAGCTTTTCTTTTAGATTTTCTGTCAATGAGCAGAGCTGAAAGCCAGACTGCTTTCAACAGTACAAATTAACTTGGGGATTAGATGGTTGTTTCCTCCTGAATGAACATGAAAACATATCAGAGGGCTGAACTTCTATGGAGCACTATGACACTGTCATATTTCTTCATAGCTTTATTTCATATTTTCCCTACCCCTATGGACTTTAACCATCTTAAAAGCACAAAGGAAAGAGAGAAAAGCTAAAAAATTATTTTGTGCAATTTTATGACATATTTAATGTGAATATTTCTTTTTTTTCTTGTTCCTTTCCAGATATTTAATCTAAGTAGAGCAAAAATATAATGATATTTTCAGAATAAAACACACAACGTTTTTCTGTTGTGTTCTCAGAGGCGCTCAGAGCTGACACCCCAGATGCTATCTTCAAAACTAAGCCCTAGGAATACTTACAATCCTGCTGTACCTACAGAAATACAAAAAAAAAAAAAAGAAAATTACAACAGTGGGCTATCAGTGGGCTTCGGATGAGTCCAATGGTGCTTAAAATCAAAGTTTAGGTGAAATTTCCACCCTGTACAGGCAGATGGCTCATGCTGTACCACCCTAATAAGCTTCTGTCCAGAAGGAGGAAGGGTTTATGTGGTCAAGACAACTCAAATGTATAACCGACCTCCAAGAGGTGTTTCCCCATAGGACTTCAAACTAATCAGTTTTGTTTTGTTTTGCCTCAGCTTCCAGCCATCATGATCTTCCTGTCTCTGCTCCTCACCTGCCACATCTGTCTGTGACACAATTCTTCAAGGCAGAAAATTACTGCATCCCCCAGGTGCTTGTCCCAAGTAGAACTGGAATTAACACTCATAACGGGGGGCTTTGATTCCTTGCTAGAAAAAATATTGGCAGCTCTCCAGCCCCTATGTTTTGCATTTCTACACTAGTTTAATTCTCTGTGATGCTCTCAACATGAACATGATATCCGGACCATGCTGCATCCCAGTTTGGACTGGACACTGTTCTCTGCCAGGCATTTGGTCTGTGACACTCAGACTCTGACAACAAAGTAAGGTATACAGGTCTGTGTGTTTGTGTACACACACATACCCCCCCCACCCTCTCCTACATTTTTATCTGTGTTCAGCAGAAGATTATTTGGCTATGCACTCTTTATTGACAAACAATTAACACCTAAGTTCATTTTGTAGACAAAAGGATTTTGTATTCATCTGTTGATAAACTGACTTCAAATCATAGAGGAAACTGTGTTTGACAGTCCTGGCACATACTTGACTCAGTGAAGAAGATGCATTCAGCTAAGTCTCCAATCAGTTATGCAGACAAAATGAATTTCGTCGTAGTTCTGTCAACAAAATGCTAACTTGCTTAAATGATTCTCTCGGCAAAATAAATTAACTTAAAATCCTTTTGTCCACAAAATAGAATTAGATGTTTAGTGAAGCCTTGTAAATACTATAGTCTGTTAGCTTAGCATGTGCAACTCAAACATATGGCTTAGCTGAGTCAGAGGCCCTTGTCTTATCAGGCAGGGCTGATCTTGACTATTCCAGCTTTTCACTCTTCTGTGAGGTCAGTATGATAAGAAGACCAGTCAGCTGGGATGCAGCATATAACAAAGTCGACCAGCACCACGGTAGGGAATCTTTTCCCTGGTGTTATTTAATCACTAGCAACTAGCAGGAGGAATTTGACATAAAGCCTAAACAAATCAGTCTCTTCCTCAAAAGAGAGGTTTCATCCTTAGAGCTGAAGTTTGACGTGGAGTTTCCATGACAAAACCTTTGATAAAATAGCAATTTAATGAGGGACTGCAGCTGAGATACCTCAGTAGATTTCATATTGTGAGCAAGAAAATGTAATTACCGTGCTTTAGATATCATGTGTCTACCTATGGAAAATTTCCTTCTGCTTTTTCTGTGTTGCTTCAAGTTCAAATTCACATATTCACATCTTGCTCAGAACCCAGCTCAGAGAACTGAAAGTACTCAGAGCGCAGGTATTGACAGAAAGTACACCAAGTTCTGCCCAAGGCACTGGAAGTGCAAAAGGAACTGCACCAGAATCAACAGCAATCACCAGCCCTTGAGCTCACAACAACATCAGTGAGAGTGTTTCTGGTGTGCCTCCATGGCATTAGCCAGTGCAAGGGAATCTGTGTGGGCCTTTTCCTATCTCATCCCCCCCAACACACATACACATCCCACTCCAGCCTGCAGAAAAATCAGGGAAGACACACCCTGATTTCACAATCATTTGGACTCTCCTCCTGAGAGTCAAATCCCCTAAGATAAGTCTGTTAAGCTGTTTTTTACAAGTTCCTTCTCTGTGTTTTACCAAGCACTACCTGCCCTATTGTCACCATACATTTTAATAATAAAGGAACATAAAGATAGTCACACCTGTATCTTTAGTGATGCCAGTCAAGGAATTTGGCAGGCTGGTGAAAAAGTGAAACTCTTCCATCTGCTTTTGCAATATTCTTCCACTAGTATAAACAGGAGTTTTGTCCTCTTTTGGGGAGTTATTGTGGTTACAATGGAGTTAATTTCCAGGTGTGTGGAAAGTGTACAGTAACACAAGAAAATACCAAATTAATACTTAACATAACACTCTTTATGAGCATGAAAAGAATAAAACCTTTTCAAATGCAAATGCAGACTGAAAGAACAGATAAAGTTCTATGTTCTTCTAGCAACAACTTAGTCTCAAGTGAGCTAAGAGCGCCTGTTTGTGTGTGCAGTTCCAGACACTGAAAAGTCTGCCTGTGGCCCAAATCCTACTCAATATTTGAGACACTTCTGCAATATTGCCTTGTTATAGCACTCATCGAAATATAGTGGGTTTATTAATGCCTTCAGAACCACATGTTGTAGCCCAAAAGAGATGGAGCCTGCTGCAGTGTCTATCCTGCCTTATGAGACTTTAACAGAGCAGCCAAAACTGTGGGATTGTTTCCTACAGCTCTTATGGGCAAAATTTATTTTCTGTGACGTGCTCTGAGTATACCAACCACTAAAAATGGTCTAGCTGGACACACAGCTCTTTCTGAAATTCCGTAGACCTAGGTCTCCCACAAAGCTCTTTTGACATTTCCAGCCTGAAAGAGTGCATTCTGAAACTACATTTCAAGCAAAGCATGACAGTAACCAACTGGGGAATCTTGGAAACAAATACCTGCAAAAAAGCCTAGAAAATGAACATAAGCATCAGCCTGGCTAGAAGATTCCCTGGCAAACAGTAGCAGAGGTTTAGGGAGCACGTGGCAGGGAAATCAGGTGTTCTTAACTGGTGTCACTTCTGACTGTCATGGAATTACTCTTGACCCACCCCATCTTGGAGAGCACAGCATCGGCCAAGGCCACAACACCAAATCAGCTTAAAACACTTCTTAAGCTAGTTCAAATAGATTTCTTCCTTTGTAATGGCTCAGCATCATGCATGTCACTATCCTGTCTTCCAAATGGATCCAGAAGGAGCAATGCATTAGAGCTAAAGAAATAACCCTGCAGTGAAAGCTGGGCATCATGACAGCCAATTTCAGCACCTGAAGGCAGCACATCCATTGGAGTTAATCCAAGCAGGTTGCATCACCAGGTCCATTTCACTTTCTGCCAGGCTTCACAGTCTCTCCAACACTGCTCTTTCTAGGTCTAATAACAGTATTTTCCCTCCTGCTCCAGCCTGGATTTACGTTAGACCCACAGCTCCTTCAGTTTTACTCAAATATAAGCTTTTGCTATATTGCCTAGGACTATGGACTAGAGAAAGGCTCCAAGACACATAATGCTGCTCTCACCAGGACAACCTGCTGGGAATCCAACACTTCTGACTCTGTACTAGTCCTTGTTGAACCAAATGATGGAAGCAAAGGGGTCAGAGACCTCGGCTTGTCTTGGCCTGTGCTCAGAATCAGGTAATGTTCCACTCCCAGACCGTAAGTAAATTGTTACCTGAGTCAGAAACACGACTGCAAGGGAGTCACAGGATAGTGATAGCCCTGACAAGGAGAGCAAGCACTGGGAGAGCAAGGCAACAGGGAAGTAGAGAGCTGGAAGGCATATAGTGTTTTGTTTGTTCTTTAGCTAAGGTATCTCAAAGTCTCCAACACCTTAACTTGGGAATTCCTCTTTGTGAAGGAGAATTCGGAG
This sequence comes from Manacus vitellinus, assembly GCF_001715985.3. Classification (NCBI taxonomy): domain Eukaryota; kingdom Metazoa; phylum Chordata; class Aves; order Passeriformes; family Pipridae; genus Manacus; species Manacus vitellinus. Next base: position 2,158,662 of record NW_021939471.1, on the reverse strand, counting down.
GACAGAAATAAATGAAAATTTATATGGAAATAAACATCCAAATATGCATGAGGAAGGAAGAGGGGAGGGAAACGAGTGATTCATTATTATGGCTTACATATCATTACGCATTCATAAATTCCAATTTAATATATTTTTCTTCATTGCTTGGTTAATAAATCATCATTCGATTACAAAAGAGGAGTACCTGGATGGAACAGCAGCATTTCTGAAAAATATTCCTGGCAGATGAATGACAGGAAAATTTATGGAGAATTCAGTTGCCTGACTGTCCTGCCTCCAGGAGAGTAGTCTATGCCAGTATCTAAACCTTTCCTGACAAATCACACAGCAGATGCTGTCTTTCATGGAGTGAGGTTTTTAGACCTCCTTTGGCTTGATTTTTGTTAGACCTCCTTTGGCAGCCTGCAGAATATCTAATAGTGGTGAATAAGGGTTAGAAAAGAGCCAGCCAAAGTGCTACTAAGCCTGCACTAGCAGGCCTGTCTCTAGGATATATGAAAAATATACTGGTGTGTTCCTCACTTAGCTGGAGTTGTCAAATCAATCAAGAGATCCTTCAAGGGTCACTACTATTTTTAAGAGCAAAGAGTTTTCAAGAACAAAAAAATTACTATCCAGTCTACCAACAGCTTGCTGTTTTCTAGTTTATCTTCATTTCATCTCCCCTCTTTTTTTTCAGACAAACTCTTAATTTCTTTCCCTTTGTATAGGCAGAGCTATATGACTCTTCTTTTCAGTTGGTGCCTTTGAGTCATTCTTCATTTTTCTCCTGGTAGACTCATAGGAAGGGGTAAGTGTGAAAATCTGGTCACCCAGGCAAAACATCCCAAGAGAAGAAGAGAGAGGGCAGGCAGCTGAAAAAAAAAGTATGGCAGAAGGCTGCCATGTGTTGAGGTGTTTCTTGCTGCAAAAAGGGCAGACAAACAGGAGTCAAGCCCCAGTTTTTTTTTTCGCACTCACTTCTGAACAGAAATCACTGTCTCCTTTTAGGAGCAGCCAACATCTCACCAGGCCTGGCTCCCACCTTGGCAAAGGGTAATTCATCCCTTGCAGAGCACAGAGCTTCTGGTGGAAAAGCATCACCAAGCACTTCTTCCAACAGGAGCAAGCCTTGGAAACATGTAGGTTTTAATCTGGCAATTGCCTGTTCTAAGCTGGAGGACAAATTACACCCCTGCACTGGGCTTTGTGTTTTTGCACTGCTCAGCTGCCAAAAACCGCACATAGATATCGACTCAGAAAAGGACATTTTCTTTAGGAGGGCCAGCCAGGACCATCAGGGGAAGGGGCTGAACATATGGGCTAGGATCTCTGTCAGGAGAAATTAGACACCTACCTCTGAAGTAGACATAGAGGGCCTCCCTTCACAGGTGGCAGAGAAAAGCAGTGCATCCCACCTTCTGCTGATGCAGGCATCTGAAACACGTCAGATGAATCATGCTCTAGAAGTGCCTGTTTCTTAGCAGTGATTATAAAGAGAGCCTGGATGAGTAGCTAATCTGCTGCCATCTAAAGCAGAAGGAAGTGGATGCATTAGTTTGAAAGCAGAAAGAGAAGGCTTTATTTCTTGCTGGTTTCCAGTTTCAGGTGGCACTACAGAGAGAAAAAAGCTGGTATGGTGTTTGAATTTCCATATGGGAGATGTTTTATCTCCTACTCCAGTGCCCAGATTTCAAGGGCTGCACAAGAAACAGTGCTGTGAAAAATCAAACTCAAGCTTCCTTCCAAATTGCACTCCTATTGGGCACCAGCCAGCAGTATATATCCAAAACAGTAAAGACCCACAAAGGCACTTACACAAAGGAATTTGAGATGTTTTCCAAGGGAATCTTCTAAGAATACAAATAGTTGTAAAAAACAGTTTGTCATTTTTTAAAAGGGAAGATATTTGGGCAATAAATGCAAAGGGTAACTTCATCAGTAACATAAGCAAAACACTCTGATGGGTAACGTTAGTCTTGGAAAAATCTCAGTCTTCCAGTCATGCTGCCATATGGAGAGATGCTCCCCAGGGCCCATTTTACTCCCTAACTTGCCCCAAAAGTTTAACAGCCATAATTACAGTGTGATATGAGACAATGATAAGGATTTATGTCAACTGAAAATCCTTAGCTAGCCCCTCTCCACTGAGGTGCATTTGGTGTTCTTGAACTCCCTGGACTGTTTCCGTCCATGAGACCAGCAGGTCTGGGAAGAAAAATAGGGTCTCAGCCTTTACCACTCTGTATTGCATGCAGACCTTAAAATCTGCATTCCCTGGGTGTAAAACAGCACTTCACAGCCACTTTGGCCTTCCAGCAATTCCATACGTATAGGATATATAAGGATATATATTTCCTTTGCCCCTATTCCCAGATGAAATCTCTTCTGCAGAATAAACAAACCTTTTACACTCTCTCCATTATTGTATCATTTGTCAGGATTAGGATGCAAGTGTATTTCACACCTGATGTGGAAAAGTATCTGCTTTGATTTTCCACCCAGCCATGATTTGTCAGTGGATAGAAATCTCATCTCTGAAGTCCCGGGGCCTCAGCTAAGCACAGTAATATAATAGATTTTTTTAGCAGTTTCAGAAAGGTAATCTAACACTAAATTAGCATTAAATGGTCCAGCAAAGTAGACATATGAAGGTGTCTGTAAACATCCTCCTCTGCCCTTGATAGCAAGGATATCTTTTTTAGGCAAAGAGACAGTATTTTATTTAAATGCCTTGAGGCACCAATTTGCTTTGTATACAAACTACTGAGTGATTAATGTCTTGATGAGCTCTTTTCCTCATCAGAGTTAAAATGACTTGAAATATCATATGACTTGCTAACAGATGACTAGATAAAGCTAAATTGTAAAATGATCATTGCACTTTGGTCTCTTGCTCAATACATGGATTCCCTAATATGAGAAATGTGATCAGGAAATAATCTGCTACTAAGAAGGCAATCCGAGTCCCCTTCGGGGAACAGGCTGCAAGAATACAGCAGTGAGGATGATATATTAGCATTTCAAGAAGAGCCTGAAATCAGCACAGAGGATGCCACAGAGGTATAGCTAAAATTGCTTTATCTTTACTTGCTAATATTTCTGGGAAAATTGCAATGTTGAGAAATTGCAGAAAGACCAAACACCTTGCTTATACTGAATTGGATCTGCAACTGTGCATGACCTATTCAAAGCCTACAGTATGTGATATTCTCCAATTAAAAGTAGACATTTCAGCCCAGGATAGGGTTCCTTTGTCAATGCTACTGGTAAGTTTGAGGGTAAAGAGAGACACCAAGGCCAGTATTTCTAGAAGCAGATAGTATGTTTGAGTGACCCACTGGAGGCCCCTTATAGTGGTATAATTTACCACAGATGGAGGTTCCATCACTTACCCATCATATCTTATCAGAAACTTTGTCAAAAAATGCCCCCAAGTTTTTTGGTTTGTTGTTGTTGTTTTTCTAATGTGCAATATATATCCTTCATGTGATATCTCAAAAGCTCCCCTATACAAATTCACCTCTTAAAAATCCCCCAACATCTTATTTTATTGCTTATGCAACAGATCTCCCCCTCAGCTCATTGGCACATACCTCTTTCTACAAAAACAATGATTTATTATTTTAGCAATAAAAAGCTGCAGTAATAGGCCAATGAAAATAGCTAAAATTGTAGCCACTTTACCTAGCAATTATACATGTGACAGATTCATTTATCTGCTAGTCCAGCAGCTTAATTTACATCCCCACTTAATGGTTAATTGTGGAAGTGCACTTCACTGCAACACCAGGAGGAGAGAGCAAAGGCTGGACCTCCTTGAAAGAAAAAAACCCTTTTAATAAATATCCATGCAATTAGTTATGCAAGCAAAACAGCCAGCAGCAAGCAACAACAGTGAAGAGAGGGAAGACATCACAGTATTTACATGTCAAAATAAAATATCACTAAGAGGCAGACGATGTAGATGACACAAAATGAGACAGAAACCAAGTCAATATTCACAGGAATTCAGGTGAAGGAGATTTAAAACAATAATTACTATGAAAAGGCTGATGAAAATTAATTGGAAGAGATGGCAGCACTGTTTCTGCATCAGGAGAGCAGAATTTTTCAATGTCTGTAACAAAATGATGATTTACAACTCTGCAGTGAAGACAATTTACACACTGATCAAGACTTTGGTAAGGATTAGATCAGGTCAGGGATTTCCTGATCGCATTTTGCTTTTGTCAGAAAATGCTGACTCATTGAAACTGCATCTGTTATTTAGCATTAAATGTTTTAACAGTGTTTATTGTTGTCTGGATTCCTCAGCTCCTGGATGAAATCTCTGGTCAAATCCAGAGCTGTGCAGAGCAGAACCAGCAGCTAAAGCACTTGCCTGCTGAGTAAGAGACCAAGACACTGAGCCCAGGCTGACCAGGCAGGTAGGAAAGTTGAAGTTCTTTGTGTAACATTCAGGCAGGCAGTGGTCACAGGACCACAGTGGTATCTTGATCAGTGTCTAAGTGAAAAGATAAAATGTCCCACTTGCTCTCCACATGCAGAACCTTCCAAAACCTTAGTAAGTCACAAAGAATGGAAAAGCAACCCCTTGTGTCACGGTCTTATGGAGGGATGGCCCAAAAGCCAAAGGCAATTGCAGATATACTTCTCCAGTAACTTCTGCAAGCCAAAGGTGGGTGTCTCCATTTCTTTTTTTTTTTTCTTTTTAAACTAAAACCATGGTTCCCATTTTGTGTGGGCATCCAGTACCAAGCATTAACTTCTGGCACAGCTTTTTTGACTGTAGACACCTCATGGGCTGTGGCTCATAAAACACAAGCCAATGGTAAGATGTGCTTCAAACAAGCCACATGCAATAGCTGGAAGATTTGCAGCACAAAGATGACATGTCTGCCCTGCTATTTGACCAAGCCTTGCATCCTACATTGCAATAAACAATGGAATTTTTGCACACACATGGGTGCCTATGGCTCTGCTCTCTCAACTAGAATACATACACACAGGGTCACATGATATTGCACAGGTGTCAGGCTCATTCTCATCACGCTGGAGATTCACACACAACTGATGAAATCTGTTGTTTCGGCCAAGGGGATTTTGAGAAACTTGGGAATGGGCTGAAGGAAACCATACAAACTTCACCAAGGGGAAAGACAATCTTGGGCAGCTGGGGGGAGATAACCCCATGATCATCACTGCTGGCTGAGTAGTTGCTCTGGCAGAGAACTCTCCCAACCAACACTCCTTTCAGTTTGTGACCTCTTGGTCTTTTCATGAGACATTAAGTCAAGCACTGCAAGGGTAAACTGTACACTGAAATTCAATCATCTGACAGGGTAAGAAACGTGCTTAAGCTATTTAATGAATATGAAATTCCCTGATGCAATCTAGAGAGTTGATCCATTCTGGGGCTAATCAGACTTTATATATTACACAGTTTTAAAGAGAGAGACAGAAAAAGGGTCTTGAGGGGTGGCCTGGTATGACCAAGCCCAATAGCTGTCTCTGAAGAAGAGAAATATTTGGCCATGACACTGGGGACAGGACAGTGCAGATACCCACTTGGAAGTTCTAGCACAAAATCAGAGCTTTCTTGGGAACAAGAACAAGAGAAGCCCAAAGTTTCTTCATTTCATGATCCAAAATGCATGGTCTCCCAGTGTTATCCTTGCAATTCTGGCTTTGTACTGTCTAAGGATAATTTTTGCCAGAGAGTATAAATCCTTTTATGAATGATTCACAATCTCTGGAGATATACAGTAATTATTGTAACTGTACCAAAAAAAAAATTAATTTTTTATCTTTCAAGAGGAACGTTCACATTGAGATAAACATTTAAAGAAAAAATTGAAATCAGAAGGCCCAAATCCTTCTGCACAGACAGGTTTGACAGACATGTGAGATAAGATCATCGAGAACAATATTATTTCAGGAATTTTGTCGACAAAGTGGAAATTAAATCCATCTGAAATCATTCTAATTAGTTGGCTGCTTAAGTGGTAAAGCGTTAAACATTTTGTGGGAAAGCTGGGTATTTAAAAAAAAATGATCATTTATTTAGTCTATATAGACTTGCTCAGCTGTAAATCACTGATGCATTAGATAATACTTTGCATTTTGTCTTGAAAAATCACACCAAGTAGAAAATACATTTTTTTGTGTGTTATCAGGGGTGGCAGAGGCAGCTGGCTTGCTCCTTCTAATCCTTGCTAACATAACTGCATAATCACCTCACTGAGCACTGAACCTCAGCTCCAAGGGCTCTGTCTTCTGTTGTTAGTTTCTAAAAGCACGGGGAAGATCCTTCCCAAGTGGGATTTGCTTTACTGATTATTATGGAATAATTAGGAACAACAGATGCTGACTTTTGAACTCACTATGCCTGGTAAAATTCCCAAGGGCTCAGAGTTTTGGAGTTGCTGAAATGCTGCTTTCTTTCATGTGGGAGCTGCATTGCTGTCACCATCCTGATGGTAACAGGATTACAGTGAGTCACCACTGTAACCAGAGTTACACTGACCCATCTAAATACTCAGAATTAATGCATCTCTCCTAGTGATTTTTTTTAGACAGGCTCTACAATTTAATATTTTAATATTTCAATAATAGGGCTTTCAATGCATTATAAATGGCATAGTATTCTTCCAACATTTTTTTGGACTTTTTAAGTGCAAATTTAAGTGCAATTTTTAAGAGGTAGATTTTGATTTTTTTTTCCAGAGTAGACAGACAGTAGTGGAGGCATTTAAAAGAACATGACGCTTGTAAATTAAGGAAGACCTGCCTATAGTGAGTTCTGCTAAACTTGGGAATCATATACTGCATTAAGTATGTCTTAGAAGCAAAATTTGCCTTTAAAGATGCCAATAATTGCCCTGGAATATTTAATTAAAGAAGCATTTCTAGACTCAGATGAAAAACTGACGTCAGCATTGCTTCCACGACAAGCCATTGACCAAACCCCACCTGTCTGTGACACCAGCAGAGTGCTATGTTTTCCACAGAAAAAAACTGATTCCATAGAATCACACACTGATTTGGGTTGGAAGGGACCTTAAAGATCATCTTTTTCCAACTCCTTGCCTTGGGCAGCAACACCTCTCACTAGACCAGGCCTGTCCAACCTGGCTTTGAACACTTCCAGGGATGCAGCACCCACAGCTTCCCTGGGCAACCTGTGCCAGGGCCTCACCACCCTCAAAGGGAAGAATTTCTTCCTAAACCTACTCTGTCTCAGTTTGAAGCCATTCCCCTTTGTCCTGTCACCATATGCTCTTGTAAAAATCCCTCTTCACCTTTGGGTACTTTACTTAAGCTGGGAAATGCCAAGAAAAACAAGACTTGAGCTTCTTTATGCTCCATTATTTGCTCAACTTTTCATTTCCTGAACGAGAAGAGAGGGAAGCTTTGCTGAACTCTCAGCCCCCCCGGTAAGAGGGACACCCAGTGTCTGTGCCACTGCCAGCAGCCACAGGCACACAGTGGGCACCAACACATGTGTCAGAAGGACTTTGGGCAGTGACACTTTCAGAAGGTCTCTGCCAATCTGCCACTTGGATAAAGGTGTTTAATGTAAACATTAGGGGATCAAGTTAAGGATAAATCTCAGCATCTGTGCAGATTTGGGACCAACACTTACAGGCAGCTCCAGAAAGACTGAATCAGTGGTTGGGACCAGCAGAGGTCACTAGTACTTATGTGCAAGGAGGGTCACTATGATTTAAACCAAATTCCCCTTTGAGCAAGATCTGAAGTGCTCCCTGGCAGCAAAACATTCAACAAAACTATAAAAACTGGGTACACTGACACAAAACCCGGTGAGACTGCTCTATCCTTCAGTGGTAAAGTTGTTCATGAGAATTCATGAAATACAGCAAAAAGCAAGAGAATGTTGCTCTTGGGAGTGTTCACTCACCCTGAGGATGGTTTCTCTTAGGCTACTTCCATTGTCAGTTGGCAGAAATCAGCTTGTTTCTGAAAATTAATCACAGCTCCAAAGTCCCTTCCGAATGATCCTTTCTCAACAGATTACACTACCAGCCTGAAGAGAAGAGCTTCTGAACTAGTCACAAAGTGGCTGTAGAAGAGGGCAAACCAAACATCTGTGCACTTGCAATGAAGCCACAGATGCTTCAAAATCAATTTGTCATTGATTCAAAGGGGACCTGTGCATCTGGGATGTCTGGATGAGTAACTCTTGAATCCCACTTCTCCAGGGTTGCTGCAACACTGAATCACTTTGCTCTTACCAGGCTTTTAGAAATGAATACTATGGCTTCTTTGTAATAATTGCAGAACAATTATGAAACAAACAGCAAAAATCTATACATGGCCAATCTTGATCCTGTCTGGGAAACTAAATCCTATCAGCCCCATCCTAATAGTACCTGAGAAACTCCAGACATTTCCAACTCTATCCCTAATCCATGACCCCATGCCAATCCCAGCCTTAGTTTTACCCTTAACCACATGTCTTCAGCAGATCCTTTTTGGCATAAGTCCAGCTAAGCAGCTGCCTCAGTATCCTCATCCTTTACCTGGCCAGGGTCCCTATTCCGGCCCCAAACATAGCAGGGAGTACTGATCCCAGCATGGTCTCTGGGCTGAGACCTAAATAAGAGTATTTTGCAGAAACACCTCATTTCCATGCCTAATAACCTTTTATTGGGTGGGCTAAGCCATGCATGTGATCACAGTCAAGTCACATAATAGAGTCTGTAAAACTAATTTAAATTATCAGGATCAAAAGTCATAATTCCCATTTTAAAACGTACAATTTCTGCCTTGCTTTCATATGCAATTAATCTATGAACAAATGACAATTACCCAAACACTCATCTTTCTGTCACTCTTTCTAAAGTAGTATTTAGATGTTTGCATACCTCCAAAGTTTTCGGTGCCACCTCTAATGCACAAGTTTAGATTACAATGACATGGTTCTAGTTGCATCTGTATTTCCTTTCTACACAGGTGCTGTATGAACAATTGGTTTTCTGGTTCAGTCACTGAACCAAAACAGTAGAGTGAATATAAAAATTACAAACAGTCATGGACCACCCTTTTTTTCTCTGCAGAACAAAATCCCCCCCTCCAAACCATTTCACTTGACATTCCGTTTGCTCTGAAATTAAATGCTTTGTTCCACGCGCTTGTGGGAAGGAAATAGTAAGCTTTATAAAGAGGCAGATAAGGGAAACCTGCCTTTCATCCATGTGTTTTAACCTCTCTGTGGGTGACAGGGCTCTTTAAGAGGGAGCTGAAGAGGTGCTCACCACCTACAGCCACCACACTGCTCAGTGCAGTCTGAAGAGAGGGCATGAGAAAAGTTCTCTGCACTGGTGATTAAGACACTTGGCTAGAAGCTGGTGCATCAGCTACAGTAAATCCACGGATCTGCTGAAGAAACAATGCCAGAGACAGGCTGAGGACACCTTGTCCGAGGTAAATGAAGTCCTTTGCTAGTGACAGCAAATGGAGAATTTATGGCAAGCGAGAAACAAGCCTGAGACTCGCTGAGGCTGAGACAATACGCTTACTTCTAAACTTCACAGCAGGATATTTACTGTAGGAGTTTGTGTGCCTAGGTCAAAGAAAATCAAACTCAATTTTGGGGGGAGCTGAAAGTGCACTTAACATTTGCTCCAAACTATGGCTGTCAACCCATCTTAAAGCTATCGACTGAAAGGGCTGCTTCCTGTGGAAACTTAATCCTGCTGAAAACCCATAGGGGAAAAAAACACAGGAGAGGCAATGCCTAGGGAATACGGGAAGACAGGCATATGCAGCCACAACCCTGTAGAAGTGTTGTCAGGAGACCAGAACATCCAAACAATCTGCTGACAGCTCCCTGTGAAGCTCATATGTCCCAGGAAATTTTAGTCACATTTCTGTCACTTCTGTTACAATGGCCTCAGTCCCCTGCTGTAGCCACACAGCTGGGAGAGGATGGTTTTCCTCGATGGAAGAAAATAACAAGAAAAGAAAACACCTTAAGATTTGCCATTACGCTGAACACCTGTTGATATCTGGTCTTTCTTCTGGCCTCTTCTACTGCCTTATTGCCAGCCAGTTTTCCTATCCACTGTGGAGACAGATCTCTGTCAGACTGTACTATGAGTTATGCACTGTTCTCTTACAGGGGAGGTTGCTCTTTATAGGAGCTGAACACACACACAAAAAGTGATCACAGCTAATAGTCTGTAGTCATGATTGCTGCAAATTTAGTGCCAGCTCTCAAAAAAGTTTTCAAACTTCAGCTCCTAGATTCACATCATTAGGAAATTATGTTTTCATTAAAAAGTAGTTTCTAAGGTCCACGATGATGAAGGAAAATCTAGAAATGTAATTATCTCATATCCTAAGAACGCATTCCTTCACCAAACGGCAACGAAACTAACATCAAGTCTGTAAATGTTTACAGTACTCACCAACTACTGACCTCTGCTGTACTTGCAGCAGAGCACCATCTCACCACTCCGAATTTAACAGCCTTGTCTCCCGATCAGTCAAACCTCTGACACAGGGAAGGCTGTCTGAATTCCCAAAGCACACACGCGAAACTCAGAAAAATCAGGAAGTGAGAATATTTTTTTCCTTTCTTCTCCTGCACTAGCACCCATTTCACTGTCTGCCTGCACCAGTAACTAAAGATAACCTTTGGATAACATTTGCAACTCACACACTAATGTCCCATCTATCTCTCGTTATATCTCCTCACTGCCTGTTTTTCTATTCACAGCAATTATTCAGATTATTTGGCCATGTTTTTCCAGCTCTCTCTGTGCATGCAAACAACCTAAAGAAATAAGCAATGCAGAATTCCGAGAGATGTTTTGAAACTCTTATCTCAGTCTCCTCCAGGCAGGTTCCCCCCCCAAGATTTGCCTACCATTAAGTGTCTTACAGCATTATGCAGCACACAAGGGTGCCCCGTAAAACTGGGAGCACTGTATTTGCCATTGTTACTGTTCTTTCAGTAGTGAGAATTTAGAGGGCACGTGCAGTCAAATCCTGACATGATGACAACTGTAGGATTGTTCATCTTAACCACAAAATATCACAACATTTTGAGGGTGTTTTTGTTTTGTGCAATATGAATTTCACTTTATGATATTTTTTCACAATGTACTGTCAAAGATCTGTCTTTCCAGGATGCTGAGGCTCCAAAGATAGTTTTGTGCTCCAGTATTTTTCCAGAAAAAAAAATATTTAGAAAAATTAATTTTTGCTTAAAAAAAAGGAGCAGAAAAATATTGACTACAATTCCTCTCTACATACAGAGTTTACATCAACAGCAGAAATTGCTCTGACATCTTGGGAAGCAGACCTTAAATTCCTATTCTCTGCAAATGGCAAAAAACAAGTAAGTATTATTACATATATATGAATTTAGAAATGTCATTAACTAATTTAGAAATAGCCTATTATTTACTAATATATAAATAACCACTAAGCCCTATAGGCAGCGCATGTCTTAATGAAAAGAAAGTAAACCAAACCCACCCCATTAAATCAATACATGTTTCACAGAGTTTTGTTTGCTCCAGAAGATGAGCTCATTGTGAAGCATTTTAAATCAAACTCAAACCAGTGCCACAAAACCTCAAGAGTGAAGGGCTACAAATACCAGACTTCTCTCTTTGTGTTAAATTCAGCACAGCACACCTCTGGTAATTTCCACACCCAGTCTAAAAGGGAACAACCTTTTTTCACTCTGCAGCCTTCATGACATCACAAGATCAAAGCAGTCTGTGTTCTCAGCTTGCTGCTCTCTGACTTCTTTTTTGGCTCTGAGGGGGACTTTAGAAGCCCAGTTCAGCAATGTACTTCTGTGGAATGACCAAACTCTTTCCAACCACCACACAAGCCAGGATCCATCTTTTAGCACCTCCCAAACCCCATTCATCTGAAATCAATCTTACCACGTATCCATGCGTGGGATGGTCGCCAAAATGAGTCAGGATGAACACCTGCATCTGATGTGATGCAGTCTGGTGTGTGTGTCTGAGCCTGTACCTGCTCCAGGAGAGCAGACAAACGCGATGCACAACACGATCACCTGCACAAAAGGGAGGTGAATGCGGTTTCTGTGAGGGGGAATATGGAGCCGGTTGTAGTTGGCTTCCCGCCAAACCCCACAGACCACAGAAGAAAAGCTCCCAGAAGAGAGAGAAGAAAAAAAAAAAAAAACAGAATAGCAAAAGCTATATAAAATATATATATATTTTACTCCCAGAGGAGAGAGAAGAAAAAAAAAAAAAAACAGAATAGCAAAAGCTATATAAAATATATATATATTTTACATATATCACACATATACAATTAAGGTACTATGTACATATGAACACGGGAACCCCAAGTCGCTCCCAAAAGGGAAAGAGGGGCAGCGAAAAGGGACAAAAAGGGGCAAAAAGGGACAAAAATGGACAAAACCAAAACAGGTATGCACAATCGAAAAACCCAGTAACCGACAAAATAAAGAATTAGCAAAATCTCACCACTTCCCCTGAGAAAACCAGGACGGCCGGACACGGCCCAGCGCTCTCCCCTCACGCGTGGCAGACACAGCACTCGCCGCAGGTCTCAGCTCCGGATCAGCAAGGCCAGTGCAGGGTCCTACCATTCCCAAACCTCGCCAGAAGAGAGAGCGAGGTCTCTCTGACCAGCTTATTTATACCTCATGGAATAGCATGGAATACTTCCTTGGTCACTTCCTTAGTTCCTTCCTGGCTACAAGCTGGTCTCCAGGAAGGCCTAGACTGAAACTATCACAGAGTAGCAGCCTCACCCAGGCCTGCAAACTCTCACAGCAAAGCAAACTTTCAGCAAAGCAGCAGCAGCTAAAGGAAGCAGCTTGGATGCCTCCTTTGGTCTCATCCCACCAAAACTCTAAGATATTGTTGAAGCATCCCATTGTTTAGGATTGCCAGGTATAACAGGAATTAACCTGTCAAATGGAGGGATCTGGTCATCCTCCTCTGCAGTGGCTCCATTCCCTCTGTTTCCTAGGAATCTCTTGTCCTGGCATCAGAGGGGGAAAATTAGCACTTTCCTGTCCAATTTTTTTCTGACCACTTTCCCATTTTTCAGAACAAGTTCAGCACAGGAAACCCATTTGAATAAACATCATGGCATAGGATGAACTAATACTAATGCTTATTTATTACATTTGTCTCTCTCTTCCCTTTTTGATAGGTCTGTAAACCTGATAATCGATACACTCATTAAACAGCTGTGCATCTGACCCAAATACAACATCAAGTGAAATATATACGCAATAAAATCTAAATCATAATATAATTCTGAGAGACTATGAAAACCTAGGCTGTAAAAAGATTGCACCCCTCTCCATCTCCCAGAACCCTACCTATCAATATCCATTAGCCTTTGGGAACATTACCAAGCTAGAGCAGAGTGAAAAGTTGTACAACAGAAAACCAGCACCTTGTTCAATATTTCCAATTAAAATCATTAGTAGAAAATAAAATGCATAACTGTAGGTGAATTTACAGGCCTGGATATCTTCCTTTATGGAAAATGATAGTTGTAGATTAAAAGATAAATATCTCTCCAGATGCAAAACCAAAAGCATTGTTAGTTTTATTCCCACAAGATCAATACCAATCATGCACTGTAGCCAACCAGGAACAGCAGATAACAATCAAGAGGTGCTAGATTCAATTCTGCTTTAGTGACAGGGCTGGTAAGTCAATATCTTCCAACAGCATTTTTTTTTAAATATCTAATTTTTAGAGAAGCATATGAGAGAAATCCTTTTGTAAGTCAAGACTTTAAGCAGATATAAAAAGAGAGCACAGGCCTAGTTACCCTTCAAAGGATATTTTTGCTCGGGTTTAGCTAAGCACCAGGAGAGAACATCTGTGTCTAAGCTATCATCATTGACCTCTACTTACCATTTGCTGACACGAAAAATTTCTTCCAAACTAGGAATATCCCAAAACACTGCAATGAAAACTCTCCAAGGCAGGAACATTTCTGCAGATATAACACAGACCACTGTGGGGAAACCATATCCTCAAATGGGCAGCTCAGAGCCTGTCACGGCCTGGTTTGTTGGGCAATGGGCAGAGTCCTGCTGCCCTGCCTGCAGACACATCTGCTGGCACTTGCTGCAGAGGCCCTGTGGATCTCAAGCCTCCAAGCCATGGCATTTCTCATGTGGTGTTAGAGGTCTGCATTAAAAATTTCCTATGAGCACAGCATGCAATGGCCCTTGCACACCAACACCCACATCTGCCATTCCTTGGCAGGAGCCTCCCTGAAGTTGCCAAGCAGGCCTTTGCTGCTGGTCTTTTCTCTGCTTGCCAGAACCTTGTTGTGCTGAACTTGCTGAGAAACTCCTCTGTGCACTCTGATTCCTGTGCCAATTCAGGTTGCTTCCACGAAATCTGGCTGCTGCCTCTGTGCAACAGGAAGCAAGCATGGCAGGAGGGCTACAAGCTGTTGCAGTACCAGACTCCTCAGTACTGACCATTTTTGCACACTCCAGAAAAAAAAAAAAAAAGGACATTGAGGAGGCAGTGGAAACTGAGAATTTTGTTGTTACTGTTCCCACACCAAATTCCTACAAATTTATATGCAGACACTGAGCATAGATAAGACAGAGTCTGGCCCCAGGTCACATACAAACAAAGATGGAACAGGTGAGATTAATGTCAGGAGAGTGGCAGAGCTCAAGGCACCAGGATCCCTAAGTACATACATCCACATGCTCACATTTCTTAATGTCTTTCACTTGTTAACCTCCTGTCCTAGTTAGGACAGCTGAGACCAGTTCATCATGGTATGGGTGTAACCCAAAACTGTGTATTCTATAGCCTTCCATGCCATTTCCCAGAAATTGTTAGCAGTAGAGGCCTGTAGATGTTCCTGTCCTCATACCCTTTTATGGAATTCCCCGCTCTGAGGGAAGGACTGAGCATCCTCATACCCTTTTATGGAATTCCCCGCTCTGAGGGAAGGACTGAGCATCCTCATACCCTTTTATGGAATTCCCCACTCTGAGGGAAGGACTGAGCAGTCCTGCCTGAACTGGAGAATATATAAACTTGGAGTTTTGGAACCTTTTTACCACTCGTGGGATCCAGAGGAAGACTGCAGCTCACCGCTCTCAACCAGACAGACCACCACCCTCAACTGGACTGCAGTCACCACTTTTGACCAGACTGCAATCACCACTCCTGACCAGACTGCAACAGCACTCTCACCAACAGGTTTTCCCCTCACTTTTTTTTTTCCTTTGGACTGGGGGGGGGGGCAAAGAACACCACTCTGTTCATGCCCCAAGGTGCTGGGTTATATATTTGGGGTTTGTGGGTTAAAACCAATTGTTTGTCTGTATAATTGTACTTATTGTATCAGATATTTGATATGACTGGGCAGTGTTACCTCCCAGTCGCTCGACTGCGCAAACCACTTTTGAGTCATGAAATACCTGACTGACCTTGAAGGATTTATGCACGCGGAGCAACCCAGAACACCTCGGCATGGTGGAATTTTATTTTGACTCTTTGGAAATATGGCAGATCCCTCACATATGATAGCTGCTGCCTCCATTAAACACTGCAACAGCAAACAAATTGTTTGGCCTGCCATGAGAACCCAGAGGGAGCAATCATAAAAAATAGACCTCCATTTACTTGTCAGCAATTTGCAATGTCATCAGGTTTTGAACAAGTCAGATCTCTCTATGTTGCAGCTGGTACAGGACAGAAGATGATGTAAAAGTGGGCTGGAAGATACAGGATAAGAGTCCCAGAGGGTGTGTGATCACCTCTGGAGAACCAGGCACTGCTGGCTGCTGGCAGCAGGTTCCCAAGGGCTGTGCAGGCACCTCAGGAAACAAACATCTCCCATCAGTCCCCGTGCAGACTGGGGAGCTGCAAGCACAAAGCCAGCAGTGCTCCATCTTTGCATAACAGGGGAGGTATGTCCCCAACACCCAGCAAACCTTAAGGAAAAGTACATGCAAACAAAGCACCTGCAGCAGTAGGAAAGGGGCAACAACAACATGAGATGCATCTCTACCACTGTGGCCTTGATACTGCCATTTCTTTACAAAGGGGGCATTTCTGCCCCAGGAGGGAATCTCCCAGGAAACCCTGATGACAAGAAAGCTCCCTCCCCTGGTTCCCACTAGGAGAGTCCTCCTAGAAAGAGGTAATTAACTCTGCAGCCAATTCGGTACTTAATTGGCACAGGGAAATGTCAGGTGGAGAGAAAATGGCTGTGCAGAGAAGTTATAAAAAAGTTGAAAACCCTTTGAAGACAAACCTCATGTAGAACCTAAGTCCAGAAAACAAAGTCACCTGAAGAGGAATAAGGGAAAACATGCCTAGTAATTTCCATTATTTTTTTCATTGCTAACTAAAAACATCCCACAGCCAGAAATTTTGAACTATTTATCCAGCTGCACGAAGAGCTGTTCTGACTGAAGATTACACCACAGGAGCCCACCACAGGGACATGCATCTGGCACTCTGATAGCCCAGGAAGGCAGTGCCATCTGCAGGGCACGGAAAGTGCTTGAGACTTATTTTTTTGAAAACCAGT
Source organism: Manacus vitellinus (assembly GCF_001715985.3). Taxonomy (NCBI): domain Eukaryota; kingdom Metazoa; phylum Chordata; class Aves; order Passeriformes; family Pipridae; genus Manacus; species Manacus vitellinus. Next base: position 2,142,099 of record NW_021939471.1, on the reverse strand, counting down.
AAAACTGGTTGCTGCTGTAGAGTAGCAGTGGAGGAACATCCCCCCCGCAGAATGAGGGCTGCCCAACAAACAAACCAGGTCACAGCTTTGGATGGAAATAAGTAATAAAAATAAAAGATCTTTCAGCAAGGAAAACAAGATGAGAGAGATGTCACTACACAACAAACAAAGGACCCTTCAAAGTACTGAAGTGAGGAGAAGGAGTTAATTTCGATCTCAGATAATCTCATAAATCACATCATCACCACTTAGGGAAGAGAGGACGTGGCACCTGCATAGGAAAAACAGGGACAACATCTCTTGACAGTTGCAGCAGCAAGGATCTTGAACAGCCTTCCAGGGAGGGTCAGAAATCTACTTCAACTCCAGGAAGAGGGACTGCAAAACACAGAGCTGACCCACAACATCTTACCAAGTTCTCTATTCATATAAATGCAATGTTTGCATTGCAGAACAGATTTGGGATGAGAAGGCATTTCCTGGAAGGGGGAGACTCACTTACCATGTGGTGTTAGTATGGGAAAATGACTGGCTATAGGACTCCTACACCACCAGGATGAGTGCAATGGTGCATGGAGAAGGAAACATTTATGGATACTTTTCTTTTTCTGCACTAGTACACAGCTTTAAACTCTTTGTCTTCCACCAGGCTTTCATTCCAACTTAATCACCAAACAGTTGTTCAGCCTCCAGTGTATTTAGTGCCGAACACCGAAAGAACAGGACTTTTGTTTCTTTCACAACTTAATAGAAAAACAGAAATAGAGAAAAATATATCTGCTGCCATGTTGCTATCAGGAAAAAATATATCTACTCATTCTGTATTCTCCAGTCCACTGTCCTGTTCAATTTTGCATTTCAGCTTTCCGTTGTTCTTCAGGGAATGTCTCAGATTCAGAGATCTTGGAATAGTGAATCAGGGTAGGGAACAATTTCTGTACACAAATTCACCCAGCTGAGAGCAGTGCCAAGATTGCAGATTGAGCCAGAGGGCTGCAACAATCAGCATTCTCCAACTGCCAGGACTTGAAAAAGACCTCTCTAGTAATTGCAGACAAGTACATTGTGCTCACTACCACATTGGGCTGTCCACCAGCCAGGTTACTGTATAACTGATAAGATAATGCACCTCAAACCTCTTGTCATTTGCAGCTTTGCCCATTTATAAAAGCCAGTCCAACATTTTTTAAAATACTTATGTGCAAAAGCAGTTTACTGTTAGCTGAAGAACAGAGGCTTAGCTGAAAACCAGCAATGAAACAGTTTTGTTGCTGTGCTGTGCAGCAGCAACCCATAGTAACACCAGTTTATTAATTCCGGCCTACAGAGCTCTTTGAAGTTGCAGAAAACCATTGCCTGGAAATGCTATTATTTTATTGAAATCAGCATCTGTTGTTTTCAGTGTAAGCTATTCACTGTCACAAAACAGCACCCGAGCATCCCTGCTGTCTGTTTATGAGAGAATCACCGCCTCTACATTAACATTTGTTTACTCCCAATGCCAGAGCAACTGTGGCACCAAGAGGTCAATACCCTGCCATAACATCTCATCCCATTACCAGTGAATCATGCTACAAGGTACAAATTACCACTGGCCCCACACATGAGTTTGACTAAACACAGGCTCCTGGAAGCAAATTTCGGTGGGCTGGGAGCGGCAGGCTCGACACGCCTTGCATATGCCTCCTGCTTATCTCCACAGGCAATTAATAGGATCTCTCTTGAGTGATGGGTTTTTGATGGGCTGGGAGGATGGGCTCTTGAACACTGCACAGTGGCTGAGATTTAATTACAGGGCCAGACTGCCACTTTGTCAGCACTGGCACTCAGGTGGAGGACGGGAGGCAGAGGAAAGTGGGTGCCAGACAGCTGCGAGGCTCCTGCTACCCGTTCCCTCCACTCCACTGAAACACTGACTCCCCCTCCCATGCCACAGTCCCTCTCACCTCCACAACAGGAAAAAAAACCCAAAACTATGTTGACTTTTTCAGAAAGGCTGCTAAGCCACAGTCGTGTCCATGGAGGCTGTTGGGAACCTTTACATCACAATCTTTGGGAATCAGACCCAGGCAGACACAGGTAGGCAGGTACTCCTGCTGTTTCCATGGAATCTGAGAGGGAGTTGCAGTATTTTGAGGCAGGAACAGTCTCTGTCGTGCCTCTCTCCAAGCAGAGGCCCATGACTCCTGCATCATCCCACCTCTTCCTCTCCCTCAGCAGAGAGCACTTTGCTGACAATCTCTGGGGATTCAGCAATGCATGCTGAGGTTAAATTTAAGCTTGGGCACATTCTCCATATCCAGGAAGAAATCTAACATGGAACTGAGGATTGTTTTTCTCTGTGACTGAGAACCAGCCATAGTCCTGTTTACCAGTCCTCATCTTTTATTACCTGTCCAGCAGCAAGCAGTACATGCTGCCTGCCCATTGTGCCACAAGAAACACATGAAACATGAATGACTTAACCCTTCTGGTGAAAGAACATCCAGGCCGGCCATAAGGAAAGGCTGTTCATTGCAAATTTTCATCTTCATGATCCAAGGCTTGAGGTTTTTTAAAAATATATTACAGAGGTTGAAATGTTTGGCATACCAAACTAAAATAAAAGTGAAAAAAAAGAATCCTAACAGGAAAAAAATTAAGCAATGTGACTCATGACAGACACCAGATGCAGCCTCGTCACACTGGTTTTGCACTGGGGTAAATACGCTGACAGCTGTAGAGATTCTAATCATCCATATTTATGTCAACAATATCCAGACAGAATGGAGCATATGTAGTTTTCAAACTGACATTTTCAGCCAGCTCCTCCCAGCTGCATTTAACTGGATCCAGAATTAAGTGTTGTCAGACACAGTGCACGGGAAATTCACTCTTCTGAAGGTGTGCTAACACTAAAGCAATATAACAAGCTTCTACATGACTTAGAGGTGCATTTATGTGCTCATTCCTATCTATCAAAATACTTGTGAAGGCCTCTCCTCCTGCACAGCAATTTATGCAGGCACTAACACACATAAGTGAACTTACATTCAGGACTAGCTCCAATAAAGCCAATGATGCACTTAAATCAGAGACAAACCAGTACAAGTTGCAGGGTCAAAAGCTGACCCTCACCACTTGTCTATCACTTGCTGAAATCACCAGGCACTCAAGCACACTTGGGTCAAATGTTTGTGCTCAGAATCAAACATGTACGAGGAGAAGACAACTTGTATCCTTGCACCTTTTGTCTGGATGAATGACCAGGTCCCAAAGGAGGGTCTCCAAAGCATGGTCAGTGACAGAGGATAACATGCAAACCTTACTGTGCAGGCCCCTGTCATTAACTCAGCAGGGCTGAGGGTTAAACAGTCTCATCACCAGCACATACTGCATCCAGTGCAGAGAAATATACAACAACACTTAATTCTTCAGAAACATCCAAGTTTGAGGCCTCTGCTGACCACAGCATAACAACGATGAACTAGTGTCAACCCAATCCATTTAGTCAACTCCAGCTGGGGAACTTGGTTCAGCAAGACAAGGGGTGGCAAAGAACTTCACTAACTATCGTTTCCATGCAGAAACATTTCCACAAAGACCTGTTTTATCAGGTCTTCATCAGAGAGCTTTTGATTTTTGCAGGATCTGAGTATCATAGGAGAATCAACAAGTAATAAACCAGCACATGCCAAATCCTCAATTGATGGACATTAGCTGGGAGGGGAGGTGGTTTGATTTCCATCAGAAATGTCAAGACTAGCAGGCTAGGGCATACCAGGCTATGTTCCTCCACATGTAGGGCATCATTTACAAAAATTAATAAAGGTTAAATTTGAAATCAACAAAACTGAATGTCACCAGGGTTTTCCACACCTCTTCACTTGCAAACAAGGAGTCAAAATGTATTCCAAGGTCCAATTCATTCTAGCTAGCACCTGCTAATCAGAAACTCTCCAACAAACTGGCATTGCTGTTTTACATATGGAAAAGAAGACACAATGTCTTAGTTAGGACAGCTGAGACCAGTTCATCATGGTATGGGTGTAACCCAAAACTGTGTATTCTATAGCCTTCCATGCCATTTCCCAGAAATTGTTAGCAGTAGAGGCCTGTAGATGTTCCTGTCCTCATACCCTTTTATGGAATTCCCCGCTCTGAGGGAAGGACTGAGCATCCTCATACCCTTTTATGGAATTCCCCACTCTGAGGGAAGGACTGAGCATTCCTGCCTGAACTAGGGAATATATAAACTTAGAGTTTTGGAACGTTTTTACCACTCGTGGGATCCAGAGGAAGACTGCAGCTCACTGCTCTCAACCAGACAGACCACCACCCTCAACTGGACTGCAATCACCACTTTTG